>NC_132846.1:75440220-76040220 GCF_048164855.1 Canis lupus baileyi
GAGGCGTGTGGCACTCTCCCCGGGCACATGTCCTCTGTTAGTGCCCCTGGGAACCTGACGGCATCCCCACCCCTCCTGGGATCCTGCTCCAACTCCCTGCGAGCGCCTTTCTATCCAGGAAGACTGATGAAGCTCCTGCTTCTCCAAGACGTGGCCTTCCTGTCCTGGGGGCACTCGCCACGTGGCCTTAGCCTGGCTCCTGAGGGGCCCCTCCCCCTTGGATGGTTTTTATTTATTTTTTTTCCGTCTTCCTACCTTGATAGACGCGAACTCTTCTCACTCTAGCATTCCAGCTGTTCTCTCTTTAAATCTCAGGCCGAGAAGCGATGATTTTCAGGATGATTTGAAGGTTATCTAGGTAATTTGGTGGGGACAGGTGATTTGGGGACCCTACTCTTCCGCCATCTTGCCCCTCGTCCTCGGAAAATACAGTTTCAATTCAACCACAGTTTGTGGTTATGTAGGTAATTTCATGGGGACAGGTGACTTGGGGACCCTACTCTTCCGTCATCTTGCCCCCTCCCCTCTATATGTCCTCTTAAAGAACATTGTCCCGGGTCTGCCAGATATTGTCACCTAGCTTACTCTAACAGAATTTCCAAAAGGACATGCCACCGTTTTTATCAAAACAGCTGCTACAGGACAATGGAGAACATGGAAAAACCTGTGAATTCCAAGAACATGGATGCATTTCTATACATCATTTACTGCGATGTGTGTTCCCTGGTCAGAAATAATGCTGTTTGAAATATGTTAATGGTGGATAAAGCATTATGTAAGTACACATGCAGAAGTTTCATAGCAACAGTGCTTGCACAGAGGCACAAGTGTATCCAAGTGTCTATGGAACTAATAACAAAATACTGTCCCTGCATATGGATGAAGTCCAGTGTAACAGCGAAGCTACAGACCACTAGCAAGCAGAAGCTCCTTCCCAAAGCGCTTGGGTGATCTTGGTGAGGATGTGAGTGAGCCAGTCCAGCTGCAAGACATTTTGGGGGTTACTGGCTAGACCCCCAGACCCAACCGTCTGGACAATTGCATTGGGCATCCACAGTTGCTGTACTTAATTAAGGACACACAGACTATGGGCAGCCCGGGTAGCTCAGTGGTTTAGCGCCGCCTTCGGCTCAGGGCCTGATCCTGGAGATCCGGGATCGAGCCCCATGGCAGGCTCCCTGCACGGAGCCTGCTTCTCCCTCTGCCTGTGTCTCTGCCTGTCTCTTGCTCTCTCTGTGTCTGTCATGAATGAATAAATAAAATTTTTTTTAAAAAGGACACACGGACTGTGACTTGGTGAAGGATGAACCTTTACTGTCCACATGGAGGTGACAGGTGACTTCCTTGGCCATTGAGCACCCATTCTGTGGATGTGAGACCCTATGGCATTTCTGCCTGAACATGGAGTTTCAGTTCACCCCTCAATGGAAGTAGGCTCACAGGATTTAATAGGTACAGAGCCCAGAAGTGAAGGGGCACAATGACCCGGGAAAGGCTGATCTCCCTCCTGGGACCCCAGAGAACAGAAGAAAGAGCACAGAGTAGCAAGCCGCCAATTACACAAAAGGTGGAAGGGTGTTATACTCTATGTTGGCAAACCGGACTTCAATAATATATATCATTTCACAGGCTCCACTCTGGGTGGTGATTGTAAAGGCTGCCTGAGATAACCAGAGAAGGAATCACAGGCAGGTCCTTATCACGGGTGATGGGGGGGGAAGAGTGGGTGTGATTCCGTGTCTGATGTATTACAAGTTGAATTTTTCACTGCACCTGCTTAGCTATGGTCACTGCTCATCTCCCTAAAATGCAGGCAAGAGGAAAGGGAGGGAAGAACAAATAAACAAATATTCATAGGGGTCCCTCTGGATGGTAGAGGCAGTGTTGGGCATTTTTACTGTCTTTTATGATTGAGTTGATAGGGTGTAACCATCAGGACCAAGGCCCAGGGCTCCCGCATTCAGAAACATGCTTACCAGGGTGGCCCAGCTTGCACTAGACGGTATCAAATCCCAGTCACCCTCCCCTACAACCCACAGCCACCCCAGTGTAGGACACGCAGTGTGGGTGGGGATAGCCCTCCATCGCCATACACCCCCTGTGGGACTGAAGCAGGGGAGATTACCTGGAGGGTGAGAAAAACCTCAGTGCTCATGGGCACAGGTTTGAAGGAACATCATGCATTTGCCCTAAAAGAACCTGGGGTTACCTCCCTGAATTCTGCAGCCAGGGACCTCAGCTCAAGGCCAGGCTGCTGACTCAGGTCTTCCCGACAGTCTCGAGCTCAGGTTGGGCTTTTACAGGCTTACAAACATGTGGAGAGGCCACCAACGTGTACTTTTCAAGATTTATTTCAGGCGGCTGGTCAGAGACCAATCGCGGACCTGGTACGAGAGCTCCATGATGTGCGTGGGATCCCTTTTTTCTCCTGCAGGCCCCTGGAAACGTGGATTTCAGCATGGCCACCAACTTGCTATAGTTTCAATCATGTTTCTGTGGGTTTCCAATAGCTGTTCAGGGGGCTGGAGGCTGATTTATGGATTGCCCTCATGGACTATCTGCTCCTTAACTACAACCGTCTTAATGGTTCTTACATTGGTGGCAACGCCAAAGAGGAGTGCGGCTATCAAGGCATAGATTCGAGCAAAGACCACTCTCAGATATATCACTGACTCATGACTTTGCCTGACTGCCCGCATTCTTCTGGGAGGGGGTCCACTGTCTGTGCTCCCACCAGCACCTCGATCAACGCACCGTGGAGGATCCCAGCCTATGTGGCAATGACAGTTCCTGTTGTTGTTGCAAATGCCCCTGTAACTGCATTTTTCAGGGATGCAGTCATAATTCAGCTGAGCTATAGTGCCATTGCAGTAGGTATTTTGACAGAACTTTCCATGAGCACAGGGAGTACCAGATCGCACATGACCAACATCATTTGTTCCTGTGCCACGATGTGAATCCAGCCCAAAACACCAGACCCCTGATATCTTAGACTGATGGAATCCCACATGTTCTTGCAACCGAGGGAGATGGGTGACATTGCTACACTGCAGTCTTCCACACTGAATGTCTTCTAGATTACAAGCCGTACTGGCCATTAACCTCTCATTTCTTCTGCAGTGTCCATATCTATCACCTCTTCTATTTATGGTATAGCATACATCTGCACCATTCACAGCATTTTTACCAAAGATTTCTTTGCAGTGCACAGAGCGATCAGTACAGTTTCCATGATAACAGTAGCCCACTTCAGTGCACGGGGTTCCATCTTGCATATAGAAATCATCAGGGCATGTCAAGGACCCTCCTCGGCAGTACTCCGGAAGATCACACACAGTTTGGATTGGTCTGCAGAGTGTCCCAGCAGGGGAATAGGTGCAGTTTGTGCAGCATCTGCCTGTATTACATATGCTTCCAGTAGTGAAGGTACAATCATTATGACAGCAGAGATTGCTATAACACTGTTTGAAGGAGCCACAGTCACACTGTTCAAGGGGATCCACTCTGTAGTTGCCACAATGCTCCCGAGTCAAGCTTCTATTAAAATACACCATTTCAGAGCTGTAAATACATTGAGCTACGCCACCACCCAGTATGTGCTGCATATGCATGAAGGAACAGTTACTGAAAGAGTCTGTCAGAGCAAAATAGTTGTTCATAATGCACTGGGACCTTCTCTGGCAGGAACAATAAGGATCGTCATAGTATACACCAAAACTTCTCGCGACCTTTTGTGCTCCTACAATAGCCAATATTAAATACTGTCTGCCTAGATATCCTAGCATGATGAGGTTACCACGATTGCAAATTGCATATGCGACAGGTTCAAATTCAGCATCCTGTGGCACATTTTTAATCATAATTATGGATGAATGTGGTGCAAGAAGTGCATACAAGTTGTAGACATAATATCGACCATATGGACTATCTGTCGGGTGATAATTGTTAAGGACATTTGGATCTCGTTGATTATATATAATAATGAATGCAACGTAATAATTTATATCAAGTCCTAAAAAGAATGTGTCAATCAAATTAAATACCGATATTAGAAATTGGGCACATTTAGACACGTTGTTGAACACACTATACATTGAGTGTGAACTTAAGGCAAGCGATTTCACATAACCATGATGAGATGAATACATCTTACTTGAGAGCCGCGTAACTACACTGGCATTTGCTTGAGAGAATAGGAGGTCTCTATCCTCCTTCAGTCCCAGTTTATAGGTAGGGACTGTTGCAATGCTGTCTGCCACTATCTGAGAAACAATGTGTTCAAATCTTTGGGAACTGCTGAGGGGCTTGATCTCATAGGCAAGGTCATCCAACTTCATGATACCTTCCAGTCCCCCATAGCACGTGTCCAGGGTGACCATGGAAAGAGGAATCTCCTCCAGGTAGCCGAGGTAGTAACAGTCAGGAGGGATGAAGGGGTAGTCCATCTGCAAGGCACCTTGGTCATCCTGAGTCATCACCAGCAGATGCCTGGACCAGAAGAGTTTCTTGCGCCGCATGTGGATAACGTGCCTCTTGCCCCCAAAGTGCAGGCTGTAGGAGAGCCAGCCTGGCATCTGGACGCCTTTGCCGCGGTGCAACTCCTTCCTGGGAATGACCACCTCAGAGGAGACGTAGCGCCATGAGGGACGGCCTTGAGAACCCTGGGTGGGAGCCAGCCCTGCCCAGAGCACAAGCAGAAAGAGGAGCCCTCTCATGGTGTCTCGGCCCTCTGCCAGCCTCACGCCCTTCTCAGGGACATCTGGCAGTGAGGTAGATAAAAGGAGGACCCTCCGCACAGCAAGGTTTAGAGGATCTGACAGAACAGAGGACTGCCTCAGGCTGCCAGGTCCCTACACCTGGCAACCAGCTGTGATTAGGTCACAAACACCGGGTGTGGCAGAGGGTGGGTCTGCACATCAGTTCAGCTGGGGTGGATGTGTGAGGGGTGAGGAGGGGGTAGGACCCAGAGGCAGCCCCTTTCCCACACGTTCAGTCTTTCCTCCAGACCCTTGAATATGTGACATACGGTTATACAGCAATTACTTTCTCTACCAGTTCCAACTGCCATGGTTCCCCTGGGTCACGTTCTGTGCACAGCCAATATCGCTCTCTGTGGAGACCACTCCTTTCTCCTTCCTCGGCATGTTAGGGGACACGGCAAGTTTTACCAAGTAGCTGTGGAACACCATGGCTTTGTAAATTTACACATCTTATTCTGCTTTGCCAGCAACCTACAAGTTTTTGGATCCTTCTGGGTATTTTTGGAAGCCTCCTTTGTGCTCACTGAGTAAAACATTGCCCAGTTTTTGGTGAGGACTGGTAAGGTTCCAGGTTGTATTTTATTGTTTTGTCACTCCAGCTGGTAAGAAAAGAATATACTGCTGACCCCATGGGTGGCCCTGGGGCTTGCAGTCCTCTATCGTGGTTCTTTCCTGGCCTTGGGCTGCATGTGTGGCTGCCCTGAGCAGAAGACACAGGGATGGGGCTGCGCTGAGGCAAGGATGGTAGTTGGCACCTGGGAGCCTACGTGTGGGCTATAAATGTTCCAAGCACTGCGCTCCCTTGTGCGACTAGCTTCTCAAAAACCTTTAATGTCTTTAGAGTTAGAAAAACCTCACAGGTGTGCCCCTTTTGCTCATGTGAGTGGCCTCCTGAACCAAGCTCCCTGTCTTTCCAGTCAAAACTCATATCTTGAATATTGGCCTTGTCAACGATGGGCACCTATAATTTGGGTTCAGGAACAAAGAAGCAGAGAGTGGTTTGGCAGTTGCCAGCACTGGTGGGAGGGGCAATGTGGACTTGCATCTCTTGGGTTATGGTTTTATGTTATGCAACATGATTCTGTTCCAGAGGTGTGCTCCAGAACCCTGCACCTGCAAATCACAATAGTGTGCCTACAGGTACAATTTTGGTAAGAGGGTAGATCTCATGTTGTGGAGAAATTACGACCTACAAACTTAAAGGCAAGCATTCTGCTCCTCTCATGATAGTGTGCTAAGCTCCATGTACATGCTGTCTACTGAAAGCGTGAAAGTACTCCTAATGAAGTGCTTGGACAGTTTGTATACTCACCCATCATCAGATGGGGCAGCTGCAAATAGGTTCTTCCATTCCATCATTTGCCTTTTCCATTCTTTTTTTTCTGTTCTTTTTTTGATGTATTTTTATTGGAGTTTGATTTGCCAACATATATTATTTTTTTAATAATAAATTTATTTTTTATTGGTGTTCAATTTGCCAACATACAGAATAACACCCAGTGCTCATCCCGTCAAGTGCCCCCCTCAGTGCCAGTCACCCACTCACCCCCACCCCCGCCCTCCTCCCCTTCCACCACCCCTAGTTCCTTTCCCAGAGTTAGGAGTCTTCCATGATCTGTCTCCCTTTCTGGTATTTCTTATCCATTTCTTCTCCCTTCCCTTATATTCCCTTTCACTATTATTTATATTCCCCAAATGAATGAGACCATATAATGTTTGTCCTTCTCCGGTTGACTTATTTCACTCAACATAATACCCTCCAGTTCCATCCACGTCGAAGCAAATGGTGGGTATTTGTAATTTCTTTTTTTTTATTTTTTAAAGATTTTATTTATATATTCATAGAGACAGTGAGAGAGAGAGAGAGAGAGGCAGAGACACAGGCAGAGGGAGAAGCAAGCATCATACAGAGAGCCTCACGTGGGACTCGATCCGGGGTCTCCAGGATCACGTCCTGGGTTCCAGGTGGCGCCAAACCGCTGCGCCACTGGGGCTGCCCATATTTGTCATTTCTATGGCTGAGTAATATTCCATTGTATACATAAACCACATCTTCTTTATCCATTCATCTTTCGATGGACACCGAGGCGACTTCCACATTTTGGCTATTGTGGACATTGCTGCTAAAAACATCGGGGTGCATGTGTCCCGGTGTTTCATTGCATCTGTATCTTTGGGGTAAATCCCCAACAGTGCAATTGCTGGGTCGTTGGGCAGGTCTATTTTTTTTAATAAATTAACTTTTTATTGGTGTTCATTTTGCCAACATACTGAATAACACCCAGTGTTCATCCCCTCAAGTGCCCCCCCCCGTGCCCGTCACCCATTCACCCCAACCCGCCCTCCTCCCCTTCCACCACCCCTAGTTCGTTTTCCAGAGTTAGGAGTGTCTACGTTCTGTCTCCCTTCTGATATTTCCTACACATTTCTTCTCCCTTCCTTTATATTCCCTTTCACTATTATTTATATTCCCCAAATGAATGAGAACATACACTGTTTGTCCTTCTCCGATTGACTTACTTCACTCAGCATAATACCCTCCAGTTCCATCACGTTGATGCAAATGATGGGTATTTGTCGTTTCTAATGGCTGAGTAAAACTCCATTGTATACATAAACTACAGCTTCTTTACCCATTCATCTTTTTTTTAATTTATTTTTTTTATTGGTGTTCAATTTACTAACATACAGAATAACACCCAGTGCCCGTCACCCATTCACTCCCACCCCCCGCCCTCCTCCCCTTCTACCACCCCTAGTTCGTTTCCCAGAGTTAGCAGTCTTTACGTTCTGTCTCCCTTTCTGATATTTCCCACACATTTCTTCTCCCTTCCCTTATTTACCCTTTCACTATTATTTATATTCCCCAAATGAATGAGAACATATAATGTTTGTCCTTCTCCGACTGACTTACTTCACTCAGCATAATACCCTCCAGTTCCATCCACGTTGAAGCAAATGGTGGGTATTTGTCATTTCTAATAGCTGAGTAATATTCCATTGTATACATAAACCACAGCTTCTTTATCCATTCATCTTTCGATGGACACCGAGGCTCCTTCCACAGTTTGGTTATTGTGGACATTGCTGCTAGAAACATCGGGGTGCAGGTGTCCCGGCGTTTCATTGCATCTGAATCTTTGGGGTAAATCCCCAACAGTGTAATTGCTGGGTCGTAGGGCAGGTCTATTTTTAACTCTTTGAGGAACCTCCACACAGTTTTCCAGAGTGGCTGCACCAGTTCACATTCCCACCAACAGTGTAAGAGGGTTCCCTTTTCTCCGCATCCCCTCCAACATTTGTGGTTTCCTGCCTTGTTAATTCTCCCCATTCTCACTGGTGTGAGGTGGTATCTCATTGTGGTTTTGATTTGTATTTCCCTGATGGCAAGTGATGCAGAGCATTTTCTCATATGCATGTTGGCCATGTCTATGTCTTCCTCTGTGAGATTTCTGTTCATGTCTTTTGCCCATTTCATGACGGGATTGTTTGTTTCTTTAGTGTTGAGCTTAATAAGTTCTTCATAGATCTTGGAAACTAGCCCTTTATCTGATCCGTCATTTGCAGATATCTTCTCCCATTCTGTAGGTTGTCTTTGAGTTTTGTTGACTGTATCCTTTGCTGTGCAAAAGCTTCTTATCTTGATGAAGTCCCAATAGTTCATTTTTGCTTTTGTTTCTTTTGCCTTCGTGGATGTATCTTGCAAGAAGTTGCTGTGGCCAAGTTCAAAAAAGTCTGTTGCCTGTGTTCTCCTCTAGGATTTTGATGGAATCTTGTCTCACATTTAGATCTTTTATCCGGAAGAGGGGCAAGATGGCAGAAGAGTAGGGTCCCCAAATCACCTGTCCCCACCAAATTACCTAGATAACCTTCAAATCATCCTGAAAATCTACGAATTCGGCCTGAGATTTAAAGAGAGAACAGCTGAAAAGCTACAGTGAGAAGAGTTCATGCTTCTATCAAGGTAGGAAGATGGGGAAAAAGAAATAAAGAAACAAAAGTCATCCAAGGGGGAGGGGCCCCTTGAGGAGCTGGGCTAAGGCCGCCGGGGTGACTGCCCCCAGGACAGGAGAGCCCCGTCCCAGAGAAGCAGGAGCTTCAACAATCTTCCCAGCTAGAAAGGCGCCCACGGGGAGTTAGAGCAGGACCCCAGGAGGGCGGGGATGCCCTCAGGTTCCCTGGGACACTAGCAGACACCTGCGCCCTGGGGAGAGTGCACCGAGATCCCTAAGGGCTGCAGCGTGCACACATTGACCCCAGAGCAGCTCCAAGGGGCTCGGGCGGCGGCTCCACAGGAGGGGGCTGTGTGGCTCCAGGAGCAGCTCGGCGGCAGCGGCTCCAGCAGAGGAAGAGGCTCTGTGTGAAGGGGGCTGCACGGCTCAGGGACCAGCTCGGAGGGGCTTGGGTGGAGGCTCCACCGAGAGGCGGCTGCATGGCTGGGAGCGTGAATTCAACAGCGAAGGCTGGGAGCACTGGGCGCTGGGGCACAGCCCAGGATCCGGCCTCCCCCGCGACAGGCAGAGGTCAGGAGGGCCCAGGACAGCAAGGACGCTCCTGACCTTGAGCTGAGCAGATCAGCGGCCCCACCCCGGAGCCTCCAGGCCCTGCAGACTGAGAGCTCTGTAGATACTGCAGGGGCTGAATCCAGGTTTCCAGAGCTGCTGCAGCCACTGGGGTTGTTCCTCCAGGGGCCTCACGGGGTAAACAACCCCCACTGAGCCCTGCACCAGGCAGGGGGCAGAGCAGCTCCCCCAAGTGCTCACACCTGAAAATCAGCACAACAGGCCCCTCCTCCAGAAGACCAGCTAGACAGACAAGTTCCAAGGGAAGTCAAGGGACTTAAAGTATGCAGAATCAGAAGATACTCCCCCGTCCATTTTTTTTTTTGATTTCTGATTGTTTCCCCCAACCTTTCACCTTTCTTTCTTTTTCTTTCTCTTTTTCTTCTCTTTTTTCCTTTTTCTTTTTTCTTTTTCTCTTTTCTTTCCTTCTCTCTCTCTTTTTCTCCTTTTCCCAATACAACTTGTTTTTGGCCACTCTGCACTGAGCAAATGACTAGAAGGAAAACCTCACCTCAAAAGAAAGAATCGGAATCAGTCCTCTCTCCCACACAGTTACAAAATCTGGATTACAATTCAATGTCAGAAAGCCAATTCAGAAGCACTATTATACAGCTACTGGTGGCTCTAGAAAAAAACATAAAGGACTCAAGAGACTTCATGACTGCACAATATAGATCCAATCAGGCAGAAATTAAAAATCAATTGAAAGAGATGCAATCCAAACTAGAGTCCTAATGACGAGGATTAACGAGGTGGAAGAACAAGTGAGTGACATAGAAGACAAGTTGATGGCAAAGAGGGAAACTGAGGAAAAAAGAGACAGACAATTAAAAGACCATGAAGACAGATTAAAGGAAATAAACGATTGCCTGAAGAAGAAAAACCTACGTTTAATTGGCGTTCCCGAGGGCGCCGAAAGGGCCAGAGGGCCAGAATATGTATTTGAACAAATCATAGCTGAAAACATTCCACACCTGGGAAGGGAAACAGGCATTCAGATCCAGGAAATAGAGAGATTCCCCCCGCTAAAATCCATAAAAACCGTTCAAGACCTCGACATTTAATAGTGAAACTTGCAAATTCCAAAGATAAAGAGAAGATCCTTAAAGCAGCAAGACACAAGAAATCCCTGACTTTTATGGGGAGGAATATTAGGGTAACAGCAGACCTCTCCACAGAGACCCAGCAGGCCAGAAAGGGCTGGCAGGATATATTCAGGGTCCTAGATGAGAAGAACATGCAACCAAGAATACTTTATCCAGCAAGGCTCTCATTCAAAATGGAAGGAGAGATAAAGAGCTTCCAAGACAGGCAGGAACTGAAAGAATATGTGACCTCCAAACCAGCTCTGCAAGAAATTTTAAGGGGGACTCTTAAACTTCCTCTTTAAGAAGAAGTTCAGTGGGACAATCCACAAAAACAAGGACTGAATAGATATCATGATGACACTAATCTCATATCTGTCGATAGTAACTCTGAACGTGAATGGACCTAATGACCCCATCAAAAGGCGCAGGGTTTCAGACTGGATAAAAAAGCAGGACCCATCTATTTGCTGTCTACAAGAGACTCATTTTAGACAGAAGGACACCTACAGCCTGAAAATAAAAGGTTGGAGAACCATTTACCATTCAAATGGTCCTCAAAAGAAAGCAGGGGTAGCCATCCTTATATCAGATAAACTAAAATTTACCCCGAAGACTGTAGTGAGACATGAAGAGGGACACTATCTCATACTTAAAGGATCTATCCAACAAGAGGACTTAACAATCCTCTATATATATGCTGCGAATGTGGGAGCTGCCAAATATTTAAACCAATTAATAACCAAAGTGAAGAAATAATTAGATAATAATACACTTATACTTGGTGACTTCAATCTAGCTCTTTCTACCCTCGATAGGTCTTCTAAGCACAACATCTCCAAAGAAACGAGAGCTTTAAGTGATACACTGGACCAGATGGATTTCACAGATATCTACAGAACTTTACATCCAAACTCAACTGAATACACATTCTTCTCAGGTGCACATGGAACTTTCTCCAGAATAGACCACATACTGGGTCACAAATCGGGTCTGAACCGATACCAAAAGATTGGGACCATCCGCTGCATATTCTCAGACCATAATGCCTTGAAATTAGAACTAAATCACAATAAGAAGTTTGGAAGGACCTCAAACACGTGGAGGTTAAGGACCATCCTGCTAAAAGATGAAAGGGTCAACCAGGAAATTAGAGAAGAATTAAAAAGATTCATGGAAAATAATGAGAATGAAGATACAACCGTTCAAAATCTTTGGGATACAGCACAAGCAGTCCTGAGGGGGAAATACATCGCAATACAGGCATCCTTCCAAAAACTGGAAAGAACTCAAATACAAAAGTTAACCTTATACATAAAGGAGCTAGAGAAAAAACAGCAGATGGACCCTACACCCCGCAGAAGAAGAGAGTTAATAAAGATTCGAGCAGAACTCAATGAAATCGAGACCAGAAGAACTGTGGAACAGATCATCAGAACCAGGAGTTGGTTCTTTGAAAGAATTAATAAGATGGATAAACCATTAGCCAACTTTATTAAAAAGAAGAGAGGGAAGACTCAAATTAATAAAATCATGAATGAGAGAGATCACTACCAACAGCAAGGAAATACAAACGATTTTAAAAACATATTATGAGCAGCTATACACCAATAAATTAGGCAATGTAGAAGAAATGGACTCATTCCTGGAAAGCCACAAACTACCAAAACTGGAACAGGAAGAAATAGAAAATCTGAACAGGCCAATAACCAGGGAGGAAATAGAAGCAGTCATCAAAAACCTCCCAAGACACAAGAGTCCAGGGTCAGATGGCTTCCCAGGGGAATTCTATCAAACGTTTTAAGAAGAAATCATACCTATTCTCCTAAAGCTGTTTGGAAAGATAGAAAGAGATGGAGTACTTCCAAATTCGTTCTATGAGGCCAGCATCACCTTAATTCTAAAACCAGACAAAGACCCCACCAAAAAGGAGAATTACAGACCAATATCCCTGATGAACATGGATGAAAAAATTCTCAACAAGATACTAGCCAATAGGATCCAACAGTACATTAAGAAAATTATTCACCATGACCAAGTAGGATTTATTCCCAGGACACAAGGCTGGTTCAACACCCGTAAAAGAATCAATGTGATTCATCATATCAGCAAGAGAAAAACCAAGAACCATATGATCCTCTCATTAGATCCAGAGAAAGTATTTGACAAAATACACCATCCATTCCTGATCAAAACTCTTCAGAGTGTAGGGATAGAGGGAACATTCCTCGACATCTTAAAAGCCATCTATGAAAAGCCCACAGCAAATATCATTCTCAATGGGGAAGCACTAGGAGTCTTTCCCCTAAGATCAGGAACAAGACAGGGATGTCCACTCTCACCACTGCTATTCAACATAGTACTGGAAGTCCTAGCCTCAGCAATCAGACAACAAAAAGACATTGAAGACATTCAAATTGGCAAAGAAGAAGTCAAACTCTCCCTCTTTGCCGATGACATGATACTCTACATAGAAAACCCAAAAGTCTCCACCCGAAGATTGCTAGAACTCATACAGCAATTCGGTAGCGTGGCAGGATACAAAATCAGTGCCCAGAAATCAGTGGCATTTCTATACAATAACAATGAGACTGAAGAAAGAGAAATTAAGGAGTCAATCCCATTTACAATTGCACCCAAAAGCATAAGATACCTAGGAATAAACCTAACCAAAGATGTAAAGGATCTATACCCTCAAAACTATAGAACACTTCTGAAAGAAATTGAGGAAGACACAAAGAGATGGAAAAATATTCCATGCTCATGGATTGGCAGAATTAATATTGTGAAAATGTCAATGTTACCCAGGGCAATATACACGTTTAGTGCAATCCCTATCAAAATACCATGGACTTTCTTCAGAGAGTTAGAACAAATTATTTTAAGATTTGTGTGGAATCAGAAAAGACCCCGAATAGCCAGGGGAATTTTAAAAAAGAAAACCATATCTGGGGCATCACAATGCCAGATTTCAGGTTGTACTACAAAGCTGTGGTCATCAAGACAGTGTGGTACTGGCACAAAAACAGACACATAGATCAGTGGAACAGAATAGAGAACCCAGAAGTGGACCCTGAACTTTATGGTCAACTAATATTCGATAAAGGAGGAAAGACTATCCATTGGAAGAAAGACACTCTCTTCAATAAATGGTGCTGGGAAAATTGGACATCCACATGCAGAAGAATGAAACTAGACCACTCTCTTTCACCATACACAAAGATAAACTCAAAATGGATGAAAGATCTAAATGTGAGACAAGATTCCATCAAAATCCTAGAGAAGAACACAGGCAACACCCTTTTTGAACTCGGCCACAGTAACTTCTTGCAAGATACATCCACGAAGGCAAAAGAAACAAAAGCAAAAATGAACTATTGGGACTTCATCAAGATAAGAAGCTTTTGCACAGCAAAGGATACAGTCAACAAAACTCAAAGACAACCTACAAAATGGGAGAAGATATTTGCAAATGACATATCAGATAAAGGGCTAGTTTCCAAGATCTATAAAGAACTTATTAAACTCAACACCAAAGAAACAAACAATCCAATCATGAAATGGCAAAAGACATGAACAGAAATCTCACAGAGGAAGACATAGACATGGCCAACATGCATATGAGAAAATGCTCTGCATCACTTGCCATCAGGGAAATACAAATCAAAACCACAATGAGATACCACCTCACACCGGTGAGAATGGGGCAAATTAACAAGGCAGGAAACAACAAATGTTGGAGGGGATGCGGAGAAAAGGGAACCCTCTTACACTGTTGGTGGGAATGTGAACTGGTTCAGCCACTCTGGAAAACTGTGTGGAGGTTCCTCAAAGAGTTAAAAATAGACCTGCCCTACGACCCAGCAATTGCACTATTGGGGATTTACCCCAAAGATACAGATGCAGTGAAACGCCGGGACACCTGCACCCCGATGTTTATAGCAGCAATGGCCACGATAGCCAAACTGTGGAAGGAGCCTCGGTGTCCAACGAAAGATGAATGGATAAAGAAGATGTGGTTTATGTATACAATGGAATATTACTCAGCTATTAGAAATGACAAATACCCACCATTTGCTTCAACGTGGATGGAACTGGAGGGTATTATGCTGAGTGAAGTAAGTCAGTCGGAGAAGGACAAACATTATATGTTCTCATTCATTTGGGGAATGTAAATAATAGTGAAAGGGAATATAAGGGAAGGGAGAAGAAATGTGTGGGAAATATCAGAACGGGAGACAGAACGTAAAGACTGCTAACTCTGGGAAACGAACTAGGGGTGGTAGAAGGGGCGGAGGGCGGGGGGTGGGAGTGAATGGGTGACGGGCACTGAGGGGGACACTTGACGGGATGAGCACTGGGTGTTATTCTGTATGTTGGTAATTGAACACCAATAAAAAATAAATTTACTGTTAAAAAAAAATAGATCTGACCAACGACCCAGCAATTGCACTGTTGGGGATTTACCCCAAGGATTCAGATGCAATGAAACGCGTTTCATTGCCAAAGGCCAATGGTTATTCTGTATGTTAGTAAATTGAACACCAATAAAAAATTAAAAAAAAAAGAAAATTATTCACCACAACCAAGTGGGATTTATCCCTGGACACAAGGCTGGTTCAACACTCGTAAAACAGTCAATGTGATTCATCATATCAGCAAGAGAAAAACCAAGAACCATATGATCCCCTCATTAGATGCAGAGAAAGCATTTGACAAAATACACCATCCATTCCTGATCAAAACTCTTCAGAGTGTAGGGATAGAGGGAACTTTCCTCGACATCTTAAAAGCCATCTACGAAAAGCCCACAGAAAATATCATTCTCAATGGGGAAGCACTGGGAACCTTTCCCCTAAGATCAGGAACAAGACAGGGATGTCCACTCTCACCACTGCTATTCAACACTGGGCGGGGCGGGGGGGGGGCAGAAACAGACGGAGAAGCAGGCTCCATGCAGGGAGCCCAACGCATGACTCGATCTCGGGTCTCTTGGATTATGCCCCTGGCTGAAGGAGGTGCTAAACCGCTGAGCCCCCCGGGCTGCCCGAGACCTGTTTTTTGACCCCGTATGTGGTCTATTCTGGAGAAAGTCCCCTGTGCACTTGAAAAAAAAATGTGTATTCAGTTCCGTTTGGATGTCAAGTTCTGTAAATATCTGTGACATCCATCTGGTCCAGTGTATCATTTTAAGCTCTTGTTTCTTTGGAGATGTTGTGCTTGGGAAATCTGTCATTTCCAGAAAGTGACATGTTGAAGTCTCCCAATATTAGTGTATTATGATCTATGTATGTCTTTACTTTTGTTATTGACGGATTGATATACTTGGCAGCTCCCACATTAACGGTATAAATATTCATGATTGTTAGATCCTCTCGTTGGATAGTCCCTTTTAATATGATATAGTATTCCTCTTCATCTCTTACTACAGTCTGTAATAAATTTTACCTGCTATGAGGATTGCTACGCCATTTTTTTTTTGAGGACCATTTGAATGGTAAATGGTTCTCAAATCTTTCATTTTCAGGCTGGAGGTGTCCTTAGGTCTCAAATGAGTCTCTTGTAGACAGCAAATAGATGGGTCTTGCTTTTTTATTCAGGCTGATACCCTCCGTTTTTTGATGGGATTAATTAGCCCATTCATATTCAGAGTAACTATTGAAAGATACAAATTTAGTGTCCTCATAATACGTATTCAGTCCTTGGGGTTGTGGATTATTTCTTTGTGTGTCCTTTTTTTTTTCTTTTCTTTTTTCTTTTTCTTTCTTTCTTTCTTTCTTTCTTTCTTTCTTTCTTTCTTTCTTTTTTTTTTACAAAGTACTCATTACTTCTAGCAATGTAGTTTGGTGGTCACATATTCTTTCAGTTTCAGCCTATCTTGGAAGCTCTTTATCTCTCCTTCTATTCTGAATGAGAACTTTGCTGGATATAGTATTTGCTGCATGTTTTTCTCATTTAGGTGCCTGAATATATCCTGCCATCTCTTTCTGGTCTTCCAGGTCTCTGGAGAGGTCTCCTTTTAATCGAATACTTCTCTCCATATATGTCAGGGGATCTCTTGTCTCTTGCTGCTTTAACGATCTTCTCTTTATCTTTGGAATTTGCGCGTTTCTCTATTAAAAGTCGAGGTTTTGAACCATTTTTATTGATATTGGGTGGACCTCTCCACCTCCTGGATCTGAATACCTGTTTCCCTCCCTAATTAGGGAAGGGTTTATTTTTATTTTTATTTTTTAAATTTTTCTTATTGGAGTTCAATTTGCGAACATATAGCAAAACACCCAGTGCTCATTCCATCAGGTGCCCCCCTCAGTGACCATCACCCAGTCACCCCAAACCCCCACCCACTTTCCCTTCCACTACCCCTTGTTCATTTCCCAGAGTTAGCTGTCTCTCATGTTTTGTCACCCTCACTGATATTTTCACTCATTTTCTCTCCTTTCCCTTTATTCCCTTTCACTAATTTTTATACCACAAATGAATGAGACCATATAATATTTTTCCTTCTCCGATTGACTTATTTCACTCAGCATAATACCCTCCAGTTCCATCCACTTTGAAGCAAATGGTGGGTATTTGTAGTTTCTAATGGCTGAGTAATATTCCATTGTATATTGAGAATACATCATCATTATTGGTACATCTTTTAATGGACACCGAGGCTCCTTCCACAGTTTGGCTATTGTGGACATTGCTTCTAGAAACATCGGGGTGCAGGTGTCCCAGCATTTCGCTGCATCTGTATCTTTGGGGAAATCCCCAGAAGTGCAATTGCTGGATCATAAGGCATATCTGTTCTTAACTCTTTGAGGAACCTCCACACAGTTTTCCAGAGTGGCTGCACCAGTTCACATTCACACCAACAGCGTAAGATGGTTCCCCTTTGTCCACATCCTCTCCAACATGTGAGATTACCATTGGATCCCTGGAATTATAAAGTATATTTCCCTCTGCAACCATGGGTAGCATCCTCCAACTCACTGAAACCATCAATACAAGAATAGCCATGGAAGGCAGAAGTCATCTCATTTATTTCTGTCTCAATGCCCATGCTTGTAATCTCATGTTATGGTCTCCTACTCTTAGATTGAGCATTACACATGACCCTCCCTGTTTCTCATGCCAACAGATCAGAATAATTTACACCATCTTAAACTCCGTGCCTCTGAGTTGCAGAGGACTGATCATGGGTCATCTCAAGCTCTGTTATCCTACGATCTAATTATATATATTTTATCCAGAGGAGATTAGAGCTCAGAATTACAGAGCGTTCTACTTTCTATACATCCTTGCTGACTTTTAGTTGTAATTTAGCCAATTGTTGGAGATATAGTGGTGTATTGTGCGGATCATTACATTTACATTTATCATTTACCTCTTTCCAGGGAATAGAACATTAATCTGTTACATGTTCCTCGAAGAACTGATGAAAATAGTGTCACCATCATGGACATGGAGGATGTAGAGGCGGCGATGCTCCCCACAAGCCTATTCACCTCTCCTTTTTGGGTTGCAGTAAGTCTTAAGAGCCCTAGAAGTCCCCTATGGGGTTTTCAGATTAATGGTTTCAAAGTGTTGGGGAAAGCCTTGAGAATCTCTGCTGATCATGGTTCATCATTAAAGAAGTAGCTGTAAGGCCGCTTCTGGATCTTAGAATCTACAGCTGGAAGCCTGTGTCACTAGGTTAGCATGGAAACCAAGTTTTCCATCTTAAAGTGAGTGATATTTGAATTCCTAATCCCTGAAGTGGGCATGCACAGTGCCTCTCCATCGGAAATGGAAGAATGCTGGGTTCTGGACCAATCCTGAGGACACAGATTGTTACATTAAGGAGCATCCAAATCCTCGTGGACCCCAGTTCTGTTCCAGTGCATTCTATCTCACACCCTGCACATATGAACTCATGGGGAGAGTAAAAAGTCATTTGAAAGGAGAACCAAAAGCGTGAGCCTCATTCACAGATGATTCTGCATCTATTCAGGCACCATTTAAGAGTGGAACTCAGTAGACTAAAATTGTCTCCACATCCCTGATTCAATGGGCTTTTGAGACGAGTGGAATTTCCTTCTCAAGAGAGGATTAGAGCGCTAACTAGGTACCAATAGCTTGTAAGGAGGAGACCAAGCAGAGACCCTTCAGGATGAAGGTGTTGGTCGCCCTCTCAGGTAATGGGCCATGACAAGCTGAAGGGTTGCTGAAATCAAAGAGTGTATTTAGTCAGTAGATGAAGAAGGAAGTTTAATCAACAGTTTTTATTCTTGTTTGGTTACTAAAATGAGGATTGTAACTGTCATACATATTCCCTCCTTGTATTATTTCAGATATTCTTTGCTAACAAACACAAAGGGAGGAGGAGTTACGATGGCAGAGTATGGTATCCTGGGCTTGTGTCATCCCTGAACACAGCTGGATACTTATCAAATAATTCTGAGCTAGCAAGAAACCAATTAGGGGATTGAGAGAACAAAAAATGCTAGTCTCCAAGTAAAAAATTTACATGTTTTGGGATATAGGAGGTGTAGAGTGTTGTATTGGGGAGGAGATACAGCTGTAGGGCTGGGGCAGGTAAGGAAACTACTTCCTAAAGCTACCATAGTTAGGATAAACAACAAAGAAGAAAATTGTTTATATTTCACTTCGTTCTCTGAGTTCATCATAGAAATCCATCCACTTGAGGATATGCCTGGTTAAAAGTGCTCAGGTGATAAAGCAGGCTGGAATCTAAAACAATGTTTTGAAAGATACAACTGGGATTGAATAAACATTGAAGACACTAGAGAATCACTTGTAGAGATAAAATAAATAAACCCTTGTCAGCCCAAAATTAAAACTGATATTACAGAAATGCTGTCCCAAATGCAGGTAGAAAAGAAGACGAATGAAATATCAGCACATTGGGGACATAGAAGACAACATGGTGGAAAATAATGACAGAACATGGCAGCCCTGGAGGCCCAGTGATTTAGCACCGCCTTTGGCTCAGGGTGTGATCCTGGAGACCCGGGATTGAGTCCCACGTTGGGCTTCCTGCGTGGAGCCTGCTTTTCCCTCTGCCTGTGTCTCTACCTCTCTCTGTGTGTCTCTCATGAATAAATAACTTAAATCTTTAAAAAATCTCCATCAATGTAGGTAGTATCTTACAGTATCTTACCTCCTTCA
Organism: Canis lupus baileyi; assembly: GCF_048164855.1. Lineage (NCBI taxonomy): Eukaryota > Metazoa > Chordata > Mammalia > Carnivora > Canidae > Canis > Canis lupus. Next base: position 75,459,787 of record NC_132846.1, read on the forward strand.
GAATATTTAGTCCTACATATATTTCTAACATTGGTGTCAATGTAATAAGGTCTTATTAATTGCCTTTTATTTTTTTTTTTTTTTTTTTTTATTTATTTTTTTTTTTTTTATTAATTGCCTTTTAAATACTTTATTGTTAGGATGCTGGAATGGCTCTGCAGTTGAGGTCTGCCTCCAGCCCAGGGTGTGATCCTGGAGACCCAGGATCGAGTCTCACATTGGGCTCCCTACATGAAGCCTGCTTCTCTCTGCTTGTGTCTCTGCCTCTCAATATCTGTGTGTCTTTCGTGAATAATTCAACAAAATCTTCAAAAAATAAATTATTTGTTGTTAGTGTGTGGAAACCTAGATTTATTTTGGATGTTGATTTTGTTTCCTATAGATTTCCTGAAATTGTTCATTAACTAAGGATTTGATTCGTGAGATTGCCGGGTTTGACCCTGCAACAGATCATGTCATGCACACAAAGAGTTTTTTCTGTACTTATTGATTTAAATATCTTTTATTCTTTGTTTCCTAAACTCCCTGGATTGGAATTCCAGTCATTGACCCAGTAATATTTTCCTTCTCTTCTTCCTGGTTATTCTTTTGGACTAATTACTCTGTAGACATATGACAGACCTCTATGGATGTATTTCATGTTTGTATGTGCATGACCTTCCTGGAACACAACACACAGTCAATGAAGAAAGTAGGCAGCACTTGTGCTTCTTACACAACAGGATGTTGGGTTTGTGGAGATAAAAGGCCAGGATATTGGGTTTGGGTCAGTGAATTAGTGCGGAACTGACAAGGGATGTTTGCATAGCCTTCTGAGCCCTACAGATGGTTCTGGTGCTGAGGATGGTTCACCCCTCCCAGTAGGGAAAAGGGAATTTTCCCACGGGAGATTTATTTTGTTTCATCAGGGTGACAGAGGAGGTTCAGCCTCTCTGTCCACTGGATGATTTTCATGTGATTTTATTCACAATAATCCATGGAACCAGCTGACTTATGGGGTGGCACAGTTTATTTTCTTTGAGTATAACATGTTGAATACTCATTGTGGAAATAACCCCCTGTGTGGGTCCTGACTTGACAGAAGGGCTTCAGGTTTTCACTTTTGAATGCAGTGTTGGTTGTGGGCTTTTCATATAATGTGACTAATTTACAGAGGCAATCTCTTCTGCCTTGATTGTTAAAAATTTTTGAAGATAAAAGCGTGTTAGACATTGTCAAGCAGTTTTAAGCATCATAGGAAAGAATCATGTACATCCAATCCTTCAAATTTTAATACAGGGGCCCATTTATGATCCGGGCATGTTGAAGCATCCTTGCATCCCAGGGATGATTCCCTCTAGGTCTTCCTGTGCAATCTTTCCATGTGCTGTTGGATTCAGGATAACAGGATTTTGGCATTTATGTGCATCTGAGACATTGTCCATGAGACCCTTCTTGTGGTGTCCTTGTCATGGGTTTGTTATCAGTCATACTGGCCTCCTGAAATCAATTTGGTTATGTTCCATTCTCAGGTTTTGGAAGACATTGAAATGATTTGGCCTTAATTCTTAAAATATTCTGAACATTCGTAGATAAAGCTGTCTGATTTTTTCCTTTTCATTACTTTATTCTTTTGAAAATTTTAATTGCCTTTTTTGAGGCAGAATATTATTTATAGATTTTATTTATTTATTCATGAGAGACACACAGAGAGAGGCAGAGACACAGGCAGAGGAAGAAGCAGGCTTCATGCAGGGATCCTGATGTGGGATTCAATCCGGGTTCTCCAGGATCAGGCTCTAGGCTGAAGGTGGCGCTGAACCCCTGAGCTACCTGGACCGCCCCAGGCAGAATTTGTAGATAATGATTTCGGTCTTCTTATGTCTTTTTGGTTTGTTCATTTTTTTATATCTTCATGAAACAGTTTTAGTTTAATGATAATACTAGTAATTTTGCAATTTGCCTTGGTTATGCAATATTTGCACAATTAAAATCTTAGAATTTTGTTGGTCCTTTCTATTTTTTGGTGTCAGTAATTTCTTCTCTTTGGAATCTGATTATATTTATTAAGGCTTACCTCTTTTCTGAGAGTGCCTATGAGTTAAATTTCATTTTTATTTTCCATATGCTTATTTAAATCTCCTTGAGTATTTTTATTTGTCTATACAAACAATTTTTTTGTTCTAAGTATTTTAATGTTGATTAAGTTAATCAAAATATCAATCGTTTTCTTACATAATAGAAAAACTCCATATTCTTTTTTTTTTTTTTGAAAAACTCCATATTCATACAGAAAATAAAATCACATGATAGCGACCATACAATTATAGAAAATAAGAATAGTCAGATATCACAAATCCCTCTATGGAAATATATTTTAGTCGCACATTAAGCATTTCAGTGTGTGACTGCCTAACGTCAGACATGTAGACAGTGGAGCATACTACAGAGCCCAGAAGTAAACATGTGCATATACAGTCAGAAATCCTTCCCCCACAGGATATCTAAGAATACACAGTGGGGAAAGGATAGTCTCTATAGAAAATGGTGTTGGACAGCCTCATGCAAATAATGACACTTGGTTCTTATCAAACATCACACAGATGCAAGGACCCAGAAAATCTCAAAAGGGATTAAAGAGTTAAGCAGAAGTCTCAACCCTAGAACTTATACATGTAATCTAAGGGGAAAACATCATGATATTTGATTGGCATGATTTATTTGATATAACATTAAAATCACAGTAAAAAATACAAAGACAGGGGATCCCTGGGTGGCTCAGCGGTTTGGTGCCTGCCTTTGGCCCAAGGCGTGATCCTCGGGACCTGGGATCGAATCCCACGTTGGGCTCCCAGTGCATGGAGCCTGCTTCTCCCTCTGCCTAGGTCTCTGCCTCTCTCTCTCTCTCTCTCTGTGACTATCATAAATTAAAAAAAATTAAAAAAAATACAAAGACAGATGAGTGGAGCTACCTCATGCCCAAAGTGTGCAGAACAAATATTAACCGAGCAAGAAGGTAGCCTATGAAATGGGAAACAGTGTGCTCAACTATATACTAAGATGGAGTTAGTATCCAGAATACACGAGGGACTCAATCTCAATAGAGAGTCTGACAAAACACAATAATAACAAACCCAAATCCCTCTTTAAATTGTTGCTCAAGGATGGGGCATCTGGGCAACTCATGTGGTTAAGCATCTAACTCTTAGTTTTGCGTCACGTCATGATCTCTGGATCCTGGAATTGAGCCCCAAGTCAGGCTCTAGTCATAGGGAATCTGCTTGAGATTTTCTTTCTCTCTTTCCTCCTCCTCTCCTCTCTATTTCTCTCTAAATAAATATATAAAATATATTTTTTAATCAGGACAAGTTCTTCTATATCTATTTCTCTATAGAAAACAAACAATAGTGGGACTCTATTTGGACAGTTGATTAAAACTCTGACCTCGACCGTGTTTCCAAACACCTGACCTCATTTCCAGCTGAGTGAGAGGAAGGTATAGACCTCAAGTTCTGGGCAGAGGCAGTAGCAGGAGATGGATGGACTCAGTGGATGCGTCCTAACATAGTCCTGGTCTGCTGTAGGAGATAGCCTGAGACTAAGATGCTGGAGGGGACAGCTGCTGTCAGAACACACATTAGACTCTAGTATCAGGAACTCCTCATCAGAGGAACTGAGCTGGTTTGGGTCAGTTTGTGGAGGCTCCATACATTAGGACATTGTGGACAGGAGGACATCATGCAGCCTGATGCAGAGGAGCTCATCATCTGGGTTTGGGGAAGAGAGAGGGAGAGAAAGCCCAACCAAACCTCTGTGACCCTGGCCTGGCTGTACAAATGTCCCAGGCTTCACAGCCTCTGTCATCTCTGAGACTGCTGGCCTTCATCGTAATCATGTTCTTGAGGTTCCCCTGGGATGGTGGGTGGATCAATAGTGTGACTTCTTATCGCAGAATCCTGTCCCATTGATGGATTTTTTTATTGACATCTTGGTGGAGCATCTTGGTGACTCCTCAAGTAATGTCAGTGCTCTTATGAGAGGTAATAGAGGGAGGTAAGACCCAAAACTAGAAGTAATATGACTACTTGTGCTCAATTATTTTTTCTCTCTGAAGATGGAAGAAGAATCATGACATGAAAGTGCTGGGGGTGGGGCTGCTTTGGAAACAAGGAGGAAGGGTCTGAACACCCGGGAATCTGCGGGTGGACTGTAGCTGATGGCACTGACTTCAGGTAGACCTCCAGATGGTAAGGGAATAAATGTGTGTAGACATGAGCCCTTTGTGTGGTACCTGGACACTGTGGTCATGGAAAAAATATACGTTGGGAATTCAGTGTCACATTCCAGGTCACACAATGATGCCCATGTTTGTAGTGACCACCAGTACTGTCCCAGGGACAGGACCACACGGGCTGGGCTGTGTGAGGAGGAGCTTCTGCAGGAACTCAGCACTGAAGTTGGGACTGCAAAGATGATGTGCTGAACTAGACTGAGGCTGAACCTGGCACACCTATTAGCCTGGGACTTGTGACCATGAGTTCATGAGTATCCTATGAAAATGGGATGATTGTGGTGCTAACATGGAGACTGGGACAGAGAAATTCATCCATGGGGTTCACATCCTTTCTTTACCACAAGCACATTGTCACATTCAAAAGAAAAAGTCGGGGAGGGGGAAGATATCCAATGCTTGATAATGACAGATCTACAGTCCCAGACTCTGTAGCCTGACACCTCCCATATCTTCCCAGTTGATGCCTCAAGGGACATTCTCTCCTTCTATCCATATCGAGATTGCAAATATCCCCCCCAAAGAAAAAGTAATAAATGTCTCTTTTCTTGATGCAAATTGTTTAACCTGTAACATTCCTTCAGTGTAGCTATTGTTTCAAACCATCCTGGAGAGAATGTTGTGCTCAGGACAGCATTATCTTTGTCCCAAACCCCTGACTCATTGGTGTGCAGAAGTCAGGAGAATCCTTGTCCCTGTCACCTCCTCAGCCTTCCCCCACAGCTCTCCTCTCACCAGGATTTCTGACACTCCCAGGATGTGGGTTGTCACAATATGTACTGCAAAATAATACACTCACTACTCCCCATCTGACATGTCAACCATCCCCCAATTACCTCCAACGTGGTAACCATCAGCTTGTACTCTGTAAAGAAGGGTCTATTACTTGGTCTATGTGTCAACTTCTTTTCCTCTTGCTCCTTATTTTCTTTCTTCAATTAAAAATATAACCGAAATCATACAGTAATTGTCTTACTCTGAGTGACTTCACTTAGAATTATACTTGCTACCTCAATCCCTGTAGTTGCAAATGGATTAGATTTCATTCCATGTATGGATTATTTACATAGTTTGGCTAATGAACATAATTCTGCTGTAACATAAATGCACATGTACCCATTTGAATTAGTACTTTTTTGTATATTCTTTTGTTGGAGTTTAATTTGCCAACATATATCATAAGACCCAGTGCTCATCCCATCAAGTGCCCCCCTCAGTGCTTTTATATTCATTTTTATATATCCTAATAGTGAGTCTTTATTTCAATGGTCCTGTTTTCCTCTGAATATTCTTTTAATTTTTTAAGTTTTCATTTATTTTATTTATTCATGAGAGACATACACACACACAGAGAGGCAGAGACATAGGTAGAGGGAGAAGTAGGCTAAATGCAGGAAAACCGATGTAGGACTCGATCCCCATACTCTGGGACTATGCAGTGAGCCAAAGGGTGATGCTGAACCAATAAGCAACCCAGGTATCTCAGGATTCTTTTCCTTTTACTTATTTTATTTATTTATTAATGGGAGATGCAAAGAGGCTGCGACATAGAGAAGCAGGGTCCTCCAGGAGCCCAATATGAGACATGATCCCAGGTTGGGAACAGGACCTGAGCTGAAGGCATGTGCTCAACTGCTGAGCCATCCAGGCATCTTAGTACTTTTGTATTCTTAGAGTAAATGCTCAGTAGTGCAGTTGCTGGATCATAGGGTAGGTCTAGTATTCCTATCTGATGACACACCATATGTTTTCCCAGAGCAGGTCACACTTGCCCAACCACATCTGCAGACCAGAGAATTCTGTAGGGCCTCAGCAGTTCTAGTGGAAGTGGTATCAGGGCTCTTTTAACAAGCAGAGCAGAGCACAGCCAGTTAAAACTCACCACAACCTGGCCACGGACCACACACAACCCACTGCAAGCAAGGAGAGCCTGTATAGACACATGGCTTAAAGGAAATAGCAGCCAAAACAGGAGAGCACAGTGCACACAGGACACACCACAGACACTCTCTGAAGACCCAGACCCAGCACTCTATGTGGCTCTTCGTCATAAAGCTGTTATTCTGGAGCAGGAGCTAGAACTGGCATTTGTACACACAGAGGAGGATAGAGACCTAGAGAAAATGTCAAGGTTAAGGAATTCAATTCCACTCTCTGCTCTGATCCACCTCAAATTTGTGTTTCTCATGTCAGTCCCTTTGACCCTGCCAAATGAGACAGGACTTCTGTTCTGCTCCAGATCCAGCAGTTTCCATCCCTGAGGGGATCACATGCATCAGGGAGACTGCCAGCTGCCCACACCACCCAAAGTTCATCTACCTCAATGGCATGAAGACATAGAGTTATGATAATAATATTCCCACAATTCTCGTCATTACAGAGGATGCCTGGCCTCCTGCCTGAAGCCCGTGTCACATGTTGAGAGGTGTTTTCCTCTCTATGTCACTCATTAGGGATAATATGTGCATGGACCACATATGTCACCATTACTTACTGCAAAATAAAATAATAATTGTACAACATACATTCAAACACAAAATGAATCCACAGGACTGAGATAAGAGATGGGAAGGAAATACATTTAGGGGATTTTGACATAAAATTCCACAGTCCCCACTTGCTCTTCAGCATATAAAGCAGATGGAATTCCCCACGCGGTCTTTGCTATTCTCCTGAGCTTGTCTCGTTCCTGGAACATGACAGATAGTTATCGAATCATTCTGATTACCCATGAAATCACTCAGAGGCCTGAAAGAACAAAAAATGCACATCCACAGGTGGAAAATAAACCTCCTTTTGAACCTAGAGGTGTGGATGTTGTCATGGGGAGATGCAGCTGTGGCGATAAGGGCAAGAGGGAGGCTGATCCAGAATATTATGTATAGTATTTTGAGTAGCAGACAGGAAAATCTGAACTTTTCGATGTTTACTTACATGGGGATGTGCCTGGGTTAAAGCTGGTAAATTGGGCAGAATCCCAGGATACTAATGGATCTCAAAACCCTAGGGTCATAGGAAGAATGTGTGGCACCAACATGATGCACAGCTACTAAGGACAGGACCATGGAAGGTGGCTGAAGACAGTGAGTCCAGGTGTGGGTTTCCTGTTCTCTTGTCATAACCTGAGTGTTTTCCTGAGACCAGACTTTAAAGGACAAATAAGAAGAGAGACCCTGTATTAGTGTGTCTGAAATGCGGTGATGTCACCGCATTTCAGACAGGGTGGATTAAGCAATAGACCCTCCTTATCCCTGCTGTGGAGTCTGGGAAGTCTGAGGTCAGGATTCAGGCAGATGTGGTGTCTGGAGAGCGCCCACGTCCTAGCCTGTCCTTTCCCCGTCACCTCACATGGGGATGGGGGCAGGGAACTTCCCCATTCCTGGTGTATAGGGTTCCTGATCCAATCATGAGGCTGCATCTCCTGACCTAAGTGCTCCCCTAAGGCTCCAACTCCTCCTCTCATCACATGGATATTAGGTTCCAACATGAGGGTGGTAGAGGTCACACACAGTGAGCTGATATCAGCACCTGAAGGATCCATGAGTTATTCCCTGCAGGGGGAAGGCCCTCCTCCAATTTTCTTCTCTGTTTTCATAATAGTTTAGCTGAATTCGTCATCACACCGTATCTTTGAGTGTCATCTGCTAACTCCTGTGATCACCAGTCCTCCCTCTTCTCCTCCTGCCCCACCCATGAAAAATCTCACAGGAACCATTGAATTTCCTCCTTTGATGCAGGTGGGACACTGACTCCACACAAGCCTCTCCTGGAACAGGACCTCATCCCCAACACTGTCCAACAACACACACCCTGAGCCAGTGTTCTTCCCAAATCCAAGCACTTATGACTGGCTGAGAGGTCTGCCCTGCTCTCAACAGACATGATGAAGGTGATAAAGGTTTGCACTCTCGTGTCTATGTGTGTGTGTGTGTGTGTGGGCTCTTCAGACTACACATCCTCACAATGTACTTCTTAGCATCCCTTGCTTTCCAAGGTTGATGCTAATATTGATTCTGTCAGTGTGGTTCAAGACTGAGGTCACACCTGCACTCCCTCTTCTGTCATTTTGAGTTTTGAGCTGTTTATAGGATCATGAGCAGCAAGTACTTTATGCTATTTCTAAGGCTTTTTTTAAAATTTTTAAATTTTAATTTATGATAGTCACAGAGAGAGAGAGAGAGGCAGAGACACAGGCAGAGGGAGAAGCAGGCTCCATGCACCAGGAGCCCGATGTGGGATTCGACCCCGGGTCTCCAGGATGGCGCCCTGGGCCAAAGGCAGGCGCCAAACCGCTGCGCCACCCAGGGATCCCTACTTTATGCTATTTGTTTTTATTTTTATTTATTTATTTATTTATTTTTAAAGATTTTATTTATTTATTCTTGATAGTCACACAGAGAGAGAGAGGCAGAGACACAGGCAGAGGGAGAAGCAGGCTCCATGCACCGGGAGCCAGACGTGGTATTCGATCCCAGGTCTCCAGGATCGGGCCCTGGGCCAAAGGCAGGCGCCAAACCGCTGTGCCACCCAGGGATCCCCTGAACAACTCTTCTTATATGCACAAGGACAGATTTGCTTAAACTTTCTTACTTCTGTCCCTAAATACCAGTTTCTTACATATATCACCATGTACTGGAACTTCTCCTTTATAAGAGTCCCAGCTGTACACATGGAACATGACAGATCCAACCAGCTCACTGTGAATGGTTTTAGAAATAGCATAAAGTTGGGATCTCTCTTTCTCTCTCTCTCTGTGTGACTATCATAAATAAATAAAAAATATATTAAAAAAAGAGTTGTTCAATGAAACAAAGTTTCCAAATCAGAAACTGAATAAGGAATAAGCAAAGCAAGAGACACTACCATTTTTGGACATTGTAGGGTCGTGTACTTTATGGTGTTTTTAAAATCCTTGCACATTAGAAACGAAGAATACCCACCCTTTGCTATAACGTGGATGGAACTGGAGGGTATTATATACTGAGTGAATCAAGACAATTGGAGAATGACAAACATGGTCTGATTCATTCAGGGAATGTAAAAAATAGAGAAAGGGAATAAATGAGAAAGGAAGGAAATGAGTGGGAAATGTCAGTGAAGGAGACAGAACAGGAGAGAATTCTAACTCTGGGAAATTAACAAGCGGTAGTGGAAGGGGAGTTGGGCGGGGGGGTGGGTTGACTGGGTGATGGGTCCTGAAGGGGGCACTTGGCAGGATGAGCACTGGGTGTTATTCTGTATGTTGGTAAATTGAACACCAATAAAAAATAAATTTATTACAAAAAAATAGTGACAAGGAAATCCCAGCTGAACACATACTCCTTGGTGGTTTGTCTGTGTTCTGTCCTGATCACTGAATGGTGTCACCTGGGGATCCTGGGCCTGGGACCCCTCTCCCAGCTGCAGGGTCAGTGCTGGGCTGGTTTAGTCAGTGAAGAGAAGGCCCTATTTGCATGTCCTCTGACTATATAACCAGCTTCAGCCTTACATTCATGTATTTAAAAGCCAACACAAGTGTTGCACCACAATTCTATAGCAATTTGTGTAGATGGCACTCTGACTATATGAAGTACTAATGTGTAAGTACAGTTCTTTTTGAATTTCTGGGTGCATTCCAAAAGACACTCATCAATATAGGTCATTTTCTGGAGATATTTCATCTTGTTAGTAAATTTAATCCTAAATATTTATTTTTGGTACCAGTGTAAAGTGGATTATTTTGTTAATTTTGTATAGGTACTTTATTGTTATTTTGTAGGAACATATCTTTATTTGCTGATTTTATATCCTGATTTTTTGGCTGAGCTCATGAGTTATTTCTTCCAGTTTTTAGTGAGGTTTTTACTCATTGACTTTATTAAGACATTGCCATAGGAAAACTAATTATTTTCTTTCCAAGTTACCAATTTTCCATTTTTTTTCTTATGATAGTCACACACAGAGAGAGAGAGAGAGAGAGGCAGAGACACAGGCAGAGGGAGAAGTAGGCTCCATGCACCGGGAGCCTGACGTGGGATTCGATCCTGGGTCTCCAGGATCACGCTCTGGGCCAAAGGCAGGTGCTAAACCGCTGCGCCACCCAGGGATCCCCCAATTTTCCATTTTTTATGGAGCTTTCTTGCCAGGTTATCTGGTAGGTCCTCCAGTCTGGGGCAGAAAGTATTTTCCTCTTGTCTTCTGGATGCATTGTCTGTTCTTATCATGCAGTTGATATAAGGCAGACCTAGAGGAGACAATAAATTTCATTTTGTATGTGGATGACCTATCTAATATAAAGGGAGAGTCTATAACTCAAATCAGAACAGGGTGTCTCTTCATGTCTTCTGCCCATTTCTGGTTGTAGTTTTCACTTTGTGGATGTTTAGTTTGGTAATTTATTTGTCGATTTTGGAAACTAGCCTTAATCTGAAGAAAGATTTGCAAATATATTCTCCCATTGTTTTTTTTCTTTTGGAAGATGTTATTTATTTATTCATGAGAGACAGAGAGAGGGATTCAGAGATGGGCAGAGGGAGAAGTGGGCTCCCCACAGGGAGCCTGATGCTGGTCTCAATCCCAGAGCCCTGGGATCACTCCCTGAGCCAAAGACATTGCTCAAGCTACACAGGCATCCCTATCCTTTCCCATTAGTTAGGTTGCTTTTTATTATGTTAGTGTTTCCATAGCTGTACGACAGCTCCTTCCTTGGTGTAGTCCATAGAGTTCATTTTTACTTTTGTTTTCCTTCCCTTTGGAGATTCGAGTACCAGGAAACTGTTGTGGCCGAGGTTACAAAATCTCCTTGATTTTGATGGTTTCCTGCCTCACATTTAGGTCTTTCATCTACTCTGAGTTTATCTTTGTGTGGAGTGTAAGAATGTGGCCCATTTTCATTCTTTTACTTGCAGCTGTCCAATATTCCCAACACCACTTGTTGAAGAGATTGTCGTTTTCCAGTCGATAGTCTTTTGTACTTTGTTGAGGACAAGTTGACCATAGAGCTGTGTGTCCATTTATGGGTTCTCTATTCTATTCCATTGACCTATGTGCATAGTTTACTGCCACTATTATACTGTTTTGATGATCACAACTTTGAAATCCGCAATTGTGATGCCTTCTGCTTTTTTTAAAGATTTTATTTATTTACTCATGAGAGATACACATACACACAAAGAGAGAGAATGGCAGAGACACAGCCAGAGGGAGCAGCAGGCGCCATGCAGGGAGCCTGATATGGGACTCGTTCCCAGGTCTCTAGGATCACACCCTGGACTAAAGGCAGCGCTAAAACACTGAATGACCCGGGCTGCCCTGATTTTTTTTCAACATTCTTTATCCTAGTCAGAATCTATTCTTTTTACTTACAAATTTAATGATTGTTCCATTCCCAAGAAAAATGTTGGTGTTGTTTTGATAGGGTTCATATTGAATGCATAGATTCTTCTTGGTGGCATAGACATTATATAAATATATAAATATTTATTTCTCCAATCCATGAGAATAAACTGTTTTCCATATATTTGTGTCTTCTTTAATGTCCTTCATTCGTATTTTGGATTTTTTGGACTATAGGTCCTTTCCTCTTTGTTTAGGATTATTCCTCATTATCTGAAGTTTCTTTTGTTTTTTAAACTTTATTCCTTAATTATTTTTTATTGCAGTTTGATTTGCCAACATATAGTATAACACCCAGTGCTCATCCCATCAAGTGACCCCTCAGTGCCCGTCACCCAGTCACCTCAACACCTGCCGACCTCCCTTACCACTATCTCTTCTCAGAGTTCCTTCCCAGATTTCCTTTCCCAGAGTTAGGAGTCTCTCATGTTCTTTTGACCTCTCTGATATTTCCAACTCATTTTCTCTCCTTCTCCCTTTACTCCCTTTCACTACCTTTTATATTACCTGAATGAATGAGACCATATATTTGTCCTTCTGCGACTGACTTACTTCACTCAGCATAATAACCTCCATTTCCAACCATGTCGAATCAATGGTGGGTGTTCTTCAATCCTGATGGCTGAGTAATATTCCATTGTATATTGAGAACACATCATCATTATCCGTACATCTATGATGAACACCGAGACTTCTTCCAAAGTTGGGCTATTGTGGACATTGCAGCTATAAACATAGGGGTGCAGATGTCCCGGTGTTTCACTGCATCTACATCTTTGGGGTAAATCCCCAGCAGTGCAATTGCTGGGTCATAGGGCAGATCTATTTTGAACTCTTTGAGGAACCTCCACACGGTTTTCCAGAGTGGCTGCACCAGTTCACATTCCTACAAACAGTGCAAGAGTGCCCTTTTCCACATCCTCTCCAACATTTGTTGTTTCCTGTCTTGTTAATTTTCACCATTCTCCCTGGTGTCAAGCGGTATTTCATTGTTGTTTGGATTTGTATTTCCCTTATGTCCAGTAATGCATTTTTTCATGTGCTTGGTGGCCGAGTCTATGTCTTCCTCTGTGAAATTTATGTTCATGTCTTTTGCCCATTTCATGATTGGATGTTTGTTTCTTTGCTGTTAAGTCCAATAAGTTCTCTATAGATTTTGGATACTAGCGCTTTATCTGATAGTTCATTTGCAAATATATTCTCCAATTCTGTAGTTGTCTTTTCATTTTGTTGACTGTTTCTTTTGCTGTGTAGAAGCTTTTTATTTTGATAAAGTCCCAATAGTTCACTTTTGCTATTTTTCCCCTTGCCTTCATGAATATATCTTGCAAGAAGTTGCTGTGGCCAAATTCAAAAAGGATATTGCTTGTATTCTCACCTTGGATTTTGGATGATTCTTGTCTCACATGCATATCGTTAATAAATTTTGAGTTTATCATTGTGTCTGGTGAAGGAGAGTAGTCTACTTTTTTTCTCTGTATGTAGCTGTCCAGTTTTCCCAGCACCATTTATTGAAGACACCGTCCATTTTCCAGTTGAGAGTCATCCCTGCTTTGTTGAATATTAGTTGACTATAAAGTTGAGGGTCCATTTCTGGATTCTCTATTCTGTTCCACTGAAAAATATGTCTCTTTTTGTGCCACTACCACACTGTATTGATGATCGCAGCTTTGTAGTACAACCTGAAATCTGGCATCGTCATGTCCCCAGCTCTGGTTTTCTTTTTCAATATTGCCCTGACTATTCGGGGTGTTTTCTGATTCCACAAAAATCTTAGGGTTATTTGCTCCAACGTTCTGAAGAAAGTCCATGGTATTTTAATAAGGATTGCATTAATTGTGTAAATTTCCCTGGGTACCATTGACATTTTCACAATATTAATTCTTCTAATCCATAAGCATGGAATGTTTTTCCATCTCTTTGTGTCTTCCTCAATTTCCTTCAGAAGTGTTCTATAGTTTTTAGGGTATAGATCCTTTAACTCTTTAGTAAAGTTTAGTCCTAGGTATCTTATGCTTTTGGGTGCAATTGGAAATGGGATTGACTCCTTAATTTCTCTTTCTTCAGTCTCATTGTTAGTGTATAGAAATGTCACTGATTTCTGGGCATTGATTTTGTATCCTGCCACACTGCCGAATTTCTGTATGAGTTCTAGCAATCTTGGGGTGAAGGCTATTGGGTTTTCTATGTGCAGTACCATGTCATCAGTGAAGAGGGAGAGTTTGACTTCTTCTTTGCCAATTTGAATGCTTTTTATTTATTTTTGGTGATGAGAGTTGACATCCCTGTCTTGTTCCTGATCTTAAGGGAAAGGCTCCCAGTGCTTCCCCTTTGAGAATGATATTTGCTGTGAGCTTTTTGTAGTTGGCTCTTAAGATGCTGAGGAATGTTCCCTCTATCCCTACACTCTGAAGAGTTTAGGTCAGGAATGGATGGTATATTTGTCTAATGCTTTCTCCGCATCTACTGGGAAGATGGTATAGATCTTGTTTTTTCTCTTGTTGATAGTATCCATCACATCAATTGCTTTACGTGTGTTGAAACAGCCTTGAATCCCAGGGAAAAATCCCAGATGGTCATTTTGACTAATCTTCTTAATGTACTCATGGAACATATAGGTTAGTATTTTGTTGAGAATTTTTGCCTCCTCTTCCAAATTTCTTCTTGTAATTTAGTTTTAGTTTCAAAGCTTTATGGTCTAAAAATATACAGGGGACAATCCCAATATTGGGTATAGGTTAAGACTTGTTTTCTGACCAAGTATGTGGTCCATTCTGGAGAAAGTTCCCTGTGCACTTGAGAAGAATGTGTATTCTGTGGTGTTCATATGTGAAATTCTGTAAATATCTATGATATCCATCTGGTCCAGTGTATCATTAAAAACTTTTGTTTCTTTGGAGATGTTGTGTTTAGAATATCTGTCATTGGAAGGCGGGGCAAGATGGTGGAAGATTAGTGTCCCCAAGTCATCTTTCCCTACCAACTTACCTAGATAACTATCAAACCATCCTGAAAACCTACGAATTCAGCCTGAGATGTAAAGAGAGAACAGCTGGAATGCTACAGTGATAAGAGTTCCCACTTCTATCAAGGACAACTTGTTTTCAGCCACTCTGCACTGGCCAAAACACTAGAAGGAAGAAAACACCTCAAAAGAAGAATCAGAAACAGTACTCTCTCCCACAAAGATACAGAATTTGAATTAAAATTCAATACCCAAAAGCCAAATCAGAAGCACAATTAAAAAGCTACTGATGGCTCTAGAAAAAAAGAATAAACGATTCAAGAGACTTCATAACTGCAGAATTTAGATCTAATCAGGCTGAAATTAAAAATCAATTACATGAGATGCAATCCAAACTGGAGGTCCTAACAATGAGAGTCAAAGAGGTAGAAGGAGTGAGTGACATAGATTACATTTGATGGCAAGGAAGGAAGCTGAGAAAAAAAGAAAAAAACAATTAAAACATCATGAGGAAAGGTTAAGGGAAATAAATGATAGCCTGAGAAGGAAAAATCAATGTTTAATTGGGGTTCCAGAGGGCACTGAAAGGGCCAGAGGAGCAGAAAGTGTATTTGAAAAATCATAGCTGAGAACTTCCCTAGCTTGGGAAGGGAAACCAGGATTCATATCCAGGACATAGAGAGAGATCCCCCCTAAAATCAATAAAAACCATTCAACACCTGACATTTAATAATGAAACTTCAATTCCAAACTACAAATTCCAAAGATAAAGAGAAGATTCTTAAAGCAGCAACAGACAAAAAAACTGTAAATTTAAAAAAAAGTTCAACACCTGACATTTAATAATGAAACTTGCATACATATGTATGTATACAATGGAATATTACTGAGCCATTATAAACGACAAATACCCACCATTTGCTTAGACATGGATGGAACTGGAGGGTATTATGCTGAGTGAAGTAAGTCAATCGGAGAAGGACAAACATTATATGGTCTCATTCATTTGGGGAATATAAAAAATAGTGAAAGGGAATAAAGGGGAAAGGAGAAAAAATGAGTGAGAAATATCAGAAAGGGAGACAGAATATGAAAGACTCCTAACTCTGGGAAATGAACTAGGGGTGGTGGGAGGGGAGGTGGGCGGGGGGTGGGGGTGACTGGGTGATGGGCACTGAGGGGGGCAATTGATGGGATGAGTACTGGGTGTTATTCTATATGTTGGCAAATTGAACACCAATAAAAAATCAATTTACGAAAATAAAAAAATAATGAAACTTGCAAATTACAAAGATAAAGAGAAGATTCTTTTTTTAATTTATTTTTTATTGGTGTTCAATTTACTAACATACAGAATAACCCCCAGTGCCCGTCACCCATTCACTCCCACCTCCTGCCCTCCTCCCCTTCTACCACCCCTAGTTCGTTTCCCAGAGTTAGCAGTCTTTACGTTCTGTCTCCCTTCTAATATTTCCGACACATTTCTTCTCCCTTCCCTTATATTCCCTTTCACTATTATTTATATTCCCCAAATGAATGAGAACATATAATGTTTGTTCTTCTCCGACTGACTTACTTCACTCGGCATAATACCCTCCAGTTCCATCCACGTTGAAGCAAATGGTGGGTATTTGTCATTTCTAATAGCTGAGTAATATTCCATTGTATACATAAACCACATCTTCTTTATCCATTCATCTTTCGTTGGACACCGAGGCTCCTTCCACAGTTTGGCTATCGTGGCCATTGCTGCTAGAAACATCGGGGTGCAGGTGTCCTGGCGTTTCATTGCATTTGTATCTTTGGGGTAAATCTCCAACAGTGCAATTGCTGGGTCGTAGGGCAGGTATATTTTTAACTCTTTGAGGAACCTCCACACAGTTTTCCAGAGTGACTGCACCAGTTAACATTCCCACCAACAGTGTAAGAGGGTTCCCTTTTCTCCGCATCCTCTCCAACATTTGTTGTTTCCTGCCTTGTTAATTTGCCCCATTCTCACTGGTGTGAGGTGGTATCTCATTGTGATTTTTTTTTAATTTTTATTTATTTATGATAGTCACAGAGAGAGAGAGAGAGAGAGAGGCAGAGACACAGGCAGAGGGAGAAGCAGGCTCCATGCACCAGGAGCCTGACGTGGGATTCGACCCCGGGTCTCCAGGATCGTGCCCTGGGCCAAAGGCAAGCGCTAAACCACTGCACCACCCAGGGATCCCTCATTGTGGTTTTGATTTGTATTTCCCTGATGGCAAGTGATGCGGAGCATTTTCTCATATGCATGTTGGCCATGTCTATGTCTTCCTAAAGAGAAGATTCTTAAAGCAGCAACAGAAAAACATCCCTAACTTTTAAGGGGAGAAGTATTAGGATAACAGTAGCCCTCTCCACAGAGAGAAGGCAGGCCAGAAAGGGCTGGCAGGATATATTCAGTGTCCTAAATGAGAAGAACCTGCAGCCACCAATACTTTATCCAGCAAGGCTCTCATTCAGAATAGGAGAGATAAAGAGCTTCCAAGATAGGCAGAAGCTGAAAGAATATGTGACCACCAAGCCCTCTCTGCAAGAAATATGAAAGGGGCCCTGTAAAAGAAAGAGGAAGTCCAAGGAAAGAATCCACAAAAACAGGGAATGAATAGGTATCATGATGACACTAAACTCATATCTTTCAATAGTAACTCTGAACGTGAATGGGCTTGATGATCCCATCAAAAGGCTCACGTTTCAGACTGGATAAAAAAGCAAGACCCTAGGGATCCCTGGGTGGCGCAGCGGTTTGGTGCCTGCCTTTGGCCCAGGGCGCGATCCTGGAGACCTGGGATCGAATCCCACATCGGGCTCCCGGTGCATGGAGACTGCTTCTCCCTCTGCCTATGTCTCTGCCTCTCTGTCTCTCTGTGACTATCATAAATAAATTAAAAAAAGCAAGACCCATCTATTTGCTGTCTAAAAGAGACTCATTTTAGATCTAAGGATACCAACAGCCTGAAAATGAAAGTTTGGAGAACCATTTACTACTCAAATGGTCCTCCAAAGAAAGCAGGGGTAGCCATCCTCATATCAGATAAATTAAAGTTTATCCCAAAGACTGTAGTAAGAGATGAAGAGGGACACTGTATCATACTTAAAGGATCTATCCAACAAGAGGACCTAACAATCATCAATATTTATGCCCCGAATGTGGTAGCTGCAATGTATATCAATCAATTAATAACCAAAGTTAAGACATACTTAGATAATAATACACACATAGTGGAAGACTTGAACACAGTGCTTTCTATAATTCACAGATCTTCTAAACACAACATCTCCAAAGAAACAAGAGCTTTAAATGATACACTGGACCAGATGGATTTCACAGATATTTATAGATTTTTAAATCCAAACGCAACTGAATACACATTCTTCTCAAGGGCACATGGAACTTTCACCAGAATAGACCACATACTGGGTCACAAATCCGGACTTAATGGATAGCAAAAGATTGGGATTGTCCCCTGCCTATTTTCAGACCATAATGCTTTGAAACTTGGACTCAATCACCAGAAGAAATTTGGAAGAAACTCTAACACGTGGAAGTAAAGGATCATCCTACTAAAACATTAATGTTCAACCAGGAAAATAGAGCAGAATTAAAAAGATTTATGGAAACTAATGAAAATGAAGATAAAACTGTTTATAATCCTAGGGATACAGCAAAAGTAGTCATAATAGGGAAGTACATTGCATTACAAGCCTCCCTCAAAAAAAATACTGGAAAAAAACCCCTCAAATACACAAGCTAACTTTACACCTAAAGGAACTGGAGAAAGAACAGCAAATAAAACCTACACCCAGCAGAAGAGAGTTAATAAGGATTTGAGAAGAATTGAATAAAATAGATACCAGAACTGTGGAACAGAAAAAACCAGGAGTTGGTTCTTTGAAAGAATTAATAAGACAGATAAACCATTATCCAGCCTTATTAAAAGTAAAAAGACTCAAATTAATAAAATCATGAATGAAAGCTGAGAGTTCACAACCAATACCAAGGAAGTAAAAACAATTTTAAAAACATATTATGAGTGGCTATATAGCAACAAATTGGGTAATATAGAAGAAACAGATGCATTTCAGAAAACCACAATTTACAAAAACTTGAAGAGGAGGAAATAGAAAACATGAACATGTCAATACCAGGGAGGAAATTGAAGCAGTCATCAAAAATCTTCCAAACACAAAAGTCCAGGGCGAGATGGCTTCCCAGCGGAATTCTATCAAAGGTTTGAAGAAGAAACAATACCTATTCTTCTAAAGATGTTCTGAAAGATAGAAAGGTATGGAATACTTTCAAACTCAATCTATGAGGCCAGGATCAACTTAATTCCAAACCAGACAAAGACCCCACCAAAAAGGGAATCATAGACCAATATCCCTGATGAAAATGGATGCAAAATTTCTAATCAACATAATACCCTATTGGATCCCACATATTAAGAAGATTATTCACCATGACCAAGTGGGATTTATCCCCGGGATGCAAGGCTGCTTCAACACTCATAAAGCAATCAACATAATAGACCATATCAACAAGAGACAAGGATCCTCTCAATAGATGCAGAGAAAGCATTTAACAAATACATCATCCATTCCTGATCAAAATTCTTCAGAGTGTAGGGATAGATGGAACACTGCTCAGGATATTAAAAGCCATCTATGAAAAGCCCAGAGTAAATATTCTCATTGGGGAAACACTTGGAGCCTTTACCCTAAAATCAGAAACATTATGGGCAGCCAGAGTGATGCAGCGGTAATGTGCCACCTTCAGCCCAGGACCTGATCCCGGAGACTGTGAGTTCCCTGTATGTAGCCTCCTTCTCCCTTTGCTGTGTCTCTGCATCTCTCATTCTCTCTGTGCCTCTAATGAATAAATAAATAAAATATTAAAAAATATATGAGGAACACGACAGGGATGTCCAATCTAACTACTGCTATTCAACATAGTACTAGAAGTCCTACCATCAGCAATCAGACAACAAAAAGTATTAGAGGCATTCAAATTGGCAAAGGAGAAGTCAAACTCTCCCTCTTCACCAATGACATGATACTCTACATGGAAAAATCAGATGACTCGATCCTAAAATTGCTAGAACAAGAACTGCAATTCGACAGTGTGGCTGGAAACAAAATCAATGCCCAGAAATCAGTGACATTTCTATACACTAACAATGAGACTGAAGAAAGAGAAATTAAGGAGTCAATCCCATTTCCAATTGCACCCAAAAGCATAAGATACCTAGGAATAAACCTCACCAAAGAGGTAAAGGATCTATACCCTAAAAACCACAGAACACTTCTGAAAGAAATGGAGGAAGACACAAAGGGATGGAAAAATAGTCCATGCTTATGGATCAGAATAATTAATATTGTGAAAATATCGATGATACTCAGGGTAATTTGCACATTTAATGCAATACCTATCAAAATACCATGAACTAGGGGGCAGCCCCGGTGGCGCAGTGGTTTAGCGCCGCCTGCAGCCCAGGGCGTGATCCTGGAGACCCTGGGTCGAATCCCACATCAGGCTCTCTGTATGATGCCTGCTTCTCCCTCTGCCTGTGTCTCTGCCTCTCTCTCTCTCTGACTCTATGAATAAATAAATAAAATAAAAATCTTAAAAAAAATACCATGAACTTTCTTCAGAGAGTTGGAACAAACCATCTTAAGATTTGTGTGGAATCAGAAAAGACCCTGAATAGCCAGGGGAATATTGAAAAAGAACACAAGAGCCGGGGGCATCACAATGTCAGATTTCAATTGCACTACAAAGCTGTGGTCATCAAGTCAGTGTGGTACTCGCACAAAACCAGACACATTGATCTATGGAACAGAACAGAGAATCCAGAAATGGGCCCTGAACTCCATGGTCAACTAATATGTGACAAATTTGTTCTAACTCTCTGAAGAGAGTCCCCCTCAGGACTGCTTTTGCTGTATCCCAAATATTTTGAATGGTTGTATATTCATTCTCATTAGTTTCCATGAATCTTTTTAATTCTTCCTTCATTTCCTGGTTGACTCTTTCATCTTTTAGCAGGATGGTCCTTAACCTCCACGTGTTTGAAATCCTTCTAAACTTCTTCTTGTGGTTTAGTTCTAGTTTCAAGTCATTATGGTCTGAGATAATGCAGGAGATGATCCCAATCGTTTGGTATTGGTTCAGACCCGATTTGCGACCCAATATGTCGTCTCTTCCGGAGAAAGTTCCATGTGCACTTGAGAAGAATGTGTATTCAGTTGCGTTTGGATGTAAAGTTCTGTAGATATCTGTGAAATCCATCTGTCCAATGTATCATTTAAAGCTCTCATTTCTTTGGAGATGTTGTGCCTAGAAGACCTATCCAGTGTAGACAGTACTAGATTGAAGTCACCAAGTGTAAGTGTACTATTATCTAAGTATGTCTTTTTTTTAAGATTTTACTTATTTATTCATGAGAGACACACAGAGAGGGAGGGGCAGAGACATAGGCAGAAGGAGAAGCAAGCTCCATGCAGGGAGGTTGATGTGGGACTTGATCCCAGGACTCCAGGATCACACCCTGGGCCAAAGGCAGACACTCAACCGCTGAGCCACCCAGGGTTCCCCCATATTATCTAAGTATGTCTTAACTTTGGTTATTAATTGATATATTTGACAGCTCCCACATTTGGGGCATATATATTGATGATTGTTAGGTCCTCCTCTTTGATAGGTCCTTTATGTATGATATAGTGTCCCTCTTCATCTCTCACTACAGTCTTCGGGATAAATTTTACTTTATCTTATATAAGGATGGCAACCCCTGCTTTCTGTGGAGGACCATTGAGTGGCATATGGTTCTCCAACCTTTTATTTTTAGGCTGTAGGTGTCCTTATGTCTAAAATGAGTCTTTTGTAGACAGCAAATCGATGGGTTCTGCTTTTTTCTCCAGTCTGAAACCCTGCACCTTTTGATGGGATCATCAAGCCCATTCACGTTCAGAGTTACTATTGAAAGATATGAGTTTAGTGTCATCATGATACCTATTCATTCCCAGTTTTTGTGGATTTTTCCATTGGACTTCTTAAAGCGGAAATTTAAGAGTCCTCCTTAAAATTTCTTTCAGAGCTGGTTTGTTGGTTACATATTATTTCAGTTCCTGCCTATCTTGGAAGCTCTTTATCTCTCCTTCCATTCTGAATGAAAGCCTTGCTGGATAAAGTATCCTCGGTTGCATGTTTTTCTCATTTAGGACACTGAATATATCCTGACAGCCATTTCTGGCCTGCTGGGTCTCTGTGGAGAGGTGTGCTGTTACCCTAATACTCCTCCCCATAAAAGTCAGGTATTTCTTGTCTCTTGCTGCTTTAAGGATCTTCTCTTTATCTTTGGAATTTTCAAGCTTAACCATTAGATGTCGAGGTGTTGAATGGTGTTTATTGATTTTAGTGGGAGATCTCTCTATTTCCTGGATCTGAATGCCTATTTCCCTTCCCAGATTAGGAAAGTCTTCAGCTATGATTTGTTCAAATACATATTCTGGCCCTCTGTCCCTTTCTGTGCCCTCAGGAACCCCAATTAAACGTAGGTTTTTCTTCCTCAGGCTGTCGTTTCTTTCCCTTAATCTATCTTCATGGTCTTTTAATTGTCTGTCTCTTTTTTTTCCTCAGTTTCCCTCTTTGCCATCAACTTGCCTTATATGTCACTCACTCGTTCTTCCTCCTCATTAATCCTCATCGTTAGGACCTCTAGTCTGGATTGCACCTATTTAATTGATTTCTAATTTCTTCTTTATTACATCTAAATTCTGCAGTCATGAACTCTCTTGCGTCCCTCATGCTTTTCTTCTAGAGCCACCAGTAGCTTTATAATAGTGCTTCTGAATTGGATTTCTGACGTTTAATTGTACTCCAAATTTTGTAACTCTGTGGGAGAGAGGACTGTTTCTGATTCTTTCATTTGAGGTGAGGTTTTCCTTCTAGTCATTTTGCTCAGTGCAGAGTGGCCAAAAGCAAGTTGTATTGGGAAAAGGAGAAAAAGAGAGAAGAGAAAGAAGGAGAGAAAAAGAAAAAAGAACAAAGAAAAATAAAGAAAGAAAAAAAGAGGAAAAAAGAGAAGAAAAGAAAAAAGAATTTAAAAAAATGGGGGGGGAAGCAAACAGAAATCAAAAAAAACAAAAAACAAAGGGGAGTATCCTCTGATTCTGTATACTGCAAATCCCTCGACTTCCCCTGGGACTTTCTAGTGTTTCTTGGTCAATAATTTGTTTTTCCCCTGTCCGTCTAGCTGGTCTTCAGGGGGACAGGCCTGCTGTTGTGATTCTCAGGTGTTAGCACTTGGGGGAGCTGCTCAGCCCCCTGCCTGGTGCAGGGCTCAGTGAAAGATGTTTAAGCTGTTTATCCGGTGAGGCTGCTGTGAGGCTCAGTTGGGGGTTTTTTATCCTGTGAGGCCCCGGGAGGAACAACAACCGTGGCAGCGGCCAGCTCTGGAGCCTTGGATTCAGCTCCTGCAGTAATTATGGAGCTCTCAGTCTGCAGGGGCCTGGATGCTCCAGGGGCGGGGCCACTGATCTGCTCAGCTCAGGGCCACCTGGTGGTAGGAGTGTCCTTGCTGTCCTGTGCCCTCCCGGCTTCTGCCTGTCCCGGGGGGAGCGCCAGATCCTGGGCTGTGTCCCCGGCGCCCTGTGCTCCCGGGCCTGCACTGTTGGAATCATGCTCCTGGCTGGGCAGCCCCCTCCATGCGGAGCCTCTGCCAGAGCCACCTGTGAGCTGCTCCCAGGGCCTCGCACCCCCCTCCCTGTGGAGCCTCTGCTCGAGCTGTCCCTTAGCTGCTCCCGGCCCTCCCAGGTGCCCGCTTCAGACCTTTAGGGAGCTCAGTCGTGGTGTGGCATGCTCTCCCCGGGGTGTAGGTCCTCTATTAGTGTCCCTGGGAGCCTGAGGGCATCCCCGCCCCTCTTGGGATCCTTCTCCAACTCCCTGCAAGCGCCTTTCTCTCTGAGAATATGGGTGAACCTCCTGCTTCGCTGGGCCTGGGCTTTCCTGTCCTGGGAGCACTTGCTGTGCAGACCTAGCCAGGCTCCTCGTGGGGCCCCCTCCCCTTTGGATGCTTTTTCTTTCTTTTTTTTTTTTTCCGTCTTCCTACCTTGATAGAAGTGTGAACTCTTCTCACTGTTGCATTCCAGCTGTTCTCTCCTTAAATCTCAGGCCGAATTCGTAGGTTTTCAGGATGATTTGAAAGTTACCTA
This sequence comes from Canis lupus baileyi, assembly GCF_048164855.1. Taxonomy (NCBI): domain Eukaryota; kingdom Metazoa; phylum Chordata; class Mammalia; order Carnivora; family Canidae; genus Canis; species Canis lupus. The sequence continues at coordinate 75,483,633 of NC_132846.1, forward strand.
GGTAATTTGGTGGGGACAGGTGACTTGGGGACCCTACTCTTCCGCCATCTTGCCGTCTCCTTCCTAATTGTCCCATTCTTAACTGGATTCTTTGATTTGTACATTCAGGTTTATTTATTTATTTTTTTAACCCTTTATTTTTTATTATTTTTTAAATAATAAATTTATTTTTTATTGGTGTTCAATTTACCAACATAGAGAATAGCACCAAGTGCTTATCCTGTCAGGTGCCCACCTCAGTGTCTGCCACCCAGTCACCCCCACCCCCCACTCACCTCCCCTTCCACTGCCCCTAGTTCATTTCCCAGAGTTAGCCATCTTTCATGTTCTGTCTCCCTTTCTGATATTTCCCACTTATTTTTTCTCCTTTCCCCTTTATTACCTTTCACTATTTTTTTATATTCCCCAATACACTCAGGTTTATATTCTACATAAAACACTGAAAAAAACTCCATGTGATAGAAATTGCTAGAACTGGACAATGAATTCAGTAAAGCCACAGGATACAAAATCACATTACTGAAATCATTTACATTTCAATACACCAATAAGAAGCAGCAAAAGAGAAATCAAGGAATGGATACCATTTATAATTATATCAAAATATTAAGATAGCTAGGAATAGACCTAATCAACAGGGCAAAAGACCTTTACTCTGAAGTATAAAATGTCTATATTAGCATGTCACCTGGGTGACAGATTTGGTTCAATTTTGCCATTGGCTCAGGTCATAATACACTCAACCTGTGTTCCAGGTCTGGATAGGGTTCCTTGCTAATTAGGAATCTGCTTCTCTCTCTCCTGTGCTCCCTCCATCAAACTTGCTCATCACTCTTCTCCCTCTCTCTTAAAAGGATAATCAAATTCTTTTAAAATATAGTCACACATACATACATACATGCAATCATACATGTCTATACCATAGAAAGCAGGGTCCAAATTCAATACAGTCCCTATGAGAATACCACCAGTAAATTTCAGAACTTCTTTTAAAAATATTTTTTTCATTTATTCATGAGTGACATAGAGAGAGACACACAGAGAGGCTGGGACACAGGCAGAGGGAGAAGCAGGCTCCATGCTAGGAGCCCAATGTGGGACTCCATCCCAGATCTCTGGGACCACACCCAGGTGTTAAGGCAGACGCCAAACCGCTGAGCCACCCGGGGATCCCCTAGGAAGTTTCAGAACTTGAACAAACAGTCCTACAGTTTTATGGGGCCACGTATGACAAGAATAAAGCAATCCTGAAAAAGTACAGCAAAGCTGGAGGCACCAGGGATGTCAAGATATATTACAAAGCTGTAGTCATCAAGACGGTATGTTCCTGGCACCAAAACAGACACATAGATCAGTGGAATGGAACATAGAACCAGAATAGGACCCTCTACTCTATGGTCAGTTAAACTTTGACAAAGCACACAAGACTAGCCTATGGAAAAAAGACGGTGTCTACAGCACACGGTGTAGTTGCTAAAACTGGCGACCTGCATGCAGAAGGATGGAACTGGACCACTGTCTCTACCATACACAGAAATAAAGTCAAAATGGAAGAAAAATAAATGTGGGACAGGAAAACAAGTGTCCTGGAGGAGAACACAGGCAGCCAAGTCCTTCACAGGACTCATACAAATTCTCTCTAGAAGTGTCTCCAGAGGAGAGGGGGCCAAAAACAAAAATAAACTTTCTGGACTTTATCAAAACAAAACAAAACAAAACAAAAAACAAAATGAGACAACGACTTCTGCACATTGAAGGAATAGGCAACGAAAGGAAAAGGCAAACAATGGAATGGGAGAACATATTTGCAGCTGCCACATCTAATGATGGAAGAGTATGCAAATGATCCAAGTACTTCATTAGGATTATTTTCACATTTTCAGTAGGCAGCATGTAGATGGAGCTTAGCACACTGTCATGAGAGGAGCAGAATGCCTGCCTTTCACTTTGTATTGTGGTCATTTCTCCACAACATGAGATCTACCTTCTTGTCAAAATTGTGCCTGTAGGCACACTATTGTCATTTACATGTGCAAGGTTCTGGAGCACACCTCTGGAACCGAATCATGTTGCATAACATAAAACCAGAACCCTAGAGATGCAAGTCACCATTGCCCCACCCACCAGTCCCTGGCAACTGCCAATCCATTCTCTGCTTCATTGTTCCTGAAACCCAACTTCAAATACCCATCATTGACAAAGTTGCTATTCAAGGTATGAGTTTTGACTGGAAAGATAGGGAGCTTGGTTCAGGAGGTCACTCACGTGGGCAGGAGGGGCACACTTGTGAGGTTTTTTTCTGACCCAGGAGATAGTAAAGGTTTTTGGGAAGCTAATAGTCCATGAGAATGCAGTGCTTGGAAATATTTCTTGTCCACATGCAGGCTCCCAGGTGCCAACTACCATCCTTTCCTCGGCACACCCCAGTCCCTGGGTCTTCTGCTCAGGACAGCCACACATACTCCCCAAGGCCAGGAAAGAACCACAGTAGAGCAGGACAGCAGACAACCACAGTGTCTGCTATGTGGTCAGCAGTACCTTCTTTTCTCACTAGCTGGCATGAGAAAACAATAAAATACATCGTGGGACCTCAAGGGTCCTCACATGGAATACTGGGCAATGTTTTTGTTTTGTTTTGTTTTAATTTATTTTTTATTGGTGTTGAATTTACCAACATATAGAATAACACCCAGTGCTCATCCCATCAAGTGCCCCCCTCAGTTGGGCAATGTTTTACCCAGTGAGCTCAAAGGATGCTTCCAGGCAAAATAAATAAATAAATAAATAAATAAATAAATAAATAAATAAATAAATAAAAATAAAGGATCAAATGAGTGGCAGATCAGTGGCAAAGCACAATAAGACGTGTAAAGTTAAAGTCATGCTGTTCAAAGCTACATGGTTAAATTTGCCACATCTCCCTCAACAAGGTTAGCAAGGAGCGAGGAGTGGTCTCCAGAGGGAGGTATAGTGCTCGTGCACAGAACATGACCCAGGGGAACCATAGCGAATGGAGCTGGTAGAGAAGGTAATTGCAGTATAACTGTATGTCACATATTCAAGGGTCTGGAAGAAAGACTGAACGTGTGGGAAAGGGGCTGCCTCTGGGTCCTACCCCCTCCGCACCCCTCACACATCCACCCCAGCTGAACTGATGTGCAGACCCACCCTCTGCCACACCCAGTGTCTGTGACCTACTCCCCACAGCTGGTTGCCAGGTGTAGGGATGTGGCAACCTGAGGCAGCCTTCTGTTCTATCAGATGCTCCAGACCTTGCTGTGCTGAGGGTCCTCTTTTTATCTATCTCACTGCCAGATGTCCCTGAGAAGGGCGTGAGGCTGGCAGAGGGCCCGGTCTCCATGAGGGTGCTCCTCTTGCTGCTTGTGCTCTGGGCAGGGCTGGCTCCCACCCAGGGTTCTCAAGGCCATCCCTCCTGGCGTTATGTCTCCTCTGAGGTGGTCATTCCAGGAAGGAACTGCACCACGGCAAAGGCGTCCAGATGCCAGGCTGGCTCTCCTACAGCCTGCACTTTGGGGGCAAGAGGCACGTTATCCACATGCGGCGCAAGAAGCTCTTCTGGTCCAGGCATCTGCTGGTGATGACTCAGGATGACCAAGGTGCCTTGCAGGTGGATTACCCGTTCATCCCTCCTGACTGTTACTACCTCGGCTACCTGGAGGAGATTCCTCTTTCCATGGTCACCCTGGACACGTGCCATGGGGGACTGGAAGGTATCATGAAGTTGGATGACCTTGCCTATGAGATCAAGCCCCTCAGCAGTTCCCAAAGATTTGAACACATTGTTTCTCAGATAGTGGCAGACAGCATTGCAACAGTCCCTACCTATAAACTGGGACTGAAGGAGGATAGAGACCCCTTATTCTCTCAAGCAAATGCCAGTGTAGTTATGCGGCTCTCAAGTAAGATGTATGCATCTCATAATGGTTATGTGAAATCGCTCGCCTTAAGTTCACACTCAATGTATAGTGTGTTCAACAACGTGTCTAAATGTGCCCAATTCCTGATAAGGATATTTAGTTTGATTGACACATTCTATCAAGCACTTGATATAAATTACTATATTGGATCCATGATTATTTATACTCAGGGAGAGTCAGCTGCCATGAACAATGTTCATCAAGCCCATAGTCCATTAGCTAGATATTACCATTCTAAGGTTTATCCAATTATTTTACCACATTCGACCTTAATTGTCATTAAAGAAGGGCCACTGGATAATAATACAGAACCTATACTTTATCGCTTCTGCAAAATGCAAAATCTCCTCATGCTTGGGTACCTAGGCAGACATTATTTAATATTGTCTATCGTAGCAGCACAGAAGGTGGGTAGAAGTTTTGGTTTATATTATGACAACAGGTTTTGTATCTGTCAGAGAAGATCTATCTGCATTATGCACAAAATCATTGGTCTGACTGATAGTTTTAGTAACTGTTCCTTTATGCATCTCCAGCACATTGTGGGATCTGGTAAATCAGAGTGCTTGTACAGCACCGAAATGAGGTATTTAAATAAAAGTCTGACTCATGATCGTTGTGGAAACTCCATAGTGGATCCACTTGAACAGTGTGACTGTGGCTCCTTCAAACAGTGTTATAGCAATCTCTGCTGTCATAATGATTGTACCTTCACTACTGGAAGCATATGTAATACAGGCAGATGCTGCACAAACTGCACCTATTCCCCTGCTGGGACACTCTGCAGACCAATCCAAACTGTGTGTGATCTTCCGGAGTACTGCCGAGGAGGGTCCTTGACATGCCCTGATGATTTCTATATGCAAGATGGAACCCCGTGCACTGAAGTGGGCTACTGTTATCATGGAAACTGTACTGATCGCTCTGTGCACTGCAAAGAAATCTTTGGTAAAAATGCTGTGAATGGTGCAGATGTATGCTATACCATAAATAGAAGAGGTGATAGATATGGACACTGTAGAAGACTAGCTGAGAAAATAGCTAGTACCTCGTGTGAGGTCGAAAATATTCAGTGTGGAAGACTGCAGTGTAGCAATGTCACCCATCTCCCTCGGTTGCAAGAACATGTGGGATTCCATCAGTCTAAGATATCAGGGGTCTGGTGTTTTGGGCTGGATTCACATCGTGGCACAGGAACAAATGATATTGGTCATGTGCGATCTGGTACTCCCTGTGCTCCTGGAAAATTCTGTCAAAATACCTACTGCAATGGCACTATAGGTCAGCTGAATTATGACTGCATCCCTGAAAAATGCAGTTACAGGGGCATTTGCGACAACAACAGGAACTGTCATTGCCACATAGGCTGGGATCCTCCACGGTGCATTGATCGAGGTGCTGGTGGGAGCACAGACAGTGGACCCCCTCCAAGAAGAATGCGGGCAGTCAGGCAAAGTCATGAGTCAGTGATATATCTGAGAGTGGTCTTTGGTCGAATCTATGCCTTGATAGCTGCACTCCTTTTTGGTGTTGCCACCAATGTTAGAACCATCAAGATAGTCACAGTAAAAGATGTAATAGTTGATTAAGCCAATATGATAATACAACTTCAGAACCTGGAACAACAAGACAATCCATAAATCAGCCCCAGACTCGTGAACAACAATTGACCATCCACAGGAACATGAGTGAATTTATAGCAAGGAGATGGCAAGGACAATATCCACAGTTCCAGGGCTCTGCAGGAGACACAGGGTCCCACGCACATCATGGGACTCTCAATCAGTTCTGGAACTGGTCTCTGACCAGACGCCTGGAAATAAATCTTGAAAAATATACATTGGCCTCTCCACATATTTGTTTCATTTTTTTAATAATAAATTTATTTTTTATTGCTGTTCACTTTGCCAACATACAGAATAACACCCAGTGCTCATCCCCTCAAATGCCTCCCTCAGTGCCCATAACCCATTCACCCCCACCCCCCGCCCTCCTCCCCCTCCACCACCCCTAGTTCTTTTCCCAGAGTTAGCAGTCTTTACGTTCTGTCTCCCTTTCTGATATTTCCCACACATTTCTTCTCCCTTCCCTTATATTCCCTTTCACTGTTATTTATATTCCCCAAATGAATGAGAACATATAATGTTTGTCCTTCTCTGATTGACTTACTTCACTCAGCATAATACCCTCCAGTTCCATCCATGTCGAAGCAAATGTGGGTATTTGTCATTTCTAATGGCTGAGTAATATTCCATTGTATACATAAACCACAGCTTCTTTATCCATTCATCTTTCGATGGACACCGAGGCTCCTTCCACAGTTTGGCTATTGCGGACATTGCTGCTATAAACATCGGGTGCAGGTGTCCCGGGATTTCATTGCATCTGAATCTTTGGGGTAAATCCCCAACAGGGCAATTGCTGGGTCATAGGGCAGGTCTATTTTTAACTCTTTGAGGAACCTCCACACAGTTTTCCAGAGTGGCTGCACCAGTTCACATTCCCACCAACAGTGTAAGAGGGTTCCCTTTTCTCCGCATCCTCTCCAACATTTGTTGTTTCCTGCCTTGTTAATGTTCCCCATTCTCACTGGTGTGAGGTGGTATCTCATCGTGGTTTTGATTTGTATTTTCCTGATGGCAAGTGATGCAGAGCATTTACTCATGTGCATGTTGGTCATGTCTATGTCTTCCTCTGTGAGATTTCTCTTCATGTGTTTTGCCCATTTGATGATTGGATTGTTTGTTTCTTTGGTGTTGAGTTTAAGAAGTTCTTTATAGATCTTGGAAACTAGCCCTTTATCTGATACGTCATTTGCAAATATCTTCTCCCATTCTGTATGTTGTCTTTGAGTTTTGTTGACTGTATCCTTTGTTGTGCAAAACTTCTTATCTTGATGAAGTCCCAATAGTTCATTTTTGCTTTTGTTTCTTTTGCCTTCGTGGATGTATCTTGCAAGAAGTTACTGTCGCTGAGTTCAAAAAGGGTGTTGCCTGTGTTCTCCTCTAGGATTTTGATGGAATCTTGTCTCACATTTATATCTTTCATCCATTTTGAGTTTATCTTTGTGTATGGTGAAAGAGAGTGGTCTAGTTTCATTCTTCTGCATGTGGATGTCCAATTTTCCCAGCACCATTTGTTGAAGAGACTGTCTTTCTTCCAATGGATAGTCTTTCCTCGTTTATCGAATATTAGTTGGCCATAAAGTTCAGGGTCCACTTCTGGGTTCTCTATTCTGTTCCATTGATCTATGTGTCTGTTTTTGTGCCAGTACCACACTGTCCTGATGACCGCAGCTTTGTAGTACAACCTGAAATCTGGCATTGTGATGCCCCCAGCTATGGTTTTCTTTTGTAAAATTCCCCTGACTATTCAGGGTCTTTTCTGATTCCACACAAATCTTAAACTAATTTCTTTTAACTCTCTGAAGAAAGTCCATGATATTTTGATGGGGATTGCATTAAACGTGTAAATTGCGCTGGGTAACATTGACATTTTCACAATATTAATTCTGCCAATCCATGAGCATGGAATATTTTTCCATCTCTTTATGTCTTCCTCAATTTCTTTCAGAAGTGTTCTATACTTTTTAGGGTACAGATCCTTTACCTCTTTGGTTAGGTTTATTCCTAGGTATCTTATGCTTTTGGGTGCATTTGTAAATGGGATTGACTCCTTAATTTCTCTTTCTTCAGTCTCATTGTTAGTGTATAGAAATGCCACTGACTTCTGGGCATTGATTTTGTATCCTGTTACACAGCTAAATTGCTGTATGAGTTCTAGCAATCTTGGGGTAGAGGCTTTGTGGGTTTTCTATGTAGAGTATCATGTCATCAGCAAAGAGGGAGATTTTGACTTCTTCTTTACCAATTTGAATTCCTTTAATGTCTTTTTGTTGTCTGATTGCTGAGGCTAGCACTACCAGTACTATGTTGAATAGCAATGGTGAGAGTGGACATCCCTGTCTTGTTCCTGATCTTAGGGGAAAGGCTCCCAGTGCTTCCCCCTTGAGGATATTTGCTGTGGGCTTTTTGTAGATGGCTTTTAAGATGTTGAGGATTGTTCCCTCTATCCCTACACTCTGAAGAGTTTTGATCAGGAATGGATGCTGTATTTTGTCAAATGCTTTCTCTGCATCTAATGAGAGGATCATATGGTTCTTGGTTTTTCTCTTGCTGATATGATGAGTCACGCTGATTGTTTATGAGTGTTGAACTAGCCTTGTATCCCGGGAATAAATCCCACTTGGTCATGGTGAATTTTTTTCTTAATGTACTGTTGGATCTTATTGGCTAGTGTCTTGTTGAGAATGTTTGCATCCATGTTCATCAGGGATATTGTCTATAATTCTCCTTTATGGTTGTGGTCTTTGTCTGGTTTTGGAATTAAGGTGATGCTGGCCTCATGGAATGAATTTGGAAGTACTCCATCTCTTTCTATCTTTCTGAACAGTTTTAGTAGAATAGGTATGTTTTCTTCTTTTAACGTTTGATAGAAATCCCCTCAGAAGCCCTTAAAAAGAAATTCTTCAATAAAGAGGTTTTCCTCTTGTTAACTCTTCTAGGGTGAATTTTTCCATCATTTCATTTTCTGCTTACAATAAATGGTAAGAGAGAAAAAGGGAAAAATAATAATAAAAAAGATCGTCAAATGTGTTGGTCTCCTCCTTAATAGAATATAGATTACAGGGGGGAGGAGCAAGATGGCGGAAGAGTAGGGTCTCCAAATCACCTGTCTCCACCAAACTACCTAGAAAGCCTTCAAATTATCCTGAAAATCTATGAATTCGGCCTGAGATTTAAAGAGAGACCAGCTGGAATGCTACAGTGAGAAGAGTTCGCGCATCTATCGAGGTAGGAAGACGGGGAAAAAGAAATAAAGGAACAAAGGCCTCCAAGGGGGAGGGGCCCCGCGAGGAGCCGGGCTGAGGCCGGGGCGAGGGTCCCCAGGACAGGAGAGCCCCGTCCCGGAGACGCAGGAGCTGCACCGACCTTCCCGGGGGAAAGGGGCTCCAGGGAGGTGGAGCAGGACCAGGAGGGCGAGGAGGCCCGCAGGCTCCCGGGGACAGTAACAGCAAATGCGCGCCCAGGAGAGTGCGCCGAGCTCCCTAAGGGCTGCAGCGCGCACGGCGGGACAGGCGGGACCCGGAGCAGCTGGAGAGGCTCGGGCGGCGGCTCCGCGGAGGGGGCTGCGCGGCCCCGGGAGCAGCTCGGAGGGGCTCGGGCAGAGGAAGAGGCTCCGTGCAGAGGGGGCTGCGCGGTTCCAGGAGCAGCTCAGAGGGGCTCGGGCGGCAGCTCCGCAGAGGGGGCTGCGGGGCGGGAGCGCGAATCCACCAGCGCAGGCTCCGGAGCACAGGGCGCCAGGACACAGCCCAGGATCCGGCCTCCCCCGGGACAGGCAGAGGCCGGGAGGGCCCAGGACAGCGAGGACGCTCCTGCCCCAGCTGAGCAGATCAGCGGCCCCGCCCCGGAGCCTCCAGGCCCTGCAGACGGAGTTCCTGCCGGAGCTGAATCGAGGTTTCCAGAGCTGCCCCGCCACTGGGGCTGTTCCTCCTGCGGCCTCACGGGGTAAACAACCCCTACTGAGCCCTGCACCAGGCAGGGGCACAGCAGCTCCCCCAACTGCTAACACCTGAAAATCAGCACAACAGGCCCCTCCCCCAGAACACCAGCTAGACTGACAACTTCCAGGAGAAGCCAAGGGACTTAAAGAACACAGAATCAGAAGATACTCCCCGGTGGTTCTTTTTTTGTTTGTTTGTTTTTGTTTTTGTTTTTGTTTTTGTTTGTTTTGCTTTTTGATTTGTTTCCTTCCCCCACCCCCTTTTTTTCTCCTTTCTTTTTCTTTCTCTTTTTCTTCTTTTTTTATTCGTTTTTTTTTTCTTTTTCTTCCCTTTTTTTTTCTCTTTCTCTTTTCTTTCCTTCTTTCTCTCCTCTCTTTTTCTCTTTTTCCCAATACAACTTGCTTTTGGCCACTCTGCACTGAGCAAAATGACTAGAAGGAAAACCTCACCTCAAAAGAAAGAATCAGAAACAGTCCTCTCTCCCACAGAGTTACAAAATCTGGATTACAATTCAATCTCAGAAAGCCAATTCAGAAGAACTATTATACACCTACTGGTGGCTCTAGAAAAAAGTATAAAGGACTCAAGAGACTTCATGACTGCAGAATTTAGAGCTAATCAGGCAGAAATTAAAAACCAATTGAATGAGATGCAATCCAAACTAGAAGTCCTAACGACGAGGGTTAACGAGGTGGAAGAACGAGTGAGTGACCTAGAAGACAAGTTGACAGCAAAGAGGGAAAGTGAGGAAAAAAGAGACAAACAATTAAAAGACCATGAAGATAGATTAAGGGAAATAAACGACAGCCTGAGGAAGAAAAACCTACGTTTAATTGGGGTTCCCGAGGGCGCCGAAAGGGACAGAGGGCCAGAATATGTATTTGAAAAAATTCTAGCTGAAAACTTTCCTAATCTGGGAAGGGAAACAGGCATTCAGATCCAGGAAATAGAGAGATCCCCCCCTAAAATCAATAAAAACCGTTCAACACCTCGACATTTAATTGTGAAGCTTGCAAATTCCAAAGATAAGGAGAAGATCCTTAAAGCAGCAAGAGACAAGAAATCCCTGACTTTTATGGGGAGGAGTATTAGGGTAACAGCAGACCTCTCCACAGAGACCTGGCAGGCCAGAAAGGGCTGGCAGGATATATTCAGGGTCCTAAATGAAAAGAACATGTAACCAAGAATACTTTATCCAGCAAGGCTCTCATTCAAAATGGAAGGAGAGATAAAGAGCTTCCAAGACAGGCAGCAACTAAAAGAATATGTGACCTCCAAACCAGCTCTGCAAGAAATTTTAAGGGGGCCTCTTAAAATTCCCCTTTAAGAAGAAGTCAGTGGAACAGTCCACAAAAACAAAGACTGAATAGATATCATGATGACACTAAACTCATATCTCTCAATAGTAACTCTGAATGTGAACGGCTTAATGACCCCATCAAAAGGCGCAGGGTTTCAGACTGGATAAAAAAGCAGGACCCATCTATTTGCTGTCTACAAGAGACTCATTTTAGACAGAAGGACACCTACAGCCTGAAAATAAAAGGTTGGAGAACCATTTACCATTCGAATGGTCCTCAAAAGAAAGCAGGGGTAGCCATCCTTATATCAGATAAACTAAAATTTACCCCAAAGACTGTAGTGAGAGATGAAGAGGGACACTATATCATACTTAAAGGATCTATTCAACAAGAGGACTTAACAATCCTCAATATATATGCTCCAAATGTGGGAGCTGCCAAATATATAAATCAATTATTAACCAAAGTGAAGAAATACTTAGATAATAATACACTTATACTTGGTGACTTCAATCTAGCTCTTTCTATACTCGATAGGTCTTCTAAGCAAAACATCTCCAAAGAAATGAGAGCTTTAAATGATACACTGGACCAGATGGATTTCACAGATATCTACAGAACTTTACATCCAAACTCAACTGAATACACATTCTTCTCAAGCGCACATGGAACTTTCTCCAGAATAGACCACATATTGGGTCACAAATCGGGTCTGAACCGATACCAAAAGATTGGGATTGTCCCCTGCATATTCTCGGACCATAATGCCTCGAAATTAGAACTAAATCACAACAAGAAGTTTGGAAGGACCTCAAACACATGGAGGTTAAGGACCATCCTGCTAAAAGATAAAAGGGTCAACCAGGAAATTAAGGAAGAATTAAAAAGATTCATGGAAACTAATGAGAATGAAGATACAACCGTTCAAAATCTTTGGGATGCAGCAAAAGCAGTCCTAAGGGGGAAATACATCGCAATACAAGCATCCATTCAAAAACTGGAAAGAACTCAAATACAAAAGCTAACCTTACACATAAAGGAGCTAGAGAAAAAACAGCAAATAGATCCTACACCCAAGAGAAGAAGGGAGCTAATAAAGATTCGAGCAGAACTCAACGAAATCGAGACCAGAAGAACTGTGGAACAGATCAACAGAACCAGGAGTTGGTTCTTTGAAAGAATTAATAAGATAGATAAACCATTAGCCAGCCTTATTAAAAAGAAGAGAGAGAAGACTCAAATTAATAAAATCATGAATGAGAAAGGAGAGATCACTACCAACACCAAGGAAATACAAACGATTTTAAAAACCTATTATGAACAGCTATACGCCAATAAATTAGGCAATCTAGAAGAAATGGACGCATTCCTGGAAAGCCACAAACTACCAAAACTGGAACAGGAAGAAATAGAAAACCTGAACAGGCCAATAACCAGGGAGGAAATTGAAGCAGTCATCAAAAACCTCCCAAGACACAAGAGTCCAGGGCCAGATGGCTTCCCAGGAGAATTTTATCAAACATTTAAAGAAGAAATCATACCTATTCTCCTAAAGCTGTTTGGAAAGATAGAAAGAGATGGAGTACTTCCAAATTCGTTCTATGAAGCCAGCATCACCTTAATTCCAAAGCCAGACAAAGACCCCGCCAAAAAGGAGAATTACAGACCAATATCCCTGATGAACATGGATGCAAAAATTCTCAACAAGATACTGGCCAATAGGATCCAACAGTACATTAAGAAAATTATTCACCATGACCAAGTAGGATTTATCCCTGGGACACAAGGCTGGTTCAACACCCGTAAAACAATCAATGTGATTCATCATATCAGCAAGAGAAAAACCAAGAACCATATGATCCTCTCCTTGGATGCAGAGAAAGCATTTGACAAAATACAGCATCCATTCCTGATCAAAACTCTTCAGAGTGTAGGGATAGAGGGAACATTCCTCGACATCTTAAAAGCCATCTATGAAAAGCCCACAGCAAATATCATTCTCAATGGGGAAGCACTGGGAGCCTTTCCCCTAAGATCAGGAACAAGACAGGGATGTCCACTCTCACCACTGCTATTCAACATAGTACTGGAAGTCCTAGCCTCAGCAATCAGACAACAAAAAGACATTAAAGGCATTCAAATTGGCAAAGAAGAAGTCAAACTCTCCCTCTTCGCCGATGACATGATACTCTACATAGAAAACCCAAAAGTCTCCACCCGAAGATTGTTAGAACTCATACAGCAATTCGGTAGCGTGGCAGGATACAAAATCAATGCCCAGAATTCAGTGGCATTTCTATACACTAACAATGAGACTGAAGAAAGAGAAATTAAGGAGTCAATCCCATTTACAATTGCACCCAAAAGCATAAGATACCTAGGAATAAACCTCACCAAAAATGTAAAGGATCTATACCCTCAAAACTATAGAACACTTCTGAAAGAAATTGAGGAAGACACAAAGAGATGGAAAAATATTCCATGCTCATGGATTGGCAGAATTAATATTGTGAAAATGTCAATGTTACCCAGGGCAATATACACGTTTAATGCAATCCCTATCAAAATACCATGGACTTTCTTCAGAGAGTTAGAACAAATTATTTTAAGATTTGTGTGGAATCAGAAAAGACCCCGAATAGCCAGGGGAATTTTAAAAAAGAAAACCATATCTGGGGGCATCACAATGCCAGATTTCAGGTTGTACTACAAAGCTGTGGTCATCAAGACAGTGTGGTACTGGCACAAAAACAGACACATAGATCAGTGGAACAGAATAGAGAATCCAGAAGTGGACCCTGAACTTTATGGGCAACTAATATTCGATAAAGGAGGAAAGACTATCCATTGGAAGAAAGACAGTCTCTTCAATAAATGGTGCTGGGAAAATTGGACATCCACATGCAGAAGAATGAAACTAGACCACTCTCTTTCACCATACACAAAGATAAACTCAAAATGGATGAAAGATCTAAATGTGAGACAAGATTCCATCAAAATCCTAGAGAAGAACACAGGCAACACCCTTTTTGAACTCGGCCATAGTAACTTCTTGCAAGATACATCCACGAAGGCAAAAGAAACAAAAGCAAAAATGAACTATTGGGACTTCATCAAGATAAGAAGCTTTTGCACAGCAAAGGATACAGTCAACAAAACTCAAAGACAACCTACAGAATGGGAGAAGATATTTGCAAATGACATATCAGATAAAGGGCTAGTTTCCAAGATCTATAAAGAACTTATTAAACTCAACACCAAAGAAACAAACAATCCAATCATGAAATGGGCAAAAGACATGAACAGAAATCTCACAGAAGAAGACATAGACATGGCCAACATGCACATGAGAAAATGCTCTGCATCACTTGCCATCAGGGAAATACAAATCAAAACCACAATGAGATACCACCTCACACCAGTGATAATGGGAAAAATTAACAAGGCAGGAAACAACAAATGTTGGAGAGGATGTGGAGAAAAGGGAACCCTCTTACACTGTTGGTGGGAATGTGAACTGGTGCAGCCACTCTGGAAAACTGTGTGGAGGTTCCTCAAACAGTTAAAAATATACCTGCCCTACGACCCAGCAATTGCACTGTTGGGGATTTACCCCAAAGATACAAATGCAATGAAACGCCGGGACACCTGCACCCCGATGTTTCTAGCAGCAATGGCCACGATAGCCAAACTGTGGAAGGAGCCTCGGTGTCCAACGAAAGATGAATGGATAAAGAAGATGTGGTTTATGTATACAATGGAATATTACTCAGCTATTAGAAATGACAAATACCCACCATTTGCTTCAACGTGGATGGAACTGGAGGGTATTATGCTGAGTGAAGTAAGTCAGTCGGAGAAGGACAAACATTATATGTTCTCATTCATTTGGGGAATATAAATAATAGTGAAAGGGAAAATAAGGGAAGGGAGAAGAAATGTGTGGGAAATATCAGAAAGGGAGACAGAACATAAAGACTGCTAACTCTGGGAAACGAACTAGGGGTGGTAGAAGGGGAGGAGGGCGGGGGTGGGAGTGAATGGGTGACGGGCACTGGGTGTTATTCTGTATGTTAGTAAATTGAACACCAATAAAAAAAAAGGAAAAAAAAAAGAATATAGATTACAAATAAATAAACATACATATTAAAGTAAATGAAAATTAAAAATATATATGTATAATATATTCATAAAAATAAAAAATAAATTGAAAGATTAAGAACAAAATCATAATATAGAAAGAATTAGTATAATATAACTAAACAGGAATAAACAATGTAGAATAAACCTAGAGAGGAACTAGGCCTTACTTCCCACAGAGCTGACACCCACAGTACTCTCTGATCACCAGAATTGCTGACCTGCTACTGCTGGTGCTCCCCCCTGGGGAGGGGTTGCTGTGATCACACTCAGGGGTCCTGCCCTAATGGGGTCCACAATTGTACATCTAGGGTCCAGGAGATAGTTTTGGGATGGGCAGCTCTGGGCTCCAGCAGGTGGCGCTCTTTTGGGCCCTGATGCACTGATGGGGGATGAACATGGTCCCCTACCTCTAGCTTGCGGTTGAATACCCTCGCCCCCCACACTTCAGGAAGCCTTCACAGGAGAGCCATCATCCCCTTTCTTTCCTCAGTTTCCATCTAAACTCTGTGTGCACCCTGCTTTTGTCTGAGCTGGTTTATCTAAGCCCATGATTGAGTCTCCAAACATCAATATAAGGGACTCCTGTGGCGTGGTGTGGTCTTTCTTTGACTGACTTACTTCACTCTGCATAATACCCTCTAGTTCCATCCACGTTGAAGCACATTCATCATTTTTAATGGCTGAGTAATATTTCATTGTATATATAGACCACATCTTTTTAAAAAGATTTTATGTATTTATTAATGAGAGACAGAGAGAGAGAGGCAGAAACACAGGCATAGGGAGGATGCATGCGGGGAGCCCAATGTGGGACTTGACCCCGATCCTCCAGGATCACGCCCTGGGCTGAAGGCAGAGCTAGACTGCCAAACCAACTGGGCTGCCCTAGACCACATCTTCTTTTATCCATTCATCTGTAGATGGACATTGACGTTCTAAGTTTCCTCTTTTGCTAACTTTCCCTCACACTCAGGCTTCCATTTAATGTGAATCATCTGTGCAGTCCTCAAAATAACTGCTGTTGACCTCTGTTGCTCTTTCAGGAACAGAGAGATCCTATGGGGTCCATTCTGTGCTACAAGATGCTGGATTAGAAGGCGTTCTTTTGCAGCCAAATTCTGTTTCTGAGCTGGACATGGGATGTGGCTCTCAAAGCATTTCTGTTCAGTGTCATCTTGTTCCACTCCAGCAGGGACCACTGTTGGGGGGTTTATGTGATAGGTTCCCATTCTACAGGGGAGGGATGTGTGAGCATGGGATTGGTTTGATGATGTGGTCTTGGATAACTTCACACTATGACATCATGAGCACAAGGGATGTCAAGAAACCTATTAAATATTCAGACTGTGGGGATTCCTGGGTGGCTTGGTGGTTTAGCACCTGGCTTTGGCTCAGGACGTGATCCTGGAGTCCCGGGATTGTGTCCTGTATCAGGCTCCCTGCAGGGGGCTTGCTTGTCCGTCTGCCTGTGTCTCTGCCTCTCTCTCTGTGTCTCTCAGGAATAAATAAATAAAACCTTTTAAAAAATATTCAGGCTGAATCTCAAGATCCTTTGTTTGCTACTTTCATGCCAGGGTCTGGGGCTTCCTCTCCATCAAATACCAAACCTTGTGAAAGGGAAAATAAGGGAAGGGAGAAGAAATGTGTGGGAAATATCAGAAAGGGAGACAGAACGTAAAGACTGCTAACTCTGGGAAACGAACTAGGGGTGGTAGAAGGGGAGGAGGGCGGGGGGTGGGAGTGAATGGGTGACGGGCACTGGGTGTTATTCTGTATGTTAGTAAATTGAACACCAATAAATAAATAAATAAATAAATTAATAAATTAATTAATTAAAAAAAATACCAAACCTAGAGAGACTCTCTTTACACAGGATTATATGTGGACCATTTCAGTGTTTTCCTACAAATGTACTTGTCATAGGAAGAGAAATACACTAAACTACACATATGAATCATTCACATGTATTGCTTATTCCTGTCTCTAAATACAAATACATTCCCAATATCCTGATGCTCATCAACTTATACTTCGCAGGAGACCAACTGCACTCAGTGTGCATCACAGAAGCACCCAGATCAACCAGCAAGTGTGCTACAAGGAGCATAAAGTGCACGCTGGACAAGAGGCACAGAGGCATTAACAATCTGAGCAACAGAGGAAAGGCCTCTGGTGTGGACACTATACTGGACCATGATCACAGCATCACTGTCAGTGATCTTCGTGTTCGATAGTCACTTTAATAAGGAAGTAGTGCTCTTCTTCGTCTCTTATTTCAGTCTTTGGATTGAAACCAGTTCTGATATAGAAATTGTTACTTCAGTTTTCTTGGATATCCCTTAGCAATAAAAAATGCGATCCACAAACTCAATTTCAATTTAGAGGTGTCGGACTTAAAATTACCCTCTTAAATGAAGAGAAAGATAGATTTCATGCACTAAGGTCATGAACATGACGGGAATCTCCACTCTCAAAAGAGTTCTTGAATAAAGTGCTGTAAATCCTTGTCTCAACAATCAGACAAAGAGAAGAAATACAAGTTCCCAAATAAAGAAGGAATAGGTCAAATGTTCACTCTCCACATATGACATGCTACTCCACATGGAAAACTCAAAAGACTCTAGGAAAACACTTTATATCTGAATCAGTAATTTTGCAAAATAGCAAGATATACATTCAATGCACCAAAGTCAGGCACATTTTACACTAACAATGAGAGTGTCAAAAGAGAAACCCAGGAGTCCATGGCATTTACAATTGCAACAACACAACAAAAAGAACTAACAGTGAATCAAAACAGATGTGTACACTGAGAATGCTAGAATACTTAGGTTGCAAATTGAGGAAGACACAAAGAAATGAAAAACCTTCTGTGCTTAAGGATTAGAAAAAATATATATATTGCTTCAATCTCTATGCTACCCAAGAAAATCTATGTAATTATGCAATCTCTATCAAAATACCATCAACATTTTTCACAGCTAGGAAAAACAATTGTTAAATTTGAATGGAACCATAAAAGACCCTAAAAACCAATGGGATGGTGAAAAAGGAAACCAGAGCTGGTGGCATCGCAATGCCTGATATAAGGCTGTATTACAAAGCTGTGATCAAGACACTATAGTACTGGCACGGAAACAGACACATAGGTCAATGGAACAGAGTAGAGAACTCAGAAATGGATCCTCAACCCTACGGTTAACACATCTTTGACAAGCAGTCAAGAGTATCCAATGGAAAAAGGGAGTATCTTCAACAAATGATGTTGGAGAATTTGAACAGCCCTATGCAGAAGAATGAGACTGGTCCAGGTCCTTACACCAGACACACAAGTGAACTGAAAATGGATGAAATACCTATATGTGAGAAAGGAATCCATCAGAACCCTGACAGTAACCTCCCTGATATTGTCCAGACCAAAGTCTTACAAGACATTTTTCCAAAGGCAAGTGAAACAATTGCAAATATGAATTATTGGGTGTTCATGAGGATAAACAGGTCTGTGAGGGGAAAGAAGTCAAGAAACATAAACACAACCAACAAGATATGAGTAGATATTTACAAGTGAGGATTTATTTGAATGCTAGTAGCCAGTATCATTAAAGAACTTAGTAAATTCAACACTCAAAGAACAAAAAATGCAGGCAAGACATGAGTTGAAAACACGAATTGATATTTCCTCATAGAAGATATATAAATGTACAAGCAACTTGAAAAATGCTTGTCCTCCAATTGACTTATTTCACTCAGCATAATACTCTTCAGTTCCACCCACATCAAAGCAAATGGTGGTTATTCATCCTTTCTGATAGCTGAGTAATATTCGTTTTTATATAAAAGCCATATCATCTTTATCCATTCATCTGTCGAAGAACATTGTGGCTTCTCACACAAATTGCCTATGGTTGGCATTTCTACTTTAAACACTGGAGAGTGGGCAGTTGCCCTGGATTTGCATTACAACTGTACAATTGTGGTCGTAAAAACCACAACTGCAATTGCTGGGTCACAGGTTAGCTCCATTTTTCTTTTGCAAAATTACAGCATAAGTTCCTGACTAAAACTCTTCAGGTGGAGGATAGAGGGAACATTCTTCAATCTCATAAAAGCCATCTATGAATCACAGTGAATCTCATTCTCAGAGGGGAAAATCAGAGTTGTCCCTAAGTTCACAAAGACAGCAGGGATTCCTAATCTCAACATTTGTGTTCACTATAGGAATAGAATTCCTACCATCAATCAGATAACAAAATAAATAAAATCCATTCAAAATGGCAAAGAAGAAATCAAGCACTCCCTCTTTGCAGAGGACATGATATTTGTATCTCAATCCCAAGAGACATCACCTACATTTTCTAGAAATGACATAGCAATGTAGCGACATGGCAGGGGACAAAACCAAGGCATAGAGGGCAGCTGCATTCCTACACCCTAACAGTGAGACTAATAAAAGAGAAATTAGGAAATTGAACTCATATACAAGGGCACCAACCATAAGATACCTAGGAATAAACCTAACCAATAAGATAAAGGATCTGTCATTTAAATCTAGAGAACACTTCTGAAAGATATCAAAGAAGACACAAAGAGATGGAGTAACATTCCTTGCTCATGGATCAGAAGAATAAACAATGTGAAAATGTCTATGCTACCCAGGGAAATCTAGACATTGAATGCAAGTCCTTTCAGAACACCACAATCTTTCTTCCCAGTGATGAAACAAATAATCTTCACATTTCCGTAAAATTAGAAAAGAGCTCCAATAGCCAGAGTAAGGTTGAGAAAGAAAACCAAACCTGGGGCATCAGAATGCGTGATTTCAAGCTGTAATACAAAGCTATGATCACTAAGACAGTGCGGTCCTGGCACAAAAACAGACACGTAGATCAATAGAACAGCATAGAGAACCAGGAAATGGAGCACCAAATGTATGATCAAAATCTTTGACAAAATAGGAAAGAATATACCCTGGGAAAATAAAAGTCTCAAAAATAATTTGCATGAAGAAAATTGAACAGCCCCTGCAGAAGAATTAAACTGGACCATTCTCTTGTACCAAAAAATATACATAAAGTCAAAATGATTAAATGTGAGACAACAGAAAAAAAGGGTGGGAAAACAATCCGTCTAAATCTCTGTCAGGAGAAGAGAGGGAACAACTTTTTGGAACTTAGCCACAGCAATTTCTTGCAAGGCATACCTATAATGGCAAAGCAAAGAAAGGCAAAAATGAGTTTTGGGAGCTCCATCAAGATAAGAATGTTCTGGAGAAAGAATGAAACTGTCAACAAATCTAAATCACAACATACAGAAGGGTAGATATTAGCAGATGACATATAAGACAAAGGGCTTGTATTCAACATCTATAAAGAACTTATCAAACTCAGCACACAAGAACAAGGATTCCAGGCAAGAAACAGGGACAAAACATGAACAGAAATTTCTTCAAATAAAACCTACATATGGCCAACAAGTCCATGAAAAAAAAAATGTTCCACGTCACTTGTTATCAGGGTAAAGCACATCCAAACCACAATCATCTGGCTCTTTACACCACAGAGAATAGCAAAAATTAATACGAAAGAAAACATCAAATGTTAGAGAGGATGTGGAGAAAGAGGAACCCTCTTGCACTGTTGGTGGGAATGTGAACTGGTGCAGTCACTCTGGAAAACTGGGTGGAGGATCCCCAAAGAGTTAAAAATAGAGCTACCCTCTGATCCTGCAATTAAACTACTGGGGACTTATCCAAAAGATACAGATGTAGTGAAGTGCAGGACACATGCACCCCAATGTTTACAGCAGCAATGTCCCCAAATGCCCATAGGCAAACTATGGGAGAACCCACGATGTCCTTTGACAGATGAATTGATAAACATGATACGGTTTATATACACAAAAAGATATTTCTCAGTCATCAGAAAGGATCAATAGCTATCATTTCCATCAACGTGTATGGAACTACAGGGGAATTATGCCAATGAAATAAGTCAATCACATGAACAGAAATCTCACAGAGGAAGATATAGGCATGGCCAACATGCATATGAGAAAATGCTCTGCATCACTTGCCATCAGGGAAATACAAATCAAAACCACAATGAGATACCACCTCACACCAGTGAGAATGGGGAAAATTAACAAGGCAGGAAACCACAAATGTTGGAGAGGATGCGGAGAAAAGGGAACCCTCATACACTGTTGGTGGGAATGTGAACTGGTGCAGCCACTCTGGAAAACTGTGTGGAGGTTCCTCAAAGAGTTAAAAATATACCTGCCCTATGACCCAGCAATTGCACTGTTGGGGATTTACCCCAAAGATACAAATGCAATGAAACGCCGGGACACCTGCACCCCGATGTTTCTAGCAGCAATGGCCACGATAGCCAAACTGTGGAAGGAGCCTCGGTGTCCAACGAAAGATGAATGGATAAAGAAGATGTGGTTTATGTATACAATGGAATATTACTCAGCTATTAGAAATGACAAATACCCATTTGCTTCAACGTGGATGGAACTGGAGGGTATTATGCTGAGTGAAGTAAGTCAGTCAGAGAAGGACAAACATTATATGTTCTCATTCATTTGGGGAATATAAATAATAGTGAAAGGGAATATAAGGGAAGGGAGAAGAAATGTGTGGGAAATATCAGAAAGGGAGACAGACCGTAAAGACTGCTAACTCTGGGAAACGAACTAGGGGTGGTAGAAGGGGAGGAGGGCGGGGGGTGGGAATGAATGGGTGATGGGCACTGGGTGTTATTCTGTATGTTAGTAAATTGAACACCAATAAAAAATAAATTAAAAAAATAGAAAAATAAAAAAATAAAAAAAACAAAAAAAATTAAAAAAAAGAGAAATAAGTCAATCGAAGGACAATCATCATAATTTCATTCATACATGGAATATAATTGTGAAAGGGAATATAAGGGAAGGAGGGACACTAAGTGGGAATAAATTAGGGAAGAAGACAAACCATGAGAGACTCCTATCTCTGGGATTTGAACAAAGGGCTGCAGAAGGGGAGGTGGGTGGCAGGACATTGTACCTGGGTGATGGGCACTAAGGAGGGAATGTGATCAGATGAGCACTTGGTGTGACTATATGTTGGCAAATTGAACTTAAATAAAATATTGAATAAACAAATGAAAAATAAATTATTAAAGAGAGAGAACATTATGAGCAATAACATGCCAACAAATTCAGCAATCTTGGAGAAAAGGATGCCTTCCTATAAATGTAGAAACAACCAAATCTGAAACAGGAAC
This sequence comes from Canis lupus baileyi, assembly GCF_048164855.1. Taxonomy (NCBI): domain Eukaryota; kingdom Metazoa; phylum Chordata; class Mammalia; order Carnivora; family Canidae; genus Canis; species Canis lupus. The sequence continues at coordinate 75,505,846 of NC_132846.1, forward strand.
GAATAGAAAAGCAAGACAGATCCAAAACCAGGAAAGGAAAATCGAACATATTTAAAGGTCTTCTACGATCAAAAGTCCAGGGACAGATGATTGCCCAAGGCAATGAAACAAGTATTTAAAAAGAATTAATGCCTATCATAAAAAACGCCTATCCAAAAAACAGAAATTAAAGGAAACTTCCAAACTCATTTCTTGATGTGAAAAGCAGACAAAGATACAACTTAAAAGGACAATTACAGACTAATATCCCTGATGGATATGGATGCAAAATTCTCACTACAGGATCCAACAGTACGTTAAAAGGATAATTCTTCATGACAAAAATGGGCTTAATTTCTGGTCTGCAAGGGTGGTTCAGCATGTGCAAAACAAACAATGGGATTTGAGTCATTAATAAATGAAAGTATAAGGGCCATTATATCCTCTCACTTGATGCCCAAAATGCTTGTGTCAAAAGAGATTATACATTCTTGATAAAAATCCTCTTGCTCTGTAGAGATAGGGAGACATACTCAACATCATAAAATAAATCTACAGAGACACATGGAGAATGTCTTCCTCAACAGGGAAAAGTTGAGAGCTTTCTCCTAAGATCAGGAACAGGACAGGGATGTCCACCATCACCACAGTTCTTCACCATACTGCTAGAAGTCCTAGCCTCAACAATCAGACAACAAAGAGAAGGAAATGTCTTCCAACTAAGCAAAGAAAAAGCCAAACTTTAACTCTTAATACACCACAAGATCTTTAAGTTCAAATCCCAAAGATTACTTTGAAAAAAAATTCCTAGAACTGATACCAGAATTCAGCAAGATCGGAGCATGTAAAATCAATACAAGGAAGTCAGTGGCTCTTCTCTATAGTTCAAATGAAGCAGAAAAAAGAAAATCAAGGACTGGATGCAATTTATAAGTGCACCAGAAATCATCAGATGGTTAGGAAAAATCGTAAACGAAGAGGGATGGATCTATATTCTAAACACTGCAGAACACTTATGAAAGACAAGAAGGAATAAAAAAGGAGATAGAAAATATTTATTAGGGCAGCCCGGGTGGCTCAGCGGGTTAGCGCCGCCTTTGGCCCAGGGCGTGATCCTGGAGACCCGGGATCGAGTCCCACATCGGGCTCCCTGCATGGAGCCTGCTTCACCCTCTGCCTATGCCTCTGCCTCTCTCTCTCTCTGTGTCTCTCATGAATAAATAAAATCTTAAAAAAAAGGTAACGCATCTTTAAAAAAAAAAGAAAATATTTATTATAATGGATTAGAAGAATGAATATTGATAAAATGTTTATGGTACCAAAAGCAAGTGACACATTCAAAGCCATCTGTATAATAATATAACCAGCATTTTTCACAGAGCTAGAGAAAACAATCAGAAATTTTTTGGAGAACCACAAAGACCTCAAATAGCCAAAGCAATCCTTAACTAAAGCAAAGCTGTAGATATCCTGATTCTAGCTGTCAAGATAAATTACAATGTTGTGATCATCAGGACAGTATGGCACAGGCACAAATACTGACGTATAGATAAATAGAAAAGCTTGAGAACCCAGAAGTGGACCCTGAACTCTGTGGTCAAAAAACCTTGACAAAGCAAGAAAGAATATCCAATGGAAAAAAGTCTCCTCAACAATGTTGTTGGGAATATTGGAGACTCACATGCAGAATAATGAAAAGGGACCCTTTTCTTATATCATTCACAACAATGGACTCAAAGTTGATGAAAGACCTAAATGTGACTCAGGAAACCATCAGAATACTAAGAAGAACACAGGAAGCACCTTTTCTACCTCAGCTGCAGCCACTTCTAGACGTGTCTCCAGAGGCTAGGGAAAGAAAAGGAAAATGAACTATGGGGACTTCATCAAGGAAAGAGAATTTTCATAGCATAGGAATCACTCAGTGTAATTAATAGTCAGCCTACAAAATGGAAGAAGATATTTGGAAATTTCTTATCAGATTAAAGGCTCGAATTCAAATCTACAATGAACTTATCAATCTCAACACACATCAAGGATATATATCCCATCAGAATCGGGCAGAAGTTGTGAACAGACTTCCTGTCCTGTCCTGAGATCCCACATCACACCATATATTAGGGAGCTCATCCACATGCAAAAAGAAATTCATTTGCTCTCCTACATCTGCTATATATCAAATGAAATATTAGAACAAAGAATCTGACAGAAAAGTGGGAAAAAGGATATGCCACTAAGTCGAAGATTACCATAGAAATTAGGCAATAATAAAATAAAAGATATATTTTTTAATTTCTTTTAATTTTTATTTATTCATGATAGTCACAGAGAGAGAGAGAGGCAGAGACACAGGCAGAGGGAGAAGCAGGCTCCATGCACCCGGAGCCCAATGTGGGATTCGATCCCGGGTCTCCAGGATCGCGCCCTGGGCCAAAGGCAGGTGCCAAACCCCTGCGCCACCCAGGGATCCCTAAAATAAAAGATATTAAAATCAGTCAAAGGAAGAAAAATAATTTGCATATACATAGTCAATGAGGCAAATCATTGAAAAAAACACTTAGGGGTAAGTATTGAGCGCAGGGAAAATTCAGGATATCAAATCAACATAGACAATAAAGTTAATTTCTACACAGTAACGACATATGTTCTTTTTAAAATACATAAAATAATCCCCTTTACACTTGTATCAAAAATAAATATTTAGATTAAGCTACATTAAGGAGAGAAAATGTTCTTTAAAATGAACTATATTAATGAAAGGCTTTTAAAAAGGCAGAGAGAAATGCAAAGGTAAATATGGTAATGGATTGGAACATCATAAATCCACAGTGCCACCAAAAGAGTTACCTAGGGTTAGGAAGTAATGCTCGTATATAACTTCTAAAGTATTGAATCGAGTCTGGAGCTGGTTATGTACTCAGAGGACATGCAAATAGGGCCCTCCCTACACTGATTACACCGGCCCAGCTTGGACCCTGCAGCTGGGAGAGGAGCCCCAGCCCCAGGATCCCCAGGTGACCCCATTCAGGGATCAGGAGAGAAAACAGACAAACCACCATGGAGTCTGTGCTCGGCTAGGTTTTCCTTGTTGCTATTTTAAAAGGTAATTCATGGAGAACAAGGGACCTTGAGTATGTGAGTGCAGGTGAGTGAGAGAAACAGGGGATGTGGGACTGTTTCCTGACCAGGATGTCTTGTGCCTGCAGGTGTCCAGGGTGAGTTGCAGCTGGTAGAGTCTGGGGGAGACCTGGTGAAGCCTGGGGGGTCTCTGAGACTTTCTTGTGTGTCCTCTGGATTCACCTTCAGTAGCTACTGGATGCACTGGGTCCTCCAGGCTCCAGGGAAAGGGCTGGAGTGGGTCGCAATTATTAACAGTGGTGGAGGTAGCATATACTACGCAGACACAGTGAAGGGCCGATTCACCATCTCCAGAGAAAACGCCAAGAACACGCTCTATCTGCAGATGAACAGCCTGAGAGCTGAGGACAGGGCCATGCATTACTGTGCGAAGGGACACAGCGAGAGGACCTCAGTGTGAGCCCAGATAGAAACCTCCCTGTAGAAGGGGAACGAGACCACCAGGGGGTGCACACTCCTCACCACGTCTGTCCTGAAGGCCCAGGACCAGGTGCAGATGGAGGTTCTGGGCAGGTTTCCTGTCAGGGTCTGGGCTTCCTCTCCAAGGGGCAGTTTCCCCCAGGGAGCCTCTCTGGGCACAGGATTCTGTGCTTACGTATTCAGTCTCTAACTTACAAACTTTGTTGTCATAGAAAGAGAAATATTCCGACGTCCAAAAATGACAGTCTCCTTCCTTGCTTATTCCTTATTCAGCTTCTGATTTGGAAACTTTGTTGGTTTTATTCAACAACTATCCTTATATGGGTAATGACAGATCTGGTTAAACTTCTTACTACTGTCCTAAATACCACTTAATTATCCATATCTCCATGTACTGTAACTTCTCCTTTATAAGGGGAGTCCCAGCTGTATACATGGTACATGAAATAACCACCCTGCTCAGTGAGTTAGGATTTTCTTTTCTTTTCTTTATTTCTTTTCTTTTCATTTCTTCTTTTGTTTTTTAATAATCACAGTGATTTATTGAATGCTGCTCTAGATTATTAAATGCATACTATGTTCCAGGTCTTTGATACTTTACAAAAGACCCAGATAAATTTATTTTTCCCCAGTTCAAAAATTAGGAAGCTCAGGATCAGTAGTGGTTTACTTTGCAGATGCAATGAATGAAGGGAGAAGTTGTCATTCACACTTTCCCACCTATCATGATTCTTTTTTTTTAATTATCAAATGTCCTCTTTTTAAAATTTTTTCTCTCTTTCTTTGTAAATTTATTCTTTTTAAATTTATTTTTTTAATTAATTTTTTATTGGTGTTCAATTTACCAACATACAGAATAACATCCAGTGCTCATCCCGTCAAGTGCTCCCCTCAGTGCCCGTCACCCATTCACACCAACCCCCGCCCTCCTCTCCTTCCACCACCCCTAGTTCATTTCCCCGAGTTAGGAGTCCTTTTCGAAGGGCAGGTCTATTTTTAACTCTTTGAAGAACCTTCACACAGTTTTCCAGAGTGGCTGCACCATTTCACATTCCCACTAACAGTGTAGGAGGGTTCCCTTTTCTCCCCATCCTCTTCAACATTTGTGGTTTCCTGCCTTGTTAATTTTCCCCATTCTCCCTGGTGTTAGGTGGTATCTCATTGTGTTTTTTTTTCTTTTTTTTAATGAATTAATTTTTTATTGGTGTTCAATTTATCAACATACAGAATAACACCCAGTGCTCATCCGGTCAAGTGTCCCCCTCAGTGTCCGTCACCCATTCACCCCCACCCCCGGCCCTCCTCCCCTTCCAACACGCCTAGTTCATTTCCCAGAGTTAGGAGTCTTTATGTTCTGTCTCCCTTTCTGATATTTCCCACACATTATTCTCCCTTCCCTTATATTCCCTTTCACTGTTATTTATATTCCCCAAATGAATGAGAACATACACTATTTGTCCTTCTCCGATTGACTTACTTCACTCAACATAATACCCTGCAGTTCCATCCATGTTGAAGCAAATGGTGGGTATTTGTCGTTTCTTTTTTTTAAATTTATTTTTTATTGGTGTTCAATTTACCAGCATACAGAATAACACCCAGTGCCGGTCACCCATTCACTCCAACCCCCCTGCCCTCCTTCATTTCTACCACCCCTAGTTCATTTCCCAGAGTTAGCAGTTTTTACGTTCTGTGTAGTGATCTCTCCTTTCTCATTCATGATTTTATTAATTTGAGTCTCCTCTCTCTTCTTTTTAATAAGGTTGGCTAATGGTTTATCTATCTTATTAATTCTTTCAAAGAACCAACTCCTGGTTCTGTTGATCTGTTCCACAGTTCTTCTGGTCTTGATTTCTTTTTCACTACCAACACCAAGGAAATACAAACGATTTTAAAAACATATTATCAACAGCTATACGCCAATAAATTAGGCAATCTAGGAGAAATGGACGCATTCCTGGAAAGCCACAAACTACCAAAACTGGAACAGGAAGAAATAGAAAACCTGAACAGGCCAATAACCAGGGAGGAAATTGAAGCAGTCATCAAAAACCTCCCAAGACACAAGAGTCCAGGACCAGAAGGCTTCCAAGGGGAATTCCATCAAACGTTTAAAGAAGAAATCATACCTATTCTACTATAGCTGTTTGGAAAGATAGAAAGAGATGGAGTACTTCCAAATTCGTTCTATGAGGCCAGCATCACCTTAATTCTAAAACCAGACAAAGACCCCACCAAAAAGGAGAATTACAGACCAATATCCCTGATGAACATGGATGAAAAAATTCTCAACAAGATACTAGCCAATAAGATCCAAGAGTACATTAAGAAGATTATTCACCATGACCACGTAAGATTTATCCCCGGGACACAAGGCTGGTTCAACACTCGTAAAACAATCAATGTGATTCATCGTATCAGCAAGAGAAAAACCAAGAACGATATGATCCTCTCATTAGATGTAGAGAAAGCATTTGACAAAATACACCATCCATTCCTGATCAAAACTCTTCAGAGTGTAGGAATAGAGGGAACTTTCCTCGACATCTTAAAAGCCATCTATGAAAAGCCCACAGCAAATATCATTCTCAATGGGGAAGCACTGGGAGCCTTTCCCCTAAGATCAGGAACAAGACAGGTATGTCTTCTCTTACCACTGCTTTCAACATAGTATTGGAAGTCCTAGCCTCAGCAATCAGACAACAAAAAGACATTAAAGGCATTCAAATTGGCAAAGAAGAAGTCAAACTCTCCCTCTTTGCCGATGACATGATACTCTACATAGAAAACCCAAAAGCCTCCACCCCCAAGATTGCTAGAACTCATACAGCAATTCGGTAGCATGGTAGGATACAAAATCAATGCCCAGTATTCAATGGCATTTCTATACACTAACAATGAGACTGAAGAAAGAGAAATTAAGTAGTCTATCCCATTTAGAATAGCACCCAAAAGCATAAGATATCTAGGAACAAACCTATCCAAAGCGGTAAAGGACTTATTCACTAAAAACTATAGGACACTTCTGAAAGAAATTGAGGAAGATACAAAGAGATGGAAAAATATTCCATGCTCATGGATTGGCAGAATTAATATTGTGAAAATGTCACAATACGTTTAATGCAGTCCCTATCAAAATACCATGGAGTTTCTTCAGAGAGTTAGAACAAATTATTTTAAGATTTTTGTGGAATCAGAGAAGACCCCAAATACCCATGGGAATTTTAAAAAAGAAAACCATATCTGGGGCATCACAATGCCAGATTTCAGGTTGTACTACAAAGCTGTGGTCATCAAGACAGTGTGGTACTGGCACAAAAACAGACACATAGATCAGTGGAACCGAATAGAGAATCCAGAAGTGGACCCTGAACTTTATGGGCAACTAATATTCGATAAAGGAGGAAAGACTATCCATTGGAAGCAAGACAGTCATTTCAATAAATGAAGCTGGTAAAATTGGACATCCACATGCAAAAGAATGAAACTAGACCACTCTCTTGCACCATACACAAAGATAAACTCAAAATGGATGAAAGATCTAAATGTGAGACAAGATTCCATCAAAATCCTAGAGGAGAACACAGGCAATACCTTTTTTGAACTCGGCCACAGTAACTTCTTGCAAGATATATCCATGAAGGCAAAAGAAACAAGCAAAAATGATCTATTTGGACTTCATCAAGATAAGAAGCTTTTGCACAGCAAAGGATACAGTCAACAAATCTAAAAGACAACCTACAGAATGGGAGAAGATATTTACAAATGACATATCAGATAAAGGGCCAGTTTCCAAAATCTATAAAGAATTTCTTAAACTCGACACCAAAGAAACAAACAATCCAATCATGAAATGGGCAAAAGACATGAAGAGAAATCTCACAGGGGAAGACATAGACATGGCCAACATGCATATGAGAAAATGCTCTGCATCACTTGCCATCAGGGAAATACAAATCAAAACCACAATGAGATACCACTTCACACCAGTGAGAATGGGGGAAATTAACAAGGCAGGAAACCACAAATGTTGGAGAGGATGCAGAAAAAAGGGAACCCTCTTACACTGTTGGTGGGAATGTGAACTGGTGCAGCCACTCTGGAAAACTGTGTGGAGAGTCCTCAAAGAGTTAAAAATAGACCTGCCCTACGACCTAGCAATTGCCCTGTTGGTGATTTACCCCAAAGATTCAGATGCAATGAAACGCCGGGACACCTGCAACCCGATGTTTAAAGCAGCAATGTCCACAATAGCCAAACTGTGAAAGGAGCCTCAGTGTCCATTGAAAGATGAATGGATAAAGAAGATTTGGGTTATGTGTACATGGAATATTACTCAGTCATTAGAAATGACAAATACCCACCATTTGCTTCAACGTGGATGGAACTGGAGACTATTATGCTGAGTGAAGCAAGTCAATTGGAGAAGGACAAACAGTGTATGTTCTCATTTATTTGGGGAATATAAATAATAGTGAAAGGGAATATAAGGGAAGGGAGAAGAAATATGTGGGAAATATCAGAAAGGGAGACAGAACATAAAGACTCCTTACTCTAGGAAACGAACTAGGGGTGGTGGAAGGGGAGGAGGGCGGGGGGTGGGGGTGAGTGGGTGAAGGGCACTGAGGGGGACACTTGACGGGATGAGCACTGGGTGTTATTCTGTATGTTGGTAAATTGAACACCAATAAAAATTATTTTATTAAAATAAAGACATGAGCTGAAAACACAAATAGATATTTCCCCATAAAAGATACATAAATGTGCAAGTAACTTAAAAAATATTGTCCTTCTCTATTTGCCTTATGTCACTCAGCAAAATATCGTCCAGTTCCACCCATATCAAAACAAATAGTCGTTATTCATCCTTTCTGATGGTTGAATAATATTCTTTGTATGTAATAACCATATCACCTTTTTCCATTCATCTGTCAAAGAACATTGTGGTTTCTCACACAAATTGACTATTTCTGGCATTACTGCTATAAAGACTGGGTTGGACCGCGCCCAGCATTTAGTTTAGAACTGTACAATTGTGGTGGTAAATACACCAACTGCGATTGCTGGGTCACAGTAGAGCTCTATTTTTCTTTTACTAAATTTCAGCATATGTTCTTGATTAAAACTCTTCAAGTCGAGTATATAGGGAATATTCTTCCTTATCATAAAAGCCATCTCTGAACTTTCACAGTGAATTTCATTCTCAGTGGGGAAAAACAGAGTTGTCCCTAAGTTCATGAAGACAGCAGGGATTCCCAATCTCAACACTTGTGTTCACAATAGGAGTAGAATTCCTACCATCAGTAATCGGACACAAAATAAATAAAATCCATTCAAAGTGGAAAAGAAGAAACCAAAATCTCCCTCTTAGCAGAGGACACAATATTTGTATCTAAACTCGAAAACACAGCACCTACATTTTCTAGAAATGACAAAGCAATGTAGCATCGTGGCAGGAGAGAAAACCAAGGCATAGAGGACACCTGCATTCCTACACACTAAGAGTGAGACTGATAAAAGAGAAATTAGGGAATTGAACTCATTTACAATGGTACCAACCAAAAGATACCTAGGAATAACCCTAACTAATGAGGTGAAGGATCTGTCCTTTACATCTAGAGAACACTTATGAAATAAATCAAAGAAGACACAAAGAGATGGAGAAACATTCCTTGCTCATGGATCAGAAGAATAAACATTTTTAAAAAGTCTATGCTACCCAGGGCAATCTTGACTCTGAATGAAAATCCTATCAGAATACCACAATCTTTCCTCCCAGTAATGAAACAAATAGTCTTCAGATTTCTATAAAATCAGAAAAGGGCTCCAATAGCCAGAGTAAGGTTGAGAAAGAAATCCAAACCTGAGGCATCAGAATGCATGATTTCAAGCTGTACTACAAAACTATGATCATTAAGACGGTGTGGTCCTGGCACAAAAACAAATACAGAGGTTAATAGAACAGCATGGAGAACCAGGAAATGGACCGCCAAATATATGGTCAAAATCTTCAACAAAATAAGAAAGAATATCCCCTGGGAAAATAAAACAGTCTCAAAAATAATTGGCATGCAGAAAATCGAAAAGCCCCTGCAGAAGAATTAAACTGGACCATTCTCTTATAAAAAGCCAAAATATAAACTCAAAATGATTAAAATCTGAGACAACAGGAAAAAAAGTGAGATAACAATCTGTCTAAATCTCTTTCAGGAGAAGAGAGGGAACAACTTTTTGGAACTTAGCCACAGCAATTTCTTGCAAGGCATATCTATAATGGCAAGGCAAAAAAAGCAAAAAATGAAGGTTGGGGGTTCCATCAAGGAAATAATGTTCTGGAGAGCAAAGGAAACTGTCAGCAAAACTAAAACACAACATACAGAATGGTAGATGATATTAGCAGATGACATATCAGACAAAGGGCTTGTATCCAACATCTATAAAGAACTTATCAAACTCAACACACAAGAACAAGGATTCCAGGCAAGACACAGGGACAAAACATGAACAGATATTTCTCCAAATAAAACCTACATATGGCCAACAAGTCCACGAAAGAAATGGTCCACGTCACTTGTTATCAAGGAAAAGCACATCCATACCACAATCAGCTGCCACTTTACACCACAGAGAATAGCAAAAAATAATATGAAAGAAAATATCAAACATTAGAGAGGATGTGGAGAAAGGGGAACCCTCTTGCACTGTTGGTGGGAAGTTGAACTGGTGCATCCACTCTGGAAAACTGGGTGGAGGATCCCCAAAGAGTTAAAAATAGAGCTACCCTCTTACCCTGCCATTATACTACTGGGGATTTATGCAAAAGATATAGATGTAGTGCAACAGCAGGACACGTGCACCGCAATGATTAAAGCAGCAATGTCCACAAATGTCCATAGGCAAATTATGTGAGAAGCCACGATGTCCTTTGACAGATGAATTGATAAACATGATATGGTTTATATACACAAAAATATATTTTTCAGTCATTAGAAAGGATCAATAGTTACCATTTCCATCAACGTGTATGGAACTATAGGGGAATTATGCCAATGAAATAAGTAAATCGAAGGACAGGCATCATAATTTCACTCATACATGAAATATAATAAATAGTTCAATGGACCATAAGGGAAGGAGGGTAACAGAGTGGGGATTAGGGAAGAAGACAAACCATGAGAGACTCCTATCTCTGGGACTCGAACAAAGGGTTGCAGAAGGGGAGGTGGTTGGTGGGACATAGTACCTGGGTGATGGGCACTAAGGAGGTAACTTGATCAGATGAGCACTTGGTGTTACTATATGTTGGTAAATTGAACTTAAAATATTGAGTAAATAAATGAAAAATAAATTATTAAAGAGAGAGAACATTATGAGCAAAAAACATACCAACAAATTTAGCAATCTTGGAGAAATGGATTCCTTCCTATAAATGTAGAAACAACCAAATCTGAAACAGGAATGAATAGAAAAGCAAGACAGAGCCAAAACTAGGAAAGGAAAATCGAACATATTTAAAGGTCTTTTAACAATTGAAAGTCCAGGGACAGATGGTTGCCCAAGGGAATGCATCAGGTATTTCAAAAAAGAATTAATGCCTATCCTGAAAATGCTACAAAAAAAAACAGAAATTAAAGGAAAATTCCACTCATTTTCTGAGGGCACCATTACCTTGTCCTGAAAAGGAAACAAAGATCCAACTTAAAAAGAAAATTAAAGATTACTTTTCCTGATGAATATGGATGCAAAATTCTCATTAAGAACCTAACCAACAGGATCCAACAGTACTTTAAAAGGATAATTCATCTTGACAAAATAGGCTTAATTTATGGTCTGCAAGGTTGGTTCAGTGTATGCAAAACTAAGAATGGGATTTGAGTCATTGATAACTGAAAGTATAAGGACCATTTATCCTCTCACCTGATGCCCAAAAAGCTTTTGGCAAAAGAGATTATACCTTCTTGATAAAAAAAAAAAACCTCTTGCTATGTAGAGATAGGGGGACCTACTCAACATCATAAAATCCATTTACAGAGACATATGGAGAGTGTTATCCTCAACAAGGAAAAGTCGAGAGCTTTCCCATAAGATCATGAATGACACAGGGATGCCCACCATCACCACTGTTCTTCAACATAGTGCTAGAGGTCCTAGCCTCAACAACCAGACAACAAAAAGAAGGAAATGTCATCCAACTCAGCAAAGAAAAAGTCAAACGTTGACTCTTCACACACCACAAGATACTTTGAGTTCAAATCCCAAAGATTCCTTTGAAAAAATTCCTAGAACTGATACTGGAATTCAGCAAAATTGGAGCATGTAAAATCAATACAAGGAAGTCAGTGGCTCTTCTCTATAGTTCAAATGAAGCAGAAAAAAAGAAAATCAAGGACTGGATGCAATTTAGAAGTGCACTAGAAATCATCATGATTAGGAAAAACCCTAACTGAATAGGGATGGATCTATATTCTAAACACTGCAGAACTCTTATTAAAGACAGGAAGGAATAAAAAAAGTAGATAGACGATATTTATTCTCATAGACTAGAGGAATGAATATTGATAAAATATCTATGCTACGGAGAGCAAGTGACACATTCAAATCCATCTGTATAAAAACATAACCGGCATTTTTCACAGAGCTAAAGAAAACAATCAGAAATTTTTTAGGGAGCCAAACATCTCAACTAGCCAAAGGATTCCTGAAAAAATAAGCAAAGCTGGACACATCCTGATTCTGGTTGTCAAGGTAAATTACCACGTTGTGATCATCAGGACAGTATGGCACTGGCACAAATACAGATGTATAGATAAATAGAAAAGTTTCAGATCCCAGAAATGGACCCTGAACACTTTTGTCAAAAGATCAACTTGACAAAGCAGGAAAGAATATCCAATCGAAAAAACAAAGTCTCTTCAACAAATGGCTTTGGGAATATTGGAGACACACAGCAGAAGAATGAAATGGGACCCTTTTCTTACATCATTCACAACAATGGACTCAAAGTTGATGCAGCATCTAAATGTGAGTCAGGAAACCATCAGAATCCTCTGAAGAACATAGGCAGCACCGTTTTGACCTCAGCTGCAACCACTTCTAGACGTGTCTCCAGAGGCAAAGGAAAGAAAAGGAAATGAAGTCTGGGGACTTCATCAAGGAAAGAGCATTTTCACAGCAAAGGAATCACTCAGTGTAATTAAAAGGCAACCTAAAGAATGGGAGAATATATTTGGAAATGTCTTTTCAGATTAAAGGCTTGAATTCAAATCTACAATGAATTTATCAAGCTCAATAGCCACCAAGTGTGTATATATATATATAATCTCTAATCAGAATTGGGCAGAAGTTGTGAACAGACTTCCTGTCCTGTGCTGAAATCCCACATCACACCATATATTAGGGAGCTCAACCACATGCAAAAAGAAATTCATTTGCTCACCTAGATCTTCCATATAACAAGGAAAATATTAGAATAAATAATATGACAAGAAAGAGGGAAAATGGCTATGCCCCTAAGTTGAAGATTACCATAGAAATTAGGCAATAATAAAAAAATATTAAAATCAGTCAAAGGAAGAAAAATAATTTGTTTGCATATACAGAGTCAACGAGGAAAATCATTGAAAAAAACACGTAGAGGTAAGTACTGAGTGCAGGGAAAATCAGGATATCAAATCAACATAGACAATAAAGTTAATTTCTACACACTAACAACAAAAAAGCATAAAGGACTCAAGAGAATTCATGACTGCAGAATTTAGATCTAATCAGGCAGAAATTAAAAATCAATTGAGGGGATCCCTGGGTGGCGCAGCGGTTTGGCGCCTGCCTTTGGCCCAGGGCGCGATCCTGGAGACCCGGGATCGAATCCCATGTTGGGCTCCCGGTGCATGGAGCCTGCTTCTCCCTCTGCCTGTGTCTCTGCCTCTCTCTCTCTCTCTGTGACTATCATAAATAAATAAAATTTTAAAAAAATAATAAAAATCAATTGAGTGAGATGCAATCCAAACTAGAAGTCCTAACAACGAGGGTTAATGAGGTGGAAGAACGAGTGAGTGACATAGAAGACAAGTTGATGGCAAAGAGGGAAACTGAGGAAAAGAGACACAATTAAAAGACCATGAGGAACGATTAAGGGAAATAAACAACAGCCTGAGGAAGAAAAACCAACTTTTAAATGGGGTTCCCGAAGGCGCTGAAAGGGCCAGAGGGCCAGAATATGTATTTGAACAAATCATAGCTGAAAACTTTCCTCATCTAGGAAGGGAAACAGGCATTCAGATCCAAGAAATAAAGAGATGCCCGCCTAAAATAAAAAAAAAAAAACATTCAACACCTCGACATTTAATAGTTAAGCTTGCAAATTCCAAAAATAAAGAGAAGATCCTTAAAGCAGCAAGAGACAAGAAATCCCTGACTTTTATGGGGAGGAGTATTAGGGTAACAGCAGACCTCTCCACAGAGACCTGGCAGGCCAGAAAAGGCTGACAGGATATATTCAGGGTCCTAAATGAAAAAAAACATGCAACCAAGAATACTTTATCCAGAAAGGCTCTCATTCAGAATGGAAGCAGAGATAGAGAGCTTCCAAGACAAGCAGGAAGTAAAAGAATATGTGACCTCCAAATCAGCTCTGTAAGAAATTTTAAGGGGGACTCTTAAATCCCCCTTTAAGAAGAAGTCCAGTGGAATAATCCACAAAACAAGGACTGAATAGATATCATGATGACACTAAACTCATATCTGTCGATAGTAACTCTGAACCTGAACGGGCTTAATGATCCCATCAAAAGGCGCAGGGTTTCAGACTGGATAAAAAAGCAGGACCCATATATTTGCTGTCTACAAGAGACTCATTTTAGATAGAAGGACACCTACAGCCTGATAATAAAAGGTTAGAGAACCATTTACCATTCGAACGGTCCTCAAAAGAAAGCAGGGGTAGCCATCCTTATATCAGATAAACTAAAATTTACATCTTAAAAGCCATCTATGAAAAGCCCACAGCAAATATCATCCTCAATGGGGAAGCACTGGGAGCCTTTCCCCTAAGATCAGGAGCAAGACAGGGATGTCCACTCTCACGACTGCTCTTGAACATAGCACTGGAAGTCCTAGCCTCAGCAATCAGACAACAAAAGACATTAAAGGCATTGAAATTGGCAAAGAAGAAGTCAAACTCTCCCTCTTCACCGAAGACATGATACTCTACATAGAAAACCCAAAAGCCTCCACCCCCAAGATAGCTAGAACTCATACAGCAATTTGGCAGCGTGGCAGGATACAAAATCAATGCCCAGAAATCAGTGGTATTTCTATACACTAACAATGAGACTGAAGAAAGAGAAATTAAGGAGTCAATCTCATTTACAATTGCACCCAAAAGCATAAGATACCTAGGAATAAACCTAGCCAAAGATGTAAAGGATCTAGACCCTAAAAACTATAGAACACTTCTGAAAGAAATTGAGGAAGACACAAAGAGATGGAAAAATATTCCATGCTCATTGATTGGCAGAATTAATATTGTGAAAATGTCAATGTTACCCAGGGCAATTTACACGTTTAATGCAATCCCTATCAAAAAACCATGGACTTACTACAGAGAGTTAGAACAAATTATTTTAAGATTTGTGTGGAATCAGAGACGACTCCGAATAGCCAGGGGAATTTTAAAAAAGAAAACCATATCTGGGGGCATGACAATGCCAGATTTCAGGTTGTACTACAAAGCTGTGGTCATCAAGACAGTGTGGTTCTGGCAGAAAAACAGACACATAGATCAATGGAACAGAATAGAGAACTGAAAAGTGGACCCTGAACTTTATGGTCAACTAATATTCGTTAAAGGAAGAAAGACTATCCATTGGAAGAAAGACAGTCTCTTCAACAAATGGTGCTTGGAAAATTGGACATCAACATGCAGAAGAATGAAACTAGACCACTTTCTTTCACCATACACAAAGATAAACTCAAAATGGATGAAAGATCTAAATGTGAGACAAGATTCCATCAAAATCCTAGAGGAGAACACAGGCAACACCCTTTTTGAACTCGGACACAGTAACTTCTTGTAAGATATACCCATGAAGGCAAAAGAAACAAAAGCAAAAATGAACTATTTGGACTTCATCAAGATAAGAAGCTTTTGCACAGCAAAGGATACAGTCAACAAAACTAAAAGACAACCTAAAGAATGGGAGAAGATATTTGCAAATGACGTATCAGATAAAGGGCTAGTTTCCTTTTTTTTAATAAATTAATTTTTTATTGGTGTTCAATTTACCAACATACAGAATAAAACCCAGTGCTCATCCCGACAATTGTCCCCCTCAGTGCCTGTCACCCACTCACCCCCACAACCCGCCCTCCTCCCTTTCTACCACACCTAGTTCGTTTCCCAGAGTTAGGAGTCTTTATGTTATGTCTCCCTTTCTGATATTTCCCACACATTTTTTTCTCAAAGGGCTAGTTTACAAGATCTATATAGAACATCTTAAACTCAACACAAAAGAAACAAACAATCCAATCATGAAATGGGCAAAAGACATAAAGAGAAATCTCACAGGGGAAGACATAGACATGGCCAATATGCACATGAGAAAATGCTCTGCATCACTTGCCATCAGGGAAATAAAAATAAAAACCATAATGAGATACCACCTCACGCCAGTGAGAATGGGCAAAATTAACAAGGCAGGAAACAACAAATGTTGGAGAGGATGCAGAGAAAAGGGAACCCTCCTGCACTCTTGGTGGGAATGTGAACTGGTGCAGCCACTCTGGAAAACTGTGTGGAGGTTCCTCAAAGAGTTAAAAATAGACCTGCCCTCCGACCCAGCAACTGCACTGTTGGGGATTTACCCCGAAGATACAGATGCAATTAAATGCCGGGACACCTGTACCCTGATGTTTCTAGCAGCAATGTCCACAATAGCCAAACTGTGGAAGGAGCCTCGGTGTTCATCGAAAGATGAATGTATAAAGAAGATGTGGTTTATGTATACAATGGAATATTACTCAGCCATTAGAAATGACAAATACCCACCATTTGCTTCAACGTGGATGGAACTGGAGGGTATTATACTGAGTGAAATAAGTCAATTTGAGAAGGACAAACATTATATGGTCTCATTCATTTGGGGGATATAATAAATACTGAAAGGGAATAAAGGGGAAAGGAGAGAAAATGAGTGGAAAATATCAGAGAAGGAGACAGAACATGAGAGACTGCTAGCTCCAGGAAACGAACAGGGCATGGTGGAAGGGGAGGAGGGTGGGGGTTGGGGGTGAATGGGTGATGGGCACTGAGGCGAGCACTTGACGAGATGAACACTGGGTGTTATTCTGTATGTTGGCAAATTGAACACCAAAAAAAAATAAATTTATTATTTAAAAAACAGAATCATAACTAACAAAAATATATATAAAGTAAAGTAAAATAAAATAAAAAAGAATTGGTTGAAGCAGAATATTTATGTAATCTCAGAGCATCTCTCCAAATATAGTTATTAGTTACAAAGAGAAGAATAGTAAATCTACAGTGGAAAGACCCAACACACATTACCTTGATCAAGAATATCATGAGAGAAAAAATATACCATGTATCCCCTGATATGATACATTGTCAAGAACACGTCACTTCTGTGTTATTGCCAAGACCGAGGTTTTTACAGTTGCTTACTACTTTCCCTAAATACCAGTTAATTGCAAATATCTCCATGTACATGAACTAAGCATTTCCCCGATCCGCATCTGCAATCATTGTGCATCACACGACCACCCAGCTCAAGGAGAAATTTGGTAGAAACAGCATAAACTCCATGTTGGACATGAGGCTGCAAATGCATCAAATATCTAAAGCAAAAGAAGACAGATCCCTAATGGGGTCAATATCTTGATCCACGCACACAGCATCCATGTCAGTGACAGCCTGGGAAGGAAGCAGGATTCACACCAGGAGGTTCTGTGGATGTGGAGTCTGAGCATAAACACACACACACACACACACACACACACAGAAGAGTATGTAAATGTTTTCAGCTTCCTCATTGTTTCTGTTAAAAGCAGGCAGGCCTCTCAGCAAGTCAGATATGTTTGGATGGAGCCAGGGAAAGACACTGGCTCAGGGTGTGTGTTGAGGGAAAGTGGTGATGATGAGGTCCTGATCCAGGAGGGGATTATATGGAGTCAGTTTCCCTCCAGTATCTAGGGAAAGAACTCAAGGGCGCTTGCTGGATTTCCCATGGGTGGGGCAGGAGGAGAAGAGGTTGGATTGGAGATCAACGAGACAGCAGGTAATACTCAAAAATACGGTGTGATGACAAATTCCACTAAACAATTATGAAAACTGAGAGAACAAAAGTGGAGGAGGACCTTCCACCTGCAGGGAATAACTCATGGATCCTTCAGGTGCTGATATCAGCTCACTGTGTGAGTCCTCTAACAGCCACATGTTGGAATAGAATGTCCATGTGATGGGAGGAAGAGGTGGGGCCTCAAGGGACCACTTAGGTCAGGAGGTGCAGCCTCATTATGAGATCAGGGCCCTTATACACCAGGACTGGGAATGCCTCCTGCCCTCTGGCCCCATGTGAGGCCATCTGTCTGGGTGTATGTTATACAATTGTTATTATTTTTGCAGGAGTAAACGTTGAGTTTTGTATTCCATGAAAATCACCTCACTGATGAGTGACAAAGAGAGAAAACACTTATCACCATGTGACATGGGCTTCAGGCAGGAGTTCAGGCAACCTTCCCAAAGACAAGAAATGCAGGAATATAATTGTCATGAATTATATGTCACCCTACAGTCGATGTACCTACATTTTGGATGGGGTGGGCTGCTGGAAGTCTCCGTGATGCAAATGACCCATTCAAGGCTGAAAACTGCCTGATCTGGAGGCAGAACAGAAGTCTTGTCTCATTTGGCAGGGTCAAAGGGACTGACTTGAGAAAACCAAATTGAGCTGGCTCCAGGCAGCAAACTGGAATTGAATTCCTTAATCTTGAAATTTTCTCTAAGTCTCTATGTTCCTCTGTGTGTACAAATGCCAGATATAGATCCTGCTACCACTATAACAGTTTGATGAAGAAGAGGTCACATAGGGTCCTGGGTCTGGGTCTTCAGAGAGTGTCTGTGGTGTGTGCTGTGTGCACTGTGCTGTACTGTTTTGGTGCCTCTTTCCTTCAGGTCTGGCATCTACACACGCTCTCCCTGCCTGCAGGTGGCAGTGTGTGGTCCTTGGGAAGAATGTGATGAGTTTTAACTGGGTGTGCTCTGCTCAGCTCGTTAAATGAGCCATGAAACCACCTCCACTAGAACTGGGGCCTTGCAGAATTCTCTGGTCAGGGGATGTGGATGGGCAGAGATGCAGCCGCTCAAGGAAACCGTATGATGGTGCCTCAAATAGGTAAATGTAGACCTACCCTGTGATCCAGCAACTGCCCTACTGGGTATTTACACTAAGATTACAAAAGTGCTGATTCAAAGGGATACACGCACCTCGATGTTTACAGCAGCATTATCTACATTAGCCAAACTATGGAAATAATCCCAGTATCTGTCAACTGATGAATGGATAAAGAACATGTAAGATAGATAGATAGAGTTAGATACATAGGGATTTTACTAATCAATGCAGTGGAATTAAATCTAACAATTTACAAGTATGAGGATGGAGGTAGTATGCATAATGCTAATTGCCATGCCAGTGAGAAAAAGAAAATACTGTATACTTTCAGTCATAGTTTGAATTTAAGAGATAGAACAAATGAGCAAAGAGATTGATGCATAGATCAGGAAATAGTCCCTTCAATACAGAGATAAAAACGGATAGTTACCAGGTGGGTGGAGAGTGGGGGATGGGTGACCTGTCAGATGGGGTTTAGGGAGTGCACTTGTCCTGATGAACACTGGGTGATGTATGGAAGTGTTCAATCAGCATGTTGGATACATGAAATGAATGTTACACTGGATGTGGCCTCTACTGCAATTCATTTTTTTGAATGTTCATACCAGCTTTATTTGTAACAGCTAAAACTCAGAATCACCCAGATATCCTTCAGCCAATGAATGGTTAAACCAACAGTTTACATCTACACCATGGGATACAACTCAGCTATGAAAAGAAACAAATTATTGATACACACAACAACTTGGATGAACCAAGAGGGAATTATGCTGAGTGAAAAAAAGGCAATCCCTAAGGTTCATTGTGTATGATTCCAATTTTATAACATTTTTGACATGAAAATGTTATAAAGATTAGTGGTTTCCAACAGTTAGGGAAGTGAGCGGTATTGTGGTTACTGACTATAAAAGGATTGCATGAGGGATACTTTCTATGGAACAGTTCTATGGCTTAGTTGTGGTGCTGATTACACAAATCTACACATGTGTATAATTGAATAAAACTTAATTACCACACACGTGCACACACACAGGAGTGTCTACTGCAATTCAAATAAAAAATTAAAAGAAGAACTACAACTGGAAATTTTATTCATTGTCCTATGTTTCCCGCATAATTCAGGCAGTTTTTTCTATTAAACAAAGCTGATATTATTCAGGGATTCACTAATTACCACTTATGTGAAAATGAAATTTAATAGTCTATAAAAAATGGAAATTCCGGACTTTAAATCTAACAATTGGTGTAGCGAAAAGTTGGATAAAACTAGATTATTGTGCAGCCAGGGTAGCTCAGCAGATTAGCACCGCCTTCACCCCAGGGTGTGATCCTGGAGACCCAGGATCGAGTCTCACATCAGGTTCCCTGCATGGAGCCTGCTTCTCCCTCTGCCTGTGTCTCTGCCTGTGTGTGTGTGTGTGTGATGAATAAATAAATAAAATATTTTTTAAAAATGTAGATTATTAAGGCTTCTTTTATCCTGGCTCCTCCCTGGGGCCCCTCCCCTTTGGATGCTGTTTTATTTATTTTTTTCCATCTTCCAACCTTGGTAGAAGCGTGAATTCTTCTCACTGTAGCATTCCCGCTGTTCTCTCTTTAAATCTCAGGCCGAATTTGTAGGTGTTCAGAATGATTTGAAAGTGATCTAGGTAATTTGGTGGGGACAGGTGACTTGGAGACCCTACTCTTCTGCCATCTTGCCCCTCAGAATCTTGTATGACTTGGGAGTAGATGGCTTATTCTTAAATTTTTGCTTGGAATATGCATGTGCTTTAACTCCTGCCTAATTGTCCTGATGTTATTTGCTTCCTACATGAGGGATGAAGAGGATATACCTTGTAAACATTAACATATTATCTGTATCTCTACTCAACTCAATTATATCAGTAACCCTGGGAGCTCTTGCAAAGGCCCAGATGGTATGCAACCAGCGGTACGATTCTGGTTGGCTCCTGAGCCTCTGAGCCTGGAAGGGCTGACCCACATATCAATTGTTGTGGAATCAATGAGGTTCTGTTGGAGGTGCTTCAGGGTAAAAATTTCCAGTGCATATGCCTAACAGTATTGTGCTTTACACTTCAAAAATTTTAAGATTCACTCTGTGTACTATTTCTAAAATAAAAATAAAGCAGTTTAACTGACAGAAAATCTACCGTATATTTACAAATGTCATTTTAACTTTTCAGAATAATTTTATGATCATTCTACATTCAGGAATAAAGAGAAATTTTGCCTCAAAGGATGTAGCCAAAGGGATCTAATTACACAAGTCTCTCTTTTTGCATTTTATCATTTTATTAATAACAGATAAAAGACATTGGTTAACTAAAATATAGGGACTATCATTGTGGTGTTCCTTGGGCTAGACATCGATCCAAAGCTGCCCATCCTAGATCATCTGTGCCCACACCTCACGGGCAGCCTATCCAGGCATGGTCTCCCATAACCTGCCTGCGTGGGGTCATACTGAACTCCTGGACCAGAGTCACACAAGATGCTGCTGGATCTGCAGGAGTCACAGACAAGTGTCAGCTGGCATTACCATTCACCTCCCTTTCCTCTGTAGGAAACAATACTGAGCTTGGAGATGCCTGTTTGCCAGGAGTGTACCCTGGTCTTCACCCCCTGACACCACCCATGCATCCCAGCACTGGCTCCTTTGGAGAATTATCAGACCAATGACAATCTCATTAGTGATTCACACTGAGAATGGTTGGGAACAAGTGTGGAAACCATATCAGATTTTATCTTTAAGGGAAGAGGATATTCATTTTCACTATCAGAACACAGATCAGAGGTTTATACCAGGGACAAGATCTCAGGAATGACTCCTTCCAACAGAAGCAGGTCCCCTGAACTTACTGAGAAGGCTACATTTCCCATCCAATAGAACCTATGACAATAAAACACTTAGAGAGAAACAACTCAGAGGCTTGATGGCTCCACAAAAATGTCAGGGACCTAATGATTGCTGGTAAGAGACAACCTGTGGATGCCCCTGGGTCTAATCACATTCACACTGCGGATGGTCATGGGTTCTGGCAGACATCCCAGAGCCATGTTTGTAGGGATGGCTCCCCTCTCCACTGATAGGTGTCCTGCATCTTCCCATCAGGCCTGCAGAGAACCAAGTGCACACCAGACTCAGGTGCAATGACAAATTTAGGGACCTTTTCTTGTTTATATGGCAAAGTCTCTCTCTGATTCATGGAGTTTTTCATCCATCTATGTACACGTATCTGAGTTCAGTTAGACACACAGAACCAGAAAGAGACGTGGAGTTTATAGAGGAAAGTGGCTTCACCTGGTTATGAGGTTTTCCCTGCCCCATTCACAGAGTGAAACCACTAATGGATGTTGAGTCCTCAGTCCCCCGCATCTGGAGGCATGAGATGGACAGAAGGTAAATGTCACTCAATCCCTCAATGTCCAGATCAAAACTCCCCATCATGGTGGTAATATTAAGATCTCTGAAATTATCTATGATGACAATCCATTGGGCCACAACGTTATCAATCACAGATTCAACAATGACCTAGATAAATACAGTCCATACCCAGACATGCAAATGTTCACCTTATTCTCACATGGCATTCACAGTGACACACATTGGCATCACCCTAAATGGCAACCCATAACAATAATGACCCAAGGCAAAATTTTACCTAAATATCATAATTTATATTGCCCCAAATCTAATCATCTAACTCAGGTATGGTGATATTTGGGTACCTTCTTTTGGCGTAAATCCTTTTCTAGGAGGTGATAGATCTATGAATCTAACACACACAAACACACAGACACATACAGAAACAGGAAACACCAAAAACAATGCAAAAGCAAACAAAAAATAAATTAAAAAAATAAAATAGAACACAGATCACCTCCTTATGAACAAAATTCCCCACAAACATAAAAAAACAGGTGCTGGCATTCTTGTTCCAGGGGTGGTAAAATGTAAATTCAAAAGGCATCACCAACACTCAGCAATGAACATCCATCTGAGCAACATTCCATTAGGATCAGGGCTTGAAAATATTCTGAATCTCAGACTCCAATTACTGCGCTGTTTTTTTTTTAAATCTGGTTAAACCCTTCCTTTTCCTTGAAGTTGGTACATGTTTGAGGCAGAGCACTTTATCTGCCTGTTTCAGTATAATTTGTGAGTCCAGAAAGCATCTTTCATTTTCTTCTCACTTTTATCGAAAAAAAAAAAAACCCTGCTTCTGTCTCATAAATATGCTAAGGAATACTTGATACAAGATTCCTGGACACCTCTGAATACAGTAAGGGTAGCTGGATATTTGTAGGCCAGGAGCAGAGTGAGGAGGCAAAGATGGGAAATAAGTAAGGGGAGACATTCTCTGAACAGGAGGCTCCATGGTGCTCATGCTGCAAAGTTCTCTATGTTGATTGCGGATACAGGAGAAGGGAGGAAATCAGATCCGTGAGAGTCTGCTGGGATCCTGGGATCCAACAGGTGCACTGGACCATCAGAGGACACTCACCCTCACCAGAGAACACAAGATCTAGGGATTTTTTAATCCAGGGAAGGAGGTCAGTTGACCAGTCGTCTCCTCTTAGGGTCTTAGCATCATGCTCTGAAAACTTCTTCCATGACATAAACACTGTGAAGAGTTTCTAAAGGTGATAAGGTTCCTCTTACCCTGCTGGTGGGAGTGACATTGGTGTAGACATTGTGAAAACAGTATAGATATTCCTACTACAGTTAAAAATAGAACTACTGTATGATCAAATAGTTGTGGTACAGTGTATTTACCCAAAAAACAAAACTCTAATTCAAAGAGAAGTTCACATCCCTCTATTTATAAGAGCTGTTTGTGCTTAGCCAAATAAGGGAAGCAGCCCAACTGTCCATTACTGATGAAAGGATGCAGAGATGCGGGACATACACAAAGAAGAATGAATCCTTGCCATTTGCAGCAAAGAGTATGGAACTAGAGCAGGTAATGTTAACTAAGTCACAGAAAACAAATACCGTATGACTCACTTACATTCAATTAAAAAACACAAATTAGCCAAGGGGAAAATTTATTGAGACAAACCAGGAAACATACTCTTCAAAATGGAAACATACTGTTGATTAGTAAAGGGGGAGGTGGGAGGGCCCGAGTGACATAGCTTATTGGGATAAGGGAGAACACTGGTCCTAAGGAGCAATGGGGGATGGATGGAAGTGTCATCACTATATTGTACACTCAATATCACATGGGGTGTTAACTACACTGGGGATCATGGTATATGGATGGGGATTGCATTGAATGTGTAGACCACTCTTGGTAGCAGAGCTATCTTAAAAATATTTATTCTTCCATTTCATGGGCATGGAGTATTTTCCCTTCCTTTGTGTCTTCTTCAGTTACTTTGGTGAGCATTCTACACTATTTATTGATGAGCCTGTGTGTTTTCCATTGCACATTCACTATTGATTCTGGATGATTAGTTGATTATAGATTTGATTGTCCTCTTCTGGCTTCTCTACTCTGTTCCATTCATGTATGTGTTGTTTTGTGCAGGTACCAGGTTGTCTTCATGATAACGACTCAGTAATACAGCTTGACAACCAATATTGTGATGCCCCCTCCTGGGTACTTTGATTTTTTCAACATTTTTCTACTTATAGAGCATTTAAAGAAGTAAACTGAGGAAGACACAAAGAGATAGAAAACCATTGCATGTTTATGTATTAGAAGAATAACTATTGTTGGGACACCTGTGTTGCTCAGTGATTGAGTGTCTGCCTTTGGCTCTGGTCAAACTCAAAGTCCTTGGATGTATTTCACAATGGGCTCCCTGTAGGGATCCCGCTTCTCCCTCTGACTATGTCTCTGCATCCCTGTAGGTGTTTCTCATGAATAAGAAAGTTATGAAATAATTTTAAAAACAGGAATGATATTTTCAAAATATATGCTACCCAGAACATTCTATGCAGTCAATGCAATTCTTATCAAAAGATCATAGACTTTCTTCACAGATTTGAAACAGACATTCTTAACTTTTGTAGGCACAGGCAAAGATACTAGTGACACATGAATCCAATGCTGATACTCTGGCATTTTAAGACTGCATCTGTTGTGTAAAGGACCTTTTAAGCTCCCTCAGCCAGTCAAATAAATATTTGGTGGGATTCACCCTTTCTCTGTTTCAAGAGAGGAAAACCATCCTCCAAATCATGGTATGGAACAGGGCTCAGACGGCTCTGCAAAGAACCTTTGTCATCTGCTCACTCATTCACTGACCCAAACCCAAATCCTGTTCTTAAATATCCACAAATGCAACATCGTATTGTCTAAAGACAGAAGTGCTGCCTGCTGTGGTCATTGTCTGGGTGTCGTATTTTATATAGCTCATGCAAGTGGAAAATGAAATGCATTTCCCCTTAGTTATGTCTTATGTCTAGTGAGCTATTAGATGAGGCAATGAAATCAGAAGAAAAGCAGAGGAATTTTTCTGCTCCAACAAGGTGAAGACCTACCCAGGGAAAGTAGGCAATAAAAAATTAATCAGTAGAGAGGAAGAAATATTATTCATTTCCATATGACATGATCTGCTACAGGGGCAATCCCTACAAACTCTACAAATTGTAAGAATCCGTTAAGGATTTCAAGGAAAATTCAGGATATAAAATAAACAAATAACTATGATTCCACTAACAAAAACTATCTATATAAAATTAACAAAAATATCACTTTAACTTGCATCAAAAATAAAAATTTAGAAATAAATTTGAATAAAGGATAAGATATCATACTAAAAATGGCCTATTTTGATGAAAGACTTTTTAGAAAGCAAACAGAAATGAAAAGATTACTCTGCTCATAGATGAGAACTTGATATTTCCTGAGAGACATCATCACAGAGTGATCTGCAAAGGTAATGCAATCCTTGTTATAAACTCGTTAGAATTGAATTGTAGTCTAAAGCTGAAGATATAGTCAGAGGACATGCAAATAGGGTCCTCCCTTTGCTAATTAAAGCACCCCAGCCCCAACCTTGAGCTGGGAGAGGAGCCACAGCCCCAGTATTCCAGGTGACCATATTCAGTGATCAAGACGGAACATAGACAACTCACCATGGAGTCCGTGCCCACCTGTGTTTTCCTCATCGCTATTTTAAAAGGTAATTCATGAAGAATAAGATACCTTTAGTATGTGAATGGAGGTGAATGAGAGAAACAGAAGATGTAGGGCAATTTTCTGACCAGGATGCCTTGTGTCTGCAGGTGTCCAGGGTGAGGTGCAGCTGGTGGAGTCTGGAGGAGACCTGGTGAAGTCTGGGGGGTCCCTGAGACTCTCTTGTGTGGCCTCTGGATTCACCTTCAGTAGCTACTACATGCACTGGGTCCGCCAGGCTACAGGGAAGGGGCTGCAGTGGGTCACAAGGATTAGCAATGATGGAAGTAGCACAAGGTACGCAGACGCCATGAAGGGCCAATTTACCATCTCCAGAGACAATTCCAAGAATACGCTGTATCTGCAGATGAACAGCCAGAGAGCCGAGGACATGGCCCTATATTACTGTGCAAGGGACACAGTGAGGGGACCTCATTGTGAGCCCAGACACAAACCTCCCTGTAGAAGGGGATCGGGACCACCAGGCGGTGCACACTACTCAACACTTCTGTCATGAAGGCTCAGGAGCAGGTGCAGGTTGAGGTTATCAGCAGATTTCCTGTCAGGGTCTGGGCTTCCTCTCCAAGGAACAGTTTTCACCACGAAGTCTCTCTGGACATAGGATTTTGTGTTAAAGTATTCATTCTCAGTCTTAGAAACTTGGGAAAACAACTCTAGCATCTGCATACTTTTGTAAACAATGGTACTACTTTCACTACTTGAACTTAAATTTCCCTGACCTGGACTATAAATCAATTACAAATACCTCCATACTCATCAACTGAACATTTTCCTGAATCACAACAGCACTCCCTGTGCAACAGGGAGGAAGACACAAAGAGATGGAAAAATATTCCATGCTCATGGATTGGAAGATTTAGTATTGTGAAAATGTCAATGTTACACAGGGCAATTTACACAGTCAATGCAATCGCTATCAAATACCATGGACTTTTTTCAGAAAGTTGGAAAAAAATCATCTTAAGATTTGTGTGGAATCAGAAAAGACTCCAAAAACGCAGGGAAATACTGAAAAAGAAAACGAGAGCTGGGGGCATCACAATACCGGATTTCATGTTGCACTACAAAGCTGTGAACATGAAGACAGTGCATTACTGGCACAAAAACAGACACTTAGATCAATGGAACAGAATAGAAGACCCAGAAATGAGCCCTCAAATCCATGGTCAACTCTTATTCGACACAGCAGGTAAGACTCTCCAGTGGAAAAAGGACAGTCTCTTCAATAAATGGTGCTGGGAAAATTGGACAGCCACGAGCAGAAGAATGAAACTAGACCATTCACTTACACCGTACACAAAGATAAAATAAAAATGTATGAAATATCTAAATATGAGACAAGATTCCATCAAAATCCTAGATGGGAACACAGGATATACCCTTTTTGAACTTGACAACAGCAACTTCTTGCAAGATACATCCATTAAGGCAAAGTAAACAAGAGCAAAAATGAATTATTGGAACTTCATCAAGATAAATAATTCTGCACAGCAAAAGAAACAGTCAACAAAACTAAAACACAACATACAGAAGGAAAGATGATACTATCAAATAACATATAAGGCAAAGGGCTTGTATTCAACATGTGTAAATAACTTATCAAACCCAATACCCAAGAAACAAGGAATCCAGTTAATAAATGGGGAGAAAACATGAAGAGGAATTTCTCCAAATAAGACCTACATATGGCCAACAAGTACATGAAAAAATTCTCCACATCACTTTCTATCAGAGAAAAGCACATCCAAACACAATCAGCTGCTACTTTACACAACAGAGAATGGTGAAAATTAATAAGAAATAAAACAAGAAATGTTCGAGAGGATGTAGAGAAAGGGGAACCCTCTTCCACTGTTTGTGAGAATATGAACTGGTGCAGCCACTCTTGAAAACAGTGTGGAGGTTCCTAAAGGGTTAAAAATAGATCTGCCCTACGACCCAGCAATTGCACTGCTGGGGATTTACCCGAAAGATACAGATGCAGTGAAACAGCAGGATACCTGCACCCCAATGTTTATAGCAGCAGTGTGCACAATAGCCAAATTCTGGGAGAAGCCATGATGTCCTTTGAGAGACAAATTGATAAACATGATACGGTTTATGTATACAAAAGAATATTTCTAAGTCATTAGAAAGGATCAGTAGCTACCATTTCCATCAACGTGTATGGAGCTACACAGTATTATGCCAATGAAATAAGTCAGTGCCAGAAGGACAATCCTCATACTTTCTCTTATACAACGAAAGGGATCATAATGGAAGGAGGGAAAATGAGAGGAGACAAATTATAAAGGAAGACAAAACATGAGAGATTCCTATCCCTGGGACTCAGACAAAGGGCTGGGGAAGAGAGGTGGGTGGTGGGACATGGTACCTGGTGATGGGCACTAAGGAGGGCATGTGATGAGATGAGCACTTGGTGTTACTCTATGTTGGAAAGTTGAGCTTAAATAAATATTGAATAAATACATGAAAAATAAGCTATTAAAGAGAGAGAACATTATGAGCAATAACATGCCAACAAATTCAACAATCAGAGAAAAAATGGATCCCTTCAAGTAAATGTAGAAACAACACAGTCAGAAACAGGAATGAATAGAAGATCTGTAAGGACTCCAAACCAGGGAATGAAAATCAAACATATTTAAAAGTCTTCTAACAATCAAAAGTCCTGGGACAGATGGCTACCCATGGGAATGCAACAAGCATTGAAATAGAATTAATACCTATCCTGAAAATTTTCCAAACCACAGAAATTAAAGGAAACTTCCAAGCTCATTTTCAGTGGGGAGCATTGCCTTGACCTCAAAAGCAAAGATCCAACCTAAAAGGAGAATTACAGACTAATATCCTTGATGGATATGGATGCAAAATTTCACCAAGATCCTAAGCAACAGGATCCACCAGTACATTAATAGGATAATTCACCATGACGAAATGGGCCTAATTTCTGGTCTGTAATGGTGGTTCTGCATCTGCAAATCCAACAATGGCATTTGGATCATTAATAAAACAAAGGATAAGGACCATTTTATAATCTCAACTCATGTCCAAAATCTTTTGGCAAGAGCGATTATACTTTCATGTTAAACATTTCTTGCTGTGTAGAGATAGGGGAACATATTCAACATAAAAGCCATCTACAGAAGACACATGGAGAATGTCTTCCTCAACAGGGAAAAGTTGAGAGCTTTTCCCCTAAGATCATTAACAGTACAGGGATACCCTCCATCACCACTGTTCTTCACCATTGTGATAGAAGGCCTAGCCTCAAGAATCAGACAACAAACAGAAGGAAAATATCATCCAACTCAGCAAAGAAAAAATCAAACTTTCCTCTTCACACGCAAGTTATTTTAAGTTCAAATCCCAAAGATTCCTTTGAAAAAATTTCTAGAACTGACACAGGATTTCAGCAAGATCGGAGCATGTAAAATGAATACAAGGAAGTCAATGGCTTTTCTATATGTGCAAATGAAATAGAAAAAAGAAAAACAAGGACTGGATGCAATTTATAATTGCACCAGAAATCATCAGATAATGAGGGAAAATCCTAACCAAAGAGGGATGGATATATAGTCTAAACATTCCAGAACACTTATGAAAGACAGTATGGAAGACACAAGTAGATAGAAAATATTTATTCTCATAGATTAGAAGAATAAATATTGAAAAAATAACTATGCTACCAAGAGCAAGTTATCCTTTCAAAGCCAGGTTTATAAAATATCACCAGCATTTGTCACAGAGCTTCAGCAAATGATCTAAAAACCTTTAGGGAACCACAAAGACCTTCACTAGGCAAAGCAATACTGAAAAAGTAAAGCAAAGCTGGAGACATTCTGATTCTGGTTGCAAGGTAAATTATGACGTTTTGATCACCAGGACAGTATGGCGCTGGAAAAATACAGACTTATAGATAAATAGAAAACTTTAAGAACCCAGAAATGGACCCAGAACAGTACGGTCAAAAAATCTTGACAAAGCAGGAAAGACTAACCAATGGAAAAAAAATCTCTTCAATAAATGCCGTTGGCAATATTGGAGAGCCACATGCAGAAGATGAAAGGGGACACTTGTTTTACATCATTCACAAAAATGGACTCAAAGTTGATGAAAGACCTAAATGTGAGTCAGGAAACCATCAGAATCCTCAGGAGAACACAGGCAGCACCTTTTCTACCTCAGCTGCAACCACTTCTAGACGTGTCTCCAGAAGCAAGGGAAAACAAAGGAAAATTAACTATGGCGACTTCATCAAGGAAAGAGCATTTTCACAGCAAAGGAATCACTCAAAGTAACTAAAAGGCCACCTACAGAATGCGAGAAGATATTTGGAAATGTCTTATCAGATTAAAGGCTCGAATTCTAATCTAAAATGAACTTGTCAATCTCAACACACACCAAAGATATATATCTCCAATCAGAATTGGGCAGGAGTTGTGAACAGACTTCCTGTCCTTCGTGAGGTCCTGCACCACACCATATATTAGGGAGCTGATCCACATGCAAAAAGAAATTCATTTGCTCTCCTAGATCTGCTATATATCAGACAAAACATTAAAGAATCTGACAAATTACAGGGAAAATATTTATGCACCTAAATCTAAGATTACCCTTGACATTAGGCAATAATAAAACAAAAGGTATTAAAATAAGTCAACAGGAAATTAAATAATTTGTTTGCATATACATAGTCAATGAGGAAAATTATTTCAAAACACAATTACAAGTAACTAATGAGCTCAAAGAAAATTCAGGATATAAAATCAACATAGACAATAAAGTTAAATCCTACACACTACAAACAAATTTTCTGTATCAAATTTACAAACAATCACCTTTATACTGGTACCAAAAATAAATATTTATGATTAAACTTCATTAAGCAGAGAAAATACTGTTTAAAAATTACCTATACTAATGAAAGACCTTTAAAAAGGAACAGAAATGTAAAGATAAATACGTTGATGGATTAGAACATCATAAATCCACTGTGAAACCAAAAGAAACTGATGTGGGGTTGTGAAGCAATCTTTGTATATAACGTATTAATAATTGAATCTAAGTTGGTAGGTGAATATATAGTCAGGGGACATGCAAATAGGGCCCTCCCTCCATTGATTAAATAAGCCCAGCCCCAACCCTGCAGCTGGGAGAGGAGCTCTAGTTCCAGGATCCCCAGGTGACCCCATTCAGTGCTCAGGACACAACACAGACAACTCACCATGGAGTCTGTGCTCTTCTGGGTTTTCCTTGTCGCTATTTTAAAAGGTAATTCATGGAGAACCAGATACCCTGAGTCTGTGAGTAGAGGTGAGTGAGAGAAACAGGATGTGGGACAGTTTCCTGACCAGGATGTCTTGTGTCTACAGGTGTCCAGGGTGAGGTGCAGCTGGTGGAGTCTGGAGGAAACCTGGTGAAGCCTGGGGGGTCCCTGAGACTCTCTTGTGTGGCCTCTGGATTCACCTTCAGTAGCTACTACATGGACTGGGTCCGCCAGGCTCCAGGGAAGAGGCTGCAGTGGGTCGCAGGGATTAGCAGTGATGGAAGTAGCACATACTACCCACAGGCTGTGAAGGGCCGATTCACCATCTCCAGAGACAACGCCAAGAACACGCTCTATCTGCAGATGAACAGCCTGAGAGCCGAGGACTCTGCTGTGTATTACTGTGCGATGGACACAGTGAGTCGACCTCAGTGTGAGCCCAGACACAAACCTCCCTGTAGAAGGGGATGGGGACCACCAGGGGGTGCACACTCCTCACCACTTCTGTCTTGAAGGCCCAGGAGCTGGTGCAGATGGAGGTTCTGGGCAGGTTTCCTCTCAGGGTCTGGGCTTCCTCATCAAGGAGCAATTTCCCCACGGGAGTCTCTCTGGGCACAGGATTCTGTGCTTACGTATTCAGTCTCTAACTTACACACTTTGTTGTCATAGAAAGAGAAATATTCCAACGTCCAAAAATGACAGCTTTTGCTTTGCTTATTCCTAATTCAGTTTCTGATTTGGAAAGTTGGTTGTTTTTAGTCAACAACTCTTCTTATATGCTCAAGGATAAATCTGCTTAAAATTTCTTACTACTGTCCTTTAATACCAGTTTATTATCCATATTTCCATTTACCACAACTTCTTTATAAGAGTCCCAACTGTATACATGGAACATGATACAACCACCCAGCTCACTGTGCAATGATTTTATTTTATTTTGTATATTTTTATTGGATTTCTTTCTTTTTTTTATTTATTTATTTATTTTTTTTATTGGTGTTCAAATTACTAACATACAGAATAACACCCAGTGCCCGTCACACATTCACTCCTACCCCCCGCCCTCCTCCCCTTCTACCACCCCTAGTTCGTTTCCCAGAGTTAGCAGTCTTTACGTTCTGTCTCCCTTTCTGATATTTCCCACACATTTCTTCCCCCTTCCCTTCTTTTCCCTTTCACTATTATTTATATTCCCCAAATGAATGAGAACATATAATGTTTGTCCTTCTCCGACTGACTTACTTCACTCAGCATAATACCCTCCAGTTCCATCCACGTTGAAGCAAATGGTGGGTATTTGTCATTTCTAATAGCTGAGTAATATTCCATTGTATACATAAACCACATCTTCTCTATCCATTCATCTTTCGTTGGACACCGAGGCTCCTTCCACAGTTTGGCTATCGTGGCCATTGCTGCTAGAAACATCGGGGTGCAGGTGTCCCGGCGTTTCATTGCATTTGTATCTTTGGGGTAAATCCCCAACAGTGCAATTGCTGGGTCGTAGGGCAGGTATATTTTTAACTGTTTGAGGAACCTCCACACAGTTTTCCAGAGTGGCTGCACCATTTCACATTCCCACCAACAGTGTAAGAGGGTTCCCTTTTCTCCGCATCCTCTCCAACATTTGTTGTTTCCTGCCTTGTTAATTTTCCCCATTCTCACTGGTGTGAGGTGGTATCTCATTGTAGTTTTGATTTGTATTTCCCTGATGGCAAGTGATGCAGAGCATTTTCTCATATGCATGTTGGCCATGTCTATGTCTTCCTCTGTGAGATTTCTGTTCATGTCTTTTGCCCATTTCATGATTGGATTGTTTGTTTCTTTGGTGTTGAGTTTAATAAGTTCTTTATAGATCTTGGAAACTAGCCCTTTATCTGATATGTCATTTGCAAATATCTTCTCCCATTCTGTAGGTTGTCTTTGAGTTTTTTTGACTGTATGCTTTGCTGTGCAAAAGCTTCTTATCTTGATGAAGTCCCAATAGTTCATTTTTGCTTTTGTTTCTTTTGCCTTCGTGGATGTATCTTGCAAGAAGTTACTATGGCCGAGTTCAAAAAGGGTGTTGCCTGTGTTCTTCTCTAGGATTTTGATGGAATCTTGTCTCACATTTAGATCTTTCATCCATTTTGAGTTTATCTTTGTGTATGGTGAAAGAGAGTGGTCTAGTTTCATTCTTCTGCATGTGGATGTCCAATTTTCCCAGCACCATTTATTGAAGAGACTGTCTTTCTTCCAATGGATAGTCTTTCCTCCTTTATCGAATATTAGTTGCCCATAAAGTTCAGGGTCCACTTCTGGATTCTCTATTCTGTTCCACTGATCTATGTGTCTGTTTTTGTGCCAGTACCACACTGTCTTGATGACCACAGCTTTGTAATACAACCTGAAATCTGGCATTGTGATGCCCCCAGATATGGTTTTCTTTTTTAAAATTCCCCTGGCTATTCGGGGTCTTTTCTGATTCCACACAAATCTTAAAATAATTTGTTCTAACTCTCTGAAGAAAGTCCATGGTATTTTGATAGGGATTGCATTAAACGTGTATATTGCCCTGGGTAACATTGACATTTTCACAATATTAATTCTGCCAATCCATGAGCATGGAATATTTTTCCATCTCTTTGTGTCTTCCTCAATTTCTTTCAGAAGTGTTCTATAGTTTTGAGGGTATAGATCCTTTACATCTTTGGTTAGGTTTATTCCTAGGTATCTTATGCTTTTGGGTGCAATTGTAAATGGGATTGACTCCTTAATTTCTCTTTCTTCAGTCTCATTGTTAGTGTATAGAAATGCCACTGACTTCTGGGCATTGATTTTGTATCCTGCCACGCTACCGAATTGCTGTATGAGTTCTAGCAATCTTGGGGTGGAGACTTTTGGATTTTCTAGGTAGAGTATCATGTCATCGGCGAAGAGGGAGAGTTTGACTTCTTCTTTGCCAATTTGAATGCCTTTAATGTCTTTTTGTTGTCTGATTGCTGAGGCTAGGACTTCCAGTACTATGTTGAATAGCAGTGGTGAGAGTGGACATCCCTGTCTTGTTCCTGATCTTAGGGGAAAGGCTCCCAGTGCTTCCCCATTGAGAATGATATTTGCTGTGGGCTTTTCATAGATGGCTTTTAAGATGTCGAGGAATGTTCCCTCTATCCCTACACTCTGAAGAGTTTTGATCAGGAATGGATGCTGTATTTTGTCAAATGCTTTCTCTGGATCTAATGAGAGGATCATATGGTTCTTGGTTTTTCTCTTGCTGATATGATGAATCACATTGATTGTTTTACGGGTGTTGAACCAGCCTTGTGTCCCAGGGATAAATCCTACTTGGTCATGGTGAATAATTTTCTTAATGTACTGTTGGATCCTATTGGCCAGTATCTTGTTGAGAATTTTTGCATCCATGTTCATCAGGGATATTGGTCTGTAATTCTCCTTTTTGGCGGGGTCTTTGTCTGGCTTTGGAATTAAGGTGATGCTGGCTTCATAGAACGAATTTGGAAGTACTCCATCTCTTTCTATCTTTCCAAACAGCTTTAGGAGAATAGGTATGATTTCTTCTTTAAACGTTTGATAAAATTCTCCTGGGAAGCCATCTGGCCCTGGACTCTTGTGTCTTGGGAGGTTTTTGATGACTGCTTCAATTTCCTCCCTGGTTATTGGCCTGTTCAGGTTTTCTATTTCTTCCTGTTCCAGTTTTGGTAGTTTGTGGCTTTCCAGGAATGCGTCCATTTCTTCTAGATTGCCTAATTTATTGGCGTATAGCTGTTCATAATATGTTTTTAAAATCGTTTGTATTTCCTTGGTGTTGGTAGTGATCTCTCCTTTCTCATTCATGATTTTATTAATTTGAGTCTTCTCTCTCTTCTTTTTAATAAGGCTGGCTAATGGTTTATCTATCTTGTTAATTCTTTCAAAGAACCAACTCCTGGTTCTGTTGATCTGTTCCACAGTTCTTCTGGTCTCGATTTCGTTGAGTTCTGCTCGAATCTTTATTAACTCCCTTCTTCTCTTGGGTGTAGGATCTATTTGCTGTTTTTTCTCTAGCTCCTTTATGTGTAAGGTTAGCTTTTGTATTTGAGTTCTTTCCAGTTTTTGAATGGATGCTTGTATTGCGATGTATTTCCCCCTTAGGACTGCTTTTGCTGCATCCCAAAGATTTTGAACGGTTGTATCTTCATTCTCATTAGTTTCCATGAATCTTTTTAATTCTTCCTTAATTTCTTGGTTGACCCTTTTATCTTTTAGCAGGATGGTCCTTAACCTCCATGTGTTTGAGGTCCTTCCAAACTTCTTGTTGTGATTTAGTTCTAATTTCAAGGCATTATGGTCCGAGAATATGCAGGGGACAATCCCAATCTTTTGGTATCGGTTCAGACCCGATTTGTGACCCAATATGTGGTCTATTCTGGAGAAAGTTCCATGTGCGCTTGAGAAGAATGTGTATTCAGTTGAATTTGGATGTAAAGTTCTGTAGATATCTGTGAAATCCATCTGGTCCAGTGTATCATTTAAAGCTCTCGTTTCTTTGGAGATGTTTTGCTTAGAAGACCTATCGAGTATAGAAAGAGCTAGATTGAAGTCACCAAGTATAAGTGTATTATTATCTAAGTATTTCTTCACTTTGGTTAATAATTGATTTATATATTTGGCAGCTCCCACATTCGGAGCATATATATTGAGGATTGTTAAGTCCTCTTGTTGAATAGATCCTTTAAGTATGATATAGTGTCCCTCTTCATCTCTCACTACAGTCTTTGGGGTAAATTTTAGTTTATCTGATATAAGGATGGCTACCCCTGCTTTCTTTTGAGGACCATTCGAATGGTAAATGGTTCTCCAACCTTTTATTTTCAGGCTGTAGGTGTCCTTCTGTCTAAAATGAGTCTCTTGTAGACAGCAAATAGATGGGTCCTGCTTTTTTATCCAGTCTGAAACCCTGCGCCTTTTGATGGGGTCATTAAGCCCGTTCACATTCAGAGTTACTATTGAGAGATATGAGTTTAGTGTCATCATGATATCTATTCAGTCTTTGTATTTGTGGACTGTTCCACTGAACTTCTTCTTAAAGGGGAATTTTAAGAGGCCCCCTTAAAATTTCTTGCAGAGCTGGTTTGGAGGTCACATATTCTTTCAGTTGTTGCCTGTCTTGGAAGCTCTTTATCTCTCCTTCCATTTTGAATGAGAGCCTTGCTGGATAAAGTATTCTTGGTTGCATGTTCTTCTCATTTAGGACCCTGAATATATCCTGCCAGCCCTTTCTGGCCTGCCAGGTCTCTGTGGAGAGGTCTGCTGTTACCCTAATACTCCTCCCCATAAAAGTCAGGGATTTCTTGTCTCTTGCTGCTTTAAGGATCTTCTCTTTATCTTTGGAATTTGCAAGCTTCACTATTAAATGTCGAGGTGTTGAACGGTTTTTATTGATTTTAGGGGGGGATCTCTCTATTTCCTGGATCTGAATGCCTGTTTCCCTTCCCAGAGTAGGAAAGTTTTCAGCTAGAATTTGTTCAAATACATATTCTGGCCCTCTGTCCCTTTCGGCGCCCTCGGGAACCCCAATTAAACGTAGGTTTTTCTTTCTCAGGCTGTCGTTTATTTCCCTTAATCTATCTTCATGGTCCTTTAATTGTTTGTCTCTTTTTTCCTCAGTTTCCCTCTTTGCTATCAACTTGTCTTCTAGGTCACTCACTCGTTCTTCCACCTCGTTAACCCTCGTCGTTAGGACTTCTAGTTTGGATTGCATCTCATTCAATTGATTTTTAATTTCTGCCTGATTAGCTCTAAATTCTGCAGTCATGAAGTCTCTTGAGTCCTTTATACTTTTTTCTAGAGCCACCAGTAGCTGTATAATAGTGCTTCTGAATTGGCTTTCTGACATTGAATTGTAATCCAGATTTTGTAACTCTGTGGGAGAGAGGACTGTTTCTGATTCTTTCTTTTGAGGTGAGGTTTTCCTTCTAGTCATTTTGCTCAGTGCAGAGTGGCCAAAAGCAAGTTGTATTGGGAAAAAGAGAAAAAGAGAGGAGAGAAAGAAGGAAAGAAAAGAGAAAGAGAAAAAAAAGGGAAGAAAAAGAAAAAAAAAAACGAAAAAAAAAAGGGAAGAAAAAGAGAAAGAAAAAGAAAGGAGAAAAAAGGGGGTGGGGGAAGGATACAAATCAAAAAGCAAAATAAAACAAAAACAAAAACAAAAACAAACAAAAAAAGAACCACCGGGGAGTATCTTCTGATTCTGTGTACTTTAAGTCCCTTGGCTTCTCCTGGAAGTTGTCCGTCTAGCTGGTGTTCTGGGGGAGGGGCCTGTTGTGCTGATTTTCAGGTGTTAGCAGTTGGGGGAGCTGCTGTGCCCCCTCCTGGTGCAGGGCTCAGTGGGGGTTGTTTACCCCGTGAGGCCGCAGGAGGAACAGCCCCAGTGGCGGGGCAGCTCTGGAAACCTGGGTTCAGCCCCCGCAGGAACTCCGGAGCTCTCCGTCTGCAGGGCCTGGAGGCTCCGGGGCGGGGCCGCTGATCTGCTCAGCTGGGGCAGGAGCGTCCTCGCTGTCCTGGGCCCTCCCGGCCTCTGCCTGTCCCGGGGTAGGCCGGATCCTGGGCTGTGTCCCGGCGCCCTGTGCTCCGGGGCCTGCGCTGTTGGATTCGCGCTCCCGGGCCGCGCAACCCCCTCCGCGGAGCCGCCGCCCAAGTCCCTCCGAGCTGCTCCTGGAACCGCGCAGCCCCCTCCGCACGGAGCCTCTTCCTCTGCCCGAGCCCCTCCGAGCTGCTCCCGGGGCCGCGCAGCCCCCTCCGCGGAGCCGCCGCCCGAGCCCCCCGAGCTGCTCCGGGTCCCGCCGGGTCCCGCCGTGCGCGCTGCAGCCCTTAGGGAGCTCGGCGCACTCTCCTGGGCGCGCAGTTGCTGTTACTGTCCCAGGGAGCCGGAGGGCATCCTCGCCCTCCTGGTTCCTGTTCCCACTCCCCACGAGCCCCTTTCCGCCCGGGAAGGTCGGTGCAGCTCCTGCTCCTCCGGGACGGGGCTCTCCTGTCCTGGGGACACTCGCCCCGGCCTCAGCCTGGCTCCTCGCGGGGCCCCTCCCCCTTGGAGGCCTTTGTTCCTTTATTTCTTTTTCCCCGTCTTCCTACCTTGATAGAAGCGCGAATTCTTCTCACTGTAGCATTCCAGCTGGTCTCTCTTTAAATCTCAGGCCGAATTCATAGATTTTCAGGATAATTTGAAGGTTTTCTAGGTAGTTTGGTGGAGACAGGTGATTTGGAGACCCTACTCTTCCGCCATCTTGCCTTTTTATTGGATTTCAATTTGCCAACATATACCATAACACCCAGTGCTCATCCTGCGAATTGCCCCCCTCACTGCCTGTCACCCAGTCACCCCAACCCTCTGCCAACCTCCCCTTCCACTACCCCTTGTTCATTTCCCAGAGTAAGGATTCTTTCATCTTCTGTCTGCTTCCCTGACATTTCCCACTCATTTTCCTTCCTTTCTTCTTTATTCCCTTTCTTGATTTTTTACATTCCCTGAATAAATACGATCATATGTTTGTCATTTTCCCATTGGCTTACTTCACTCAGCATAATACCCTCCAGTTCCATCCACGTTGTTGCAAAGGGTGGGTATTCCTCGTTTCTAATATGCAAGGATGTTAGAAACAACATAAAGTTCATGCTGGTCATGACACTACAAAGGGATAGAAAATCAAATAGAGAGAAGGCGGAGTGTAGGTGTGACTTCAGTCTTGAACACTCTCACAGAATCAATATCAGTGTGAATCTGGGAAAGCAAGGGACCCCAGGAAGTACATTGTGAGGATGTATAGTCTGAAGAGCCCCAAAACTCACACAGACACGAGAGTACAAACCTTTATCACCTTCATCATCATGTCTGTTGAGAGCAGGGCAGGCCTCTCAGCACATCATAAGTGCTTGGATTTTGGAAGGACACTGGCTCAGGTTGTGTGTTGTGGGACAGTCATAGGGATGAGGTGCTGCTCCAGGAGGGGCTTGTGTGGAGTCAGTGTCCCACCTGCATCAAAGGAGGGAATTCAATGGTTCCTGATGGATTTCCCATGGGTGGGGCAGGAGGAGAAGAGGGAGGACTGGTGATCACAGGTTTCAGCAGGGGACACTCAAAGATACCATGTGATGACAAATTAAACTAAACTATTATGAGAACTGAGAGAACAAAGGTGGAGGAGGACTTTCCACCTGCAGGGAATAACTCATGGATCCTTCAGGTGCTGATATCAGCTCATTCTGTGTGACCTTTACATCCCTGTTTTGGAACCTAACGTCCATGTGATGGGAGGATGAGGTCTGGCCTTAGGGTAGCACTTAGGTCAGGAGGTGCAGCCTTCTGATGGGATCAGGGACCTTATACACTAGGACTAGGAAAGCTCCCTGCCTCTGGACCCCATATGAGGTGACAGGGAAAGGACGGGCTCGGACGTGGGTTCTCTCCAGATACCACATCTGCCTGCACCTGGACCCCAGACATCCCATACTCCAGAGCTGTGAGAATGAGTGTCTGTTGTTTAATCCACAGAGTCTGGGAATGCAGTGACATCACCCAGAAACACTTAAACAGGGTCTCATCTCTTATTTGTCCTTTACAATATGGTCCCAGGAAAACACTCAGGTTATGACAAAATAGAGCAGGAAACCCACACCTGGACTCACTGTCCTCAGCCACCGTCCATGCTCCTGTCCTTAGTTGCTGTGCATCACGTTTGTGCCACACATTCTTCCTACAACCTTGGGGTTCGTTAGACCCATTAGAATCCTGGGATTCCTCCCTCTTTCCCACCTGTGTACCTTCAAGGCAGCACATCCCCATGGAAGTGGACATCAAAAGGTTCAGATTTTCCTCTCTGCTGCTCATACTACTATGAAGAATATTCTGGATCAGCCTCCCTCCTGTCATCATCGCCACAGCTATATGTCATGACAACATCCACACCTCCTATGTCCAAAAGATGGTCGATTTTCTATATGTCGACTTGCAGTTTTTGTTCTCCCAGACCTCTGATTTCATCGGAAATCAGAATGATTGCATAACTACCTATCATGTTCCAGTTACGAGAGAAGCTCAAGGACCCTGATCCAGAATCTTAACTCCTCCTTCCCAATGCTGTTATAGCAACGACCATGTGGGGCATGAATTACAAAATGATGAGATCTGGCTATTTCCATGTTGTGAAAATTATTCAGTTATGTAATGACATTGCTGAGGATTTATTAAAAAATAACTTTCTTGAACTTTGAGCGATATCTCTAAATGTAGTGCTAAAACATGGTAACACCTGCCTTGTCCATTAGTTTTTAAATTTTTTTTGATTTATTTTTTAATTGGAGTTCAATTTGCCAACATATAGCATAACACCCAGTGCTCATCCTGCCAAGTGCCCCCCTCAGTGCCTGTCACCCAGTCAACCCCACCCCCCACCCACGTCCCCTTCCACTACCCCTTGCTCGTTTTGTTAGGGGTCTCTCATGTTTTATCACATTCAGTGATATTTCCCACTCATTTTCTCTCCTTTTCCTTTTATTCCCTTTCACTATTTTTATATTCCCCAAATGAATGAGACCGTATAATGTTTGTCCTTTTCCGATTGACTTATTTCACTCAGCATAATACCCTCCTGGTCCATCCACGTCAAAGCAAAAGGTGGTTATTTGTCATTTCTAATGGCTGAGTAATATTCCATTGTGTGCAGAGACCACATCTTCTTTATCCATTCATCTGTCAATGATTGTCAGTTACCTTTGCTTGCTTTATAACCAATACCAGTGCTGGAGAGAAGATGGCAGAGAGATGTTTTCATCTGGATTTTGTTTTCTTTGACTCTGGGAAAAAAGGCAAACATATTTTAAATTTGACTAAATATTATATTTGGACTACATGGCTCACTACCAAATAAATGCCCTTCCAAGTAGGCCACTAGCTAGAGTACAATGTGAAGAAAAATAAAGAGCACCCAGTTGTTTTCTATGAGACCAGGATCTGAATGTGGGGCATGTGTTCTCTCGGCACAACACAGTCCCTACTTTCAGAGCCACACCATCAGTAACCTCACGTTGTTGCGTTTTGGTGCAGAGTCCCTGATTCCTCAGAGCCAGGTCTCCAACTGCACGTCAGGTTTTAAGGGAAACAGAAATTGTGCCTGGATCTGAAAGTCTCAGATATGTTGAAAGGGAAATATGAGGCACTGGAGATGTAGATTTTGCAGGAAAGATGAGGAAAATAAGCGGGAAAGAAGTGTTGGTCATATCAACTCTAAAGAAGAAGGATTTGTACACTTTCTGAAATGCACTAATGGCAGTTAGAGAACAAAACCTGGAGTTTCACTACTGAAAATGTGTTAACACAGACTGCGTGCTTTGCTTAGAGGTCTTAAAATTGTAGTCTTGACATTCAGGTAATTTTGCCATGTTAAATACATGGTTTATATTCGTTACTCAAAATAAGTATTATTCACTTCTAGGCCTTTGGGGAATTGATTTTTATCCACAGAGAGTAAAGATCTTTGCACCACACTGATTTTAAAAGAAGCACACAATGTGTTTCTGAACATCTGTGTTAGTTAAAATTACTCCCAAAATGATAAAAAACAAAAACAAAAACAAAAAAAGTCCGAAAAAAAAAACATCCTCTCCTATTTCATTTTTTCTTTTTCTTAACAATAACTTTGACCATTTTTTTTAGTTCATTATGTCTGTATACTAATTTTTTCAGCCTTTTACCTCTTAAGCATACTAGTAGAGCATGCTTCCAGTATCTGATGGCTCTGACAGCAGAATGAGTATTAATACAGAATAACCCTCTCTACCTTTTGACAGTAAAGACGGTCTAATCTGCCTAGCAGCTTGCTTTGCCTTCTGACATGCTCACTACCAATCATGCTCACGCTTCTTTTCCAGATCCACTTCCTCATGATACTATCTTCTGACTGGGCTTACTTAAAGTATGCAAGCAAAATGCAGGCTTACCAGGATATCAAAGCAAAG
Organism: Canis lupus baileyi; assembly: GCF_048164855.1. NCBI lineage: Eukaryota > Metazoa > Chordata > Mammalia > Carnivora > Canidae > Canis > Canis lupus. Next base: position 75,548,202 of record NC_132846.1, read on the forward strand.
GAAGAACAGGAACTGAAAGATATCCAGTCTAGGTGAAAAGAACAACTCAATTCTTACACATAAATGTTTGCCAGAGTGTTACGGCTGATGAGTTTGCAGCTCTGAGTAGTCATCAGACAGCTGCTCTGCAGTACATATGTGTACCCCACCAAAGAAACATATGTAGAAGTAAAAACACTTCACTGTCTGTCTCAAGCTGCGGGGATGTATTTCTAGGAAAACATTCCTGTAGGAAAATCTTTTTCTATAAAGCAGATATTGGAGGTTTCATGTTCGCCATTTTAAAAGGCAACACTTTGACAAAATGATTGTTAATCTTTCTGAAATTTGTGGCATATTCACGTTTATTGGTAGAGCGATCCTACCAAGAGGAGTGCTGAGAATATGGCATACTCCTTGAGAGGGACTAAGGATGTGCCAGCATCAAGGAATTTGACCATCAATTCACATATGCCATCAGTCCTCAAGTAAATTGATCTATCTAAGGAATATAATGGAATGGGGGTGAGGGTTCCATTTCTGAAAGCTGACATTTATTAAACTTTGGCTCAAGGTCATGTGATTCTTAACAATTGGCTTTTTTAAAAAATTAACTGACTTCTCTATTCTTTAATTCCAGGACACATTAGTCTCCTGATCCAATCAGAAATTTATTTTTCAATAATTCTAAAAGAATATACTATAAATATACTATACCTACCATTGAAGACGCTGGATTCTGACTCATTGACAAGCTTTCCAAAAAAATTCATAATAGATTTCCTTGAATAAAATGGCCCAGTTGTCATTCTTCATCCTGGGAAATAAATGTCAGCTCTGCCTTAATAAGTATTTGTTTCAGATTTCTAAGAACTTATTATACAACAGAAGACCCAAAATAATTCATAGACTTTTGTTCCACAAATGTTTTTCTTAATTAAGAAGTGTTACCTTGGGATCCCTGGGTGGCGCAGCGGTTTGGCGCCTGCCTTTGGCTCAGGGCGCGATCCTGGAGACCCGGGATCGAATCCCACGTCGGGCTCCCGGTGCATGGAGCCTGCTTCTCCCTCTGCCTGTGTCTCTGCCTCATTCTCTCTCTCTCTCTGTGACTATCACAAATAAATAAAAAAAAATTAAGAAGTGTTACCTTATTAAAATGACCACCATTCTAAACCATTTTTATGTGGTCTGAATAGCAAGTTTACAGTTTCATACCAACTATCTAAAAACCTCATTTACAAATAGACCACAGACCTCCTCCTACTTTTATAGACTTGAATACTTAAGTAATTTAAATTAGAATGGGTATTTACTTCATTTTTAAATTGAAAACTTTCCTGGAATAACACAAGCTCAATGTTCAGCAAAAAACACCTGCTTGAGTTTAAGCCACTTTCAAAAGAAACTTGCCTTCTAAATCATTGTGTTCCAGAACATTAAGTGATTATAAGTATTGGGTATTAGTGATGGTAAACTGTGTTGTTCTTTATGAAATGATACATATAGCTGTTGGGTGCATCAGTGCTTTTTAAAAGGGGCTGCATAATATAGGGTTAATTATGCATATTCATGTTAACAATTAACTTGTAGTTTGGCTGTTTCCTGGATTTTAAAACATATACATGTGCAGAAATGTATTAAAATGAAAGGAAGCATACCTTTATCAAGATGCTATTAAAATTGAACATCAAGTATAATATTTCATTTGGATTTTTTTTGTTCTTGTTAATGCCTAAAAATGCCTATTTGGATCTTCACCTTTTTTTAATTAGGAGAAGTTCTCTTCTGTGTAGAATAGTTGTTCCAAAATAGCTTGTTTTGTTTTCCTGTTGCATGACAGACTTAAATATTTTTTCTAGCAATGGAGGTGCTGTTAGAGTCCAGTGTTCTAGAAGAGGCAGTGTCTCAAGCCTAATTTTAATTTTCTTTTTTTTTTAAAGATTTTATTTATTTATTCATGAGACAGAGAGAGAGAGAAGGCACAGACACAGGCAGAGGGAGAAGCAGGCTCTGTGCAGGGAGCCTGACGTGGGACTCGATCCCGGGTCTCCAGGATCAGGCCCTGGACCCAAGGCGGTGCTAAACTGCTGAGCCACCCGGGCTGCCCTAATTTTAATTTTCTAATTCTTGTAGCTATTACCAGGAATTTCTGAAAGTTTTGTTTAAGTAGTCTAATATTTTCTATGTAAAGGGCATTAAATTTTGCTATGTATAAATTTTTGTAACCTAACAATGAATCAATATTTTCTATAAATGCCAAGGGTTTCCTGTAGTTCTATTCAAGTGTTACAATAAGTATTTGTAGACAATAGTCAAAAAAATAATAGAAAAGACAAAGAGGGATGCCTGGGTGGCTCAGAGATTTAGTTCCTGCCTTTGGCCAAGGACGTGACCTGGAGTCACAGGATCAAGTCCCATGTCAGGCTCCCTGCATGGAGCCTGTTCACTCTCTGCCTATGTCTCTAACTCTTTCTCTGTCTCTGTCTCTGTCTCTCTCTCTCTCCCTCTTGCTCTCGTTCTGTCACTCATGAATAAATAAATAAAATCTTTATAAAATATTAGAAAAGGCAAGATGTATGTGGTCCTCTAACTAGATGCAGAGAACTCATAAGAAAAATTACAGCAGGCATTCCTGATTAAAACTCCTCAAAGTAGAGGGTAGAGGGAACATGCTTCAATATCTTAAAGGCTATCTATGGAAAGTTCACAGTGAATCTCATACTCAATGGGTATTAAAAGAGCTTGTCCCTAAACTCAGGAAGACAGCATGGATGCAGGCCCTCACCGATTCTGCTCACAAAAGAAATAGAATTCCATCAACAATCAGACAACAAAATAAAAGGCATTCAAAATGGAAAAGATTAATTCAATCTCTCCCTCTTTGCAGAGTACATGATATTTTTATATAAACCTCAAGAGATATCACCTAAAATTTCTAGAAAGGACGTAGCAACTTAGGGACATGGCAGGAGACAAACCAAGGCTAGAAGGCAGCTGCATTTCTACACACTAACAATGATACTGATAACAGAGAAATTAGGGTATTTTAAACTGATTTACATTGGCTCCAACCATAAGATAACTAGGAATAGACCTAACCAATGAGGTAAAGATCTGTACTTTAAATCTAGAGAACACGTATGAAAGAAATGAATGAAGACACAAACAGATGGAGAAACATTCTGTGGTCAAGGATCAGAATAATAAACATTGTGAAAATGTCTATGCTACCCAGGGCAATATAGACATTGAATGCAATTCCTATCAAAATACCACGAGCTTTCTTCCCAGTGATGGAACAAACAATCCTAAGATATCTATACAATTGGAAAAGAGCTCCAATAGCCAGAGTAAGGTTGAGAAAGAAAACCAAATCTGGTTTCAAGCTGTACAGCAAAGCTGTGATCATTAAGATGGTGTGGTACTGGGAAAAGAACATAAAAAAAAGAACATACACACTGTTCAATACATCAGAATATAGAACCCAGAAGTGGATCCTCAAACATATGGTCTATAATTTATAAAATAGGAAAGAATGTCCCCTGGGAAAATAAAACAGCCTAAAAAATAATTGGCATGGGGAGAATTGAATGACACATGTAGAAGAATTAAAGTAGACCATTATCTTATACCAGGCAAAAAGATAAAGTCAAAATGGTTAAAAGATCTAAATATGAGAGAACAATCCACCAAAATCTCTAGGAGGAGAAGAGAGAGAACAACGTTTTGGAACTTAGCCACAGCAATTTCTTGCAAGGCATATGTATAATGACCAGGGAATCAAAAGCAAAAGTGCATTTTGGGAGTTCCATCAAAAATTAAAAAAAAAATGTTCTGCAGAGCAAAGGAAACTGTCAACAAATCTAAAACAAAACATACAGAAGGGTAGATGATATTAGTAAATGACAAATCAAAGAACTTGTAACCAACATCTATAAAGAACTTAAACTCAACACACAAGAAACAAGGAATCCAGTCAAGAAATGGGGAGAAAACATGAACGGAAATTTCTCCAAATAAAACCTACTTGTGGCCAACAAGTCCATGAAAATAACGTTCCACATCAGTTTCTATCAGAGAAAAGTACATCCAAACACATTCAGCTGGCACTTCACACCTCAGAGAATAGGAAAATTAATAAGAAAGAAAACAACAAATGGAGAGGATGTGGAGAAAGGTGAACCATCTTACACTGTTGGTGGGAATGTGAACTGGTGCAGCCACTCTGGAAAACTGTGTGGGGTTCCTCAAAGAGTTAAAAACAGATCTCCCTACGACCCAGCAATTGCACTGTCAGGGATTTATCCCAAAGATACAGATGCAGTGAAATAGGACACCTGCAACTCGATGTTTATAGCAGCCATGTCCACAAGAGCCAAATTCTCAGAGAAGCCATGATGATCTTTGTCAGATGAATTGATAAACATGATACGGTTTATATATACAAAGGAATATTTCTCCATTATTAGAAAGGATCAGTAAGTACCATTTTCATCAACGTGTATGGAACTACAGGGTATTATGCCAATGAATACAATCATCATAGATTCACTCATATGTGGAATATTAGAAATGGTGAATGGAATCATAATGGAAGGAGGGGAAATGTGTGGGAATAAATCAGAGAGGAAGACAAACCATGAGTGATTCCTATCTTTGGGACTTGAAAAAGGGTTGCAGAAGGGGAGGTGTGTGGTAGGACAAGGTACCTGGGTGATGGACACTAAGTAAGGCACGCGATGAGATGAGCACTTGGTGTTACTATATGCTTGCAGATTGAACTTAAATAAAATATATAATAAATAAATTAAAAATAAATTATTAATGAGAGAGAACATTATGAGCAATAACATGCCAACAAATTCAGCAATCTGGAAGAAATGGATGTCTTCCTATAAATGAAGAAACACCCAAATCTGAAACAGGAATGAATAGAAAACTGTACAGACCCAAAACCAAGAAATGAAAATCAAACATATTTAAATTCTTCTAACAATCAAAAGTCCTGGACAGATTGCTGCCCATGGGAATGCAACAAGCATTTAAAAAGAATTAATACCAAAAAAAAAAGAATTAATACCTATCCTGAAAATGTTCCAAAAAATAGAAATTAAAGGAGACTTCTAAGTTCATTTTCTGAGGGTATCATTTCTTTGATATCAAAAGCAGACAAAGATCTAACTGAAAAGGAGAATTACAGACTTGATGGATATGGATGCGAAATTGTCACAAAAATCCTAAGAAACAGGATCCAACAGTACATTAATAGCATAATTCCCCAGGGGAATTCTATCAAACGTTTAAAGAAGAAATCATACCTATTCTCCTAAAGCTGTTTGGAAAGATAGAAAGAGATGGAGTACTTCCAAATTCGTTCTATGAGGCCAGCATCACCTTAATTCCAAAACCAGACAAAGACCCCACCAAAAAGGAGAATTACAGACCAATATCCCTGATGAACATGGATGCAAAAATTCTCAACAAGATACTGGCCAATAGGATCCAACAGTACATTAAAAAAATTATTCACCATGACCAAGTAGGATTTATCCCTGGGACACAAGGCTGGTTCAACACCCGTAAAACAATCAGTGTGATTCATCATATCAGCAAGAGAAAAACCAAGAACCATATGATCCTCTCATTGGATGCAGAGAAAGCATTTGACAAAATACAGCATCCATTCCTGATCAAAACTTTTCAGAGTGTAGGGATAGAGGGAACATTCCTCGACATCTTAAAAGCCATCTATGAAAAGCCCACAGCAAATATCATTCTCAATGGGGAAGCACTGGGAGCCTTTCCCCTAAGATCAGGAACAAGACAGGGATGTCCACTCTCACCACTGCTGTTCAACATAGTACTGGAAGTCCTAGCCTCAGCAATCAGACAACAAAAAGACATTAAAGGCATTCAAATTGGCAAAGAAGAAGTCAAACTCTCCCTCTTCGCCGATGACATGATACTCTACATAGAAAACCCAAAAGTCTCCACCCCAAGATTGCTAGAACTCATACAGCAATTCAGTAGCGTGGCAGGATACAAAATCAATGCCCAGAAGTCAGTGGCATTTCTATACACTAACAATGAGACTGAAGAAAGAGAAATTAAGGAGTCAATCCCATTTACAATTGCACCCAAAAGCATAAGATACCTAGGAATAAACCTAACCAAAGATGTAAAGGATCTATACCCTCAAAACTATAGAACACTTCTGAAAGAAATTGAGGAAGACACAAAGAGATGGAAAAATATTCCATGCTCATGGATTGGCAGAATTAATATTGTGAAAATGTCAATGTTACCCAGGGCAATATACACGTTTAATGCAATCCCTATCAAAATACCATGGACTTTCTTCAGAGAGTTAGAACAAATTATTTTAAGATTTGTGTGGAATCAGAAAAGACCCCGAATAGCCAGGGGAATTTTAAAAAAGAAAACCATGTTTATAGCGGCAATGGCCACGATAGCCAAACTGTGGAAGGAGCCTCGGTGTCCAACGAAAGATGAATGGATAAAGAAGATGTGGTTTATGTATACAATGGAATATTACTCAGCTATTAGAAATGACAAATACCCACCATTTGCTTCAACGTGGATGGAACTGGAGGGTATTATGCTGAGTGAAGTAAGTCAGTCGGTGAAGGACAAACATTATATGTTCTCATTCATTTGGGGAATGTAAATAATAGTGAAAGGGAATATAAGGGAAGGGAGAAGAAATGTGTGGGAAATATCAGAAAGGGAGACAGAACGTAAAGACTGCTAACTCTAGGAAACGAACTAGGGGTGTTGGAAGGGGAGAAGGGCGGGGGGTGGGAATGAATGGGTGACGGGCACTGGGGGTTATTCTGTATGTTAGTAAATTGAACACCAATAAAAAATAAATTAAAAAAAAAGGAACAGTACAGGGATACCCTCCGTCACCACTGTTCTTCACCATTGTGGTAGAAGGCCTAGCCTCGTCAATCAGACAGCAAAGAGAAGGAAATTTCCTCCAACTCAGCAAAGAAAAAATCAAACTTTCACTCTTCACAGGCAAGTTATTTTAAGTTCAAATCCCAAAGATACCTTTGAAAAAATTTCTAGAACCTACACCGGATTTCAGCAAGATTGGATCATGTTAAATGAATACAAGGAAGTCAATGGCTTTTCTATATAGTGCAAATGAAATAGAAAAAAGAAAAACAAGGACTGGATGCAATTTATAATTGCATCAGAAATCATCAGATAATGAGGGAAAATCCTAACCAAAGAGGGATGGATGTATAGTCTAAACAATCCAGAACACTTATGAAAGACAGTATGGAAGACACAAGTAGATAGAAAATATTTATTCTCATAGATTAGAAGAATAAATATTGAAAAAATAACTATGCTACCAAGAGCAAGTTATCCTTTCAAAGCCAGGTTTATAAAGTACCACCAGCATTTGTTGCAGAGCTTGAGCAAACGATCTAAAAACCCTTAGGGAACCACAAAGACCTTCACTAGGCAAAGCAATACTGAAAAAGTAAAGCAAAGCTGGAGACATCCTGATTCTGGTTGCAAGGTAAATTACGACATTTTGATCACCAGGACAGTATGGCGCTGGAAAAAATACAGACTTATAGATAAATAGAAAACTTTAAGAACCCAGAAATGGACCCAGAATAGTATGGTCAAAAAATCTTGACAAAGCAGAAAAGAATATCCAATGGATAAAAAGAAAATATCTTCAATAAATGCCGTTGGCAATATTGGAGAGCCACATGCAGAAGAAAGAAAGTGGACACTTGTTTTACATCATTCACAAAAATGGACTCAAAGTTGATGAAAGACCTCAATGTGAGTCAGGAAACCATCAGAATCCTCAGGAGAACACAGGCAGCACATTTTCTACCTCAGCTGCAACCACTTCTAGACGTGTCTCCAGAGGCAAGGGAAGACAAAGGAAAATGAACTATGGAGACTTCATCAAGGAAAGAGCATTTCACAGGAAAGGAATCACTCAAAGTAACTAAAAGGCCACCTAGAGAATGCGATAAGATGTTTGGAAATGTCTTATCAGATTAAAGGCTCGAATTCAAATCTAAAATGAACTTATCTAAAAAAAATAAAATAAAATGAACTTATCAATCTCAACACACACCAAAGATATATATCTCCAATCAGAATTGGGCAGAAGTTGTGAACAGACTTCCTGTCCTTCATGAGGTCCCGCACCACACCATATATTAGGGAGCTGATCCACATGCCAAAAGAAATTCATTTGCTCTCCTAGATCTGCTATATATCAGACAAAACATTAGAGTAAAGAATCTGACAAATAACAGGGAAAATACTGATGCACCTAAATCTAAGATTACCCTTGAAATTAGGCAATAATAAAATAAAAGATATTAAAATCAGTCAACAGGAAGTTAAATAATTGGTTTGCATATACATAGTCAATGAGGAAAATTATTTCAAAAAACAATTACAAGTAACTAATGAGCTCAAACAAAATTCAGGAAATAAAATCAACATAGACAATAAAGTTAAATCTTACACACTAACAACAAATTTTCTGTATCAAATTTACAAAATAATCAACTTTATACTGGTACCAAAAATAAATATTTATGATTAAACTTCATTAAGCAGAGAAGATACTGTTTAAAAATGACCTATACTGGGATCCCTGGGTGGCGCAGCGGTTTGGCGCCTGCCTTTGGCCCAGGGCACGATCCTGGAGACCCGGGATCGAATCACACGTCGGGCTTCCGGTGCATGGAGCCTGCTTCTCCCTCTGCCTGTGTCTCTGCCTCTCTCTCTCTCTCTGTGACTATCATAAATAAATAAAAAAAATAAAAATAAAAATAAAAATAAAAATGACCTATACTAAAGAAAGACCTTTAAAAAGGAACAGAAATGCAAAGATTAATACATTGATGGATTAGAACATCATAAACCCACTGTGAAACCAAAAGAAACTGATCTGGGGTTGTGAAGCAATCTTTGTATATAACTTATTAAGAATTGAATCTAAGTTGGTAGGTGACTATATAGTCAGGGGACATGCAAATAGGGCCCTCCCTCCACTGATTAAACAAGCTGAGCCCCGACCCTGCAGCTGGGAGAGGAGCTCCAGCCCCAGGATCCCCAGGTGACCCCATTCAGTGCTCAGGACACAACACAAACGACCATGGAGTCTGTGCTCTGCTGGGTTTTCCTTGTCGCTATTTTAAAAGGTAATTCATGGAGAACAAGAGACCTTGAGTCTGTGAGTGGATGTGAGTGAGAGAAACAGGATGTGGGAGTTTCCTGACCAGGATGTCTTGTGTCTGCAGGTGTCCAGGGTGAGGTGCAGCTGGTGGAGTCTGGGGGAGATCTGGTGAAGCCTGGGGGATCCCTGAGACTCTCTTGTGTGGCCTCTGGATTCACCTTCAGTAGCTACTACATGGAATGGGTCCGCCAGGCTCCAGGGAAGGGGCTGCAGTGGGTCGCACAGATTAGCAGTGATGGAAGTAGCACATACTACCCAGACGCTGTGAAGGGTCAATTCACCATCTCCAGAGACAATGCCAAGAACACGCTGTATCTGCAGATGAACAGCCTGGGAGCCGAGGACACGGCCGTGTATTACTGTGCAAAGGACACAGTGAGGTGACCTCAGTGTGAGCCCAGACACAAACCTCCCTGTAGAAGGGGATCGGCACCACCAGGGGGTGCATACTACTCAACACTTCTGTCTTGAAGGCCCAGGAGCAGGTGCAGATTGAGGTTATCAGCAGATTTCCTGTCAGGGTCTAGGTTTCCTCTCCAAGGAGCAGTTTCCCCAAGGGAGTCTCTCTGGGCACAGGGTTCTGTGCTTACATATTCAGTCTCTAACTTACAAAGTTTGTTGTCATAGAAACAGAAATATTCCCACATCCAAAAATGGCAGTGCTTCTTGTTTTGCTTATTCCTTATTCAGTTTCTGATTTGGAAAGTTGGTTTGTTTTAGTCAACAACTCTTCTTATATGCTCAAGGACAAATCTGCTTAAAATTTCTTACTACTGTCCATAAAAACCAGTTTATTACCCATATCTCCATTTACCACAACTTCTCCTTTATAAGAGTCCCAGCTGTGTACATGGAACATGAAACAACCACCCAGCTCACTGTGCAATGATTTTATTTTATTTTGTATATTTTTATTGGATTTCAATTTGCCAACATATACCATAACACCCAGGGCTTATCCGGCCAAATGCCCCTCTCACTGCCTGTCGCCCAGTCACCTCAACCCTCCGCCGACCTCCCCTTCCACTACCCCTTGTTCATTTCCCAGAATAAGGATTCTCTCATGTTCTGTCTCTTTCCCTGACATTTTCCCCTCATTTTCCTTCCTTTCTCCTTTATTCCCTTTCTCGATTTTTCACATTCACTGAGTAAATGTGACCATATATTTGTCATTTTCCCATTGACTTACTTCACTCAGCATAATATCTTCTAGTTCCATCCTCGTTGTTGCAAAGGATGGGTATTCCTCATTTCTAATATGCAAGGATTTTAGAAACAACATAAAGTTCATGCTGGTCATGACACTACAAAGGACTTGAAAATCAAATTGAGAGAAGACTGAGTGCAGGTGTGACTTCAGTCTTGAACCACTCTCACAGAATCAATATCAGTGTGAATCTGGGAAAGCAAGGGACCACAAGAAGTACGTTGTGAGGATGTGTAGTCTGAAGAGCCCCTCAAACACACACAGACACGAGAGTACAAACCTTTATCACCTTCGTCATCGTGTCTGTTGAGAGCAGGGCAGGCCTTTCAGCACGTCATAAGTGCTTGGATTTTGGAAGGACACTGGCTCGTGGTGTGTGTTGTGGGACAGTGGTAGGGACGAGGTCCTCCTCAGGAGGGGCTTGTGTGGAGTCAGTGTCCCACCTGCATCAAAGGAGGGAATTCAATGGTTCCTGATGGATTTCCCATGGGTGGGGCAGGAGGAGAAGAGGGAGGACTGGTGATCACAGGTGTCAGCAGATGACACTCAAAGATATGGTGTGATGACAAATTAAACTAAACTATTATGAGAACTGAGAGAACAAAGGTGGAGGAGGACTTTCCACCTGCAGGGAATAGCTCATGGATCCTTCAGGTGCTGATATCAGCTCACTCTGTGTGACCTCTACATCCCTGTTTTGGAACCTAACGTCCATGTGATGGGAGGATGGGGTGGGGCCTTAGGGGAGCATTTAGGTCAGGAGGTGCAGCCTCATGATGGAATCAGGGACCTTATACACCAGGTCTAGGAAAGCTCCCTGCCTCTGGGCCTCATATGAGGTGACAGGGAAAGGACGGGTAGGACGTGGGCGGTCTCAAGATACCACATCTGCCTGCACCTGGACCTTAGACATCCCATACTCCAGAGCTGTGAGAATGAGTGTCTGTTGTTTAATCCACAGAGTCTGGGAATGCGGTGACATCACTCAGAAACACTTAAACAGGGTCTCACCTCTTATTTGTCCTTTACAATATGGTCCCAGGAAAACACTCAGGTTATGACAAAATAGAGCAGGAAACCCACACCTGGACTCACTGTCCTCAGCCACCGTCCATGCTCCTGTCCTTAGTTGTTGTGCATCACGATTGTGTCACACATTCTTCCTACAACACTGGGGTTCATTAGACCCATTAGAATCCTGGGATTCCTCCCTCTTTCCCACCTGTGCACCTTCAAGGCAGCACATCCTCATGGAAGCGGACATCAAAAGGTTCAGATATTCCTCTCTGCTGCTCATACTACTATGCAGAATATTCTGGATCAGCCTCCCTCCTGTCATCATCGCCACAGCTATATGTCCCCATGACAACATTCACACCTCCTACATCCAAAATGTGGTCGATTTTCTACATGTCGACTTGCAGTTTTTGTTCTCCCAGACCTCTGAGTAATTTCATCAGAAATCAGAATGATTGCATAACTACCTATAATGTTCCAGTTACAAGACAAGCTCAAGGACCCTGATCCCGGATCTTAACTCCTCCCTCCCAATGCTGTTATAGCAATGACCATGTGGGGAATTCCCTCTGGTGTGGCCTCTGGATTCACCTGCAGTAGCTCCCTCACCTCCCTCTCCTGTGTGGCCTCTAGATTCACCTTCAGTAGCTACTACATATACTGTATCCACCAAGCTCCAGGGAAGGGGCTGCAGGTGGTCGCATGGATTAGCTATGATGGAAGTAGAACAAGCTACGCCGACGCTATGTAGGGCCAATTCATCATCTCCAGAGAAAACACCAAGAACACGCTGTATCTGTAGATGAACAGCCTGAGTGCCAAGGACACGGCACTATATCCCTGTGCGAGGAACACTGTGAGGCGACCTCAGTGTGAGCTCAGACACAAACCTCCCTGTAGAAGGGGATCGGGCCAACCAGGGGGTGCGCACTACTCACCACTTCTGTCTTGAAGGCCCAGGAGCAGGTGCAGATGGAGGTTCTGGGCAGGTTTCCTGTCAGGGTCTGCCCTTCCTCTCAATGGAGCAGTTTCCCCCAGGGAGTCTCTATGAACACTTGGTTATGTGTTTACCTCTTCAGTCTCTTTCTTAGAGACTTAGAAATTCAAGTATAGCACTTGCACTTACTTGTACTTAACTTTTCCTGACCTGAAATATTAATCAATTACAAATAATTCTATTCACATCATCTGAACATTTTCATGAGTCCTAGTGGCACTTCCTGTGGATCACAGGACCCCAAACTAACATGCTGTCTGCACATGATGGGATAGCGGAATCTTCAATCAACACAGTGGAAAGAGACATTCTATAAAAATGTTAATAACATCAGGGGAGTGAGAAAGATTCCCAGCATGAAATGGTAGGGAGGTGAACTCAGAGGTCTTTCACACACACACAATCACGAGAGTATAAGCTTTTATCACCTTCAACTTCATGTCTGATGAGAGCTAATCCGGCCTCTCATCACGTAATGCCAGGAAGGTGCCAGGGAAAGACACTGACCCTAACTCTGGGACTGCTGTGAGTCAGTGGTGGGAAGAGGATCCTGCTACATGGCATTTTGGGAGGAACTGGGGCCTTAGGGGAGCACTTAGGTCAGGAGGTGCAGCCTCATGATTGCATCAGAGCCTTTATACACAAGGGCTGGGAATGCTCCCTGCACCCTGAACCCATGTGAGGTGACAGGGAAAAGACGGGCAAGGACGTGGGTGCTCTCCAGACAGCATATCTACCTGAACCTGGACCTCAGTCTTCCCAGACTCCAGAATTGTGAGAATGAGTGTCTGTTTTTTAATCCACCCAGTCCATGTAGGATGTTCCAGCAGGGGGCACAGGCTAGTCTCAATTATTTTTCTCTGATTAAATTGAATTTACCACATTTACTATGCACTCAGTGCTCATCATATCATACGCTCCCCTTAACTTCCATCTCTCAGTTATCCCATACTCTACCCTCTCCTTTCTAGTCACCCTGTTTATTTTTTCCCAGTTAAGTGTCTCTCAAAATTTGTCTTCCTCTGTAGTGTTACCTCATTAAGTTTTACTCCCTCACTTATGGTCTCTTTCAATATTTCTTATATTTCACATATGAGTGAGGCCATATCATTGCATTTTGGTGATTGATTTATTTCTGTCAATATAGTGCCTCCAGTTACATCCATGGTTAAGGAAATGTTATTTTATGACATCCATCACTTCTGAAGGTTGTGCAATATTCCACTGTATATATAGACCACATCTTCTTTATGCATTCATCTGCCAATGAACACCGAGGCGCCTTCTACATCTTCTTCATCACTCTTCTGTAGAAGGGCATCATGACTCCTCCCAGAGTTTTGCTATTGTGGCCTTTGCTGCTGTGAACTTTGGGCTGCAATTGTCCCTTCACTTCATTAAAATGAACATCCTGAGAGGCAGACTGATTCCCACCGGGAAATGATATGAATATGGATCCTGAAGGACACACACACATAAACACTCTCTCACACGCACACCACACACACACACACACACACACACACACACAAGTGTATAAAACCTTTATCAGCTTCCACCTGAGGGTATTATTTATTTCCCTTAACCTTTCCTCATGATCTTTTAATAGTTTTTCTCTTTTTTCCTCAGCTTCCTTCCTTAAAATCAACTTATGTGCTATGTTGCTCATTCTTTCTTCCACCACATTAACCCTCATTTTTAGGAACTCCAGTTCAGATTGCATCTCATCTAATTGGTTTTTAATTTCAGCCTGATAGATCTAAATTCTGCAGTCATGAAGTCTCTTGAATCTTTTATGCTTTTTTTCTAGAGTCACAAGTAGCCTTATAATAAAAGATGAATGGATAAAGAAGATGTGGTTTATGGATACAAAGGAATATTTCTCAGGAATTAGAAACGACAAATACCACTATTTGCTTCGACGTGGAGGGACCTGAAGGGTATTGTGCTGAGTGAAATAAGTCAAACAGAGAAGGACAAACATTATATAGTCTCATTCATCTGGGGAATATAAAAAATAGTGAAAGGGGATAAAGGGAAAGGAGAAAAAAATAAGTGAAAATATCAGTGAGGGTGACAAAACATGACAGACACCTAACTCTGGGAAATGAACAAGGGGTAGTGGAAGGGGGGGTGGGCGGAGGGTGAGGGTGACTGGATGATGTGCACTGAGGGGTGCATTTGGCAGGGTGAGAACTGGGTATTGGGCTATATGTGGGCAAATTGAACTCCAATAAAAAATAGTAAAAAATAAAATAAAACAAAGCCTGTAATAAAGGATGAAGAAGAATACTATATCATAAACATGGCTTATCCAAAAGAAGATCTATCTTTTCTAAAGTTTCCTACTGCTAACTTTGGAGAAGACAAGTGCACAAACCAATTAACCCTAATTTTAATGACACTCATGGCTACTATTATGTTAACAGTGGGGAGTTCAATGTCCCCCTAACATCAGTGAGAATCATCTAAGCAGAAGCTTAACAAGGAAACAAGGGGTTTGAGAGGCATATGGGATCGGACGTACGTAACAAATGTATTGGAGCATTTTTCATAAAGCAGAATACACGTTCTCAATTGTACATGAAAATACTGAAGAATTGATCATATACAGGTCACAAGTCGTCTATCAAGTGGTACAGAATGGTTGAATTCAGTCCATGCATATTTTCAGACAAATACGCTATGAAACCAGACGGCAAACTCAATAGAACAAGGAAAGGCCTGAAGTGACAATTATAAACCACATCACACCAGTGAGAATGGTGAAAATCAACAAGACAGGAAACAAGTGTTGGAGAGGATGTGGAGAAAGGGGAACCTTCTTGCATTGTTGGTGGGAATGTGAACAGGTGCG
The DNA here is from genome assembly GCF_048164855.1 of Canis lupus baileyi. Taxonomy (NCBI): domain Eukaryota; kingdom Metazoa; phylum Chordata; class Mammalia; order Carnivora; family Canidae; genus Canis; species Canis lupus. Next base: position 75,563,509 of record NC_132846.1, read on the forward strand.
GCCACTCTGAAAAACCGAGTAGAGTTTGCTCAAAGAGTTAAAAATAGATCTGCCATAAGACCCACAAATTGCACTGCTGGGGATTTTCCACAAAGATACAGATGCAGTGAAACACCAGGCCATGTGCACCCCGATGTTTATAGCAGCATTTTCTAAAATAGCCAAACTGTGGAAGGAGCCTCGGTGTCCATCAACAGCTGAATGGATAAAGAAGATGTGGTCTATGTATACAATGGAATATTAATCAGCCATCAGCGAGGAGGAATACTCACCATTTGCTTCAACATAAGTGGAACTGGAGGGTATTATGCTGAGTGAAGTAGGTCAATCACAGAGGACAAGCATTATATGGTTTCATTCATTTGGGTAATATAAAAATTCTGTAAAGGATTATAGAGGAAATCAGGGAAAATAAGTGGGAAAAATTAGAAAGGGTGACAAAACATGAGAGACTCCTAACTCTAGGAAATGAAAAAGAAGTAGTGGGAGGGGAAGTAGGTTCTTGGGACTCGAATCTACAAAAGGAAGGAAAACAAAATCAAAATTGAACTCTATGGATTACACCAAGGGAGGAGCTGTTGTACAGCAATGGAAACACTCAACATTATTAAAAGGCAACCTAACGAATGGGAAAAGATAGGGACGCTGGTGGATCTTAAGCATCTGTTTTTGGCTCAGGGAATGAGCCCAGGGCCCTGGGATTGAGACCAGCATCAGGCTCCCTGTGGGGAAGCCACTTCTTCCTCTGCCTTTGTCTCTGCATCTCTGTCTCTCATGAATAAATAAATAAAATCTTTCAAAAAACGAATTGGAGAAGATATTTGCAAGTCTATCTTTAGATTAAGGGTTTCCAAATTTGACAAATTATCAAAATAAACCACAAAGTGAAATCTACAATCAGAAATGGGCAGAAGAGTGGACATCCCTGTCTTGTTCCTGATCTTAGGGGAAAGGCTCCCAGTGCTTCCCCATTGAGAATGATATTTGCTGTGGGCTTTTCATAGATGGCTTTTAAGATGTCGAGGAATGTTCCCTCTATACCTACACTCTGAAGAGTTTTGATCAGGAATGGATGCTGTATTTTGTCAAATGTATTCTCTGCATCCAATGAGAGGATCATATGGTTCTTGGTTTTTCTCTTGCTGATATGATGAATCACATTGATTGTTTTACGGGTGTTGAACCAGCCTTGTGTCCCAGGGATAAATCCTACTTGGTCATGGTGAATAATTTTTTTAATGTACTGTTGGATCCTATTGGCCAGTATCTTGTTGAGAATTTTTGCATCCATGTTCATCAGTGATATTGGTCTGTAATTCTCCTTTTTGGTGGGGTCTTTGTCTGGTTTTGGAATTAAGGTGATGCTGGCCTCATAGAACGAATTTGGAAGTACTCCATCTCTTTCTATCTTTCCAAACAGCTTTAGTAGAATAGGTATGGTTTCTTCTTTAAACGTTTGATAAAATTCTCCTGGGAAGCCATCTGGCCCTGGACTCTTGTGTCTTGGGAGGTTTTTGATGACTGCTTCAATTTCCTCCCTGGTTATTGGCCTGTTCAGGTTTTCTATTTCTTCCTGTTCCAGTTTTGGTAGTTTGTGGCTTTCCAGGAATGCGTCCATTTCTTCTAGATTGCCTAATTTATTGGCGTATAGCTGTTCATAATATGTTTTTAAAATCGTTTGTATTTCTTTGGTGTTGGTAGTGATCTCTCCTTTCTCATTCATGATTTTATTAATTTGAGTCTTCTCTCTCTTCTTTTTAATAAGGCTGGCTAATGGTTTATCTATCTTGTTAATTCTTTCAAAGAACCAACTCCTGGTTCTGTTGATCTGTTCCACAGTTCTTCTGGTCTCGATTTCGTTGAGTTCTGCTCGAATCTTTATTAACTCCCTTCTTCTCTTGGGTGTAGGATCTATTTGCTGTTTTTTCTCTAGCTCCTTTATGTGTAAGGTTAGCTTTTGTATTTGAGTTCTTTCCAGTTTTTGAATGGATGCTTGTATTGCGATGTATTTCCCCCTTAGGACTGCTTTTGCTGCATCCCAAAGATTTTGAACGGTTGTATCTTCATTCTCATTAGTTTCCATGAATCTTTTTAATTCTTCCTTAATTTCCTGGTTGACCCTTTTATCTTTTAGCAGGATGGTCCTTAACCTCCACGTGTTTGTGGTCCTTCCAAACTTCTTCTTGTGATATAGTTCTAATTTCAAGGCATTATGGTCTGAGAATATGCAGGGGACAATCCCAATCTTTTGGTATCGGTTCAGACCCGATTTGTGACCCAATATGTGGTCTATTCTGGAGAAAGTTCCATGTGCACTTGAGAAGAATGTGTATTCAGTTGAGTTTGGATGTAAAGTTCTGTAGATATCTGTGAAATCCATCTGGTCCAGTGTATCAGTTAAAGCTCTCGTTTCTTTGGAGATGTTGTGCTTAGAAGACCTATCGAGTATAGAAAGAGCTAGATTGAAGTCACCAAGTATAAGTGTATTATTATCTAAGTATTTCTTCACTTTGGTTAATAATTGATTGATATATTTGGCAGCTCCCACATTCGGGGCATATATATTGAGGATTGTTAAGTCCTCTTGTTGAATAGATCCTTTAAGTATGATATAGTGTCCCTCTTCATCTCTCACTACAGTCTTTGGGGTAAATTTTAGTTTATCTGATATAAAGATGGCTACCCCTGCTTTCTTTTGAGGACCATTCGAATGGTAAATGGTTCTCCAACCTTTTATTTTCAGGCTGTAGGTGTCCTTCTGTCTAAAATGAGTCTCTTGTAGACAGCAAATAGATGGGTCCTGCTTTTTTATCCAGTCTGAAACCCTGCACCTTTTGATGGGGTCATTAAGCCCGTTCACATTCAGAGTTACTATTGAGAGATATGATTTTAGTGTCATCATGATATCTATTCAGTCCTTGTTTTTGTGGACTGTCCCACTGAACTTCTTCTTAAAGGGGAATTTTAAGAGTCCCCCTTAAAATTTATTGCAGAGCTGGTTTGGAGGTCACATATTCTTTTAGTTGCTGCCTGTCTTGGAAGCTCTTTACCTCTCCTTCCATTTTGAATGAGAGCCTTGCTGGATAAAGTATTCTTGGTTGCATGTTCTTCTCATTGAGGACCCTGAATATATCCTGCCAGCCCTTTCTGGCCTGCCAGGTCTCTGTGGAGAGGTCTGCTGTTACCCTAATACTCCTCCCCATAAAAGTCAGGGATTTCTTGTCTCTTGCTGCTTTAAGGATCTTCTCTTTATCTTTGGAATTTGCAAGCTTCACTATTAAATGTCGAGGTGTTGAACGGTTTTTATTGATTTTAGGGGGGGATCTCTCTATTTCCTGGATCTGAATGCCTGTTTCCCTTCCCAGATTAGGAAAGTTTTCAGCTAGAATTTGTTCAAATACATATTCTGGCCCTCTGTCCCTTTCGGCGCCCTCGGGAACCCCAATTAAACGTAGGTTTTTCTTTCTCAGGCTGTCGTTTATTTCCCTTAATCTATCCTCATGGTCTTTTAATTGTTTGTCTCTTTTTTCCTCAGCTTCCCTCTTTGCTATCAACTTGTCTTCTAGGTCACTCACTCGTTCTTCCACCTCGTTAACCCTCGTCGTTAGGACTTCTAGTTTGGATTGCATCTCATTCAATTGATTTTTAATTTCTGCCTGATTAGCTCTAAATTCTGCAGTCATGAAGTCTCTTGAGTCCTTTATACTTTTTTCTAGAGCCACCAGTAGCTGTATAATAGTGTTTCTGAATTGGCTTTCTGACATTGAATTGTAATCCAGATTTTGTAACTCTGTGGGAGAGAGGACTGTTTCTGATTCTTTCTTTTGAGGTGAGGTTTTCCTTCTAGTCATTTTGCTCAGTGCAGAGTGGCCAAAAGCAAGTTGTATTGGGAAAAAGAGAAAAAGAGAGGAGAGAAAGAAGGAAAGAAAAGAGAAAGAGAAAAAAAGGGGAAGAAAAAAAAACGAAAAAAAAGAAGAAAAAGAGAAAGAAAAAGAAAAGAGAAAAAAAGGGGGTGGGGGAGGAAACAAATCAAAAAGCAAAACAAAACAAAACAAAACAAAACAAAAAAAGAACCACCGAGGAGTATCTTCTGCTTCTGTGTACTTTAAGTCCCTTGGCTTCTCCTGGAAGTTGTCAGTCTATCTGGTGTTCTGGGGGAGGGGCCTGTTGTGCTGATTTTCAGGTGTTAGCAGTTGGGGGAGCTGCTGTGCCCCTGCCTGGTGCAGGGCTCAGTGGGGGTTGTTTACCCCGTGAGGCCGCAGGAGGAACAGCCCCAGTGGCGGGGCCAGCTCTGGAAACCTTGATTCAGCCCCCGCAGGAACTCCGTCTGCAGGGCCTGGAGGCTCTGGGGCGGGGCCGCTGATCTGCTCAGCTCGGGGCAGGAGCTTCCTTGCTGTCCTGGGCCCTCCCGGCCTCTGCCTGTCCCGGGGGAGGCGGGATCCTGGGCTGTGTCCCGGCGCCCTGTGCTTCGGGGCCTGCGCTGGTGGATTCGCGCTCCCGGGCCACGCAACCCCCTCCGCGGAGCTGCCGCCCGAGCCCCTCCGAGCTGCTCCTGGAACCGCGCAGCCCCCTCCGCACGGAGCCTCTTCCTCTGCCCAAGCCCCTCCGAGCTGCTCCCGGGGCCGTGCAGCCCCCTTCGCGGAGCCGCCGCCCGAACCCCTCCGAGCTGCTCCGGGTCCCGCCGGGTCCCGCCGTGCGCGCTGCAGCCCTTAGGGAGCTCGGCGCACTCTCCTGGGCGCGCAGTTGCTCTGTTACTGTCTCAGGGAACCCGAGGACATCCTCGCCCTCCTGGGTCCTGCTCCAACTCCCCTCGAGCCCCTTTCCCCCCGGGAAGGTTGGTTCAGCTCCTGCGTCTCCGGGACGGGGCTCTCCTGTCCTGGGGACACTCGCCCTGGCCTCAGCCCGGCTCCTCGCGGGGCCCCTCCCCCTTGGAGGCCTTTGTTTCTTTACTTCTTTTTTCCCGTCTTCCTACCTTGATAGAAGCGCGAACTCTTCTCACTGTTGCATTCCAGGTGTTCTCTCTTTAATTCTCAGGCCGAATTCATAGATTTTCAGGATGATTGGAAGGTTTTCTAGGTAATTTGGTGGAGACAGGTGATTTGGAGACCCTACTCTTCCACCATCTTGCTCCTCCCTCCAATGAGAGATTTTTAAATAGATGCAAAGAAAATTCTGTTCACAGGTAGAACATTTCATATTCTCACAAGACACGAAACAGGGTTGAATGCAGATATAACGCAATCCCTGTTTATAACTTGTAAAGAATCAAATCTAAGTCTGGAGATGACTATTTAGTCATAGGACATGCAAATAAGGCCCTCCCTCCACAGATTAAACCAGTTCCAGGATGCTCAGGTGACCCCATACAGGGATCAGGACAGAATACAAACAACTCACCATGGAGTCTGTGCTCAGCTGGGTTTTCATTGTCGCTATTTTAAAAGGTAATTCATGGAAGACAAGAGACCTTGAGTTTGTGAGTGAGAAACAGGGGATGTGGGACAGTTTCCTGACCAAGATGTGTTGTGTCTGCAGGTGTCCATGGTGAGGTGCAGCTGGTGGAGTCTGGGGGAGACCTTGTGAAGCCGGAGGGGTCCCTGAGACTCTCCTGTGTGGCCGCTGGATTCACCTTTAGTAGCTACAGCATGAGCTGGGTCCGCCAGGCTCCCGGGAAGGGGGTGCAGTGGGTCACATAGATTTATGCTAGTGGAAGTAGCACAAGCTACACAGATGCTGTGAAGGGCCGATTCACCATCTCCAGAGACAACGCCAAGAACACAGTGTTTCTGCAGATGAACAGCCTGAGAGCTGAGAACACGGCCATGTATTCCTGTGCAAGGGACACAGAGGGGACCTCAGTGTGAGCCCAGACACAAACCTCCCTGTAGAAGGGGATCAGGACCACCAGGGTGTGCACACTCCTCACTACTTCTGTCTTGAAGGAGCAGATGCAAGTGGACGTTCTGGGCAGGTTTCTTGTCAGGGTCTGGAATTCCTCTCCATAGAGTATTTTCCTGCAGGGAGCATCTCTGGACCAGGAATATCTGTTTAACTATACAGTGTCTGATTCAGAAATTTAGTTTATGTAGGAAAACAGCTAGTTTACATGCGCAAAGAGCTGCTTACACTTATTTATGATTCTCCCTAAAAATGAATAATATACAAATATCTCCATGTTCCCCAACTTCTAGAGGAATCAACAATCAAACACGAAAAATATGTGACGTCCTGAAAATTAGGAAGAATCACAGTGAAGAAGCTTATGATATGGTAATAGAGGTAGACTAGGAAATCACTCAGAATTTCAAGTTGAATTAGTCCTCTCCCTATGATCATCAGCTGATTCTTAAAGACATCTGTATACTGTGTCCAATCAGGGACCAGAAGATTCTACTGGATCCAGGAAGAACCTCAGGATGAGGAACTGGATTGGGAGAGCCTTTTCTCTGCAGGAAATATCTCATTGATACCTTAGGTGCTGATATCAGCTCACAGTGAGTGACCGACCTTCCCCATCTAGAACTAACACCCATGAGATGGGGGCAGAGGTAGGGACTTAGGGGAGAACTTATGTCAGGAGTTTCAGCCCCATGATGGTATCAGGGCCCTTATACACCCAGTCCTGACGCCATGCAAGGTGACTGGGAAAGGGCGCCTTAGGATGTGGGCGCTCTCCAGACACCAGATCTGTTGGCATCTGGACCTCAGACTTCCCAGATTCTAGAACTGTGGGAATGGGTATCTGTTGTTTATTCTCCCTGTTCCTATGATGTTCCAGGAGGGGGCACAGGCTAAGATTTTAGTGACACATGAACCCAAACAATGATGCTCTGAAATTCTTGCTGCATTTGCTGTGATAAGTCCCTGATAACTTCTGTCCATGAGGTGATAACTTCCATCCATGAGGTGTGATAAGTCCCTGATAACTTCTGTCCATAAGGTGATGGGTGGATTTCGCACTTGTTCCCTCCTGCAGAGAGGATGAACCCGTGGACAATCCTAGGACTCTGTGAACAAGACCCAGCAGACACACGGAGGGAGAACCTTCACATATGGAGCAGGGGACTGGGAGATTGTGGAACTCTACTGTGAGGAGGAGGATTTATCAACATTTCCAGAGGAGGGGGATGTGCTGACCCTGTGGGACCTGAGTCTGAGCATCACCATCCAGAAGCTGCTATTCTGGTGGCTGTGAGGTTCAGGACAGCAGTTCCCTTGCTGCTTTCAGGATTCCTTCCTTGTCTGCGTATTCTGTGACTTTGATATTGAAATGCCTTGGAGATTATAAAACTTGTTGAATTTCATGGGAGTATGTGTGCTTCCTGGATTTTAAGGTCTGTGTCCTTCCTGATTAGGGAGTTTTCTGGCTATATTTTGATCAAATAACCTGGAACATTTTCTCTCTCTTCATTTTGTGGGACTCCAATGATAAAAATATTACTGTTTTCATAAGCCACTGAATTCCCTAAGTCTACCTTTAGGTCCATGAGCTTTTATCCCCTCTTCTTGTCAGTCATTGTTATCCACCATGTTATCTTCTATATCCCCAGTATTTTCTTTCATGTGTCCTTTTATTTTTTTTTTCATGTGTCCTTTTATTCCTGCATATGAATAAAATTACTTTGGGGCAGAAAAGGGTTTTTTTTGTTTGTTTTTGTTTTTCCTTTTATCACTACAGTAAGTTATTCTTCAGTGTCTTCCATGTCTGTTCAATCCCAATTGTATCTTTATAAACATTGTTCTAAATTCCAGTCTTCTAAATTCCACTTGATGACCTTTGACCAGATATATACCCAAGTTAGTAGATTTCAATTTTTTTAGATTTTTCTATATTCTGGTTAGGCATTGAGACAGTAATAAAAATGAAGACTTGGGCCTTCCTTTGCCTTGATTCTATTCAGGCTCTCAATGAGTTGGAGGGTACTCCTCACGTTTGGGGAGAGAAATCTACATCATAAGTACACGTATCCAAAGGTAATCACCCATGGAAACACACTCATTTCTAAGGAATTCCAAGGCTTCTGTGAAATCATGTAGGCTCCAGCAGTGTCTGTGGGGGCACGATCCTCTCTGTGGTTTGGGTGGATGATGTCCTTAGTTAAGCAGCTCTCTGAGAGGCCCCAGAAAGTAGTCTTTGTTCTGCAACATCCTCCACATCTTATTGCTTCAAAGGATGTGCGAGTTTAAGTCCAATTTGAAATATATAGTATAATTCTCAGGTTTCATCATTTTATGTGTCCTCCTCAAAGACAATAGTCCAGTTACTGCATGTGATTCAAAAACCACAGGTATATGTTGGCAAAATGAATTAGATAGAGAAAAAAAGGTAAAATAATTCCATCAGCAACACACATTAGAGAGGCAACAATAGAGAGGGATTTTTTGGTATATTATTATTGGAATTTGTTTTGCCGACCCACAGTATAACATCCAGTGTTCATCCCGTCAAGTGCCCCTCCTCAGTGCCCATCACCTAGTCAGCCCACCCCCTGCCCAACTCCCCTTCCACTCCTCCTCGTTCATTTCCCAGATTTAGGAGTCTCTCAGGTTCTATCACCCTCTCTGATATTTATCACTCATTTTCTCTCATTTCTCCTACAATTCCTTTCCCTATTTTTCATATTCCTCGTATGAGTGAGACCATATATTTTTCGTCTTTCTCTGATGTACTTACTTCACTCAGCATAATACTCTCCTGCCATTGGTCACCCTGCAGATCAGTGCACCTGAGTCTGCCCCCCAGAAGCATCTAGGCCAGTGTGAACTGGGAGACCGCAGTTAGGTTCTAGCTGGTATTCAAGAAAGCTAAAACACACTAGGTTATCACTTAGTGTAGAAATTAAGCAAGTTCAGGTGAAAATGAAAAGTGCTCTGACATGCAGTCTAAACTGCATCCTCTAACAGCTAGGGTAAATGAGTCAGAAGGGAGATTAAGTGACATTGAAGACAAGTTGATAGAAAGGAAGGAAGCTGAGGGAAAGAGAGAAACACAAATAATGGACCATAAGGAGAAACTCAAGAATCAGCAATGCCATACAAAAAAAAAGAAAAAAAATTAGAATAATTGGTGTGCATGAGAGAAAATAGAGGAAAGAATGTATATTTGATCAAATCATAGAAGACACTTATTTTAAATACAAAGACACATCCAGGTTGAATGTGAGGTAGTAAAGAGCCATTTATCATGTCAATGGACATCAAGTGGAGCAAGACTTAAATCAGATGAACTAGAACTGAAAACAAAGACTATAATAAGAGATGAAGAAGGATACTATAACATTAAAGGATACTATACCATTACTCTAGCTAAAAAGATATCTCTCTTTACTAAATATCCACACCATTTACTTAGGAGCAGCCAATACATAAACCAATTAACCAAAACAATAATGTAATGAATGTCTACTAATAACCTAACAGCAGGGACTGTAATATCCCTCTGACAGCAGGAATGTTTATATACACAGAAGCTCAACAAGAAATCAAGGGTTTTTCACACCATGTCCACAATAGCCAAACTGTGCAAGGAGACTCGGTGTCCAATGACACATGAATGGATAAAGAAGATGTGATCCATATATACAATGGAATATTACTCAGCCATCAGAAAAGATGCATACCCACCATTTGCTTCAACGTGGATGGAACTGGAGGGGATTATGCTGCGTCAAGTAAGTTAATCAGACAAGGTAAATAATAAATTTTAGGATAGAAATCAAGGATAAAGAAATAAAAAATAACAGAATGTAAACAAACCTAGGAGCTGATATTATGAAAATAGTAGTAAGAGTGAGAAACCACTAGATAGACTTGTCAATATAAAACTGAAAGCACTCAAATTGTTAAAATCATGGATGAATGAGAGATCACAACCAACAGCAAGAAATACAAACAATAATATAAATAAATTATAAGCAGTTATAAGCCAAATAATTGGGCAATCTGGAAGAAACGGATGCATTCCTAGGAACATAAAAATCAACCAAAACAAAAACAGGAACGAAAGTAAAAGCTGTACAGAACCATTATCTGGATATGAAAATCAATCATAATTAAAAGTTTTCTGACAAACAAGAGTCCAGGCTCGGATGGTTGTCAAGTGAAACTCAGCAACAAGAATCTATTCTGATTCTTCTGAAACTATATCAAATAATAGAAATTGAAGAAAAACTTCCAGACTCATTCTCTGATGTCAGCATTACATTGACCCCCAAAACAAAGACCTTGTAATGAAGGAGAATTAGAGGCTATTATTATGAAAATGAATGCAAAATTCTCACCAAGTTTCTAATGAATAGGACCAACAGTATATTATTACTGCTATTTACCACGACCAAATGGGATCAATTCCTGGGCTGCAAGGATGGTTCACTGTCAGCAAAACAATCCATGTAAGAACCACGTTAAGAAAAAAAAGCACAAGAACCATTTAATCCACTCAACTGATGCCCAAAAAGCATTTGACAAAAGATATTATTCTGTCTTGATAAAAAAAAATGCTGTGTTGGGATAGGGGAACATATTCTATATCATAAAATCCATCTAAAAATTGATACCAGAGGGAAAATTGAGATATTTTCCCTTAAGCTCAGGAAAATGACAAGTATGTCCACTATCACAACTGTTCTTCAGCATAGTACTAGAAAACTTAGCCTCAGCAATCAAAAAGAAAGGAGGAAAATGCATCAAAATCAGCAAATAAAAAGTCAAATTTCACTCAGCACATGCAAAATCTTTTGGAATTTTTAAAAAATATTATATTTATTTATTCATGAGAGACACAGAGAGAAAGAGAGGCAGAGACAAAGGCAGAGGCAGAAGCAGGCTCCATGCAGGGAGTCTGACGTGGGACTCGATCCCAGGTCTCCAGGATCACGCCCTGAGCTGATGGCGGCGCTAAACCGCTGAGCCACCTGGGCTGTTGTCTTTCATAATTTTCATACAAAACCCAAAGACTCCTTCAAAAAATTCAGCAAAATCTAACCATATAAAATAGATACAAGGAGGTCAGTGGCATTTCTATAAACTACAAATGAAACCAAAGAAAGAGAAATTAAGGTGTGGATCCCATTTATAATTGCATGAGAAACATCAGATAATGAGGAATAATCCTAAACAAAGAGGGAAAGGATCTATATTCTAAACCTCCTAGCTCACTTATGAAAGAAATTGAGGAAGACACAAATAGATGGAAAACATTCTATTCTAATGGATTAGAAGAATAAATATTGATAAAATGTTTATGCTACCAGGAGCAATATACACATTCAATGCAAACCTTATCAAAACACCGAAAACATTTTTCAAGGAAATGGAATAAACAATCCTAAAACTTGAAAGGAATGAAAATAGATCCTGATTAGGCAAAAGAATGTTGAAAAACCCAAAGCAGAAGGCATCACAATTGCAGCCTCGAAGTTGTGATCACCCAGACGGTATAATAGAGCCAGAAAAGAAGGCACATAGGCGAATGACACAAAATAGAGAACCCAGAAATAGACACACAACTCTATGGTCAAATTATCTTTGACAAAGCACAAAAGACTATTGACTGGAAAAAGAACAATCTCTTCAACAGGTGAGGTTGAGAATATTGGACAGTCACAGTAGAAGAATGAACCTGGGACACATTCTTACACGGGACACAAAGATTAACTCAGAGTAGATGAAAGACCTATTTGTGAAGCAGGAAAATATCAAAATACTAGAGATACTGTGACTTCAGCCAGAAAAGCTGCTTGCTACCTGAATCTCCAGAAGAAAGGAAAACAAAACCAAAAATAAGCTATATGGATTCCATCAAGGAAGGAGCTGTTGTACAGTTTTGGAAACACTCAACATAGTTAAGAGGATGGGAGAAGATATTTGCAAATATATCATCAGACTAAGGATGGCATTCAAAATCTGTAGCAAAACTATTGAAGTAAACAACCAAACTGGGGATCCCTGGGTGGCGCAGCGGTTTGGTGCCTGCCTTTGGCCCAGGGCACGATCCTGGAGACCCGGGATCGAATCCCACGTCGGGCTCCCGGTGCATGGAGCCTGCTTCTCCCTCTGCCTGTGTCTTTGCCTCTCTCTCTCTCTCACTGCGTGCCTATCATAAATTAAAAAAAAAACAAACTAATGAAAAACACAATCAGAAATGCACAGAAGCCATGAATAGACACCTCACACCATATATTAAGTAGCTCATCCACATGCAAAATAAAATACATTGTCTCCTGTAGATCTGCCTTATATCAACTGCAAGACTCCCCTGTGTGTCCTCTGTATTCACCTTCAGTAGCTACTTTATGAGTTGGGTCCGCCAAGATCACACTGTATTTGCAGATGAACAGCCTGAGAGGCAAGGACTCCACAGTGTATTACTGTGGGAAGAGCACACTGAGGGGACCACAGTGTGAGCACAAAGTCCCCCTGTGGAGGCGGATCAGGACCACCAGGGGGTGCACACTACTCACCACTTCTGTCTTGAAGACCCAGGAGCAGGTGCAGATGGAGGTTCTGGGAGGGTTTCCTGTCAGGGTCTGGGGCTTCCTCTACACAAATCAGTTTCCCTCAGGAGCCTCTTTGGACATAGGATTCTGTGGTGACCTATCTAGTCTCCAACTTACAATTTTGTTATCATAAAAAGAGAAATATATCAAATTACACAAACTACAATGTCTCTTTCATTACGTATTCCTTACTCAGTCTCTGAATTAGGAAATTTGCAAACAACTATTCGTTTTTTGAAAGATTATTTATTTATTTATTTGTTTGTTTGTTTGTTTGAAACAGAGAGAAATAGAGAGAAAGAGACATAGGCAGAAGGAGAAGCAGGCTCCCCGTGAGAAGCCTGAAGTGATACTTGATCCCAGGACCCTGCAATCATGACCTGAATCAAAAGCAGACTCTCATTCGTTGAACCACCCAGGCATCTTGGTAAGCCACTATTCTTATATGCCCAAAGTCTAATTTGCTTAGACTTACTTACCAATGTCCCTAAATACTCATTTATTACACATATCTGCATGTACCTCAACTTCTCCCTTATAAGACTTCCATGTGTATTCATGATGCATGACAGAACCATGCTGCTCACTGGTTAAGGATCTTAGAAACAGTATAAAGTACATGCTGTACATGACGATGCAAAGGGCTCAAGAATCAAATGCAGAGAAAGACCACAGGTAGTACCATGGTCTTGAACCACAGTCATAGAACAATAATAGCGACATCCTGGAGTAGCAAGGACCCCAACAAGTACATGGAGAGAATGTAGTCTGAAGAGCATACACACGAGAGAGTATAAACCTTCATCATCTTCACCATTATGTCAGTTTAGAGCAGAGCAGCCTCTCAGCAAGTCATAAATGCTTGGATGGAGTCAAGGAAGGACACTAGTTCAGGGTGTGCGTAGTGGATCAGTGGGGCCATAAAATGGAACAAGATTAGCATTATTGGGGTTCCAGAGGGAGAATGATGAGAGGGGACAGAAAGTATATTTGAAGAAATATAGAAGAAAATATTTTAGACACAAAGAGAGATCTAAATGGATGTGAGGGGGTAAAGAACCATTTATCATATCAATGGGCTTCAAAAGAAAGTTGGAGTACAACACTTATATCAGACAAATAGACTACCAACTAAACTGTAATAAAAGATTTAGAAGGATACAGTATCATAAAAAAGTCAATACAAAAGTCATCTATTTTAAATATTTGTGTCCCTAAATTTGGAGTAGGCAAGTATATAAACCATTCAACAATAAAATTAAAGAGACCAACTGATAATAATAGAATAGTTTGGGAACTTTCATGTCCCACTGATAGCAAGGAAAGATCATAAAAGCAGAGTCTCAACAAGGAAACAAGTGCTTAGAACAACACACTGGAACAGATGGACTTCAAAGATATATACACAGTGTTGCATCCTAAGGCAGGAGAAAACACATTCTTCTCCAGGGCACATGGAAAAATCTCCAGAATTGATCATATAGAAGGTCACACATCAAGGTTCAACTGGTACAGAAAGAGTGAATTTATTCCATGCATATATTCAGACCACAGTGCAATGAAACTAGAAGTGAACCACCATAAAAATACAAAAGGTACATAAATAATGGAGGTAAAGGAACGTCGTACTGAAGAGGGAATGAGTCAACCAGGAAGTTAGAGAATTAAAACAACACGGATTCAATGAAAATGAAAACACAACACTTTCAAAACTTTGGGACACAGCAAAAGTGATCCACAGAAGGGAGGATAGAGCAATACAGTCCTTCCTCAGGGGACAATAAAAGTCTCATAAATAAAAGTAAGGCTTGGACCAAAAGGAGTTGGAGAAAGAACAGCAAAGGATTTCTAAATCCAGGTGAAAGAGGAATAATCAAGAATAGAGAAGAAAACAAGGTTATAAAAAAGGCAGTAGATCAAATCACTCAGGGGATGATTCTTTTAAAGAATAAATAAGATTGTAAGCACCCAGACAGACTTGGAAAATAAAACAAATAGAAAGGACTGATAATCATAAAATCATGAATAAATAAGGAAAGATCAGAACCAACAGCCAAGAAATACAAACAAGTATAAGACAATATTCTGAACAATTATATGCCAATGAATTAAGCAATCTAGAAGAAATGGATGCATTCCTAGAAACATAAAAAATATCAAAACTTAATGGAGAGGAAAGGAAGAACAGCACATACCCATATCCAGAAAATAAGAACACAATCATAATTAAAATTCTCTCAACAAACAAAAGTCCAGATGGCTGGTGGGGGATTTCAATAAACATGTAAAGAAAAATTAATACCAGTTCCTTTGAAAATGTTCCAAAACATAGGAATGGAAGAAAATTTTCCAAACCCATTCTCTGATGTCAACATTACCTTGACCCCAAAATCAGGCAATTACTGCACCAACAAGGAGAATTATAGAACAATATTCCTGACCAATGTGGATTCAGAAATTCTCACCAAGGTTCTAGCCAATATAATCCAATTATATACTGAAAGGATTATTCACTATGACCAAATGAGATTTCTTCCTGATCTGCAAGGGTGCTTCAACGCCTAAAAATCAATCAACATGGCAAACCACATTAATAAAAGAAAGGAAAAGAATAATTTGAACTCCTCCACTGATGCACAAATAGTATTTGACAAGAGATCATTCTTTCTTGATAAAAAGCTTCTGCTGTGTAAGGAGAGAGGGAATTTACTCAAAATCACAAAAGCATCTTTGAAAACCCCAGAGTGAGAGAGTTTTTTCCATGAGGTCGGGAACACAACAGGGATGTTCACTCGTCACTGTTCAACACAGTACTAGAAGTCTTCATCTCAGCAATCACACAATGAAAATAAGAAAGGTGCATCCGAATCAGGCAAGAAAAAGTCAAAATTTCATTCTTAACAGATGACATGATATTTATGTAGAAATCCCAAAACACTCCACCAGAAACTTGCTAGAACAGATACAAGAATTCAGTAAATCAAATCATACAAATTGATAAAGGGAAGTCAGGAGCATTTCTATACACTAAAAATGAAAAAAAAAGAAGGAAAAATCAAGGAATGAATCCCATTTATAATTACAACAAAACACAAAAGACAAGAAGGAATAAAGCTAACCAAGAAGGAAAAGCATCTTAGTCTGATAGCTGAGAATGAAATTGAGGAAAACATAAAGTAATGGAAAAAATATATTATCCTCATAGACTGGAAAAAAATATTAATAAAATCAGCATGCTACTCAAAGAAATTTACATATTCAGTGCAAACCCTATCAAAATACTTCCAGCATTTTTCTCAGAGCCAAAATAAGCAAACCAATAATGTCCAAAAAACTGTGTGTAGGTTCCTCAAAGAGTTAAGAATAGATGTGCCCTATGACCCAGCAATTGCAATGTTGGGGATTTACCCCAAATATACAGATGCAATGAAATGCCAGGACACCTGCACCCCAATGTTTCTAGCAGCAATGTCCACAATAGCCAAACTGTGGAAGGAGCCTCGGTGTCCATTGAAAGATGAATGGATAAAGAAGATGTGGTCTATGTATACAATGGAATATTCCTCAGCCGTTAGAAACGACAAATACCCACCATTTGCTTCAACGTGGATGGAACTGGAGGGTATTATGCTGAGTGAAATGAGTCAATCAGAAAAAGACAAACATTATATGTTCTCATTCATTTGAGGAATATAAATAATAGTGAAAGGAAATAGAAGGGAAGGGAGAAGAAATGGGTAGGAAATATCAGAAAGGGAGACAGAACATAAAGACTCCTAACTCTGGGAAATGAACTAGGGGTGGTGGAAGGGGAGGAGGGTGGGGGGTGGGGGTGACTGGGTGGTGGGCACTGAGGGGGGCACTTGACGGGATGAGCACTGGGTGTTACTCTGTATGTTGTCAAATTGAACACCAATAAAAAATAATTTATTATTAAAAAAATGTATGACACCATTAAAGACCCTGAAGATGTAAATGGATGTTGAGGAGAAAAAATAAAGAAACAGAAGACATCACGATGTCTGATGTCAAGCTCTATTAGAAACTGTGATCCTCAAGACAGTGTGGTACTGACACAGGAACAGACTCATGGATCAAAGGAACAGAATAGATAATCCAGAAATGAACTACCACATCCATGGTCAACTAGTCTTATAGAAAGCAGGAAAGAATACCCAATGGAAAAAAGATGATCTCTTCATAAAATAGTGCTGGGAAAATAGGACAGTCACATGTAGAATAATGAAACTGGGCCATTTTCTTACACCACACACAAGATAAAGTAGATGACACACTTAATATGAGGCATGACGCCTCCAAAATACTAGGGTAAATCCAAGGGAGCAATTTGACCTCAGCCTCAGTAGAATCTTGTTTGATATGTCTCTAAAGGCAAGGGAAACAAAAGGCAAAATGAAATATTAGGATTTCATCAAGATAAAGAGCTTCATCACAGCAAAGGAAATAGCCAAAGAAACCAAAAGTCTATCTAGGGAAAGAAGATATTTGCATTGGACGTATCAGATGAAGGGCTAGTATCCAAGACCTAAAATAACTTATTAAACTCAACACCGAAGAAACAAAAGATCCAGACAGAAATGAGAAGAAAACATAAACTGGTATATTGCCTTATAAGTAGGGATCTATTGCTTCTCCCTGCTTTAAGGATTTTCTCTTTATCTTTGGAATTTGCAAGTTTCACTATTACATGTCAAGGTGTTGAAAGGTTTTTATTGATTTTTTTTTTGGGGGGGGGACTCTCTATCTTCTGGACCTGAACGTCACTTTCCCTCCCTAAATTAAGGAAGTTCTCAGGTATGATTTTTTCAATTATGCTTTCTCGCCCTTTGGCCCCCTCAGTGCTCACTGGGACCCCAATTATACATAGATTTTTCCTGCTGAGAGTATCATTTACTTCCTTTAAGCTTTCCTAATGGTCTTTTAATATTCTTTTCTCCTCAGCTTCCCTCTTTGCCATCAACTGTCTTCTATGTCACTCACTCTTTCTTCTACCTCATTAACCCTCATTGTTAAGAGCTCCAGTTTGGATTGCATGTCATTTAATGGGCTTTTAAATTCGGCCTGATTAGATCTAAATTCTGCAGTCATGAAGTCTCTTGAATCTTTTATGCTTGTTTTTCCAGAGCCACCAGTAGCTTTATAATTGTGCTTCTGAATTGGCTCTTTTTATGTTTTTTTTTTTGAATTGGCTTTTGACACCGAATTGTAATCCCAATTCTGTAACCCTTTGGCAGCAAGTACTCTCTCTGATACTTTCTTCATGGTGAGTACTTACTTCTAGTCACTTTGCTCTGTGGAGAGTGGCTGTATGCATGGGCTGACTCAAGAATATCAATAACGACCTAAGTAAATTTCATCCTAGATTATTCTGACATGGTCAGAGACCAGAAAATGAAAACAAAGATCAGAACCAAATAAAATGAAAGGACAACTAAAGTGAAAAAAATTATTTTTTTTATTTTAAATATTTTATTTATTTATTCATGAGAGAGAGAGAGAAGAGAGAGAGAGGCAGAGACACAGGCAGAGGGAGAAGCAGGCTTCATGCATGGAACAGGATGTGGAACTCGATCCCAGGTCTCTAGGATCATTCCCTGGGAGGAAGGTGGTGCCAAACTGCTGGGCCACCGAGGCTGCCCATGAAAAACAAATTTTAAAACAAAGTGGTAAAAAATAAATTTCCAAGAATCCTAAAGAAGAAAAAAAGAAAAGAAAAAAAAGGAAGAGACAAAAGGCAAAGTAAAGAGGAAAAAAAGAGTAGAAAAAAGGGGTGCGGATTTGAGAGATAGTGGTGGTAGCGAAGTTGTAGCCAAGGGAGAATGTAGTCTACCTGAGAGGTCCTAGTGGGTGATCCAAATCCTCCAGTGCAGGAGCCGCAGAGTGAGGATCCCTGGATCAGATTTGATGAAAAGACTTTGTGTACTGAGGGCTCCATTTCTGAAAAAAAAAAAAAAGAGTGTACTCATAGGATCTGGACATGGATCCCCCATACACAGGTTTACTATCTCAACCCCACATACTCATCCGCATTCTGCAGGGATCTGTGACCCTCAAATGACACAGAGCATTGATGAAGATTGAAATATCTTCAAATCCCCCTCCTCACAGTTGAGAAGGCAAGCACTGAGTTTAGGGCAATGGCTTCTTTTACCAGTCTGGGCGTCCTGTGCTCCTCACCCCTGCTGCTGAACATCCCTTCCTGTGAGTGCCCATGTATGGGGCTCCCTCTGGGTAAGAGATTCCTGCCCCATCCTGAGGTGGCTTTCTCCACAGGGGATCTGTGCCAGGTCACCCTGTAGGAGTCTGGATCTGGGCTGAGGAAACCCAGGCAGATGCTAACTCACATGTTCCTTCTCTGGGTTCTCACTGATCATGTCAATGTGGGTATCACATGGGCCCATCAGCCCCATGTGCAAACCAACATATGGTGGGAAGATGCTAAATATTAGAACCCATTTTTTAATAATTTTTTTTAAATTTTTATTTATTTATGGTAGTCACAGAGAGTGAGAGAGAGAGAGAGGCAGAGACACAGGCAGAGAGAGAAGCAGGCTCCATGCACCGGGAGCCCGACGTGGGATTCGATCCCGGGTCTCCAGGATCGCGCCCTGGGCCAAAGGCAGGCGCTAAACCGCTGCGCCACCCAGGGATCCCTAGAACCCATTTTTTAAGTGCACCAAGATGTATAGCAAATTAAACACCTAAAGGTAAATGTTCATGCTTCACACCAGAAGCACACCTATTCAATGTGTTGAACAACCAGACTGAAGAGATACAGCACAGTCTCTGTCGTGAAATCTAAAAGTCGAATTTGAGCATGAGAAGAGAATCATATGACTCCACTCATGTGGAATTTAAGAAACAAAACAGATGAACATAGAGGAAGGGAAGGAAAAAAGATGAAATCACAGAGGGAGACAAAACATAAGAGACAACTAACACTAGAAAACAAAGTGAAGTTTGCTGATGAGGCAGGGGGATGGGTAACTGGGTGATGTCATTAAGGAGGACACATGATGGGATAAGCAGTGGGTGTTTATACAACTGTGGAATCACTAAATTCTACCTCTAAATATAAAAATACAGTGAATACACAATACTTTACATGGTAATCAAATGATTTTATGTATTGATGAAAGAAAAAAATGGGAAAGATGGATGGATGATAGATTGATATAGATAGATGATATAGATAGATTATTGATAGATGATTGATAGATATAGATAGATAGATATATAGACAGATGATTGATTGATAGATAGATGATAGATAGATAGATAGATAGATAGATAGATAGATAGAAGATAGATAGATGATAGATAAATAGATGATAGATAGATAGATGATAGATAGATGGTAGTTATGATGCAGCAATCTTGCCATCTCCAACAACATGCATAGGTCTAGAGGGTATTAAGCTAAGTGAATTAAGTCATTCAGAAAAACATAAAACACCATATTATTTCACTGTTATGTGGATTTTAAAAAAACAAAATAAAACTGATCAAAGGGGAAAAATAAGAGAGAGAAGCAAAGCAAAAAACAGACAACAAAGGGAACAACATGAGGGATACCAGAGGGCTGGAGTTTAGGGAATAACAAATTAGATGGGAAAGAAGGAGAACATTACTCTGAACAGCACAAGTAATGTAACGAGGTATTGAGTCACTACATGTGTACCTGTAACTAATATCACACACCCTGTTAACTAACTGACATGAAAATAAAAACTATTTTCTTATATTTCTACATATTCTATTTTTATTTAAATTCAAGAAGCAAATACCACTTCCACAGTTTCATAAGGAGCATTCAGTGATTCATCAGATGCATAAACACCCAGTGCTCATCATATCACATGCTCTCCTTAATGCCCATCACCCAGTCACCCCATCCCCCCATTCACCTCCCTTCCAGAGATCTTCACTTTGTGGTTTGTGTCCTAGATTGACTTATTCACTCAGCATAATACCCTCCAGTTCCACCCACGTTGAAGCAAATGGTGGGTATTCGTCGTTTCTAATGACTGAGGAATATTCCACTGTATATATAGACCACATCTTCTTTATTCATTCATCTGTGGATGGACACCAAAGCTCCTTCCATAGTTTGGCTATTGTGGACATTGCTGCTATAAACATTGGGGTGCAAAAAAAAACATTGGGGTGCAGGTGTCCTACCATTTCACTGCACCTGTATCCTTGACGCTATTTTATTTGTTTATATTTTTTAAATTTCTTTTTATTGGATTTCAATCTGTCAACATATAGCATAACACCCAGTGCTCATACCATCAATTGCCTCCCTCTGTGCCTGTCACCCCTTCACCTTGACGCTATTTTAAAATTTAATTCATGGAGAAAAAGACACGTTGAGTATGTGAGTGGAGATGAATCAGAGAAACAGGGGATTTACGACTGTATCCAGCCCAGGATGTCCTGTGTCTGCAGGTGTCCTGGGTGAGGAGCAGTTGGTGAAGTCTGGGGGAGACCTGGTGAAGCTTGGCAGGTCCCTGAGTCCTCTACATTCACCTTTCATAGCTACAGCATGCATTGGCTCCACCAGTCTCCCGGTAGTGGCTACAGTGGGTCATATCCAATAGCAGTAATGGAAGTAGCATGTACTATGCAGACGCTGTAAAGGGCTGATTCACCATCTCCAGAGACAACACCAGGAACACGCTGTATCTGCAGATGAACAGCCTGAGAGCCGACGACACGGCCGTGTGTTGCTGTGCGAGGGACACAGTGAGGGGACCTCATTGTGAGCCCAGACACAAACCTCCCTGTAGAAGAAGATCAAGACTGCCAGGGGATGCCCACTACTCACCAGTTCTGTTTTCAAGCCCAGAAGCAGGTGCAGATGGAGGTGCAGATGGAGGTTCTGAGCAGGTTTCCTGTCAGGATCTGGGGTTTCATCTCCAAGGTGAGTCTCTCTGGACATAACATTCTGTGTTTACCTATTCAGACCCAATCTTAGAAAGTGATGAAAACAACTATTTCCATGAGCCCAAAAGACTATCACTTGAATTTACATCTTTCTGACCCAAAAATATCAATGTATTACCCATAACACCATGTGCATCATCTGAACTTTTTCAGGAATTGTAGTGGAACTCACAGTACCTTACTTAAACCCCCAGCAAATGTGCAATCTTGCTAGAAGCACGTAAAGTGCATAATGGACATGGGAATACAGAGACTTCAAGAGTGTGAGCACAAGATAAAAGACCTCTGGTTGTGGTTACTTTCAGTTAATATGGTCATAACTGCAATTTCTGTAACAGCCTGAGACAGAATTACTCCCACTAGGACCTGGTATGAATGTGGAATCTAGAGATCACACACAGAAACACCCACAGACACCCGCGACAAGTGTATAAAACTTTTATCATCTTGACCATCCTGTTGTAGAGAGCAGGTCAGGCCTCTCAGTAACTTATAAATGTTTGGATGGAGTCAAAGAAGGACAGTGGCTCAGGGTGCATGTTGTGGGTCATTGGTGGGGGTGGGGTCCTGTTCCAGGAGGGCATTGCATGGATTCAATGTCCCCTGGGTATCAAAGGATGGAGAACTTGTGGGTTACTGCTGGATTTCCCATGGGTAGGACAGGGGGAGAAGGAGAATTGGAGATCAGGGAACTAGCAAGGCACAATCAAAGGATTGGCGTGATGATTAATTCTACTACACAAGTATGAAAACTGAGATAAGAAAAGAGACACATGATCATTCTGAGAAAGGGCTCCTAATACGTGGAAAATCAGAAGAACAATAAGAGGGAAGAATCACAAACTATAAAATGTTCATAAAAATAGACCAAGGCTTTATTCAGGATCTCAGGTGGAAGGTGTCATCTCCCCAAGGTCACCAGCTGGTTCTGAAGGTCGTGTGTACAGTGTTGCATGCAGTGACCAGAAGCTTCTACTGGATCCATGAGGATGTTCAGGGTGAGGAGCTGGATTGGAGGACCTTCCACCTGCAGGGAATAACTCATCGATCCTTCAGGTGCTGTCAGCTCACTGTGTGTGACCCCTATCATCCCCATTTTGGAACCTACCGTTCATGTGATGGGAGGAGGTGGGGCTTTAGTCAAAAGGTGCACCCTCATGATGGGATCAGTGGGAGTTTTCTCTGCTTGTTGGAGTTTGCTGTGTGTGTTCCTCCTGAGATTAAGGAACTTTTCAGTTCTTATTTGAACAAATAATTTCTGTGTTTTTATCCTCTTTCTTCATCTATTTTGGCTCCTATCATGTGAATATTATTATAACTTCATAAGTCACTGAAATCCCTACATCTAGCTTTTTGTCTTTACCTTTTTTCCCTCTTCTTTTCAGTAATTATTTTCTATAATTATATTGTATCTTATAAGATAAGACTCACTTACTCACTTCCCTGATTCATCCACCATCATTACTATGGCCTCCACCTGGATTACATCTTGGTTATACTATCTATAATTTGGCCTTTTTAATTCTCTTTCATTTATCTAAGCAGAAAAGGAAACTCTGTTGTCTTCTCTCCCTTTCCAAGGCTAGCTAGTATGCTTTCAATCATTTTTTTAAATTCTAAGTCAGGTATCTTCATCTATTGATGAAGTCTCTTCTCTTGAGATTAGCATTCTATTCATTCTCATCAGTAAATATTTTCATTGTTCCTTTTTTCCCTATGAAGACATAAATAAAGGGGAAAAGAGAAAAATATAAAAAAAGAAGATCCCAGATTTGTTTTGTTATGCCTCTTGAAGGACTACATATCAAAAAAATAAAAACAAATTTAATTAAATTGGAATTAGAAAAAATAAGTCACTATATTATATTTAGAAACATAAATCTGAAATAGAAAAAATTAAAAAGAAAAATAATAATAAATAAAGAATGATTTGAATATAACTAAATAATTGGAAAAACAATAGAGAGTAAAATTGGAAAGGAAGCTAGGTCCTACCTCCCCTAACGCTGACTTCTTGCAGCACACTTTGACCACCAGCCTTGCTGACCTGGAATTGCTGGTCCTGATCCCCTGGGGAGGCTCTGCTGTGCTCACTCTCAGGGGTCCTGCCTTAGTGGACATGCACATCTAGGGGGCAGGTGCCGGGACTCAGGGTGGGTAGCTCTGGGTCTAGCAGGTTGCACTCTTCTGCTCCCTGATGGGCTGATGAAGGGTGACCATGGTCCCCTACCTTTAGCCTCAGGTTGAATATTCGCCCCCCTCACGCTTCAGGGAGCCCTCACAGGAGAGCCATAAACCCCATTCTGTCCTCCGTTTCCATCTGAACTCCATGTTCAACCTGCCTATATCTGAGCTGGTTTATATCAGGCACATGAGTGAGTGTCCAAGCGTCAATATGAGGGAATAACCTGGTGTGGACTGGAGATGTTTTTCTGAGGGAGAGTCTCACAGTCTCTTACCTTCTGCCTACTGATCTCAGGATAGAGGTCACAGGATCACACAGGGTACAGTTTATGGAAACACACTGGACAATGCTTGCACTCAGACCCACGGTTTACCCCCTCTTGAGGTTCCTGTGCCTCTTAACCATCCCTCACATAGTGCCATATGTTCTTCTTAGGACACACGGGACCTCATACCCTGGAAATATCCCCACTTTGCTATTGAGCACCATCATGCCAAGCT
Organism: Canis lupus baileyi; assembly: GCF_048164855.1. NCBI lineage: Eukaryota > Metazoa > Chordata > Mammalia > Carnivora > Canidae > Canis > Canis lupus. The sequence continues at coordinate 75,587,661 of NC_132846.1, forward strand.
TGTCCCCAGGAGCACACTTCTAAAAGTTCACAATTCCTCTCTGATACTTATAGACCTTCACAGTAGATTCTGGAAGCAACCACCTTCCATGCTGTCATCCCCAGGTTTATATCTCCCTGTAGAAGAGGATCGGGACCACTAGGAAGTGAATACTACTCACCTATACTTCTGATTGAAGTCCCAGAAGCAGGTGCAGATGGAGGTTATGTGCAAGTTTCCTTTCAGAGCCTGAGGCTTCCTCTCCATGGAGCAGTTTCCCCCAAGGAGCCTCTCTGAACACAGGGTTCTATGCTTACCTATGCATTTTCTAACTTATAAACGTAGTTATCATATGAAGACACATCACATAAACTTGAACAAAACCAAGTAAATTACATTAAATGACTCTTGTATTTAAAAATGAATGAGGAAGGAGAAGATGGCGGAAGAGTAGGGTCTCCAAATCACCTGTCTCCACCAAACTACCTAGAAAACCTTCAAATTACGCTGAAAATCTATGAATTCGCCTGAGATTTAAAGAGAGACCAGCTGGAATGCTACAGTGAGAAGAGTTTGCGCTTCTATCAAGGTAGGAAGACGGGGAAAAAGAAATAAAGGAACAAAGGCCTCCGAGGGGGAGGGGCCCCGCGAGGAGCCGGGCTGAGGCCGGGGCGAGTGTCCCCAGGACAGGAGAGCCCCGTCCCGGAGACGCAGGAGCTGCACCGACCTTCCCGGGCGGAAAGGGGCTCGCGGGGAGTTGGAGCAGGACCCAGGAGGGCGAGGCTGCCCTCGGGTTCCCTGGGGCAGTAACAGAGCAACTGCGCGCCCAGGAGAGTGCGCCGAGCTCCCTAAGGGCTGCAGCGCGCACGGCGGGACCGGCGGGACCCGGAGCAACTCAGAGGGGCTCGGGCGGCGGCTCCGCGGAGGGGGCTGCGCGGCCCCGGGAGCAGCTCGGAGGGGCTCTGGCAGAGGAAGAGGCTCCGTGCGGAGGGGCCTGCGCGATTCCAGGGGCAGCTCGGAGGGGCTTGGGCGGCAGCTCCGCGGAGGGGGCTGCGCGGCCCGGGAGCGCGAATCCAACAGCGCAGGCTCCGGAGCACAGGGCGCCGGGACACAGCCCAGGATCCCGCCTCCCCCGGGACAGGCAGAGGCCGGGAGGGCCCAGGACAGCAAGGACGCTCCTGCCCCAGCTGAGCAGATCAGCGGCCCCGCCCCGGAGCCTCCAGGCCCTGCAGACGGAGCTCCTGCCGGAGCTGAATCCAGGTTTCCAGAGCTGCCCCGCCACTGGGGCTGTTCCTCCTGCGGCCTCACGGGGTAAACAACCCCCACTGAGCCCTGCACCAGGCAGGGGCACAGCAGCTCCCCCAACTGCTAACACCTGAAAATCAGCACAACAGGCCCCTCCCCCAGAACACCAGCTAGACTGACACTTCCAGGAGAAGCCAAGGGACTTAAAGGACACAGAATCAGAAGATACTCCCCCGTGGTTCTTTTTTTTTTGCTTTTTGATTTGTTTCCTTCCCCCACCCCCTTTTTTCTCCTTTCTTTTTCTTTCTCTTTTTCTTCTTTTTTTTTCGTTTTTTTTCTTCCCTTTTTTTCTCTTTCTCTTTTCTTTCCTTCTTTCTCTCCTGTCTTTTTCTCTTTTTCCCAATACAACTTGCTTTTGGCCACTCTGCACTGAGCAAAATGACTAGAAGGAAAACCTCACCTCAAAAGAAAGAATCAGAAACAGTCCTCTCTCCCACAGAGTTACAAAATCTGGATTACAATTCAATGTCAGAAAGCCAATTCAGAAGCACTATTATACAGCTACTGGTGGCTCTAGAAAAAACTATAAACGACTCAAGAGACTTCATGACTGCAGAATTTAGAGCTAATCAGGCAGAAATTAAAAATCAATTGAATGAGATGCAATCCAAACTAGAAGTCCTAACGACGAGGGTTAACGAGGTGGAAGAACGAGTGAGTGACATAGAAGACAAGTTGATAGCAAAGAGGGAAACTGAGGAAAAAAGAGACAAACAATTAAAAGACCATGAAGATAGATTAAGGGAAATAAACGACAGCCTGAGAAAGAAAAACCTACGTTTAATTGGGGTTCCCGAGGGCGCCGAAAGGGACAGAGGGCCAGAATATGTATTTGAACAAATTCTAGCTGAAAACTTTCCTAATCTGGGAAGGGAAACAGGCATTCAGATCCAGGAAATAGAGAGATCCCCCCCTAAAATCAATAAAAACCGTTCAACACCTCGACATTTAATAGTGAAGCTTGCAAATTCCAAAGATAAGGAGAAGATCCTTAAAGCAGCAAGAGACAAGAAATCCCTGACTTTTATGGGGAGGAGTATTAGGGTAACAGCAGACCTCTCCACAGAGACCTGGCAGGCCAGAAAGGGCTGGCAGGATATATTCAGGGTCCTAAATGAGAAGAACATGCAACCAAGAATACTTTATCCAGCAAGGCTCTCATTCAAAATGGAAGGAGAGATAAAGAGCTTCCAAGACAGGCAGCAACTAAAGAATATGTGACCTCCAAACCAGTTCTGCAAGAAATTTTAAGGGGGACTCTTAAAATTCCCCTTTAAGAAGAAGTTCAGTGGAACAGTCCACAAAAACAAAGACTGAATAGACATCATGATGACACTAAACTCATATCTCTCTATAGTAACTCTGAATGTGAACGGGCTTAATGACCCCATCAAAAGGCGCAGGGTTTCAGACTGGATAAAAAAGCAGGACCCATCTATTTGCTGTCTACAAGAGACTCATTTTAGACAGAAGGACACCTACAGCCTGAAAATAAAAGGTTGGAGAACCATTTACCATTCGAATGGTCCTCAAAAGAAAGCAGGGGTAGCCATCCTTATATCAGATAAACTAAAATTTACCCCAAAGACTGTAGTGAGAGATGAAGAGGGACACTATATCATACTTAAAGGATCTATTCAACAAGAGGACTTAACAATCCTCAATATATATGCTTCGAATGTGGGAGCTGCCAAATATATAAATCAATTATTAACCAAAGTGAAGACATACTTAGATAATAATACACTTATACTTGGTGACTTCAATCTAGCTCTTTCTATACTCGATAGGTCTTCTAAGCACAACATCTCCAAAGAAAGGAGAGCTTTAAATGATACACTGGACCAGATGGATTTCACAGATATCTACAGAACTTTACATCCAAACTCAACTGAATACACATTCTTCTCAAGCGCACATGGAACTTTCTCCAGAATAGACCACATATTGGGTCACAAATCGGGTCTGAACCGATACCAAAAGATTGGGATTGTCCCCTGCATATTCTCGGACCATAATGCCTTGAAATTAGAACTAAATCACAACAAGAAGTTTGGAAGGACCTCAAACACGTGGAGGTTAAGGACCATCCTGCTAAAAGATCAAAGGGTCAACCAGGAAATTAAGGAAGAATTAAAAAGATTCATGGAAACTAATGAGAATGAAGATACAACCGTTCAAAATCTTTGGGATGCAGCAAAAGCAGTCCTAAGGGGGAAATACATCGCAATACAAGCATCCATTCAAAAACTGGAAAGAACTCAAATACAAAAGCTAACCTTACACATAAAGGAGCTAGAGAAAAAACAGCAAATAGATCCTACACCCAAGAGAAGAAGGGAGTTAATAAAGATTCGAGCAGAACTCAACGAAATCGAGACCAGAAGAACTGTGGAACAGATCAACAGAACCAGGAGTTGGTTCTTTGAAAGAATTAATAAGATAGATAAACCATTAGCCAGCCTTATTAAAAAGAAGAGAGAGAAGACTCAAATTAATAAAATCATGAATGAGAAAGGAGAGATCACTACCAACACCAAGGAAATACAAACGATTTTAAAAACATATTATGAACAGCTATACGCCAATAAATTAGGCAATCTAGAAGAAATGGACGCATTCCTGGAAAGCCACAAACTACCAAAACTGGAACAGGAAGAAATAGAAAACCTGAACAGGCCAATAACCAGGGAGGAAATTGAAGCAGTCATCAAAAACCTCCCAAGACACAAGAGTCCAGGGCCAGATGGCTTCCCAGGGGAATTTTATCAAACGTTTAAAGAAGAAACCATACCTATTCTCCTAAAGCTGTTTGGAAAGATAGAAACAGATGGAGTACTTCCAAATTCGTTCTATGAAGCCAGCATCACCTTAATTCCAAAGCCAGACAAAGACCCCACCAAAAAGGAGAATTACAGACCAATATCCCTGATGAACATGGATGCAAAAATTCTCAACAAGATACTGGCCAATAGGATCCAACAGTACATTAAGAAAATTATTCACCATGACCAAGTAGGATTTATCCCTGGGACACAAGGCTGGTTCAACACCCGTAAAACAATCAATGTGATTCATCATATCAGCAAGAGAAAAACCAAGAACCATATGATCCTCTCCTTGGATGCAGAGAAAGCATTTGACAAAATACAGCATCCATTCCTGATCAAAACTCTTCAGAGTATAAGGATAGAGGGAACATTCCTCGACATCTTAAAAGCCATCTATGAAAAGCCCACAGCAAATATCATTCTCAATGGGGAAGCACTAGGAGCCTTTCCCCTAAGATCAGGAACAAGACAGGGATGTCCACTCTCACCACTGCTGTTCAACATCGTACTGGAAGTCCTAGCCTCAGCAATCAGACAACAAAAAGACATTAAAGGCATTCAAATTGGCAAAGAAGAAGTCAAACTCTCCCTCTTCGCCGATGACATGATACTCTACATAGAAAACCCAAAAGTCTCCACCCCAAGATAGCTAGAACTCATACAGCAATTCGGTAGCGTGGCAGGATACAAAATCAATGCCCAGAAGTCAGTGGCATTTCTATACACTAACAATGAGACTGAAGAAAGAGAAATTAAGGAGTCAATCCCATTTACAATTGCACCCAAAAGCATAAGATACCTAGGAATAAACCTAACCAAAGATGTAAAGGATCTATACCCTCAAAACTATAGAACACTTCTGAAAGAAATTGAGGAAGACACAAAGAGATGGAAAAATATTCCATGCTCATGGATTGGCAGAATTAATATTGTGAAAATGTCAATGTTACCCAGGGCAATATACACGTTTAATGCAATCCCTATCAAAATACCATGGACTTTCTTCAGAGAGTTAGAACAAATTATTTTAAGATTTGTGTGGAATCAGAAAAGACCCCGAATAGCCAGGGGAATTTTAAAAAAGAAAACCATGTTTATAGCGGCAATGGCCACGATAGCCAAACTGTGGAAGGAGCCTCGGTGTCCAACGAAAGATGAATGGATAAAGAAGATGTGGTTTATGTATACAATGGAATATTACTAGCTATTAGAAATGACAAATACCCACCATTTGCTTCAACGTGGATGGAACTGGAGGGTATTATGCTGAGTGAAGTAAGTCAGTCGGAGAAGGACAAACATTATATGTTCTCATTCATTTGGGGAATATAAATAATAGTGAAAGGGAAAATAAGGGAAGGGAGAAGAAATGTGTGGGAAATATCAGAAAGGGAGACAGAACATAAAGACTGCTAACTCTGGGAAACGAACTAGGGGTGGTGGAAGGGGAGGAGGGCGGGGGGTGGAAGTGAATGGGTGACGGGCACTGGGTGTTATTCTGTATGTTAGTAAATTGAACACCAATAAAAAAAAAAAAAAAAAAAAAAAGACTCCTAACTCTGGGAAATGAACTAGGGGTGGTGAAAGGGGAGGACGGCTGGGGGTGGGCATGAATCGGTGACCGGCACTGAGGGCGGCACTTGACGGGATGAGCACTGGGTGTTATTCTGTATGTTGGCAAACTGAACACCAATTAAAAATAAATTTATTATTAAAAAAATAAATTAAAATAATAAATAAATAAAATATTTTCAAAAAATAAAGATAATACAATAAAATACATTTCTGTAGAGGGATGTTTAATGTCTGACTACTCTTATTTTTTATAATTGTACGGTCAGTATCATTATTTTTCCATATGAATATGGAGTTTTTCTATTATGTAAGAAAATGATTGGTATTTTGATTAACTTAATCAACCTAAAAATCATTAGAACAGACGAGATTGGGCACGTTCAGGGTGGTATGGCCATAGATCCCGAATAGCCAGGGGAATTTTAAAATAGAAAACGATGGGATCATCACAATTCCAGGTTTCAGGTTGTACTACAAAGCTGTGGTCATCAAGACAGTGTGGTACTGGCACAAAAACAGACACATAGATCAATGGAACAGAATCCAGAAGTGGACCCTCAACTTAATCATCAACTAATATTCGATAAAGGAGGAAAGATTGCCTACTGGAAAAAAGACAGTCTCTTCAATAAATGGTGCTGAGAAAATTGGACATCCACATGCAGAAGAATGAAACGACCATTTTCATGCACCATACACAAAGATAAGCTCAAAATGGATCAAATACCTAAATGTGAGACAAAGTTCCATCAAAATCCTAGAGGAGAACACAGGCAACACCCTTTTTGAACTCAGCCACAGTAACTACTTGCAAGATACATCCACGAAGGCAAAAGAAACAAAAGCAAAAATGAACTATTGGGACTTCATCAAGATAAGAAGCTTTTGCACAATAAAGAATACAGTCAACAAAACTAAAAGACAACCTACACAATGGGAGACAATATTTTCAAATGAAGTATCAGATAAAGGGATAGTTTCCAAGATCTATAAAGAACTTATTAAACTCAATAGCAAAGAAACAAACAATCCAATCATGAAATGGGCAAAATACATGAACAGAAATCTCACAGAGGAAGACATAGACATGGACAACAAGTACATGAGGAAATGCTCCGCATTAGCTGCCATCTGGGAAATACAAACCAAAACCACCATGCGATCCCACCTCACAGCAGCGAGAAAGGGGAAATTTAATAAGGCAGGAAACTACAAATGGTGGAGAGGATGTGGATAAAGGGGAACCCTCCTGCACTATTGGTGGGAATGTGAACTGGTGCAGCCATTCTGGAAAACTGTGTGGAGGTTCCTCAAAGAGTTAAAAATAGATCTGCCCTACAACCCAGCAATTGCACTGCTGGGGATTTACACCAAATATACAGGTGCAGCAAAATGCTGGGATACCTGCACCCTGATGTTTATAGCAGCAGTGTCCACAATAGCTAAGCTGTGAAAGGAGCCTCGGTGTCCATTAAAAGGTGAATGGATAAAGAAGCTGTGGCTTCTGTGTACAACGGAATATTACTCAGCCATTAGAAACGACAAATCCCCACCATTTGCTTCCAGGTGGATGGATCTGGAAGGTATTATGCTGAGTGAAATAAGTCAATTGGAGAAGGACAAACATTATATGGTCTTATTCATTTGGGGAATATAAAAAATATTGAAAGGGAATAAAGGGGAAAGATAAAAAGAGTGGGAAATATCAGAAAGGGATCCGGAACATGAAATACTTCTAACTCTGGGAAACGGACTAGAGGCGATGGAAGGGGAGGTGGGCATGAGGTTGGAGGTGACTGGGTCATGGGCACTGAGGGGGACGCTTGACAGAATAAGCACTGGGAGTTATACTATATATTTGTAAATCAAACCCCACTAAAAAGTATACAGAAAAAGAGAATCCTCTACCTAGATTTATCCCAGAAAAAAAGAAAGACCCCTAATAAATAATATAGAAGTCCATCTGAAGGTCTTTACTCTTATTATTTTCGATGACACATTTTCTATTGTGGTTATTAGTCCCTTTTGTATTTTGGATACTAACCCCTTTTCAGTATAGAGTTGAACACACCGACTCCCAATTCATAATCTACCTTCTTGCTCTGTTATTATTCATCCTAACAGTTTTGCCTTCAATATAGCCCTACTCGTCTCCTTGCTTTTTTGCCTCTGATGTTGCTTTTATAACATGGAAATCAGAGCCAAGCACATGTCATGATGTTTTCCCCTTTTTATTTTTCCATCTACATCTTTTAGTGTTGGGGCTTCCATTTAAAGCTTTAATCCACTTTTAAATATTTTATTTATTTATTCATGAGAGACACACAAACACATACAGAGAGAGAGAGAGAGAGACAGAGATTGGCAGAGACACAGGCAGAGGGAGAAGCAGGCTCCATACAGGGAGCCTGATATGGGACTCGATCCTGGGATTCCAGGATCATGCCCTGGGCTGAAGGCAGGCGCCAAACCTCTGAGCCACCCATGGATCCCGACCTTTAATCCATTTTTCCATTTCCATTTTAGATTTAGATTTAGATAGATTTTTGTCCATCTATCTGGATGATGTAAAATAAGGACCAAGTTTATTATTTTCCATGTGGCGGTCCAACACCATTTGTCATAGTGACAGCCCTTTCTCCATTGTGTACTCTCAGATAACCTGTGGAAGACTTGCTAACTGTATATGTACAAATTTACTTCAGATCTCCATCATGTGCTTCACTGTCTACAAATTTGACGTTAGGCCAGCCACACAATGATGTACTAATTCTGCTCCATAGTATATTTATATAGAGCAAAATGTCATGCCTGAAGATTGGTCTTCCTTCCCATAATTGTATGATTACTATCATGTGATTTGTGTTTCTATATGAATATATATATATATATATATATATATATATATATATATATATATATATTCTGTTATGGAAAAAATGGTGCTTTGATTAATTTAATTAACTTTAAAAGTATTAAAACAGCAAAAAAAGGTACTAAACAAATAAAACAAAGACAGGAGTTTGAATTATTTATATGGGAAAGAAGTAAAATTTAAAATTTATATGTAGTCTAGGAAAACCGATAAGCCTGTAATAAATACTATCAGAGTAAAATACAAGATACTACTGACACCGAAATCATGAAAAGAACCATGAATAAAATATTAGGATGATTATAGAGCAAAATTTGAATAACTAAGGCAAATTGCAAACCATCTAGAATCACCATCAACTAAGATGGTTTCATGAAAAAATAAAAAATGAATAAAATACAACAAATAAGAAGAGTGAACCCATAATCAAAAAACGTCTGACTCAAAAAAGACAAGAAACCAAAATAACAGAATGAAGGAAAAAAAAGTCTAAGATCAGATGGCTTGATCTATTAATTTTACCAAGTATTTAAAGAAGAATTAATGCTGAAACATCTTGATCTCTTCCAAATCTAATGAGTAAGGAACATGCCCAAATATGGTAGGAGGCCAGCATGACCCTGACACTAAAGTCAGGCAAGGACTCTATGAGAAAGGAAACTACAGGCCAATTTTTCAGATGAACATAAATGCAAAAATCCTAGCATTCAAATCCAACAGCACATGGAATGGATAATACGGGATGACCTGGAGGAAATCATCTCTGGGATGCAAGGAAACTTCAACATGCCAAAACCATAAATGGGACCCCCTGTATTAATAGAGTGGGGATTAGATTACATTATAATTTCCTTTGATGCCTAAAATGATTTGACAAATTCCAACACACGTTTATCTTCAAAAAATCTTAACTGTCAAGGAACAGAAGAAATTGCCTCCATGAAATACTGGTAATTTATGGAAAAACCCACATCCAACACCATATTCAACAGTGAAATGCTGAAGCCTTCCTGTCAAGTCAAGAGCCACACAAGGATGCTTATTCCTACCATGAGTATTCATCTTGGTACCTTGAAGGAGAAGAAACTGTGACACCCCAAATATATCAGCTGGTCCCCTGGGTTGTTGTGAACTAAAGTCACTTGGGAATCAACCAGTGGAGAGACAGGCTGAGCCTCCTATGTCTCCTTGATGGCAAGAAATAAATCTACATGGGCATTTTCCCATGCCTATACCTGGAGGGCAGAATCATCCTTAGCACCAGAATAAAACCTTAGGACCCGGAAGGTAAACAACCCTTGTCAGTCCCTCACTAATTCACTGACTCAAGCCAATATCCTGACTTTACATTTACACAAACCCAAAGTTTTGTTGTCGAAGTGACACAAGGGCTACATAATTTGGTCACTGTCTGGGTGTTGTATTCTAGGGACCTCATGCACTTGCAAAATGAAATACATTTCACCTTAGATCAGTTTTCTGTCTACCGAGTAATTAGACAAAAGAACCTAGAAGAAACGAAGGAAAATCTTTCTCTTCCAATGACTGGAAGATCAAACCAATAAATTCGGCAATAATAAAATAAATTACATTTAAATCCGTAGACAGGGCAAAAAAATTTCCACATGACATGATCTGTTAGAGGGGCAAACTTTAAATTCCACAAACTGTTAAAATTCATTATTTCAAGGAACCTTCAGGGTAAAAAATTAACATGTGAAATAAAGCTGTTTCCACACACTAACAACAAATTATCTAAAAGAATCAGAAAGGGAGACAGAACATGAAAGACTCCAAACTCTGGGAAACAAACTAGGGGTGGTGGAAGGGGAGGTGGGTGGGGGGTGGGGGTGACTGGGTGACAGGCACTGAGGTCGGCACTTGACGGGATGAGCACTGGTTTATTCTATATGTTGGCACATTGAACACCAATAAAAAATAAATTTATAATAAAAAAGAAAAAAGAAAAGAAAATTAACAAAATATTCCTTTCACACTGGCAAAAAAGTAAAATAATTAGTATTAAATATCCATAGGTGGTAACATGCTATATACTAAAAATTACCTAAATTGGTGAATGGGTTTTAATAAGACATTGAGAGATGCAAAGCTAATTCTGTCCACATGTTAGAACACTTCATATCGTTACATGACATTACAGAAATTTGACCTCAAATGTAATGCAATCATGTTTATGAAACTTGTAAAGAATCTAATCTAAGTCTGGAGCTAACTATATACTCAGAGGACATGCAAATAGGGCCCTCCCTCCACTGATTAAACCAGCCCATCCCCGAACCTGCAGCTGGGAGAGGAGCCCAGACCCCAGCATCCCCAGGGGACCCCATTCAGGGATCAGGACAGAACACACACAACTCACCATGGAGTCTGCACTCCATCGGGTTTCCCTTGTTGCTATTTTAAAAGGTAATTCATGGAGAACATGGGACCTTGAGTCTGTGAGTGGAAGTGAGTGAGAGAAACAGGGGATGTGGGACCATTTCCTGACCAGGATGTCTTGTGTCTGCAGGTGTCCAGGGTGAGGTGCCACTGGTGGAATCTGGGGGAGAGCTGGTGAAGCCTGAGGGGTCCCTGAGATTCTCCTGTGTAGCCTCTGGATTCACTTTCAGTAGTTACTGGATAAGCTGGGTCCGCCAAGCTCCAGGGAAAGGGCTGCACTGGGTCTCAGTAATTAACAAAGATGGAAGTACCACATACCACGCAGATGCTGTGAAGGGCCGATTCACCATCTCCAGAGACAATGCCAAGAACACGCTGTATCTGCAGATGAACAGCCTGAGAGCTGAGGGCACGACTGTGTATTACTGTGCACACACCGTGAGGGGACCTCAGTTTGAGCTCAGATACACACCTCCCTGTAGAAGGGGATTGGGACGACTAGGAGGTGCACACTCCTGACTAGTTATCACTTGAAGGGCCAGAAGCAGGTGCAGATGGAGGTTACGGGCTGGTTTCCTGTCAGGGTCTGGACTTCCTCTCCTTTGAGCAGTATTCCCCAAGGAGTCATATGGTCACATTATCCTGGTCTTATCTATTGAGACTCTGAATTAAAAATATTATTTTTATATGAAAAACACTTATAACATGTACAAAGGACAAAGTTCCTGACACTTGTTGATTACTATCCCTACATGCAAAAAAAAATGCAATCTCTCCAGTTACATCAACTAAGCATTTACTGGAGCCACACCTGCACTTGTGCGTCGCAGGTCCACTCACCTCAAGGAACAAGCATGGTGGAAGCAGCATAAAGTGCATGCAGGATAAGAGGCCACAGAAGCATCAACCATCTAAACAAGAGAAGACAGATCCCTGTTGTGGTAACTGTCTGGAAGAAGCCTCTCTGCAGTGATGTTAGTAACAACCTGAGAAGGAACGGGGGAGCCCAGCAGGATGTTGTGTATTTGTGCTGTCTCAGGGTCATAAACACACACACACACATACACAGACAAAAGTATTAAACTTTATCACCTTCACAATCGTGTCTGTTGACAGCAGCACAACCTCTTAGCAAGTCATAAATGCTTGGATGGAACCAGGGAAGGACACAGGCTCAGGGTTTGTGTTGTGGGTCTGTGGTGAAGATGGGATACTGCTTGAGGAGGGGCTTGTGTGGAGTCAGTGTCCCCCCTGCATCAATGCTGATATCAGCTCACTGTGTGTGACCTCTACCATTCTCATGTTGAAAAATAACATCCGTGTGATGGGAGGGGAAGTGGGGCCTGAGGGCAGCACTTAGGTCGGGAGATCCATCCTCATGAAGGGATCACAAAACTTAAATGCCCGGCCTTGGGAAGCTCTTTGCCTCCAGGCCCCATGTGAGGTAAAAAGGAAGGTACCGGCTAGGATGTGGGCACTCTCTAGACACCACATCTGCCTGCACCTGGACCTCAGACGTCCCAGACTCCAGAGCAGGGATAATGAGTGTTGCTTTTTTAATCCACCCACCCTGGGATTGCGGTGACATCACCCAGACACACTAAAACAGGGTCTCTCCTCTGATTTTGTCCTTTACAGCCTGGTACCACGAAAAGACTCAGGTTATGACAAAACAGAGTAGGAAACTGACACCTGGACTCACTGTCCTCAGCCACCCTCCATGCTCCTGTGCTTAGTAGCTGTGCATCGTGTTGGTGCCACACATTCTTCCTACAATGCTGGGGTTTTGAGAACCATTAGTATCCTGGGATTCCTCCCTCTTTACCACCTGAGGAGCTTTAAGCCAGCACATGCCCCATGGAAGCAGACATCTAAATTTCAGATTTTCCTGTCTGCTGCTCATAATACTTTACAGAATATTCTGGATCATCCTCCTTCTTGCCCTCTTCGCCACAGCTATATCTCCCCATGACAACATCCACACCTCTTACGTTCAAAAGGAGGTTGATTTTCCACCTGTAGACTTGCAGTGTTTGTTCTTTCAGACCTCTGAGTGATTTCATGGTTGATCACAATGAGTCAAGAACTATCTATCATGTTCCAGGAATGAGACAATCTCAGAGACTCCTGATCCAGGAGTTAAGATCTCCTCCCTCCCAATGCTGTTATAGCAAAGACCGTGTGTGGAAATCCCTCTGCTTTATATGCTGAAGATCAAGAAGGGACTCTGGAATTTTATGTCAAAATCACCTAAATTAATTTCCCTCCCATCTCTTACCTCAGTCCTGTGGATTCATTTTGTGTTTGAATGTATGTTGCACAATTTTTATTTTATTTTGAAGTAAGTAATGGTGACATATGTGGTCCATGCACATATTCTCCCTAGTGAGTGACATAGAGAGGAAAGCACCTCTCAACATGTGACACGGGCTTCGGGCAGGAGGTTGGAAATCCTCCACAAGGACAAGGATTGCGGGAATATTATTATCACAACTCTGTGTCTTCATGCCATTGCTGTAGTAGCACGTTGGATGTTGTGGGCAGCTGGAAGTCCCCCTTATGCATGTGATGCCCTCAGGGATGGAAGCTGCTGGGTCTGGAGGCAGAAGAGAAGTCCTGTCTCATTTGGCAGGGTCAAAGGGACTGACATGAGAAACCAAATTGAGGTGGATCAGAGCAGAAAAGTGGAATTGAATTCCTTAGCCTTGACATTTTCTCTAGGTCTGTATCTTCCTCTGTGTGTACAAATACCCATTCTAGCTTCTGCTCCAGAATAACAGCTTTATGACAAAGACGTCACATAGGATGCTGGTTCTGGGTCTTCAGAGAGTGTCTGTGGTGTGGGCTGCGGCCACTGTGCTGTCCTGTTTTGGCTGCTATTTCCTTCAGGCCAGGCGTCTACACAGGCATTCCTTGCCTTCAATGGGCTGTATGTGGTCTGTGGCCAGAATGTGGTGAGTTTTAACTGTGTGTGCTTTGCTCTTCTTGTTAAATGAGCCCTGATACCACCTCCACTAGAACTGAGGCTCTGCAGAAATCTCTGGTCAGGAGATGTGGGTGGGCAAGTTTGCAGCCGCTCTGGGAAAACATATGTTGTGACATCAGATAGGTAATAGTAAACCTACCCTATGATCCAGCAACTGCACTACTGGGCATTTACTATAAGAATACAAAAGTACTGGGACGCCTGGGTGGCCCAGCAGTTAAGCACATGCCTTCAACTCAGGTCCTGTTCCCAATCTGGTGATAGTGTCTCATATCAGACTCCTGAAAGGAGCCTGCTTCTCCCTCTTTGTTGCAGCATCTTTGCATCTCCCATGAATAAATAAATAAAATCAGTAAAAGGAAAAGAATCCTGAGATACTTGGGTGACTTAGTAGTTGTGCGCCTGCCTTTGGCTCAGGGCATAATCCCAGACTATAGGGGTCGAGACCTACCTTGGGATTCCTGCATTTAGCCAGCTTCTCCCTCTGCCAATGTCTCTGACTCTCTCTGTGTGTATGTCTCTCATGAACAAATAAAACAAATGAAAACTTAAAAAAATAAAAGAATATTCAAAGGAAAACAGGACCATTGAAATAAAGACTCACTATTAGTATATATAAAACCAAATAAAAAATCAGTGAGGGGGGAACTTGACAGGATAAGCCAACATTCATGTATAAAACAGGCAGAGCCTTGTGTGGACATGTTACACAGGAGGGTACTGACACATGAAGTAAGCCCAGGGGAGAGCACCTCCCACCGGGGTCTGTCAGGGAAATTCACATCAACCACAATGAGATGCCTTATACACTCACCACAAGGGCTCAGGTATGAAAGAAGCACTGACCAGACCATCCTGTGGAGCATATAGTACACCTCGGTGTCAACCCTGCAAGTAGGAATGAAAAATGAAACAAAAGCCCTGGAAAATCATTTTTTTGTTCCTCCTGAAATTAAACATGGATAACCTACCACGTGACCAGGGGTCACCTGTGGATCCTGGGGCTGGGGCTACTCTCCCAGCTGCAGGGTCGTGTTCCGCTGGTTTAGTCAGTGAAGGGACGGTCCTATTTGGATGTCCTTTGAGTATATTACCAGTGCCAGACCTAGATTTGATTCTTTACAACTATTAACAAGGATTGCTTTACATCTCTAGACCACTGTGTGTAATGACTTCTGACATTATGAAGTGTTCAAATCTATGAAAAAAATACCTTTGCATTTCTTTTTGAGTTTTTAAAAATCTGTCATCAATATAGGTTCTTTTAGTGTACAGCATTTTACCTTCTTCAGAATACTTAATCCTACATATATTCTTAACACTGGTGTCAATGTAATAATGTTTATTTATTACCTTTTAAATACTGTATTGTTAGGGATGCTGGGGTGGCTCAGCGGTTGAGGTCTGCCTTCTCTTCTGGGAGTGATCCTGGAGTCCAGAGATCCAGTTCCACATTGGACTCCCTGCATGGAGCTTGCTTCTCCCTCTGCCTGTGTCTCTGCCTCTCTCTGTGTGTCTTTCATTAATAGTTAAATAATACCTTTAAATATAAATATTTTTGTTAGTGTGCGGAAACCTAGATATATTTAGCATGTTTATTTTGCATCCTATAGATTTCCTGAAATTGTTCTTTAAGGATTTGGTTTTGTAGCTTGTTGGGTTTGACCTTGCAACAGATCATATCATATGGATACAAAGTTTTTTTCCTGATTCTATTGATTTAATTATCTTTTGTTCTATGTTTCCTACATTTCCTGGAATGGAATTCCAGTCATTGCCCCAGTAAGGGTTTCCTTCTCTTCTATATGATTATTTGTATGGACTAATTATGGTGTATATGTATGACAGACGTAAGTGGAGATGTATTTCATGTTGCATGTGCATGAGCTCCCTAGAACACAAAACTCAATGACCAAAGTAGGTAGCCCTTCTGCTTTTTAACAACAGGACGTTGGGTTTGTTGAGATATAAGGCTAGGATATTGGGTTTGGGTCATTGAATTAGTGAGGAATCCACAGCCTTCTGGGTCCCACAGATGGTTCTAGTGAAGAGGATGGTTCACCCCTCCCAGTATGTAGAACGAAATTTTCCCACAGGAGATTTATTTCCTTCCATTAGGGTGACACAGGAGGTTCACAGTCTCTGTCCACTGGATGATTCTCGTGTGATTTTATTCACAATAATCCAGGGAGCCAGCTGACATATGGGGTGGCTTCAGTTTACTGAAGTTTCCTTCAGTATAACATGTTGAATACTCATGGTGGGAATGACCCCCTGTGAGGGTCCTGACTTGACAGAAGGGCTTCAGGTTTTCACTTTTTTTTTTTAATTTTTATTGGTGTTCAATTTACTAACATACAGAATAACACCCAGTGCCCGTCACCCATTCACTCCCACCCCCCGCCCTCCTCCCCTTCTACTACCCCTAGTTCGTTTCCCAGAGTTAGCAGTCTTTACGTTCTGTCTCCCTTTCTGATATTTCCCACACATTTCTTCTCCCTTCCCTTATTTTCCCTTTCACTATTATTTATATTCCCCAAATGAATGAGAACATATAATGTTTGTCCTTCTCCGACTGACTTACTTCACTCAGCATAATACCCTCCAGTTCCATCCACGTTGAAGCAAATGGTGGGTATTTGTCATTTCTAATAGCTGAGTAATATTCCATTGTATACATAAACCACATCTTCTTTATCCATTCATCTTTCGTTGGACACCGAGGCTCCTTCCACAGTTTGGCTATAGTGGCCATTGTTGCTAGAAACATCGGGGTGCAGGTGTCCCGGCGTTTCATTGCATTTGTCTCTTTGGGGTAAATCCCCAACAGTGCAATTGCTGGGTCGTAGGGCAGGTATATTTTTAACTGTTTGAGGAACCTCCACACAGTTTTCCAGAGTGGCTGCACCAGTTCACATTCCCACCAACAGTGTAAGAGGGTTCCCTTTTCTCCGCATCCTCTCCAACATTTGTTGTTTCCTGCCTTGTTAATTTTCCCCATTCTCACTGGTGTGAGGTGGTATCTCATTGTAGTTTTGATTTGTATTTCCCTGATGGCAAGTGATGCAGAGCATTTTCTCATATGCATGTTGGCCATGTCTATGTCTTCCTCTGTGAGATTTCTGTTCATGTCTTTTGCCCATTTCATGATTGGATTGTTTGTTTCTTTGGTGTTGAGTTTAATAAGTTCTTTATAGATCTTGGAAACTAGCCCTTTATCTGATATGTCATTTGTAAATATCTTCTCCCATTCTGTAGGTTGTCTTTGAGTTTTGTTGACTGTATCCTTTGCTGTGCAAAAGCTTCTTATCTTGATGAAGTCCCAATAGTTCATTTTTGCTTTTGTTTCTTTTGCCTTTGTGGATGTATCTTGCAAGAAGTTACTATGGCCGAGTTCAAAAAGGGTGTTGCCTGTGTTCTTCTCCAGGATTTTGATGGAATCTTGTCTCACATTTAGATCTTTCATCCATTTTGAGTTTATCTTTGTGTATGGTGCAAGAGAGTGGTCTAGTTTCATTCTTCTGCATGTGGATGTCCAATTTTCCCAGCACCATTTATTGAAGAGACTGTCTTTCTTCCAATGGATAGTCTTTCCTCCTTTATCGAATATTAGTTGCCCATAAAGTTCAGGGTCCACTTCTGGATTCTCTATTCTGTTCCACTGATCTATGTGTCTGTTTTTGTGCCAGTACCACACTGTCTTGATGACCACAGCTTTGTAGTACAACCTGAAATCTGGCATTGTGATGCCCCCAGCTATGGTTTTCATTTTTAAAATTCCCCTGGCTATTCGGGGTCTTTTCTGATTCCACACAAATCTTAAAATAATTTGTTCTAACTCTCTGAAGAAAGTCCATGGTATTTTGATAGGGATTGCATTAAACGTGTATATTGCCCTGGGTAACATTGACATTTTCACAATATTAATTCTGCCAATCCATGAGCATGGAATATTTTTCCATCTCTTTGTGTCTTCCTCAATTTCTTTCAGAAGTGTTCTATAGTTTTGAGGGTATAGATCCTTTACATCTTTGGTTAGGTTTATTCCTAGGTATCTTATGCTTTTGGGTGCAATTGTAAATGGGATTGACTCCTTAATTTCTCTTTCTTCAGTCTCATTGTTAGTGTATAGAAATGCCACTGACTTCTGGGCATTGATTTTGTATCCTGCCACGCTACCGAATTGCTGTATGAGTTCTAGCAATCTTGGGGTGGAGACTTTTGGGTTTTCTATGTAGAGTATCATGTCATCGGCGAAGAGGGAGAGTTTGACTTCTTCTTTGCCAATTTGAATGCCTTTAATGTCTTTTTGTTGTCTGATTGCTGAGGCTAGGACTTCCAGTACTATGTTGAATAGCAGTGGTGAGAGTGGACATCCCTGTCTTGTTCCTGATCTTAGGGGAAAGGCTCCCAGTGCTTCCCCATTGAGAATGATATTTGCTGTAGGCTTTTCATAGATGGCTTTTAAGATGTCGAGGAATGTTCCCTCTATCCCTACACTCTGAAGAGTTTTGATCAGGAATGGATGCTGTATTTTGTCAAATGCTTTCTCTGCATCCAATGAGAGGATCATATGGTTCTTGGTTTTTCTCTTGCTGATATGATGAATCACATTGATTGTTTTACGGGTGTTGAACCAGCCTTGTGTCCCAGGGATAAATCCTACTTGGTCATGGTGAATAATTTTCTTAATGTATTGTTGGATCCTATTGGCCAGTATCTTGTTGAGAATTTTTGCATCCATGTTCATCAGGGATATTGGTCTGTAATTCTCCTTTTTGGCGGGGTCTTTGTCTGGCTTTGGAATTAAGGTGATGCTGGCTTCATAGAACGAATTTGGAAGTACTCCATCTCTTTCTATCTTTCCAAACAGCTTTAGGAGAATAGGTATGATTTCTTCTTTAAACGTTTGATAAAATTCTCCTGGGAAGCCATCTGGCCCTGGACTCTTGTGTCTTGGGAGGTTTTTGATGACTGCTTCAATTTCCTCCCTGGTTATTGGCCTGTTCAGGTTTTCTATTTCTTCCTGTTCCAGTTTTGGTAGTTTGTGGCTTTCCAGGAATGCGTCCATTTCTTCTAGATTGCCTAATTTATTGGCGTATAGCTGTTCATAATATGTTTATAAAATCGTTTGTATTTCCTTGGTGTTGGTAGTGATCTCTCCTTTCTCATTCATGACTTTATTAATTTGAGTCTTCTCTCTCTTCTTTTTAATAAGGCTGGCTAATGGTTTATCTATCTTATTAATTCTTTCACAGAACCAACTCCTGGTTCTGTTGATCTGTTCCACAGTTCTTCTGGTCTCGATTTCGTTTAATTCTGCTCGAATCTTTATTAACTCCCTTCTTCTCTTGGGTGTAGGATCTATTTGCTGTTTTTTCTCTAGCTCCTTTATGTGTAAGGTTAGCTTTTGTATTTGAGTTCTTTCCAGTTTTTGAATGGATGCTTGTATTGCGATGTATTTCCCCCTTAGGACTGCTTTTGCTGCATCCCAAAGATTTTGAACGGTTGTAACTTCATTCTCATTAGTTTCCATGAATCTTTTTAATTCTTCCTTAATTTCCTGGTTGACCCTTTTATCTTTTAGCAGGATGGTCCTTAACCTCCATGTGTTTGAGGTCCTTCCAAACTTCTTGTTGTGATTTAGTTCTAATTTCAAGGCATTATGGTCCGAGAATATGCAGGGGACAATCCCAATCTTTTGGTATCGGTTCAGACCCGATTTGTGACCCAATATGTGGTCTATTCTGGAGAAAGTTCCATGTGCGCTTGAGAAGAATGTGTATTCAGTTGAGTTTGGATGTAAAGTTCTGTAGATATCTGTGAAATCCATCTGGTCCAGTGTATCATTTAAAGCTCTCGTTTCTTTGGAGATGTTGTGCTTAGAAGACCTATCGAGTATAGAAAGAGCTAGATTGAAGTCACCAAGTATAAGTGTATTATTATCTAAGTATTTCTTCACTTTGGTTAATAATTGATTTATATATTTGGCAGCTCCCACATTCGGAGCATATATATTGAGGATTGTTAAGTCTTCTTTTTGAATAGATCCTTTAAGTATGATATAGTGTCCCTCTTCATCTCTCACTACAGTCTTTGGGGTAAATTTTAGTTTATCTGATATAAGGATGGCTACCCCTGCTTTCTTTTGAGGACCATTCGAATGGTAAATGGTTCTCCAACCTTTTATTTTCAGGCTGTAGGTGTCCTTCTGTCTAAAATGAGTCTCTTGTAGACAGCAAATAGATGGGTCCTGCTTTTTTATCCAGTCTGAAACCCTGCGCCTTTTGATGGGGTCATTAAGCCCGTTCACATTCAGAGTTACTATTGAGAGATATGAGGTCAGTGTCATCATGATATCTATTCAGTCTTTGTTTTTGTGGACTGTTCCACTGAACTTCTTCTTAAAGGGGAATTTTAAGAGGCCCCCTTAAAATTTCTTGCAGAGCTGGTTTGGAGGTCACATATTCTTTTAGTTGCTGCCTGTCTTGGAAGCTCTTTATCTCTCCTTCCATTTTGAATGAGAGCCTTGCTGGATAAAGTATTCTTGGTTGCATGTTCTTCTCATTTAGGACCCTGAATATATCCTGCCAGCCCTTTCTGGCCTGCCAGGTCTCTGTGGAGAGGTCTGCTGTTACCCTAATACTCCTCCCCATAAAAGTCAGGGATTTCTTGTCTCTTGCTGCTTTAAGGATCTTCTCTTTATCTTTGGAATTTGCAAGCTTCACAATTAAATGTCGAGGTGTTGAACGGTTTTTATTGATTTTAGGGGGGGATCTCTCTATTTCCTGGATCTGAATCCTGTTTCCCTTCCCAGATTAGGAAAGTTTTCAGCTAGAATTTGTTCAAATACATATTCTGGCCCTCTGTCCCTTTCGGCGCCCTCGGGAACCCCAATTAAACGTAGGTTTTTCTTCCTCAGGCTGTCGTTTATTTCCCTTAATCTATCTTCATGGTCTTTTAATTGTTTGTCTCTTTTTTCCTCAGTTTCCCTCTTTGCTATCAACTTGTCTTCTAGGTCACTCACTCGTTCTTCCACCTCGTTAACCCTCGTCGTTAGGACTTCTAGTTTGGATTGCATCTCATTCAATTGATTTTTAATTTCTGCCTGATTAGCTCTAAATTCTGCAGTCATGAAGTCTCTTGAGTCCTTTATACTTTTTTCTAGAGCCACCAGTAGCTGTATAATAGTGCTTCTGAATTGGCTTTCTGACATTGAATTGTAATCCAGATTTTGTAACTCTGTGGGAGAGAGGACTGTTTCTGATTCTTTCTTTTGAGGTGAGGTTTTCCTTCTAGTCATTTTGCTCAGTGCAGAGTGGCCAAAAGCAAGTTGTATTGGGAAAAAGAGAAAAAGAGAGGAGAGAAAGAAGGAAAGAAAAGAGAAAGAGAAAAAAAAAGGGAAGAAAAAGAAAAAAACAAAAACGAAAAAAAAAAAAGAAGAAGAAAAAGAGAAAGAAAAAGAAAGGAGAAAAAAAGGGGGTGGGGGAAGGAAACAAATCAAAAAGCAAAACAAAACAAAAACAAAAACAAAAACAAAAACAAACAAACAAAAAAAGAACCACCGGGGAGTATCTTCTGATTCTGTGTACTTTAAGTCCCTTGGCTTCTCCTGGAAGTTGTCCGTCTAGCTGGTGTTCTGGGGGAGGGGCCTGTTGTGCTGATTTTCAGGTGTTAGCAGTTGGGGGAGCTGCTGTGCCCCTGCCTGGTGCAGGGCTCGGTGGGGGTTGTTTACCCCGTGAGGCCGCAGGAGGAACAGCCCCAGTGGCGGGGCAGGTCTGGAAACCTGGATTCAGCTCCGGTAGGAACTCCGTCTGCAGGGCCTGGAGGCTCCGGGGCGGGGCCCCTGATCTGCTCAGCTGGGGCAGGAGCGTCCTCGCTGTCCTGGGCCCTCCCGGCCTCTGCCTGTCCCGGGGGAGGCGGGATCCTGGGCTGTGTCCCGGCGCCCTGTGCTCCGGAGCCTGCGCTGGTGGATTCGCGCTCCCGGGCCGCGCAGCCCCCTCTGCGGAGCCGCCGCCCGAGCCCCTCCGAGCTGCTCCTGGAACCGCGCAGCCCCCTCCGCACGGAGCCTCTTCCTCTGCCCGAGCCCGGCCGAGCTGCTCCCCGGGCCGCGCAGCCCCCTCCGCGGAGCCGCCGCCCGAGCCCCTTTAGCTGCTCCGGGTCCCGCCGGGTCCCGCCGTGCGCGCTGCAGCCCTTAGGGAGCTCGGCGCACTCTCCCGGGGCGCAGGTGTCTGTTAGTGTCCCCGGGAGCCCGAGGGCATCCCCGCCCTCCTGGGTCCTGCTCCAACTCCCCGCGAGCCCCTTTCCGCCCGGGAAGGTCGGTGCAGCTCCTGCGTCTCCGGGACGGGGCTCTCCTGTCCTGGGGACACTCGCCCCGGCCTCAGCCCGGCTCCTCGCGGGGCCCCTCCCCCTCGGAGGCCTTTGTTTCTTTATTTCTTTTTCCCCGTCTTCCTACCTTGATAGAAGCGCGAACTCTTCTCACTGTTGCATTCCAGCTGGTCTCTCTTTAAATCTCAGGCCGAATTCATAGATTTTCAGGATAATTTGAAGGTTTTCTAGGTAGTTTGGTGGAGACAGGTGATTTGGGGACCCTGCTCTTCCGCCATCTTGCTCCTCCCCCAGGTTTTCACTTTTGAATGCAGTGGTCATTGTGGGATTTTCATAAAATGTGACTAATTCACGGAGGGAAGCTCTTGTGCCTCGACTCTTAAGATATTTTGAAGATCAAACCGTGTTAGGCATTTTCAAGCGGTTTTAGGAATCATAGGAAAGAATCATGTACATCCAATCCTTCACTCTGTTAATACAGGGGCCCCATTTATGATCTGGGTGTGTTCAAGAATCTTTGCATCCCAGGCATGATTTACTCTAGGTCGTCCTGTGCGATCCGTCCATGTCCTGTTGGATTCAGAATGCCAGCATTTTTGCATTTATGTGTATCTGACATATTGTCCATGTGTCCTTTCTTGTGGTTTCCGCTGCATGAGTTTCCTGTCAGAGTCGTTCTGCCCTCCTTAAATCAATTTGGGCAATTTCCATTCTCATTCTGTATTGGAAGAGATTGAAAAGTTTTACCATAATTCTTAAAATACTTGGTAAAATTCATAGATAAAGCCATCTGATTTTGGACTCTTTTTTTTTTTTGCTTTATTCTTCTTAAATCATTCATTGTCCTTTTGTAGGCAGAAGTTTTTAGATAATGATTTTAGTCTTTGTATTTGATCTGTATTGTTCATTTTTTATTTCTTCATGAAACTATTTTAGTGTATTCATAATACTAGTAATGTAATTTGCCTATGTTCCAATTATTTCTCTATTAGAATCTTTGCATTTTATTTATGTTCCTTTTATTTTGTTTTATTTTTACTTTTTTATTGGAGTTCAATTTGCCAACATACACTGTAGCACCCAGTGCTCATCCTGTCAAGTGCCCTCCTCAGTGCCCATCACCCAGTCACCCCTACCCTCTGCCTGCCTCCCCTTCCACTACCCCTTGTTGACTTCCCAGAGTTAGGTATCTCTCATATTTTGTCACCCTCACTGATACTTTCCCTCATTTTCTCTCCTATCCCTTTGTTCCATTTCACTAATTTTTATATTCTCCAAAAGAATAAGACCATATAATGTTTATCCTTTTCTGATTGACGTTTTTCACTCAGCACGATACCCTCCAGGTCCCTCCACATCGAAGCAAATGGTGGATATTTGTCGTTTCTAATGGCTGAGTATTATTCCACTGTATACAGAGACCACATCTTCTTTATCCATTCATCTTTCAATGTACACTGAGAGTCACTGGTGTTGGTCAATTTTTCTCTTTGAAATCTGATTATATATTTTTTAAATAAAATAATCTTTATTAGTGTTCAAATTACCAACATACAGAATAACACCCAGTGCTCATCCCGTCAAGTGTCCCCCTCAGTGCCCGTCACCCACTCACCCCCACCCTTAGCCCTCCTCCCCTTCCACCACCCCTAGTTCATTTCCCAGAGTTAGGATTCTTTATGTTCTGTCTCCCTTTCTGATATTTCCCACACACGTTTCTTCTCCCTTCCCTTATATTCCCTTTCACTGTTATTTATATTCCCCAAATGAATGAGAAACCATTTGCTTCAACGTGGATGGAACTGGAGGGTATTATTCTGACTGGTTATATTTTTTAAGGCCTATCTATTTTCATAAAGTGCCTATGACTTTTAAATTTCATTTTTATTTTTCATACTTATTTAAATCTCTAGGAATATTTTTATTTGTATAGATTCTATTTTTCTTCTAAGAATTTCAATGTCGATTAAATTAATCAAAATACCAATTGTTTGATTAAATTCACAAAAACACCAATTGTTTTCTTACATAATAGAAAATTCCATATTCATACGGAAAAGGAAATAAAATGATAGTGACCATAAAATTATGAGACGCAGGAAGAGGGGGCAAGATGGCGGAAGAGTAGGGTCCCCAAGTGTGCCGGGGACACAGCGCAGGATCTGGCCTCCCCCCAGGACAGGCAGAGACCAGGAGGGCCCAGGACAGCAAGGACACTCCTGCCCAGAGCTGAGCAGATCAGCGGCCCCGCCTCCGGTGCATCCAGGCCCCGGCAGACTGAGAGATCCGTAGTTACTGAGGGAGCTGAATCCAGGGCTCGAGAGCTGACCCCGCCACTGCGGTTGTTCCTCCTGGGGCCTCATGGGGTAAACAACCCCCACTGAGCCCTGCACCAGGCAGGGAGCAGAGAAGCTCCCCCAAGTGCTAACACCTAAAAATCAGCACAACAGGCCCCTCCCCCAGAAGACCAGCTAGATGGACCAGTTCCACGGAAGTCAAGGGACTTAAATTATACAGAATCAGAAGATACTCCCCCATGTTGTTGGGGTTTTTTTTGCTTTTTGATTTCTGTTTTCTTCCCCCACCCTTTTTTCCCTGACTTCTTTTTATTTCTCTTTTCCTTCTTTTTTCTCCTTTTTGCATTTTTCTGTTTCTCTTTTATTTCCTTCTTTCTCTCCTCTCTTTTTCTCCTTTTCCCAATACAACATGTTTTTGGCCACTCTGCACTGAGCAAAATGACTAGAGGGGAAACCTCACCTCAAAAGAAAGAAACAGTCCTCTCTCCCACAGAGTTACAAAATCTGGATTACAATTCAATGTCAGAAAGCCAATTCAGAAGCACTATTGTAAAGCTACTCTTCACTCTAGAAAAAAGCAAAGGACTCAAGAGACTTCATGACTGCAGAAGTTAGATCTAATCATGCAGAAATTAAAAATGAATTGAATGAGATGCAATCCAATCTAGAAGTCCTAACGATGAGGGTTAATGAGGTGGAAGAACGAGTGAGTGACATAGAAGACAAGTTGATGGCAAAGAGGGAAACTGAGGAAAAAAGAGACAAACAAATAAAAGACCATGAGGATAAGGGATCGCTGGGTGGCACAGTGGTTTGGCACCGGTCTTTGGCCCAGGGTGCAATCCTGGAGACGCAGGATCAAATCCCATGTCCGGCTCCTGGTGCAGGGAGCCTGCTTCTCACTCTGCCTATGTCTCTGCCTCTCTCTCTCTCTGTCACTCTCTCTATCACTTCCTGTGTGACTATCATAAATAAATAAAAATTTTTAAAAAGCCCATGAGGATAGATTAAGGGAAAAAGTGACAGCCTGAGAAAGAAAAACCTATGTTTAATTTGGGTTCCTGAGGGCACCAAAAGGGACAGAGGTCCAGAATATGTATTTCAACAAATCCTAGCTTAAAACTTTCCTAATCTGGGAAGGGAAACAGGCATTCAGATCCAGGAATTAGAGAATTCCCCCTCTAAAATGAATAAAAACCGTTCACTTCTGAAAGAAATTGAGGAAGACACAAAGAAATGAAAAAATATTTCATGCTCATGGATTGGCAGAATTAATATTGTGAAAATGTCAATATTACCCAGGGCAATTTACACGTTTAATGTAATCCCTATCAAAATGCCATAGACTTTCTTCAGAGAGTTAGAGAAAATTATTTTAAGATTTGTGTGGAATCAGAAAAGACCGTGAATAGCCAAGGGAATTTTAAAAAAGAAAACCATATCTGGGGGCATCACAATGCCAGATTTCAGGTTGTACTACAAAGCTGTGGTCATCAAGACAGTGTGGTACTGGCACAAAAACAGACACATAGATCAATGGAACAGAATAGAGAATCCAGAATTGGACCCTCAACTTTATGGTCAACTAATATTTGACAAAGGAGGAAAGACTATCCACTGAGGAAAGTCTCTTCAATAAATGGTGCTGGGAAAATTGGACATCCACATGCAGAAGAATGAAACTAGACCACTCTCTTTCACCATACAGAAAGATAAACTCAAAATGGATGAAAGATCTAAATGTGAGACAAGATTCCATCAAAATCCTAGAGGAGAATACAGGCAACACCCCTTTCGAACTCAGCCATAGTAACTTCTTGCAAGACACATCCACGAAGGAAAAAGAAACAAAAGCAATAATGAACTATTGGGACTTCATCAAGATAAGAAGTTTTTGCACAGCAAAGTTTATAGTCAACAAAACTCAAAGACAACCTACAGAATGGGAGAAGATATTTGCAAATGACGTATCAGATAAAGGGCTAGTTTCCAAGATCTATAAAGAACTTCTTAAACTCAACACCAAAGAAACAAACAATCCAATCACGAAATGGGCAAGAGAAATGAACAGAAATATCACAGAGGAAGACATAGTCATGGCCAACATGCACATGAGAAAATGCTCTGCATCACTTGACATCAGGGAAATACAAATCAAAACCACACTGACATATCACCTCACATCAGTGAGAATGGGGAACATTAACAAGGCAGGACACCACAAATGTTGGAGAGAATGCGGAGAAAGGGAACCCTCTTACACTGTTGGCGGGGATGTGCACTGGTGCAGCCACTCTAGAAAACTTTGTGGAGGTTCCTAAAAGATTTAAAAATAGACCTGCCCTACAACCCAGCAATTGCACTTCTGGGATTTATCGCAAAGATTCAGATGCAATGAAATGCCGGGGAACCTGCACCCCAAAGTTTATAGCAGCAATGTCCACAAAGGCCAATCCATGGAAGGAGCCTCGGTGTCCTTCAAAAGATGAATGGATAAAGAAGATGTTGTTTATGTATACAATGGAATATTACTCAGCCATTAGAAATGACAAATACCAACCATTTTCTTTGACATGGATGGAACTGGAGGATATTATGCTGAGTGAAATAAGTCAATCGGTGAAGGACAAACATTATATGTTCTCATTCAGTTGGGGAATATAAATAATAGTGAAAGGAAAAAAAATAGTGAAAGGGAATAGAGGGGATGGGAGAAGAAATGTGTGGGAAATATCAGAAAGGGAGACAGAACATAAAGATTCTTAACTCTGGGAAATGACCTAGGGGTGGTGGAAGGGGAGGAGGGCAGGGGGTGGGGGTGAATGGGTGACAGGCACTTGAGGGGGGAACTTGACGGGATGAGCACTGGGTGTTGTTTTGTATATGTTGGCAAATTGAACACAAATAAAAAATAAATTTACTATTTAAAAAAAAGGAGCAGTGCACCTCCTAGCAGTGACATTGGGGCTTCCAGGAAGACACAGATGCTCCCAAAGGACTAGAATTGCAGGAATATTATTGGCAGTACTCCATTTCTCTGTGTAGGTGACAGAGGTGCAATTTGGGTAGTGCGATCTGCTTGCAGTCTTCCTGATCCATATGATCCATTCAAAGATGGAAATGGGGGTACCTGCATGGCTCAGCGGTTTAGCGCCAACTTCAGCCCAGTGCTTGATCCAGGAGATCAGGGATCGACTCCCACCTCAGGCTCCATGCATGGACCCTGCTTCTCTCTCTGCCTGTGTCCATGCATCTCTCTCTCTCTCTCTCTCTCTCTCTCTCTCTCTCATGATTAAATAGATAAAATATTTTAAAAAAGCAAAGATGGAATGAGCTAGATTTTACGACAGAACAGAAGTCCTGTATGTAGCCTGCAGGATCAAGGGGACTCATCTAAGAAAACCAAAATTATGGTTGATCAGACGCACAAATTGAAATTGAATTGAAACTGAAATTTCCTGCTGCATTTGTTATGAAAAATACCTGAAAAATCCATAGAAGACTTCATGGTAGATATTTTTCTTCTCTTAGATGAATATAAAAAAAATCATGAAAAACTTATAGTGGAAAGGCAGCACTACACTGTTAGTTTAGGAGGGATAAGAAAAATAGAAATATAGGCTATACAATGGTAAATATTCCTCCTGAGACCAGTTTATTATATCCCAAACTCTGCTTGAATGTTCTCATTCTGCATCAGGTAATCTCATCAAATCGAATACAGAAGATCACAGAGTTAACTGCGGTGGAACAGTGACTGAGTTATTAGAAATTTACAAATAGAACCGCATTACCTGAAACCCTCTGAAATTCAGCTAAATTCTAAATTTTGCTAAATTATGGGATCCCTAATACATGTGGGGTCCAGTATTCTAAGGAACCCTGCCACTCTGTCATTCAGGTGTTTCAGAGGGGCAGTAAGTCCTGTGGAAAGGAGCACAGGCCAAGAATCTGGGGTTAGACTCACCTGAAAATGTGCACAAGGACACTTAGAAACCCTCTACAATTTAATGGGTACGTTCACATCACTGTATGGGGAAACATGACACTTACAAACCAAGAGTTATATACAAAGACAATTACAAAGTACCATGTGGACACAAAGTTTGAAGTCTGGAATATTACATAATAAAAAAACAGTTTTTACAAATAAATATGAACATACAAAGGCAGTCACATCTTATCTGGTCACAACAGCTTGACAGAAATGATCCCAAGCTGAGTATATACTGAGATGACATGTATATAAGGTCAACCTTCTATTGAATAAAATAGTCCAGACCTGACCCTGCATCTGGGAGAGGATCCCCAGTCCCAGGAACAATAGGTGACCCATTCAGTTATCAGGACAAAAGAAAACATAAAAATGGAGTCGGTGCTAGGCTGGGTTTTCCTTGACACTATTTTTTAAATATATTTTTATATATTTTCTATTTGAATCAATTTGCCAACATATAGCATATCACCCAGTGTTCATCACATCAACAGAAGAATGGGCATTTTTAAGAACTCACAGAAAATCTACCATAATATATATGTTAAATCTTTTTTAAAATGTCTGTATGATTTTGATATTTTCATCTAATGTTGCTAGAAAGAGAGAAATTATACCTCAAAAGTTCATAAACATTGGGATGTGGGATAATGAGATTAAATATGTTTGATTTATACATTTTATCCGCAACTGGGAGCAGATATTAATTAACCAAAACCATCATGACTCCACTGTGGTAACATGGGGGTTGAAATTGAAACCACAGCTGTCTTTCCTAATTCAACTATGCCCGCACCTCACTTTCAGCCTGTCCAGACCCATCATCTCATGACATCCCTGTTTGGGGACTTCCTGCACTAATGGAAAGGCCTGTTAATACTAGGGGCTATTGGATACTCAGAAAGCATAAACAAGTGTCTACTGGCATTCATCTGAAGCTACTATTTCTCTATAAGGAATAGGTCAGAGCTCGAAGATTCATGTTTACCTTGTGCTGTTCCCCTGACTTTCACCACCTGACACCAATAATGGATGTCTGTTTCTTTTTTTTAAGATTTTATTTATTTATTCATTCATGATAGAGAGAGAGAGAGAGGAGGCAGAGACAGAGGGAGAAGCAGGCTCCGTGCCGGGAGCCCGATGTGGGACTCGATCCCGGGACTCCAGGATCACACCCTGGGCCAAAGGCAGGCGCTAAACCGCTGAGCCACCCAGGGATTCCCTGGATGTCTGTTTCTAATTCAATATTTTTAATGTAATGTCTAGTCGTATATACTATGAATCTCTCGACTTCCCCTGGAGATTTCCTATGAACCAACAATTGCACTACTGGGATTTACTACAAAGATACAGATACAGTGAAAGACCACGACACCTACACCCCAATGTTTATAGCAACAAGGTCTATAGTAGCCAAAGTGTGGAGGAGCCTCGGTGTCCAGTAAAATATGAATGGATAATGAAGATATGGCCTATATATACAAAGGAATATTACTCAACCATTAGAAATGAAGAACACCCACCATTTGCTTCATCGTGAAAGGAACTGGAGGGTATTATGCTGAGTGAAGTAAGTCAGTCTCAGAAGAACAAACATATGGTCTCATTCATTTAGGGAATATAAAAAATAGTGAAAAAGAGTAAAGGGGAAAGGAGATAAAATGAGTTGGAAATACCAGAGAGGTCAGCAGAACATGAGAGACTCCTAACTCTGGGAAAGGAACTCTGGGAAGCAACTCTGGGAAGGGGTAGTGGTAAGGGATGTCACCGGGGGTAAGGGTGACTGGGTGACGGGCAATGAGGCGTCACTTGACCTGATGAGCACTGAGTGTTATACTGTATGTTGGCATAGCACACTGCAATGAAAAATAATTAAGAAATAAAATTTGAAAAACAAAACAAAATTCAGATAATGAGGAATAATCCTAACCAAATAGGAAAGGACCTATAGTCAAAAATTCTAAAATACGTATGAAAGAGATTAAAGAAGATAGAAATATATGGAATACAGTCTATTCTTATGGATTGGAAAATTAAATATTTATATAATGTCTATGCCACCAACAGCAATCTATGCATTCAATATGAACCCTATCAAAACACCACCAACATTTTCTCGGGAATGGAAGAAGCCTAAAATTTGTAAGTAAACAGAAATTATTCTGACTAGGCAAAAGAAGGTTGAAACAAAAAAGAAATCAGGGCAGCCCGGGTGGCTCAGCATTTTAGCACTGCCTTTTTGTCCAGGACGTGATCCTTGAGACCTGAGAACGAGTCCCATATTAGGCACCCTGCATGGCGCCTGCTGCTCCCTCTGCCTGTGTCTCTGCCATTCTCTCTGTCTCTCTGTGTCTCTCATGAGTAAATAAAAAAAACTTAAAAAAAAGCAAAAGCCATCACAATTCCGGATTTCAAAGTTGTGATCATCAAAACAGTATAATAGTGGCAGTAAAACACGCACATGGTCAATGGAATAGAATAAAGAACCCATAAATGGACACACAGTTCTTTGGTCAACTTATCCTCAACAAAGTACAAAAGACTATCAACTGGAAAAGAGACAATCTCTTCAACAAGTGGTGTTGGGAACATTGGACAGCTCCATTAGAAGAATGAACCTGGGCCATTCTTACATTCCACACAAAGATAAACTCAGAGTAGATGAAAGACGTAAATGTGAGGCAAGAAACCATCAAAATCAAAGAGATTTTGTGACCTCGGCCACAAACAGGTTCTTGGTACTCGAATCTCCAAAGGTAAGGGAAACAAAAGTAAAAATGAACTCTATGGACTACACCAAGGAAGGAGCTGTCATACAGCTGTGGAAACACTCAACATAATTAAAAGACAACCTAACAAATTGGAAAGATAGGGATGCCTGTGTAGCTTCAGCATCTGCCTTTGGCACAGGGAGTCCTAGAGTTCTAGGATTGAGACCAGCATCAGGCTCCCTGTGGGGAGCCCACTTCTCCCTCTGCCTGTCTCTGCATCTCTCTCTCTGTCTCTCATGAATGAACAAATAACATCTTCCAAAAGAATAAAAAAAATGGGAGATTTGCAAATATATCTCCAGATTATGGTAGGTTTCCAAAATCGAAAAATAAATTACCAAACTAAACAACCACAAAGTGAAAACTACAATCAGAAATGGGCGGAAGACATAAAGAGACACCCTGTCCTGAGTTGAGTTGTTGACTCTCACTTTATATTAGGTAGGTCATCCACATGCAAAATGAAATTTATTGTCTCCTCTAGGTCTGCCTTATATCAACTGCACAATTTGAACAGAGAATGCATCCCGAAGACAAGAGGAAAATACTTTCTGCCTCAGACTGGAGGACCTGCCAGAAAACGTAGCAAGAAAACTACTTAAAAAAAAAAGAGGGATCCCTGGGGGGCGCAGCGGTTTGGCGCCTGCCTTTGGCCCAGGGCGTGATCCGGGAGACCCTGGATCGAGTCCCGCGTTGGGCTCCCGGTGCATGGAGCCTGCTTCTCCCTCTGCCTGTGTCTCTGCCTCTCTCTCTGTGTGTGACTATCGTAAATAAATAAAAATTAAAAAAAAAAAAAGAAAGCTTGGTAACCTGGAAAGAAAATAATGAGTTTTCCTATGACAATATCTTTATAGAGTCAATGAGAAAAAACCTTACATAAAAACTGGAAGAGGGATCCCTGGGTGGCGCAGCGGTTTGGCGCCTGCCTTTGGCCCAGGGCATGATCCTGGAGACCCAGGATCGAATCCCATGTCGGGCTCCCGGTGCATGGGGCCTGCTTCTCCCTCTGCCTGTGTCTCTGCCTCTCTCTCTCTCTGTGACTATCATAAATAAATAAAAAAATTAAAAAAAAAAAAAAAAAAAAAAACTGGAAGAAATAACTCATGAGCTCAGAAAAAAAATCAGGATATAAAATCAGCAAATAAAATAAAGGTATATTCATACAAAATAACAACAAATTATATATTCAAAATAACAAAATAATCCGATTTACACTGCCACCAAAAATAAATATTTAGGATTAAATTTTACTAATAAATTGAAATTTCTCCAGAAAATGACCTATATTTATGTGTGTCTTTGGAAATACAAGCAGAAACTCAAGAAGAACTGTGCCTAGAACTTCATATAGTCAGAAGGCCATCTACACAAATTGCTATAGAATTGTGGTGCAACACTTGTGCTGGCTTTTAAATACACGAATGTAAGTCTGGAGCTGGTTATATAGTTAGAGGACATGCAAAGAGGGACCTCCCTCCACTGATTAAACCAGACCAGACCTGACCCTGTGGCCGGGAGAGCAGTCCCAGCCTCAGAATCCCCAGGTGACCCTATTCAGTGATCAGGACACAGCGCAAACAAACCAGCATGGAGTCTGTGCTCGGCTGGGTTTTCCTTGTCGCTATTTTAAAAGGTAATTCATAGAGAACCAATGACCTTGAGTCTGTGAGTGGAGATGAGTGAGAGAAACTGGGAATGTGGGACAGTTTCCTGACCAGGATGTCTTGTGTCTGCAGGTGTCCAGGGTGAATTGCAGCTGGTGGAGCTTGGGGGAGATCTGGTGAAGCCAGGGGGGTCCCTGAGACTCTCCTGTGTGGCCTCTGGATTCACCTTCAGTAGCTATGCCATGAGTTGGGTCTGCCAGGCTCCAGGGAAGGGGCTGCAGTGGGTTGCAGCTATTAGCAGTAGTGGAAGTAGCACATACCATGTAGACGCTGTGAAGGGCCGATTCACCATCTCCAGAGACAACGCCAAGAACACAGTGTATCTGCAGATGAACAGCCTGAGAGCCGAGGACACGGCCGTGTATTACTGTGCAGACACAGTGAGGGGACCTCATTGTGAGCCCAGATAGAAACCTCCCTGTAGAAGGGGATCAGACCACCAGGGGGTGTGCACTCCTCACCACTTCTATCTTAAAGTCCCAGGAGCAGGTGCAGAGGGTGGTTCTGGGCAGGTTCCTGTCAGGGTCTGGGATTCCTCTCCAAAGAGAAGTTTCCCCCAGGGAGCCCCTCTCAACACTTGATTATGTGTTTACCTATTCAGTCTCTTTCTAAGAGACTTAGAATTCAACGATAGGTCTTGAACTTACTTGTACTTAACTTTTCCTGACCCGAAATATTAATCAATTACAAATAACTCCCTTCAAATCATCTGAAGCTTTTCATGAGTCCTAATGGCACTCACTGTGTATCACAGGACCCCAAGCTAACATGGTGTCTTGAACATCTCGGTATAGAGGAATCCCCAATCAACACAAGAGAAAAGAAACATAATACAAAAATGTTGAGGATCCCTGGGTGACTCAGCAGTTTAGCGCCTGCCTTTGGCCCCGGGCGCAATGCCTGGAGTTTTGAGAGATGCCTTCTTAGCAGTCACTGAAACTGAGGACAAAAAGATGCTACCTGAATTCGCCTCTAGGATTTGGATGAATTTCTCTCTCAGATTTCAGTATTTCATTATTTTGAGATTATCTTTATGCTTTGTGTAGCAGAATGGTCCACATTCATTCTTATGCAGGTGGCTGTCCAATTTTTTCAGATCCATTTTGTTGATGTGTCTTTCTTTCATTAGATATTTTTTTCTTGCTTTTTGAGGAGTAGTTGCCCATAGAGCTGAGGGTCCCTTTCTGCGCTCTCTGCTCTGTTCCATTGATCTATGTGTTGTTTTTTCCAGTACCAGGCTATCTTGATGATAACGGCTTTATAATAGAGCTTGTCTGCAAACATTGTTATGCCCTCTAGCTGTAGTTTTCTTTCTGTTTTTTTTTTCCAAAATGATTCTACCTGTTTGCAACTTAGGAAAGAAATTGAGGAAGACACAAAGAGATGGAAAACATTCTGTGCTTACAGATTAGAACAACGAATATTGTCAGGGCACCTGTGTTGCTCAGAGGTTGAGTGTCTGCAATTGGCTAGGGTTGTGATCCTGGGGTCCTGGGGTGGTGTCCTGCATCAAGCTTTTGGAAGGGAGCCTGCTTCTCCCTCCGCCTATGTCTCTGCCTCTGTCTCTGTGACACTCCTGAATAAATAAATAAATCTTTAAGGCAGAAAACAAAAATATTGGCGATCCCTGGGTGGCTCAGCGCTTTGGCGCCTCCCTTTGGCCCAGGGTGTGATCCTGGATTCCCGAGATCGAGTCCCACGTCGGGCTCCCTGCATGGTCCTGCTTCTCCCTCAGCCTGTGTCTCTGCCTCTCTCTCTTTCTCTCTCATAAATGAATAAATAAAATCTTAAAAAAATCAAAAATAAATCCTGTGAAAATCACTATGTTGCCCAGAACCTTATACATATTCAAAGCAGTCCTTGTGAAAGCATCCTAAACATTTTTCACAGAGTATGAGCATATAATCCTAAGATTTTTATGGCACACACAGAGACATTAGGGACACATGGATGCACTGGCATGGCCCGGCTGTATTTGTTGTGAGCAGTATGATGTAACTGCCCTCATCCAGTGAAGGGTGCATTTCTCACCTGGAACTAGGACTAATCTGTTGCAAACCATAGGTATCTGTCAAAAAGTCACAGTGGACACACTGAACAGAAGGAGAAAAATGATACAAGAGAGTCAGAGATACTCAGACACCTTGGAACTTCAGTTTAAGGATGTTCTGTTATAACGTTTCCAGAAGATGAGGATGCGATGACCCAGTGGGATTTGTGTCTCACCATCGCCTTACAGGGTTGTGTTGTACTGATGGCTGTTAGGTGTGTCCCTTGTCACTGGATGAACATTTGGTGTCCTGTGTCCTCATTTCAACACACCTGCATCTGTGATTCTCCCTCTGGACATGAGATCAGTTTCCCTTTAGTATTTTCTCAATGGAACCCCTCAAGAGTCCTACACGACTTACTTGGCCTTTATCATTTCATTTAAATGCAATCATTTTTGTCATGGTATGTGCAACAACCATGTAAAATGACCTGATTATGTCAATATCTAACAGCTCTACCATCCTATTTCATAGGCTACATATGCACTTACATGACAGTGAAGCTATTTCATGGAAGGTAAGTCCACTCATGATCAGCAAGACAGGGGAGCAGCTCTGAATGCTCAGAAGCAGGGCGTTGTTTGGCTGTGATGATTTCATCAACATTTTACAAATAACAGCTGTCCCCAGACATGAACACTCAGAAAATAGATGTGAGATGATGGAGGAATTGATGGAGCGTACAGTTCCTCTTGCAGTGTGCAGCCCTGGACCTGAGCTGGGCTTACATGGATGTCTAAATGCACAGTGCAATTGGCAATGGATTGTTATCATTTGCTGTTGGTGTTGTTTCCTCTGTAGATGCTCACACCCCACCTCGTTAAGGCATGTATTGGGGCTTTGTGACTCTTCCTGGCTGCATTGGAGAGCCATTATGAACATGGCCTCCTATCTCTAGCCTGAGATTGAATACGTGCACCCTGGAGTCTTCATGGAGCCCTCATAGGAGAGCCATCAAGCCCTTTCTGTCCTCAGTTGACATCTGAATCATGGGTTCACCATACCTGTCTCTGAGCTTGTTTATCTAAGGCACATGAATGGGTCTCTAAATGACAATATGAAAGGTTCCTGTAATGTGGACGTGGGCTGGTCCTCTGAGGGGGTGACATGAGAGCGGGTCTACTTCCTGCCTGCTCATCTCAGAATAGAGGTCACAGGACCACACAGTGTTCAGTTTATGGAAACAAAGCACAACGCTTGCACTCAGACCCAATGTTCACACGTCTTCAGGTTCCTGTCCTTCTTAACCATCCATCACATGGTGCCACTTTTTCTTCTTGGCACTCACGGTGTCCTTAGATACAGGAAATTTCCCCATTTTTCCATTTGAGCACCATCATGCGAGGTTTGTCCACCTGAGGAGTAGAATTCTCCAAGTTCATATGTTCTTCTCATGTCTTAAAATCCTTGACAGTAGCTTCTGCCAGCAACTTCCCTCCTGCTGTCATCCTCATGGTTGTATCTCCCCAATGTCAACACTGCACAGCTCCAACACTCAAAACCTGCTCAGTATTCTATTAGAAGCCTTGCTGTTGTTTTTTTCAACTCTGATCAATTTCATAGATGTTTGAAATGATTCAATAACTATCCAGCAGTTTCAGGGATGTGACAAGTCCTGAGACCCCCTAATATTCTGACATGTTTACTTCTCTCTCCCATATTTTCTTATACTAAAGATGGTGTGGTGAATTCTCTCTGATTTATATGTTGTAGGTGAACTTTGGGCCCTGATGTTTTGTTTCAGAGTATCGTAAACTTATTTTCACCCCTACTCTGATTCTGGATCCTAAGGACTCATTTTTGTTTGTACAAGCCTATGGAGTATTGTACTAATATTATATTATGTTTCAAGAAGTAATTATAGACATATGTGGTCCATGCACATAAGGTCATCCAACAAGTGACATAAGGAGCAATGCACCACCTAGCAGTGAGACCAGGGCTTCAAGGAGGGCACAGATGCTCCCAAAGGACCATAATTGCAGGAATATTATTGGCAGGACTCCATGTCTCTGTGCAGGTGACACAGGTGCCATTTGGGTGGTGAGCTCTGCTTGCAGTCTTTCCGATGCATATGATCCATTCAAAAATGCAAAGTGGGAGTACCGGGGTTCTCAGCACTTTAGTGCCACCTTCAGCCCAGTCTGGTCCTGGAGATCAGGGATCGAGTCCCACATCAGGCTCCATGCATGGAGCCTGCTTCTCCCTCTGCCTGTGTGTCTGTATCTCTCTCTCTCTCCATGTCTCTCATGAATAAATAAATAAAACATTAAAGAAACAAAGATGGAATGGGCTAGATTTGGAAACAGAACAGAAGTCCTGTATGCAGCCCGCAGGGTCATGGGGACTGATCTAAGAAAACCAAAATTACGGTTGATCAGAGACTCAAATTGAAATTGGTTTGAAACGGAAATTTCCTGCTGCATTTGTTATAAAAAATACCTGATAAATCCATAGAAGTTCATGGTAGATGCTTTTCTTCTATTAGATGGAATATCGTATTTGAATGTAAAAGGAATTCATGAAAAACTTGCAGTTGCAAGGCAGCAGTATACTGTTAATTTAGGAGGGATAAGAAAAATAGAAATATAGGGTATACAATGGAAAATGTTCATTCTGACATGAGTTTATTATATCCCAAAGTCTGCTTGAATGAGCTCATTCTGCATCAGGTAAGCTCATCAAAGCGATTACAGAAGATCACAGAGTTAACTGCAGTGGAACACAGTGACTGAGTTTTTAGAGACTTACAAATCCAACTGAATTACCTGAAACCCTCTGAAATTCAGCTAAATTCTAAATTTAGAATTGCAGGAATATTATAGGCAAGACTCCGTGTCTTTGTGAAGTGGACGCAGGCATCTTTTGGTTGGTGGTCTCTGCTGGCAGTCTTCCTGATGCATGTGATCCATTCAAAGTTGCAATGTGTTAGACTTGGAGACAGAAGACAAGTCCTGTACATAGCCCATAGGGTCACGGGGAATGATCTGAGAAATTCAAAATTAAGGTTGATTAAAAGCACAGAGTGAAAAGAATTGAAACTGAATTTTCACGCCACATTTGTTATCAAAAATACCTGATCAATCTGTAGAAGAATTCAAGGGTAGATATTTTTCTTCTCTTAGATGGAATATACTATTTGAATGTAAAAGGAATTCATCAAAAACTTACAGTGGAAAAGAAGCATTACACTGTTCATTTAGGAGGGATAAGAAAAATAGAAATATAAGCTATACAATGGAAAATGTTCATCCTGACATCACTTTATTTTATCCCAAAATCTTCATGAATGCAGCTCATTCTGTATCATGTAAGCTCATCAGGACCATTACAGAAAATCACAGATTTGACTGGAGTGGACACAGTGACCGAGTTGATAGAGAGCTACAAATCCAACTGCATTAATTGAAATCCGCTGAAATTCGGCTAAATTCTAAATTTAGCAAAATCATGTGATCCTCAATAAAGGAGGGATCCACATTTCTAAGGAACCCTGCCACTCTGTCATTCAGGTATTTCAAGAGGGCCAGTAAGTCCTGTGGAGAGGAGCACAGGCCAACATTCTGACTCGCTGGAATGTGCCCAAGGGCAAATCACAAACCCTCTATAATTTAATAGGTAGGATAAAATCACTGTACAGGGAAAAATGGCACCTATAGAAACAAGATTTCTCTGCAAATATTATTACAAAGTACCACATGGACAAAAAGTCTGAAGTCTGGGATATTACCTAATAAAAACATAGTTTCTCAAAGTAGTCAATATGAACACACAAAGGCAGTCACATCTGCTCTGGTCACAGCAGTTTGACACAAAATATCCCAAGCTGAGCATATTGTGAGAGGACATGTATATAGGGGCCTCCTTCCATGGACTAAAACAGCCCAGACCTGAACCTGCATGTGGGAGAGGAGCCCCAGTCCCAGGAACCATAGGTAACCCCAAGCAGTGATCAGGTGAGAACACAGACAACTCACTATGGAGTCTGTGTGAGCTGCATTTTCCTTGACGCAATAATATGCCATATATATATGCCATATATATTTCATATTATATATATTTCAATATGCGAACATATAGCATAACACCCAATACACATCCCGTCAACTGCCCTCCTCTGTGTCTGTCACCCTGTCACCCCAACCCCCCGCCCAGATCCCCTTCCACTATCCCTTGTTCTTGTCCCAGAATTAGGAGTATCTCATGTTCTGATTTACTCTCTGATATTCCCACTCACTTTCTCTGCTTTAGCATTTATTCCTTTTCACAATTTTTTTATATTCCCCAAATGAATGAGAACATATGTTTGTTATTCTCCTATTGACTTACTTCACTCAGCATAATATCCTCCAGCTCCATCCACTTTGAAGCAAATTGTGGGTATTTATCGTTTCTAATAGCTGAGTAATATGCCACTGTATACATAGACCACATATATTTTTATCCACTCATCTGTCAATGGACACTGAAGCTCCTTCCACAGTTTAGCTATTGTGAACATTGCTGCTATAAACATTGAGGTGCAAGTGTCCTGCCATTTCATTGAAACTGTATCCTTAACGCTATTTTAAAAGGTAATTCATGGAGAACAACACACCTTGAGAATGTGAGTGGAGATGAAGTGAGAGAAATGGGATGGGCAACCGTATTCTTACCAGGATGTCTTCTGTCTGCAGCTGACCAAGGTGAAGTACAGCAGCTGGAGTCTGGGGGAGACTGAGTGAAACCTGGTGGGTCCCAGAGACTCTCCTGTGTGGCCTCAAGGTTCACCTTCAGTAGCTACAGCATGCATTAGGTGTCTCTCATGTTGTGTCACCCTCACAGAAATTTTCACTCATCTTCTCTCCTTTCCTTTTACTCCCTTTCACTAATTTTTATATTCCCCAAATGAATGAGACTATATAAGGTTTTTCCTTTTCCGATTGACTTTTTTTAAATCAGCATAACACCCTCCAGGTCCATCCACTTCGAAGCAAAAGGTGGGCATTTGTGGTTTCTAATGGCTG
The DNA here is from genome assembly GCF_048164855.1 of Canis lupus baileyi. Taxonomy (NCBI): domain Eukaryota; kingdom Metazoa; phylum Chordata; class Mammalia; order Carnivora; family Canidae; genus Canis; species Canis lupus. Next base: position 75,627,723 of record NC_132846.1, read on the forward strand.
AGTAATATCCTATTGTATACAAAGACCACATCTTCTTTGATACAATAATATTTTTAAATAAAATATCTTTGTTTTTTGTTACATTGAATTAGCCAACTTGTACTACATACTTCTTTTCTGATGTTCAATGTTCATCAGGTGCTTGTAACAGTATTGGTGACATCATTTGCCCTCTTTAATGTGCATCACACAATGACCCAATAGACCCACTAACCTTCCCAGCATTGTATCTCATTCTGTTTCCTATAGTTAATGGTTTCTCGTGTTCTGTCTCCCTCTCTAATGATTCCCAGGCTTTGCGGCGTTAGCCAATGTTACCTTAAAAGATTACATATATTCCACGTTAGAAATGATATGATAATTGTCCTCTGATTGACTTATTTTACTCAGCAAAATACCCTCCAGTTCCATCAATGTCACTGTAAACGGTAGGTATTTGATATTTCTGACGGTGGAGTAATATCCCATTGTATATATTCCAGATGATATTTATCCATTCTTCTGTGGTGGACATCTTGTCTCCCTCCACAGTTTGACTATTGTGTACTTTGCTGCTATGAACCCTGGGGTTCAGGTGCCCTTTGCATCACTACATCTGTGTGCTTGGGTAAATACTCAGTAATACAATTCCCAGAGCATATGCCATTCACAACAAGGGAAAGAACTAGAGATAATACTCTCTGCCATAGATCTAATTAAGAAGGATAAAGTAAAAAATAAGAGCTCAAATACAAGATGTTAATTTTAAAGTTACTAGTTGCATTTCAGGAAAGCTAATTCACACTACATTATAACTTAGTGTAGAAATGAGCCAATTCAGCTATAAATTAAAAATGATCAATGTGAGATAGGGTCTAAACTGGATGCTGTAACAGCCATGGTAAATGAGGTCGAATGGAGCATAGGTGACATAGAAGACAAGGTGATAGAAAGGAAAGAAGGTGTGGAAAGTAGAGAAACACAAATAATGGACCATGAAAGGCTTGAAAATTCACTAGTGCCATTAGTTCAAACTAAATTAAAATATTTAGGGCCCATGAAGGGAAGGAAGAGAGATAAGGACAGAACGTATATTTGAGGAAATCATAGCAAAGACTCTTTTTCTTTCCTTTTTAAAGATTTAATTTTTGTATTCATGAGAGACATAGAGAGAGAGGCAAAGACATAGGCAGAGAGAGGAGCAGGCTCCATGCAGGGAACCTGATGTGGGACTTGATACTGTGTCTACAGGATCATACCCTGGGTCAAAGGCAGGTTCTGAACAGCTGAGCCACCCAGGAGTTCCAGCAGACTCTCTTTTTCAATAAAAAACACATCCAGATTGAAATTGAGGGAGTAAACTCCCACTAATCATGTCAATGGGCGTCAAGGGGAAGGAAGAGGGGCAATGCTTATAGGAGCTGGTCTAGAATTTAAAACAAAGCCTATAATAAATGATGAAGAAGGATACTATATCATAAAAACTGTTTATCCAACAGAAGATCTGCCTTTTCAAAATATTCACACTGCTAACTTCGGAGAAGACAAGTGCACAAACCAATTAACCCTAAATTTAATGACACTCATGGCTACTATTACCTTTACAGCGGGGACTTCAATGTCCCCTGACATCAGTGAGAATCATCTAAGCAGAAGCTCAACAAGTAACAAGGGGTTTGAGAGATATACTGGATCAGACATACTTCACAAATATATCAGAGCATTTTTCCCAAAGCAGAATACACGTTCTTCTTTATTACACGTGGAAAATACTCCAGAATTGATCATACACATGGTCGTAACTCATGTGTCAAGTGGTACAGAACGGTTGAATTCACTCCATGCATATTTTCAGACCAATATGCTATGAAACAAGAAGGCAAACCCAATAAAACATGGAAGGCCCATAAAGGACAATGTGATACCACCTCACACCAATGAGAATGGGGAAAAATAAGAAGATATGAAAGAACAAATGTTGAAGTGGATGTGGAGAAAGGGAACCCTCTTGCATTGTTGGTGGGAATGTGAGTTTGTACAGTCACTTTGGAAAACTGTGTGGAGGTTCCTCAAAGAGTTAAAAATAGAACGGTCCTAAAACCCAGCAATTGCACTGCTGGGGATTTAACTCAAAGATACAGATATAGTGAAATGCCTGGACACCTGTACCCCCATGCTTATAGCAGCAATATCCACAATAGCCAGCCTGTGGTAGGAGCCCTGGTGTCCGTCAAACGATGGATGGATAATGAACATGTATTCTATATTTACAATGGAATATTCCTCAGCCACCAGAGAGGAGGAACAATTGCTTCAACGTGAGTGGAACTGGAGGGTATTATGCTGAGTGAAGTCGGTCAATTGGAGGACAAACATTATATGCTTTCATTCTTTCGGGTAATATAAAAAATGGGGTAAAGAATTATAGAGGAAATGAGGGAAAATAAGTGGAAAAAATTAGAGAGGGTGACAAAACATGAGAGACTTCTAAATCTGGGAAACGAACAAGAGGTAGTGGGAGGAGAAGTGGGTGGGGCATGGGGTGACTGGGTGACGGGCACTGAGGGGAACATTTGAGCAGATGATCCTGGGGTGCTATGGTATATGTTGGAAATCAACCTTCAATAAAAAATACATAACAATTAAATAAATGCACAGAAAAGGACATCTTATTGAAGAAGGAATGAGACAATGAAGAAATTAAAGAATTTAAGCAAAATTTCACTCAATGAACATTAAATCACAATCATGCAATTCAGTATGTCTCTCAAACCCCTTGTTTCCTTGTAAAGCTTTGGGACACATCAAAAGCCATCCACCAAGGGAATGACGGAGAATACAGGTCTTCTCCAGGACCTGATATAAATGGGAGCATATCCAGTGCATTAGCAGAGTGAAGATGAGGGTAAAACATATTGCCAGGCTGCTGCTCCCACATGCAGAAGAATGAAAGGGGACACTTTTCTTACATCATCACAACAATGGACTAAAAGTTGATGAAGGATCTAAATGAGTCGGGAAACCATCAGAATCCTCAGGAGAACACAGGCAGCCCTTTTTCTACCTCGGCTGCAAGCACTTCTAGATGAGTCTCCAGAGGTAAGGAAAAGAAAAGGAAAATGAAGTATGGAGACTTTATCAAGAAAGAGCATTTTCACACAAAGGAATCACTCAGTGTAATTAAAAGGCAGCCCTCAGAATGGGAGAAGATATTTGGTAATGTCTTATCAGATTAAAGGCTCGATTTCATATGTAAAATGAACATATCAAGCTCAACAGCCACCAGTATCTTCAATGAGAATTGGGCAGAAGTTGTGAACAGACTTCCTGTCCTGTCCTGAGTTCCCACATCACGCCGTATATTAGGGAGCTCGTTCTCATGCAAAACGAAATTCATTTGCTCTCCTAGATTTGCCATATATCAAACAAAATATTAGAAGAAAGTGTCTGACAGAAAAGAAGGAAAACATCAATGCCCGTAAGTCGAAGATTACCATAGAAATTAGGCAATAATAAGCTAAAAGACTTTAAAATCATTCAACAGGAATAAAATAATTTGTTTACATATACAATGTCAGTGAGCAAAATAATTCCAAAAATACACTTAAAAGTAAGTAAAGAACTCAGGGAAAATTCTGGATATCAAATAAAATAGACCATAAAGTTAATTTCTACACACTAACAACTAAATTTCTGTATAAAATATACAAAACCTTCTCCTTTACACTGGTATTACAAATAAATATTTATGACTACACTTGTTTAAGGAGAGAAAATCCTCTTTAAAAATGAACTATATAAATGAGAGACTTTCAAAAGGCACAGAAACACAAACATAAATACTTTGATGGATTAGAAGTTCATAAAATCACTGTACCAACAAAAGAATGTGATCTACCATTGTAAAGTAATGCTTGTATATAACTTGTAAAGAATTGAATCTAAGACTGGAGCTGACTATATAGTCAGAGTACAAGCAAATAAGGCCCTCCCTTTCACTGATTAAACCAGCCAAGTCCTGACCCTAAAGCTGGAGAGGAGCCCCAGCCCCAGGATACACAGGCGGTCCCATTCAAGGCTCACGACACAACACAGACAACCCATGATGGAGTCTGTGCTTGGCTGGGTTTTCCTCATCGCTATTTTAAAAGGTAGTTCATGGAGAACAAGGGACCTTGAATCCTTGAGTGGAGATGAGTGAGCGAAAGAGGGGATGTGGGACCGTTTCCAGACCGGGATGTCTTGTGTCTGCAGGTGTGCAGGGTGAGGTGCAGCTGGTGGAGTCTGGGGGAGACTTGGTGAAGCCTTGTGGGCTCCTGAGACTCTCCTGTGTGGCTTCTGGATTCACCTTCAGTAGCTACATCATGAGCTGGGTCCGCCAGGCTCCAGGGAAGTGGCTGCAGTGGGTCGCATACATTAACAGTGGTGGAAGTAGCACAAGGTACACAGATGCTGTGAAGGGCCGATTCACCTCTCCAGAGACAACGCCAAGAACATGCTGTATCTGCAGTTGAACAGCCTGAGAGCCGAGGACACCGCTGTGTATTACTGTGCGAGGGACACAATGAGGGGACCTCAGGGTGAGCCCAGACACAAACCTCCCTGTAGAAGGGGATCGGGACCACCAGGGCGTGCACACTCCTCACCACTTCTGTCTTGAAGGCCCAGGAGCAGGTGCAGAGGGAGGTTCTGGGCAGGTTTCCTGTCTGGGTCAGGGCTTCCTCTCCATGGAACAGTTTCCCCCAGGGAGTCTCTCTGAACACTTGATTGTGTGTTTACCTATTCAGTCTCTTTCTTAGAGACTTAGAATTCAACTATAGCACTTGCACTTACTTGTACTTAACTTTTCCTGAACTGAAATATTAATCAATTACAAATAACTCCATTCATGTCATCTGAACATTTTCATGAGTCGTATTGGCCCTCCCTTTAGATCACAGGACCCCAAGGTAACTGTTCTCTTGCACATCACGGTACTCAATAATCTCCATGCAACACAAGTGAAAAGACATTCTACAAAAATGCTAAAAACGTCCTGGGATTGAGAAAAATTCCCAGCATGACATGGTAGGGATGTGCACTCTGAGGTCGCTCACACACACACACACAATCATGAGAGAATAAGCTTTAAATACCTTCACCTTCATGTCTTATGAGAGCCAGGCAAGTCTCTCATCACGTCATAAATGCCTAGATGGTGCCTGGGAGGACACTAGCTTAGGGTGTGTGTTGTGGGTCAGTGATGGGGACAGGATCCTGCTCCATGGGATTCGGGGAGGAGGTGGGGCCCTAGGGGAGCACTTAGGTCAGGAGGTGCATGATTGGTCCAGGGCCCTTAAATACCAGGAATGGGAAATCACCCTGCATCCTGGCCCAATGCGAAGTGATGAGGAAAGGATGGTCTAGGACCTGGGTGCTCTCCAGACACCACATGTGCCTCCCCTGGACATCAGATGTCTCAGATCCCAGATCTGTGAGAATTAGTGTCTCTGGTTTGCTCCATCCAGCCCATGTACGATATTCCAGGAGTTGGGACAGGGTAAAGTATTTTTTTCTTTGTTTAAATTGAATTTACTAATATTTACTACTCATTCAGTGCTCATCACATCAGGTGCCCTCCTTAACTCCAATCACCCAGTTCCCCCATCCCCCACCCTCTCCCTTCCAGCGACCCTCAGTGTTTTTTTCCCCAGAGTTAAGTGTCTCTAATGATTTGTCTTCTTCTGTAGTATTACCCCAGTAAGTTTCACTCCTTCCTTTATGGTCTCTTTCAATATTTCCTATATTACACATATGAATGACACCATATCATTGCCTTTCTGTGATTAATTTCTCTCAACATAATACCTCCAGGGCCACCCATGTTGAAGGAAATGTTATTTCATGTTATTATCATTTCTGACAGCTGTGTAATATCCCATTGTATATATAAACCACATTTTGAGTATATTTTTATTGGAGTCTGTTTGCCAACATATATTATAATAGCCAGTAATCATTCCACCAATTGCCCCCCTAAGCTCTTGTCATCCAGGCACCCCAACCCCCTGACCATCACACCTTCCACTCTCATTGTTTTTCCCCCATACGTAGCAGTTTCTCATGTACTGTCACTGTCTCTGATAAATGCCACTCATTCTATCTCCTTCCCCCTTTATTCCCTTGCAGTATTTCTTATGTTCATTTTATGAGTGAAATCATATAATGTTTTTCATTCTCTGAATCACTTACTTCACTCAGCATAATACCCTCCACGTTCATCCACGTTGAAGCAAATGATGGGTATTCATCGTTTCTAATGGCTGAGTAATGTCCCAGTGTATATATAGAACATAACTCCTTTATCCATTCATCTGTCGATGGACATTGAAGCTCCTTCCGCAGTTTCTTTATCCAGCTTTCTGTAGAGGGGTTTCATGATTCCTCCCACGGTTTGACTATTGTGGACATTGCTGCTGAGAACATTGGGGTGCAAGGGTCCCTTCATTTCATTAAATTTGCGTGTTTGTGGTAAATACCCTGTATTGTAGTGGCTGCATCACAGGGTTGCTCTATTCTCACTTTTTCAGGACATTCCTTTCTGCTTTCTGGAGTGGCTGAACAAGCCTGCATTCCCACCAAAAGTGAAAGAGACAGTTCCACTTCCTCAATATCCTCGCTTATATTTATTGTTTCCTGGCCTTGTTACTTTATCCATTCTGAGTTGTATAAGTGGGATCTTAGTGTGGTTTTCATTTGTATTTCCCTGATGACAAGTCATGTGGATCATTTTTCTTATCTGCCTGTTGACCAGGTGTAGGTCTTCTTTGGAGAAATGGCTGTTTGTGGCTTCTCTCCATTTCTTCACTGGATTGTTTGTTTTGTTGGGTGCTGACTTTATTAAGGAAATATCTTTTCCTATTCTGTACGTTGCCTTTCATTTTGTCGCCTGTTGCATTGTTGTACAGATTCTACCATGATGAAGCCCTAATAGTTTGCTTTCCCTATGTTTCCCTGTTGTTTCCTATGCCTTTTGAGAGGTGCCTTGATAGCAGTCGCTTCAGCTGCAGATAAAAAGTTGCTACCTGAATTCTCCTCTAGGAGTTTGATGGATTAGTGTCTCAGATTTTGGTATTTCATCCATTTTGAGATTATGTTTGTGTTTGGTGTAGCTGTATGGTCCACATTCATTCTTATGCAGGTGGCTGTACAATTTTTTTCAGATCCATTTATTGATGAGACATTTTTTCACTAGATATTTTTTCTTGCTTATTGAGGAGTAGTTGCCCATAGAGTTGAGGGTCCATTTCTGCGTTCTCTGCCCTTTTCCACTGATATATGTGTTGTTTTTGCCAGTACCAGGCTATCTTGATGATAAAGACTTTATAATAGAGCTTGTCTGCAAATACTGTTTTACCCAACAGCTGTAGGATTTTTTTTTGGCCAAAATGTTTATACCTATTTGGCGACTTAGGAAAGGAATTGAAGAAGATGCAAAGGGATGGAAAACCTTCTGCTCCTATGGATTAGAGCAATGAATGTTGTCAGGGGACCTGTGTGGCTCAGGTGTGATCCTGGTGTCCTGGGATGGTGTCCTGCATCAGGCTTTTGAAAGTGATCCTGCTTCTCCCTCTGCCTATGTCTCTACCTCCGTCGGTGTGACTCTTGTGAATAAATAAATAAATAAATATTTAAACAAAAAAGAAAAATAACTATTGTGAAAATCGCTATGCTGCCCATAACCTACATAATCAAAGCAATCCTTATCAAAATATCATGGACATTTTTGGCAGAGTATGAACATATAATCCTAAGATTTTTATGGCACACACAGAGACACATTGATGCTCTGGCATTGCCCTGCTGTATTTGTTTTGAAAAGTATCTGTTAGCCTCCCTTTTCAAGTGAAGGGTACATTTTTCACCTGGAACTAGGACTAACCTGTTGCAAACCATAGGTATCTGTCAAAAAGTAACAGTGGACGCACAGAAGGATAATAATGATACAAGAGAGTCAGAGACACTCAGACACTTTGGAACTTCAGTTTAAGGATGTTCTTTTATAACGTTTCCGGAAGATGAGGATATGATGACCCTGTGGGATATGTGTCTCACCATCAGCTTACAGGGTTGTGTTGTACTGCTGGCTGTGACGTGTGCACCTTATCACTGGTGAACATTTGGTGCCTGTGTCCTCATTTCAAACCCACCTGCATCTGTAACTCTCCCTCTGGACATGAGATCTGATTCCCTTTAGGATTTCCTCAATGAAACCCCTCATGGGACCTACATGACTTATTAACTCTTTATCATTTTATTTAAATGCAATCATTTTTGTCATGGTATGTGCAACAACCAGGTAAAATGACCTGGTCATGTCAATATCTAACAGCTATACCATCCCATTCCATAATCTACATGTGAACTTACATGGCGGTGAAGCTGTTTCAGGGAAGGTTTCTCTACTCATGGTCAGAAAGGCAGGGGAGCACCTCCAAATGCCCAGAAGCAAGGCAGTAGTTGGCTTTGCCAATTTCAGTAATATTTATACACATACCAGCTGTCTCCAAACACGCACACTCAGAACATAATGGGAGAGGATGGAGCAAGGGATGGAGCACACATTTGCTCTGGCAGTGTGTAGACCTGGATCAGAGATGGGCTTGGATGAATCTGTAAATTCACAGTGCAGTTGGCAATGGATTGTTATCATTTGCTATTGGTTGTTTTTCCCTCTTTAGATGCTCACATCCTCCCTTGTTGAGGCCTCTTTTGGAGGTTTTGTGACTCTCTTCCTGACTGCATCAGAGAGCTTTTCTGAACATGGCCTCCTACCTCTAGCCTGGGGTTGAACGTTTGAACCCCTAATCTTCAGCGAGCCCTCACAGGAAAGCCATGAAGCCCTTTCTGTCCTCACTTTACAACTGAACCCCATGTTCACCCTGCTTGTATCTAAGCTGGTTTATCTCAGGCACATGAATGAGTCTCTAAACTTCAAAACGAGGGATTCCTGTGGTGTGGACCTGGGATGGTCCTCCGAGCAAGGGTCTCATGGTCTATTACTTTCTGTCTGCTAGTCTCAGGATAGAGGTCACAGGACCAAACAGGGTTCAGTTTATGGAAATACAAATCAAAACACCTGCACTCAGACATAATGTTTACCCATCTCCAGAATCCTGTCCTTCTTAACCATCCATCACATGGTGTCACGTTTTCTTTGTAGGACTCAGGGGGACCACAGAAATTTCCCCACTTTGCCACTTGAGCACCATCATACCAGGTTCGCTCCATGCAGGACCAGAATTCTTTTTTTTATTGGTGTTCCATTTGCAAACATACAGAATAGCACCCAGTGCTCATCCCATCAAGTGCCCACATCAGTGCCCATCACCCAGTCACCCCCACCCCCTGCCCACCTCCTTTTCTACATCCCCTTGTTCGTTTCCCAGAGTTAGGAGTCTCTCATGGTCTGTCTCCCTTTCTGATATTTCCCACTCATTTTTTCTCCTTTCCCCTTTATTCCCTTTCACTATTTTTATATTCCCCAAATGAATGAGACCATATAATGTTTGTCCTTCTCTGATTGACTTATTTCACTCAGCATAGTACCCTCCAGTTCCCTTCATGTCAAAGCAAATGATGGGTATTTGTCGTTTATAATGGCTGAGTAATATTTTATTATATACATAGACCACATCTTCTGTATCCATTCATCTTTTGATGGACACCGCGTTTCCTTCCACAGTTTGGGTATTGTGGACATTGCTGCTATAAATTCAGGGTGCAGTTGCAGGACCAGAATTCTAAAGGTTCACACATTCCTCTCTTGTCCTTTAAATCCTTGACAGTAGCTTCTGCAAGCAACCTCCCTCCTACTGTCATTCCAATAGTTGACTCTCCCCTAAGCCACACCCCTCAGCTCCAACACTCCAAAATCTGCTCAGTATTCTTTTTTAAGATTCTATTTGCTTATTCATGAGAAACACACACACACACACACACAGATACTCAGTATTCTTTTATGAGTCTTGCCGTTTTTATTCTTTCAACCTCCCTCCTACTGTCATTCCAATAGTTGACTCTCCCCTAAGTCAACACCCCTCAGCTCCAACACTCCAAAATCTGCTCAGTATTCTTTTTTAAGATTCTATTTGCTTATTCACGAGAAACACACACACACACACACACAGATACTCAGTATTCTTTTATGAGTCTTGCCGTTTTTATTCTTTCATCTCTGATCAATTTCTTCAAAGTTTGAAATGATTCAATAACCCTCCAGCTGTTCCAGGGATGTGAGAAGCCCTGAGTCCCCCTAATCCTCTGACATCTTAACTCCTTCCTCCCATATTTTTCTATACTAAAGACGGTGTGGTGAATTCTTTCTAATTTATATGTTGGTGGTCCACCTTGAACTCTGGTATTTTCTTTCAGAACATTCTAAACTCATTTCACCCCCAACTCTGATTCTGGATCCTATGGACTTATTTTTGTTTGTACAAGCCCATTCAATATCATACAATTATTATATTATGTTGCAGGAAGTACATGTTGACATATGTGGTTTATACACCTAAGGTCATCCAACAAGTGATATAAAGAGCAATGCACCTCCTATCAGTGAGATGGGGCTTCTAGGAGGGCAGGAAGTGTTCCCACGGACTAGAATTGCAGGAATATTATAGGCAAGACTCCATGTCCTTGTGAAGTGGACACAGGCACCTTTTGGATGGTGGGCTCTTCTGGCAGTCTTCCTGATCCATATGATCCATTCAAAGTTGGAATGTGTTAGATTTGGAGACAGAACAGAAGTCGTGTGCACAGCCACAGGGTCAGGGGGAATGATCTGAGAAAATCACATTTAAGGTTGATTAGAGGCACAGAGTAAAAAGAATTGAAACTGAATTTTCCTGCCACATTTGTTTTCTTTTTCCTTTTATTTTTTAATAATAAATTTATTTTTTATTGGTGTTCAATTTGCCAACATACAAATAACACCCAGTGCTCATCCCGTCAAGTGCCCCCCTAAGTGTCCACCACCCAGTCACCCCCACTCCCCGCCATCCTCCCCTTCCATCACACCTAGTTCTTTTCCCAGAGATAGGAGTCTTCCATGTTGTCTCCCTTTCTGATATTTCCTACCCATTTCTTCTCCTTTCCCCTCTATTCTCTTTCACTATTTTTTATGTTCCCCCAATGAATGAGACCGTATAATGTTTGTCCTTCTCCGATTGACTTATTTCACTCAGCATAATACCCTCCAGTTCTATCCACATCAAATGAAATGGTGGGTATTTGTCGTTTCTAATGGCTGAGTAATATTCCATTGTATACATTGTATACATAAACCACATCTTCTTTATCCATTCATCTTTCGATGGACACCGAGGCTCCTTCCACAGTTTCCTGCCACATTTATTATCAAAAATACCTGATAAATCTGTAGAAGAGTTCAAGGGTAGATATTTTTCTTCTCTTAGATGGAATATACTATTTGAATGTAGAAGGAATTCATCAAAAACTTACAGTGGAAAGGCAGCATTACATTGTTCATTTAGGAGGGATAAGAAAAATAGATATATAGGCTTTACAATGCAAAATGTTCATCCTAACACCAGATTATTATATCCCAAACTCTACATGAATGCAGTTCATTCTGCATCAGGTAAGCTTATCAAAGCCATTACAGAAAATCACAGATTTGACTGGATTGACACAGTGACTGAGTTGATAGAGAGTTACAAATCCAACTTCGTTACCTGCAACACTCTGAAATTCAGCTAAATTCTAAATTTAGCAAAATCATGTGATCCTTGACACAGGAGGGGTCCACTTTTCTAAGGAACCCTGACAGTCTGTCTATCAGGTGTTTCAAGAGGGCCAGTAAGTTCTGTGGAGAGGAGAACAGGCCAAGATTCTGACTCAATGAAATGTGCACAAGGACATATGACAAACCCTCTACAATTTAAGAGGTAGGATAAAATCACTCTATGGGGACACATGACACCTATCAACCAAGATTTACATGCAAAAAGCATTACAAAGTACCACGTGGACACAAAGTCTGAAGTCTGGAATATTACTTAATAAAAACATAGTTTCTCAAAGCAGTCAATATGAACACACAAAGGCAGTCACAACAGTTTGTCAAGTAGGGCAAGAGGAGAACAGGTAGAACTCGAGGTCAAGGAGTTATCAGGTAACATTAAAAAACATGGTGTGGTGAAAAGTGCCACTGAACAATTATGAAAAATAAGGGAGAAAAGCTGGAGGACGTCCTTTCATTGATCCTTCAGGTGTAGATATCAGCTCATTGTGTGTGACCTCTACCATCCCCTTGTTGAAACCTAAGGCCCATGAGATGGGAGGAGGAGGTGGAGCCTTGGGGAGCACTTAGGACAGCAGATAGATCCCCATGATGGGATCAGGAACCTTATTCACCAGGACTAGGAAATCTCCCTGCCTCCTGCCTCATGTGAGGTGACAGGGAAAAGACAGGCTAGGACGTGGGTGCTCTCCAGACATCACATCCTTGTGCACCTGGACCTCTGAGGTCGCAGACTCCAGAACTATGGGAAATGAAGGTCTTTCTTTTGACTTGCCAAATCCATTTAGATGTTACAGCAGCCAGCACAGGCTAAAGTTTTCTTCTTCTTCTTCTTCTTCTTCTTCTTCTTCTTCTTCTTCTTCTTCTTCTTCTTCTTCTTCATTATTATTATTATTTAATTAAATTCAATTTTCGAATATTTACTATACACCCAGTGCTCATTGCATCACGTACACTCCTTAATGCCCATCACCCAGTTACCCCATCCCCACAACAACCTCCCTTCCAGTGACCCTCAGTTTAATTACCAGAGTTAAGTGACTCTCATGGTTTACCTTCCTCTCTAGTATTACCCCGGTCAGTTCCACTCCTTCCCTTTTGGTCTCTTTCAATATTTCTTATATTCCACATATGACTGAGACCATATCATTGCCTATCAGTGATTGGTTTATTTTCTTCAATATAATACCTCAAGTTCCAACCATGTTGACGTGAATGTACCTTCATGTTATACATAATTTCCAGCGGCTTAATTATACTTCAATTTATATACAAACCACATCTTCTTTATCCTTTTTCCTGTCGAGGAACACCATGGTTCCTCTCAGTTTAATTATTGTGGACATTGCTGTTGTGAACTTTGGGGTGCAGGTGACCCTTCATTTAACTACATCTGTGTCTCTGAAGCTAATACCCAGTATAACAATGGCTGGGTCATAGGGTGGCTCTCTTCACAGTTTTTGAATAAATTTGATTCTGTTATCTGAGGAGCCTGCACCAGCTTTCATTCCTACCAAGAGTGCAAGAGTTCTCCCTTTCTCCACATCCTCTGCAATATTTGTTATTTCCAGCCGTGTTAGTATATCCAGTCTGAGTTGTAGAAGTGGTATCTCCTTGTGATTTTTATTTGTATTTCCCTGATGACAATTCATGTGGATCATTTTGCTTTTTTTAAATAATAAATTTATTTTTTATTGGTGTTCAATTTGACAACATACAGAGTAACACCTAGTGCTCATCCCGTCAAGTGCCCCCCTCAGTGCCAGTCACCCAGTCACCCACACCCCCTGCCCTCCTACCCTTCCACCACCCCTAGTTCTTTTCCCAGAGTTCGGAGTCTTCCATTTTCTGTGTCCCTTTCTAATATTTCCTACCCATTTCTTCTCCCTTACCCTCTATTCCCTTTCATTATTATTTATATTCCCCAAATGAATGAGACCATATAATGTTTGTCCTTCTCTGATTGACTTATTTCACTCAGCATAATACCCTCCAGTTCCATCCACGTTGAAGCAAATGGTGGGTATTTGTCATTTCTAATGGCTGAGTAATATTCCATTGTATACATAAACCACATCTTTTTTATCCATTCATCTTTCGATGGACACCAATGCAACTTCCACAGTTTGGCTATTGTGGGCATTGTTAGTATAAACATCTGGGTACAGGTGTCCCGGCGTTTCATTGCATCTGTGTCTTAGGGGTAAATCCCAAGCAGTGCAATTGCTGGGCCTTAGGGCAGGTCTATTTTTACCTCTTTGAGGAACCTCCACACAGTTTTCCAGAGTGGCTGCACCATTTCACATTCCCACCAACAGTGTAAGAGGGTTCCCTTTTCTCCACATCCTCTCCAACATTTGTGGTTTCCTGCCTTGTTAATTTTCCCCATTTTTCTCCTCTGCCTGTTTGTGTGTAGGTCTTCTTTGGGGCAGTGCCCGTAAATGTATTTTCACAATTTCTTGACTGGATTGCTTGATTTTTTTTAATATGAATTTGTTATGCAAATATCTTCTCCTATTCTGTAGGTTGCCTTTCATTATATTGACCACTCCATAGCTGTGCAGATTTTATCTTGAAGAAGTCCCAGTAGTTCATTTTTTCCTTTGTTTCCTATGCCTTAGATGTATTGCCATTAAGCGCTGCATTTCAGGTCAGAAGTTGCTACCTGTATTTTCCTTTATGATTTTGGTGAGTTACTGCCTCAGATTTCGGTCTTTCATTCATATTGAGTTTATCTTTTTGCCTGCGATAGGAGAATAGCCTACATTCATGCTTCTGAAGGTGACCATCCAAATTTTTAGTACTGTTTATTGATGAGTCTGTGTGTTTTCCATTATGCATTCTTTCTTGATTCTGTAGGATTAGTTGATCATAGATTTGATTTTCCACTTCTGACTTCTCTACTATGTTCCATTCATCAATGTGCTGCTTTGTGCCAGTACCAGCTTGTCTTGATGATAACGACTCAGTAAAACAGCTTGACCACAAACATTGTGATGCCCTAGCTGTGGCATTTTGATTTTTTTCAACATTTTTCTACCTAATCAGCATTTTAAGAAGTAAACTGAGGAAGATACAATGAGATAGAAAGCGATTGCATGCTATGGATTAGAAGAATAACTATTGTTGGGACATCTGTGTTCCTCAGTGATTGAGTGTCTGCCTTTGGCTCAGGTCAAACTCAGGGTTCTTGGATGGATCCTACAGCAGGATCCCTGCAGGGATCCTGCTTCTCCCCCTGACTATGTCTCTGCATCCCTCTAGGTGTCTCTCATGAGTAATAAAGTTAAGAAATACATTTTAAACACAGGACTAATATTTTGAAAATGTATGCTACCCTGAATACTTATGCAGTCAATGCAATCCTTATCAAAACATCATAGACTTCCTATACAGAGTTGAGACAGACAATCCGAAGAGATGTATGGCACAGGAAAAGATTCTAGTGACACATGAACCCAACACTGAAACTCTGGCATTTTCAGACTGCATTTGTTGTGTCAAGAACCTTTTAAGCTCCCTCAGACAGTCAAAGGTGGATTTCTCACATATTCCTTCCTGGAGTTAGGATTAAGGTGTTGTCAATCATAGAGATCTTTGGAAAAGACACAGTGGAAACACAGAAGGAGAATCTTGGGGCAAGATAAACAGAGTTACTGAGACACTTTGGGAGTTTAAGGAGTTTAAGTTTAAGGATGTTCTTTTATAACTTTTCTATAAGGTGGTGATGTGTTGAGCCTGTGGAGTCTATGTCTTACCATCACCTTACAGGGTTGTGTTTTCCTGACTGTTGTGGATACCTTGTCACTTAATGAACATTTGGTGTGTCCAGTCCCCATTTCAAACCCACCAGCACATATGAATCTACCTCTGGTCATGAGGGCAGTTTCCCCTTAGGGTATTCCTCACTGGAAACCCTCAACGGACTTACATTACATATTTGCCCTTTTTCTTTTTATTTACATGCAATCCTTTTTGTAATGGGATCAGCCCAAGCCAGGTAACATGAACCCATGAAGACAATGTCGCAGCTATGCAATCTTATTCCATAGTCTACACGTGAACCTACCTGGAGGTGAAGCTAAATCAGGGTAATGAAGTCTTCTCATGTTCAGCAAGACAAGGGAGCAGCTCTGAATGTCCAGAAGCAGTGGAGAGGTCACCTTTGTCAAGTTCAACAATATTTGTACACAATCTTCTCTCCAGACTTGCACACACAGGACTTAAACCAAAAAAAAAAAAAAGACTTTTCAACAAACAGTAAATGGATAAACTATTCATAGACAATCAATAACCATGCCTGTTCTCCACATCCTCAGCAGGACTTGGTCCATTCTCATTTTATTTGTTTTGGTTCTTTCATAGACTACGACACAGCTATGAGGAGATAACTCAGTATTTTGGGGTTAGAATTCTCTGATGCTTAGTGATGTTGAACGCTGATGAATGTTTGTATTCTTTCTAACTTTTTATTTGTTTATTTGAGATACAGACATATTGCGCACATAGAGGAAAGAACGGCAAGAGAAGCGAATTATTTTCTTTTTGTAAACCCAGTGTGGGTATGAGTCCTAGGGCCCTGAGATCATGACCGGAGCTGAGGTCAAAGCTTAACCAATTGACTAACTAAGAACATAATTTTGTTTGTTTTCTATAGAAAAATGATTATGGAAGACCTTCGTCTATTTTTTAAAAATGTATATCTATTTAGACGGAAAGAGGTAGCAGGAGAGGAGCAGATGGAGAATGAGAGAGAAAATCTCAAGGTGATTCCCCATGACCACAGAGCCTGACTAGGGACTCAATCCCAGGATGCTGAGATTATGACCTGAGCCGAAACCAAGAGTCAGACGCTTAACCACCTGAGTTACCCAGGGCCCAATCTGTGCTCAAATTCTTAATTAGGGGATCTGGGTATTGTCATTTTTCTGTGTTACATATTTACTCTTGAGGTTAAGTGTCCCTTCTGTATTTTGGATACTAATTCCTTCTCAGGATGGAACTGGAGGGTATTATGCTGAGTGAAGTAAGTCGGAGAAGGACAAACATTATATGTTCTCATTCATTTGGGGAATATAAATAATAGTGAAAGGGAATATAAGGGAAGGGAGAAAAAATGTGTGGGAAATATCAGAAAGGGAGACAGAAGGTAAAGACTGCTAACTCTGGGAAACGAACTAGGGGTGGTAGAAGGGGAGGAGGGCGGGGGGTGGCAGTGAATGGGTGACGGGCACTGGGGTTTATTCTGTATGTTGGTAAATTGAACACCAATAAAAAATAAATTAATTCCTTCTCAATATATAGTTGAACACCCTGACCTGCTTTTCATAGCCTGCATTCTTACTCCAATATTTTCTATACACAATTTCTATTTTATGTATCACCAGTCATCTCTTTTTGTTTTTGTTTTACCAATGATTTTGCTTTTATATTAAAAAAAATCAGAGCCAAGTAAATGACATGATTTTTTCTCCTTAGTTTTCATCTAAGAGTTCCAGGGTCAAGACTTCTGAATTCTTCAATTCATTTTGAGATTTAACGTGTTCATGCATCTCTATGATGTAAGATAAGAACCAAGCATCATTTTTTACATGAGGCTGTCCAATACCATTTGTTATAGAGACTATCCTTTCTCTAGTGTGTATTCTTAGATATCCTGTGGAGAATTTACTAACTGTAGGAGCAAATATTTACTTCTGGGCTACTTAATGTGCTGTAGTGTGTACATGTCTGATGATAGATGGTCACACAGTGATGTCCTGAATATGCCTCTTCAAATATTTATAAAGAGGTAAGTGTGATGCCTGAGGATTGGTCTTTTTCATTTATCTATGGTCACTCTCATGGGATTTGTTATTCAATAAGATTATACATATTTTCTATTTAAAAAAACAACTAGAATTTTAATTAAGTCATTTAACATTAAATTATCAGAATGGAAAACGGAAATAGTGTCTATATAAATGCGAATCATCAATATTTATTTTATTGTATTTTTTATAAATTTATTCTTTTTTTTTTTTTTCCTTGTTTTTTTTTTTTTTTTAATTTATTTTTTTATTGGTGTTCAATTTACTAACATACAGAATAACACCCAGTGCCCGTCACCCATTCACTCCCACCCCCCGCCCTCCTCCCCTTCTACCACCCCTAGTTCGTTTCCCAGAGTTAGCAGTCTTTATGTTCTGTCTCCCTTTCTGATATTTCCCACACATTTCTTCTCCCTTCCCTTATTTTCCCTTTCACTATTATTTATATTCCCCAAATGAATGAGAACATATAATGTTTGTCCTTCTCTGACTGACTTACTTCACTCAGCATAATACCCTCCAGTTCCATCCACGTTGAAGCAAATGGTGGGTATTTGTCATTTCTAATAGCTGAGTAATATTCCATTGTATACATAAACCACATCTTCTTTATCCATTCATCTTTCGTTGGACACCGAGGCTCCTTCCACAGTTTGGCTATCGTGGCCATTGCTGCTAGAAACATCGGGGTGCAGGTGTCCCGGCGTTTCATTGCATTTGTATCTTTGGGGTAAATCCCCAACAGTGCAATTGCTGGGTCGTAGGGCAGGTATATTTTTAACTGTTTGAGGAACCTCCACACAGTTTTCCAGAGTGGCTGCACCAGTTCACATTCCCACCAACAGTGTAAGAGGGTTCCCTTTTCTCCGCATCCTCTCCAACATTTGTTGTTTCCTGCCTTGTTAATTTTCCCCATTCTCACTGGTGTGAGGTGGTATCTCATTGTAGTTTTGATTTGTATTTCCCTGATGGCAAGTGATGCAGAGCATTTTCTCATATGCATGTTGGCCATGTCTATGTCTTCCTCTGTGAGATTTCTGTTCATGTCTTTTGCCCATTTCATGATTGGATTGTTTGTTTCTTTGGTGTTGAGTTTAATAAGTTCTTTATAGATCTTGGAAACTAGCCCTTTATCTGATATGTCATTTGCAAATATCTTCTCCCATTCTGTAGGTTGTCTTTGAGTTTTGTTGACTGTATCCTTTGCTGTGCAAAAGCTTCTTATCTTGATGAAGTCCCAATAGTTCATTTTTGCTTTTGTTTCTTTTGCCTTCGTGGATGTATCTTGCAAGAAGTTACTATGGCCGAGTTCAAAAAGGGTGTTGCCTGTGTTCTTCTCTAGGATTTTGATGGAATCTTGTCTCACATTTAGATCTTTCATCCATTTTGAGTTTATCTTTGTGTATGGTGAAAGAGAGTGGTCTAGTTTCATTCTTCTGCATGTGGATGTCCAATTTTCCCAGCACCATTTATTGAAGAGACTGTCTTTCTTCCAATGGATAGTCTTTCCTCCTTTATCGAATATTAGTTGCCCATAAAGTTCAGGGTCCACTTCTGGATTCTCTATTCTGTTCCACTGATCTATGTGTCTGTTTTTGTGCCAGTACCACACTGTCTTGATGACCACAGCTTTGTAGTACAACCTGAAATCTGGCATTGTGATGCCCCCAGATATGGTTTTCTTTTTTAAAATTCCCCTGGCTATTCGGGGTCTTTTCTGATTCCACACAAATCTTAAAATAATTTGTTCTAACTCTCTGAAGAAAGTCCATGGTATTTTGATAGGGATTGCATTAAACGTGTATATTGCCCTGGGTAACATTGACATTTTCACAATATTAATTCTGCCAATCCATGAGCATGGAATATTTTTCCATCTCTTTGTGTCTTCCTCAATTTCTTTCAGAAGTGTTCTATAGTTTTGAGGGTATAGATCCTTTACATCTTTGGTGAGGTTTATTCCTAGGTATCTTATGCTTTTGGGTGCAATTGTAAATGGGATTGACTCCTTAATTTCTCTTTCTTCAGTCTCATTGTTAGTGTAGAGAAATGCCACTGACTTCTGGGCATTGATTTTGTATCCTGCCACGCTACCGAATTGCTGTATGAGTTCTAGCAATCTTGGGGTGGAGACTTTTGGGTTTTCTATGTACAGTATCATGTCATCGGCGAAGAGGGAGAGTTTGACTTCTTCTTTGCCAATTTGAATGCCTTTAATGTCTTTTTGTTGTCTGATTGCTGAGGCTAGGACTTCCAGTACTATGTTGAATAGCAGTGGTGAGAGTGGACATCCCTGTCTTGTTCCTGATCTTAGGGGAAAGGCTCCCAGTGCTTCCCCATTGAGAATGATATTTGCTGTGGGCTTTTCGTAGATGGCTTTTAAGATGTCGAGGAATGTTCCCTCTATCCCTACACTCTGAAGAGTTTTGATCAGGAATGGATGCTGTATTTTGTCAAATGCTTTCCCTGCATCCAATGAGAGGATCATATGGTTCTTGGTTTTTCTCTTGCTGATATGATGAATCACATTGATTGTTTTACGGGTGTTGAACCAGCCTTGTGTCCCAGGGATAAATCCTACTTGGTCAGGGTGAATAATTTTCTTAATGTACTGTTGGATCCTATTGGCCAGTATCTTGTTGAGAATTTTTGCATCCATGTTCATCAGGGATATTGGTCTGTAATTCTCCTTTTTGGCGGGGTCTTTGTCTGGCTTTGGAATTAAGGTGATGCTGGCTTCATAGAACGAATTTGGAAGTACTCCATCTCTTTCTATCTTTCCAAACAGCTTTAGGAGAATAGGTATGATTTCTTCTTTAAACGTTTGATAAAATTCTCCTGGGAAGCCATCTGGCCCTGGACTCTTGTGTCTTGGGAGGTTTTTGATGACTGCTTCAATTTCCTCCCTGGTTATTGGCCTGTTCAGGTTTTCTATTTCTTCCTGTTCCAGTTTTGGTAGTTTGTGGCTTTCCAGGAATGCGTCCATTTCTTCTAGATTGCTTAATTTATTGGCGTATAGCTGTTCATAATATGTTTTTAAAATCGTTTGTATTTCCTTGGTGTTGGTAGTGATCTCTCCTTTCTCATTCATGATTTTATTAATTTGAGTCTTCTCTCTCTTCTTTTTAATAAGGCTGGCTAATGGTTTATCTATCTTATTAATTCTTTCAAAGAACCAACTCCTGGTTCTGTTGATCTGTTCCACAGTTCTTCTGGTCTCGATTTCGTTGAGTTCTGCTCGAATCTTTATTAACTCCCTTCTTCTCTTGGGTGTAGGATCTATTTGCTGTTTTTTCTCTAGCTCCTTTATGTGTAAGGTTAGCTTTTGTATTTGAGTTCTTTCCAGTTTTTGAATGGATGCTTGTATTGCGATGTATTTCCCCCTTAGGACTGCTTTTGCTGCATCCCAAAGATTTTGAACGGTTGTATCTTCATTCTCATTAGTTTCCATGAATCTTTTTAATTCTTCCTTAATTTCCTGGTTGACCCTTTTATCTTTTAGCAGGATGGTCCTTAACCTCCATGTGTTTGAGGTCCTTCCAAACTTCTTGTTGTGATTTAGTTCTAATTTCAAGGCATTATGGTCCGAGAATATGCAGGGGACAATCCCAATCTTTTGGTATCGGTTCAGACCCGATTTGTGACCCAATATGTGGTCTATTCTGGAGAAAGTTCCATGTGCGCTTGAGAAGAATGTGTATTCGGTTGAGTTTGGATGTAAAGTTCTGTAGATATCTGTGAAATCCATCTGGTCCAGTGTATCATTTAAAGCTCTCGTTTCTTTGGAGATGTTTTGCTTAGAAGACCTATCGAGTATAGAAAGAGCTAGATTGAAGTCACCAAGTATAAGTGTATTATTATCTAAGTATTTCTTCACTTTGGTTAATAATTGATTTATATATTTGGCAGCTCCCACATTCGGAGCATATATATTGAGGATTGTTAAGTCCTCTTGTTGAATAGATCCTTTAAGTATGATATAGTGTCCCTCTTCATCTCTCACTACAGTCTTTGGGGTAAATTTTAGTTTATCTGATATAAGGATGGCTACCCCTGCTTTCTTTTGAGGACCATTCGAATGGTAAATGGTTCTCCAACCTTTTATTTTCAGGCTGTAGGTGTCCTTCTGTCTAAAATGAGTCTCTTGTAGACAGCAAATAGATGGGTCCTGCTTTTTTATCCAGTCTGAAACCCTGCGCCTTTTGATGGGGTCATTAAGCCCGTTCACATTCAGAGTTACTATTGAGAGATATGAGTTTAGTGTCATCATGATATCTATTCAGTCTTTGTTTTTGTGGACTGTTCCACTGAACTTCTTCTTAAAGGGGAATTTTAAGAGTCCCCCTTAAAATTTCTTGCAGAGCTGGTTTGGAGGTCACATATTCTTTTAGTTGCTGCCTGTCTTGGAAGCTCTTTATCTCTCCTTCCATTTTGAATGAGAGCCTTGCTGGATAAAGTATTCTTGGTTGCATGTTCTTCTCCTTTAGGACCCTGAATATATCCTGCCAGCCCTTTCTGGCCTGCCAGGTCTCTGTGGAGAGGTCTGCTGTTACCCTAATACTCCTCCCCATAAAAGTCAGGGATTTCTTGTCTCTTGCTGCTTTAAGGATCTTCTCCTTATCTTTGGAATTTGCAAGCTTCACAATTAAATGTCGAGGTGTTGAACGGTTTTTATTGATTTTAGGGGGGGATCTCTCTATTTCCTGGATCTGAATGCCTGTTTCCCTTCCCAGATTAGGAAAGTTTTCAGCTAGAATTTGTTCAAATACATATTCTGGCCCTCTGGCCCTTTCGGCGCCCTCGGGAACCCCAATTAAACGTAGGTTTTTCTTCCTCAGGCTGTCGTTTATTTCCCTTAATCTATCTTCATGGTCTTTTAATTGTTTGTCTCTTTTTTCCTCAGTTTCCCTCTTTGCTATCAACTTGTCTTCTAGGTCACTCACTCGTTCTTCCACCTCGTTAACCCTCGTCGTTAGGACTTCTAGTTTGGATTGCATCTCATTCAATTGATTTTTAATTTCTGCCTGATTAGCTCTAAATTCTGCAGTCATGAAGTCTCTTGAGTCCTTTATACTTTTTTCTAGAGCCACCAGTAGCTGTATAATAGTGCTTCTGAATTGGCTTTCTGACATTGAATTGTAATCCAGATTTTGTAACTCTGTGGGAGAGAGGACTGTTTCTGATTCTTTCTTTTGAGGTGAGGTTTTCCTTCTAGTCATTTTGCTCAGTGCAGAGTGGCCAAAAGCAAATTGTATTGGGAAAAAGAGAAAAAGAGAAGAGAGAAAGAAGGAAAGAAAAGAGAAAGAGAAAAAAAAAGGGAAGAAAAGAAAAAAAAACGAGAAAAAAAAAGAAGAAAAAGAGAAAGAAAAAGAAAGGAGAAAAAAAGGGGGTGGGGGAAGGAAACAAATCAAAAAGCAAAACAAAACAAAAACAAAAACAAAAACAAAAAAAAAAAAAAAAAAAAAAAAAGAACCAAAGGGGAGTATCTTCTGATTCTGTGTTCTTTAAGTCCCTTGGCTTCTCCTGGAAGTTGTCAGTCTAGCTGATCTTCTGGGGGAGGGGCCTGTTGTGCTGATTCTCAGGTGTTAGCAGTTGGGGGAGCCGCTGTGCCCCTGCCTGGTGCAGGGCTCGGTGGGGGTTGTTTACCCCGTGAGGCCGCAGGAGGAACAGCCCCAGTGGCGGGCAGCTCTGGGAACCTGGATTCAGCTCCGGCAGGAACTCCGTCTGCAGGGCCTGGAGGCTCCGGGCGGGGCCGCTGATCTGCTCAGCTGGGGCAGGAGCGTCCTCGCTGTCCTGGGCCCTCCCGGCCTCTGCCTGTCCCGGGGGAGGCCGGATCCTGGGCTGTGTCCCGGCGCCCTGTGCTCCGGAGCCTGCGCTGTTGGATTCGCGCTCCCGGGCCGCGCAGCCCCCTCCGCGGAGCCGCCGCCCGAGCCCCTTCAGCTGCTCCGGGTCCCGCCGGGTCCCGCCGTGCGCGCTGCAGCCCTTAGGGAGCTCGGCGCACTCTCCTGGGTGCGCAGTTGCTCTGTTAGTGTCCCCGGGAGCCCGAGGGCATCCCCGCCCTCCTGGGTCCTGCTCCACCTCCCCGCGAGCCCCTTTCCCCCGGGAAGGTCGGTGCAGCTCCTGCGTCTCCGGGACGGGGCTCTCCTGTCCTGGGGACACTCGCCCCGGCCTCAGCCCGGCTCCTCGCGGGCCCCTCCCCCTTGGAGGCCTTTGTTCCTTTATTTCTTTTTCCCCGTCTTCCTACCTTGATAGAAGCGCGAACTCTTCTCACTGTAGCATTCCAGCTGGTCTCTCTTTAAATCTCAGGCCGAATTCATAGATTTTCAGGATAATTTGAAGGTTTTCTAGGTAGTTTGGTGGAGACAGGTGATTTGGGGACCCTACTCCTCCGCCATCTTGCTCCTCCCTCCTATAAATTTATTCTTTATTGGTGTTCAATTCGCCAACATATAGAAGAACACCCAGTGCTCATCCCATCAAGTGCCCCCCTCAATGCCCATCATGCAGTCACCCCCACCCCCAGCCCACCTCCCCTTCCACCACCCCTAGTTCGTTTCCCACAGTTAAGAGTCTCTCATGTTTTCTCTCCTTTCTGATATTTCCCACTTATTTTTTCTCCTATCCCCTTTATTCCCTTGCACTAATTTTATATTCCAGAAATGAATGAGACCATATAATGTTTGTCCTTCTCCGATTGACGTATTTCACTCAGCATAATACCCTCCAGTTCCATCCACGTCGAAGCAAATGGTGGGTATTTGTCGTTTCTAATGGCTGAGTAATATTCCATTGTATACAGAGGCCACATCTTCTTTATCCATTCATCTTTTGATGGACACTCAGGGTCCTTCCACAGTTTGGCTATTGTGGACATTTCTGCTTTAAACATTGGGTTGCAGGTGTCCCAGCGTTTCATTGCATCTGTATCTTTGGGGTAAACCCCCAGCAGTCTGCTTCTTTATCCTCTCTCTTCATATAATCAGATTCCTATCATAAAAGTGTTATTAAGACTTCATAAGTCATTGATAGTTCTATGTCTACCCTTGCTGTCTTTACCTTTGGTTCCCCTTCTTTTCAGTCATTATTTTCTATAATTATGTTTTCTCAATCACTGCTTTATTTGACTGTTTCATCCACCAACATTATCTGGCCTTTGCCTGGATTGCATCTTGGTTCTAGTATTTTTAATATGGCTTGATTTGATTTCATTTTATTTATCTTAGCAGACCGGGAAACTATATTGTCCTTTCTCCTTTTTCTAAACCTAGCTGGTATTGTATTTTTCGATCTTTGTTTTAAAGTCTGATTTACACACCTTGTGTAAATATTGATCAAATAACTTCCCTTTATATTTGCAATCTGGACAGTCTACTCAGTAAAATTGTTCATTACTTCATTCTTTCCTACAAAGAAAAAAGGTAAGAAAAGACAAATATCAAAAAATGAAGATTCTGCGTTTGTTTCAGTCTACCTCTTGTAGGAATACATATCAAAATTTTTTAAATAAATAAAATGAAATTTGAAAAAATAAGTATACAATATACATATAATATAAACATTAAAGAGAAAATTTAAGAAGAAAATAATGGTGTGAAGATTAATTACATTAAACAAGTATGGAAATTGGGAAGACAAAAGAGAGAAATGGTCATTCTAAGTAGACAAATATCTGACTCTCTGAGAAAGGAGATGAATGATATATGGAAGAAGCATATAACATAAAATTATAGTACAAATACACCAAGGTCCTACGTGGAGCCTCAGGTGGAAGCTGTCCTCTCCCCAAGGTCACCAGCTGGTTCTGAAGATCAGGTGTACACTGTGCACATGCAGACACCACAAGCTTTTACTGGACCCATGAGGATCCTCATGGTTTGGATCTGGATTGGAGGACCTCCCACCTGCATGGAACAACCCCTTGATCCTTCAGGTGCTGATATCAGTTCCCTCGGTGTGACCTCTACCATCTGCATGCTGAAACCGATCGCCCATGTGATGTGAGGCAGAGGGAGCCTTAGGGGAGCACTTATGTCAGAAGGCGTGCAGCCTTATGATGGGATCAGGTCCCTTATACACCAGGACTGGGAAAGCTCCCCGCACACTGGACCAATGTGAAGAGACAGGGAATAGACTGGCTAGGATTTGGGCAGTCGCCAGACACCACATATGCCTACTCTTGGACCTCTGGGTTTCCAGGCTCCAAGTCTGTGGGAATGAGTGTCTGTTGTTTGATTCATCAAGTCCATGTAGGATGTTCCAGCAGGGGATCCAGGATAAGGTTGTTTATATTGTCTTTACTTAAATGCAATTTGTCAGCATATTGTATAACACACAGTCTTCTTCACATCACATGCCCTCCTTAATGCTGATCTGTTATGCCCAAGATTGTAAATCCGAGAAACCACCAAGTAGCCGACACCGATGTAAGTGCAAGATGGTTTATTAGCAAGCTCGAGCTTGGGTCCCAGTATACCCGACACAGTGGAGCAGGGACTTTGACCCTGAAGTGGGTTACAGCTGGTTTTTTTATGGACTGGTCTAGGGGATTTTCAGAAGGGGTGGAGGAATTTCTCAAGTTCTGTTTACATTGTGATATGGGGCTTTCAAGGGCATGGAGCTCAGTTCCCATTCTAATATGGGGCTTTATGCCAGTAGCTTGGGCTGTTGTCTTTCTGATATGGGATTCCCTGCTGAGGACATTCTGCAGTGTTTCCTGTAAAGTTCAGCTGTTTTTTACAGGGGTCTAAGATGGCTGTACTTGGGATAATGCTAAACTTGAGGTGGAATGGCCTTAATTTTTCTCAGCCTCCACATTTCCCCCTCTCAGAGAAACCTAAGGAAGGACCCAATCATGGGTCAACGTTGGTCTCCGAGTGAGCCAGTGGGAATGGTTAAACCATGATTCAAACCAACCTTGTCGCTGTTCTCGCTCCCATTTACATCTAGCCAAACGTTTTCTGACTTTTGCCACAGATTCCCGGACTATTTCTGAGTGGCCAGTAAAGAAGCAACACTCCTCTTTTGGGGCAGCACATAACCCCCCTCCTTGCTTGCAACAGCCTCTCTACACTTAAGATGCTCCCATCTTTTTAAACCTTAAAAGACTTTAAAAGCAAGGCTGAATTCGGTGCACATTTTTAAATGGCTAATGGGGATTGGTTCTGGCATCAAGAGGACAGAGAAAAGCAACATTAGTGGGGTAAGTGAGAACGGTGCAGTCTTAGCTTTAGGGGATTGTGGCCTTTCCATTCTGGAACAAAGCCCTGAGAATGACATGTGGGTCAGCTGGCCAGATGTGTGTGTAGTGGACCCAGGGAGTAATCCCGTCGAACTTGAGAGCATTGGGAATGGTCAGGATCACAATGTAGTGTCCCTTCTAGCGAGGTTGAAGTGTCTGGTGTTGGTATCTCCTCACCTACACCCAGTCACCTGGCCAGTATCCATGGGGACCTGGGAGTGGCCCAGTCTCTTAGAGGGCCCTTAGCTAAGGTCACACCTGCTCATGGATTCTTTGGAACATTTGGAAGGAGAAAAGGAGTTGGTGATCATCAAATTCAGCAAGTACCTCAGGTTTTAAATTGGGGATAATAGGTGGAGGAAGACTGAACATGATCTCGTAGGGAGTCAGTCCCATCTTATATGGGAAGGTCCTCACCCTATATAGGGCGAAGGGGAGGAGAGTCACCCAGTCCCAGCCAGTCTCCAGGGATAATTTAGTTAAAGTCTCTCTTTAATATTCTGTTCACCCTCTCTACCTGTCCTGAGCCTTGGGGCCTATATGCACAATGTAATTTCCAGTCTGCCCCAAGAGCTAGTGCCACTCCCTGTGTTACCTTAGAGATGAATCCTGGGCTGTTGTCTGATCCAATCTTAACAGGAATACCATACCTCAGTAAAATGTCTTCTAGCAGTTTCTTGGTCACGGTCTGTACTGTTTCATGTTTGGTGGGAAATGCCTCTGTCTATCCTGAAAAATTATCTACAAACACTAGTAAATATCTGTATCCATATTTTTCAGGTTTTACCTCAGTGAAGTCCACTTCCCGGTAGGCTCCTGGGTGGTCTCTTCGGAGCCGAGTGCCCGGGTTAGATCCATGGGCGGTGGCATTAGTTAAGTGGCATGTGTGGCAGCTTGCCACAATCTGCTCCATCTTTGCTTGAGAGTTTTTACTAGTGATCTTTGCATGTCGTATGAGGTCTTCCATCTTCCTTATTCCCATGTGACTACTCCGGTGCATTTTTGATAGGACTCGCCATCCTACTTCCTCCTGCAGCCAACAGTCAATGTCAGTCATTGGGGCTGATGGCATTTGGTGGAGATGATATTCAACTTCTAAACTCAGGACAAGCACCTGAATCAGGTGCCCTTCTTTTTTTTTTTTAATTTTTGCCCCTTCACGATGGAAGTGAATTTGTGCCCCCATCTTGGTGAGCAAATGACCTAACAATGGGTAGGGGCACTCAGGAATGACCATGAAATAATGGGATACCCGGCCCATGCTGAGATCCACAGTTCTTCGGGTAGCCCATGACTACTGTCTGGTGCCCATGACCTCTTGCACCCATGAAGTCTTGTTTGCCAATTTCCCTTGGGGTTGTAATAAAACCGAATGCTGTGCCCCAGTGTCCACTAAGAATTCAATGGGTTTCCCCTCCACTCTGAGAGTTACCCTGGGCTTGGGGAGAGGTGCCGAACCCCAACTCCCCTACTCGTCCAGGTCTTCCATCTCCAAGATCTTGGCAGGGGCCTTAGATCTTTTGTTAAGACAGTTTTTTACCCAGTGGCCCTCTTCTTTGCAATAATAACATTGTTTTTTGTTCATCTTCGGGCACTCCTTACGGGGACCAGGGCCATCCTCCTTACATGTCCCTGAAGCCAGCTTCTTGAGGTGCCTCAGTCTTTCCTGTGGGTCCTTCGTGGTTGTGGCCAGCGGATCTTGGCCAGGTTTTGGGTCTGCTGGTCACATAGTATGGCTTGTTGCTCTTCCAGACTTTCTCTATTATTATAGACTCTTTCTGCTACAATTACTAAGTCCTGCAAGCTCTTCTATCCTAGTCTCTCTACTCTTTGCCATTTCTTTTTAATGTCCAGAGTGGCCTGGGTAACAAAAGCCATGATAATTGCAGCCTTTGTTTCCGGGGCTTCTGGGTTCATAGGGGTG
Source organism: Canis lupus baileyi (assembly GCF_048164855.1). Classification (NCBI taxonomy): domain Eukaryota; kingdom Metazoa; phylum Chordata; class Mammalia; order Carnivora; family Canidae; genus Canis; species Canis lupus. Next base: position 75,656,480 of record NC_132846.1, read on the forward strand.
TACTGCCTAAAAGCTTCCATGATTCTATCTAAGACGGCTGCTGGACTCTCATCCTTACCCTGTCTCACATCATATACCTTGGCCAGATTGGTAAGCTTACAAGCAGCAGCCTGGAGACGTGCCCTTAGAGTTTGGTGGCAGAACTGGGGTCTCTCCTTACCTTCAGCCTAGTTGTGGTCCCAGGTGGGGCAGGATAAAGAGGAGGCAGCATTTATGAGGTCTGGGTTTTGAGTCAGCTGTCTGTCCTCTCCCTGAACAGACTTCCAGTCTTCCACCTGAATTCGTTCTCTCTCTTCGGTGGTGAAGAAAACCTGCAAGAGCTGTTGGCAGTCAACCCAAGTAGGCTGGTGGGTAAAGATATCTGTATCTAAAAGCCCGATTATTTCACACACATTTCTTCTCCTTTCCCTTATATTCCCTTTCACTATTATTATATTCCCCAAATGAATGAGAATATACATGGTCTCCTTCTCGGTTTTCCACAGGGCTAGAATCTCGGTAGGTCCTGCTTTGGAGGGTAAAAATGGTTTTAGCCAAGGAGGAGGATTCTCGATCATGTCCTGCCAGGCCAGGATGGAGGGCCTGGTCAGAGTGGCCATCCAGTTTGTCCCGGAAGATCACGGCCTTAACCTGTATGATAATAGGTAGGTGGAAAGTTCCTTCTTAGGGGGCCATCCCACGTCAAATTTTGGCCATTCTGAAATGCAGTAAGTTTGAAATCTCCCTCTCCTTATGTAATCAGTTATGACAGTTAACAAAGACACAGTAACACAGACAAATGCACAAACAGTTAACAAGGACATAGTAACACAGACAAACTTTCCAGTGTGGCCGCAGAGACAAAACAGAAAGTAATTGAAGGCTTAGCAGGCGGCCCTCCTTACAGATGAGGACCTCCATCCTCCTTACAGATGAGGATTCCTGTCCTCCTTACAGATGAGGACATCCATCCTCCTTACAGATGAGGATTCCTGTCCTCCTTACAGATGAGGACATCCATCCTCCTTACAGATGAGGACCCCATCCTCCTTGCAGATGAGGACCTCTGTCATCCTTACAGATGAGGACCCCCTTATCCTTACAGATGGGGACCTCCATCCTCCTTACAGTTAAGGACCTCCATCCTCCTTACAGATGAGAACCCCATCCTCCTTACATGGGGACCCTGTCCTCCTTACAGATGAGGACTCCCATCCTCCTTAGAGATGAGGACCCTGTCATCCTTACAGATGGGGACCTCCATCCTCCTTATGGATAAGGACCTCTGTCATGCTTACAGATGGGGACCTCTGTCCTCCTTAAAGATGAGGACCTCCGTCCTCCTTACAAGAGGACCCCGTCTTCCTTACAGATGAAGACCCTGTCCTCCAGGCATGGGAAAGGGACGTCTGCTCAAGACCCTCGGTCGACGGCCTGCCAGTGCATCTGCCTAAGCTGATGTCAACCCAATGCAGATTGGAATTCCTACAGGTAAAAGTACAGATTAGAGCTCTCAGAGAATATTCGCACAAAAGGTGGAAAAAGTTGAGAGACCTCACCATGCATGAAACCCTCCCGGTTGGGTCCTGGGGATTTCTCGGATCCTGGACAAACCCCCAAATGTTGTGCCTAAGATTGCAAATCCGAGAAACCACCAAGGAGCCGACACTGTTGCAAGCACCCAAGGGTTTATTAGCAAGCTCGAGCTTGGGTCCAAGTATACCCAAACACAGCTGAGCAGGGACTTGGACCCCAAAGTGGGTTACAGCTGGATTTTATATGGGCTGGTCTAGGGGATTTTCAGAAGGGGTGGGGGAATTTCTCAAGTTTCATTTACATTCTGAGATGTGGCTTTCAGGGGCATGGAGCTTTCTTCTCATTCTAATATGGGGCTTTCTGTCACTGGCTTGGGCTGTAGTCTTTCTGATATAGGATTCTCTCCCAAGGTAAATTCTGAGCTCTGTTGTCTTTCTGATATGGGATTCCCTGCCGAGGACATTCTGCATTTTTTTTCTCTGAAGTTCAGCTCTTAGTCACAGGGGCCTAAGATGGCTGTACTTGTGCTAATGCCAAACTTCTGGTGGAATGGCCTTAATTTTTCTCAGCCTCCACAGATCACTGAGTCGTCCCATCCACCTGCCCACCTCCCTTCCGGAGACCATTACATTGTTTCCAGAATTAAGTGTCTCTCATGGTTTGTCTTCCTCTCTAATTTTCCCAACTCTGTTCCCCTCCTTTCCTTTATAGCCCCTTGCAATATTTCTTATATTCCACATATGAGTGAGACCATATGTTTGCTTTCTTTCTCTCACTGACTTATTTCACTCAGCATAATGTCCTCCAGTTGCATCCATGACAAAGCAAATGGTGGGTATTGTTTCTTTCTCATGGAGGAACAACAAAATGGCAACAGCAAGGTCTCCAGCCCTGGAGTCAGCTCCCTCCAGTAGCTAATCCAGTCTCCCGGTCCCCCCCCACTGGCTTAGATACTCCCGGGGCAGTGGGGGGCACTGACCTGCACAGCTTGGTGACTCAAGCGGCAGGAGAGTCCTGGCTGTCCCTGGGGCAATACAGGATCCTGGGTTTTGTCTGATGGGTGCCCTTGGATCCAGGGCCATGCGCTTCTGGAATTGCACTCCCATGGCCCGCACCTCCCAAAGGCCGCAATATACAGACCCCACGGTCCGGAGACCCTGCCTCCCTGGCTTCTCCCAAATGCCCTGCAGGCTGCACTCCAGCTCTTTACTGGGACCTACCCACAAGTTTTGGTACGCTTTCCCCCATGGTGCACTTCCTCTTAGTGACTCTGGGAAAATGGAGGCTTCACCGCCCTTCCTGCGATTCTGTCCAATTTCCCTGCTAAGCACTTTTCAGTTTGGGAAGAATCCAGTGTAGATTTTTTAAAGTTCCCACTTCTCTGGGTTGGGCTTTCCTGTCCCAGAGGTTCTCACCCGTCTTGCCACACTTCCTCTTATCTGAGTGCATATGACATGATCTGCTACAGGGTCAAATCCTACAAATCCACTCACAAACCCTTAGAATTAATGAATGTGTTCAGAGAATCTATAGGATACAGATTCAACATAGAAAATAATTTTATGATTCAACACACTAACAACAAATTACCTAAAAGACAATTAACATAATAATTCTGTTGACACCAGCATTAAAAATAAAGTATTTAGGATTCAACTTCAGGAAGTATAAAATATTGTATAATAAAAGTTACCTACATTAATGAGAGTAAAAGGCTAAGCTGGGAGCATCAAGGCCAGTGCTGAGTGGAAGATATTTGCAAATGACATATCAGATAAAGGGCTAGTTTCCAAGATCTATAAAGAACTTCTAAAGAAAACCAAAGGGATCCCTGGGTGGCGCAGCGGTTTGGCGCCTGCCTTTGGCCCAGGGCGCGATCCTGGAGACCTGGGATCGAATCCCACATCAGGCTCCCGGTGCATGGAGCCTGCTTCTCCCTCTGCCTGTGTCTCTGCCTCTCTCTCTCTCTCTGTGACTATCATAAATAAATTAAAAAAAATAAAGAAAACCAAACCTGGGGCATCAGAATGCGTGATTTTAAGCTATATACCATAGCCATGATCATTAATACAGTGTGGTCCTGGCACAAAAACAGACACATAGATGAATAGAACAGCATAGAGAACCAGGAAATGGACCCCCAAATATATGGTAAAAATCTACGAGAAAGTAGGAAAGAATATTCCCTGGGAAAATAAAGCAGTCTCAAAAATAATTGGCATGAATAAAATTGAACAACCTCTGTAGAATAATTAAACTGGACCACTCTCATATACCAAACAAAAATATAAAGTTAAAGTAATTAAAATATGAGACAACAGGAAAAAAAGTGAGACAACAATCTATCTAAATCTCTGTCAGGAGAGGAGAGGGAACAACTTTTTCGAACTTAGCGACAGCAATTTTTTCCAAGGCATATCTAAAAAGGCAAGGCCAACAAAAGCAAAAATAAATTTTTTGCAGTGTGGCAGGATACAAAATCAAAGCCCAGAAGTCAGTGGCATTTCTATACACTAACAATGAGACTGAAGAAAGAGAAATTAAGAAGTCAATCCCATTTATAATTGCACCCAAAAACATAAGATACCCAGGAATAAACCTAACCAAAGAGATAAAGGTTGTATACCCTAAAAACTAAAAAACACTTCTGAAAGATATTGAGGAAGACAGAAAGAGATGGAAAAATAGTCCATGTTCATGGATTGGCAGAATTAATATTGTGAAAATGTCAATGTTACCTAGGGCAATTTACACGTTTAATGCAATCCCTATCAAAATACCATGGACTTTCTTCAGAGACTTAGAACAAATTATTTTAAGATATGTGCGGAATCAGAAAAACCGTGAATAGCCAGGGGAATTTTAAAAAAGAAAACCATAGCTGGGGGCATCACAATGCCAGATTTCAGGTTGTACTACAAAGCTGTGGTCATCAAGACAGTGTCGTACTGGCACAAAAACAGACACATAGATCAATGAAACAGAATAGAGAATCCAGAAGTGGACCCTGAACTTTATGGTCAACTAATATTTGACAAAGGAGGAAAGACTATCCACTGGAAGAAAGAAAGTCTCTCCAATAAATGGTGCTGGGAAAATTGGACATCCACATGCAGAAGAATGAAACTAGACCACTCTCTTTCACCATACACAAAGATAAACTCAAAATGTATGAAAGATCTAAATGTGAGACAAGATTCCATCAAAATCCTAGAGGAGAACAGTCAACACCTTTTTGAACTCGGCCACAGTAACTTCTCATAAGATTCATCACGAAGGTAAAAGAAACAAAAGCAAAAATGAACTATTGGGACTTCATCAAGATAAGAAGCTTTTGCACAACAAAGGATACAGTCAACAAAACTAAAAGACAACCTGCAGAATGGGAGAAGATATTTGCAAAAGACGTATCAGATAAAGTGCTAGTTTCCAAGATCTATAAAGAACCTATTAACATCAAAGAAACAAACAATCCAGTCATGAAATGGGCAAAAGACATGAAGAAAAATCTCACAGAGGAAGACATAGACATGGCCAACATGCATATGAGAAAATGCTCTGCATCACTTGCCATCAGGACAATACAAATCAAAACCACAATGAGATACCACCTCACACAAATGAGAATGGGGAAAATTAACAAGGCAGGAAACAACACATGTTGGAGAGGATGCGGAGAAAAGGGAACCCTCTTACACTGTTTGTGGGGGAATGTGAACTGGTGAAGCCACTCTGGAAAACTGTGTGGAGGTTCCTCAAAGTGTTAAAAATAGATCTGCCCTATGACCGAACAATTGCACTGCTGGGGATTTACCCCAAAGATGCAGATGCCTTGAAATGCCCCCAAACCTGCACCCTGATGTTTGTAGCAGCAATTTCTACAATAGCCAAACTCTGGAAGCAGCCTCGGTGTCCGTCAAAAGATGAATGGATAAAGCAGATGTGGTTTATGTGTACAATGGAATATTACTCAGCCATTAGAAATTACAAATACTCACCATTTGCTTGAACGTGGAAGTAACTGGAGGGTATTATGCTGAATGAAATGAGTCAGTCGGAGAAGGACAAACATTATATGTTCTCATTCATTGGAGGGAATATAAATAATAGTGAAAGGGAATAGAAGGGAAGGGAGAAGAAATGGGTAGGAAATATCAGAAACGGAGAAAGAACATGAAGACTCCTAACTCTGGGAAAAATAGTAGGGGTGGTGGAAGGGGAGCAGGGCGGGGGTTCGGGGTGAATGGGTGACCGGCACTGAGGGGGGGCACTTGACAGGATGAACACTGGGTGTTTTCTGTATGTTGCCTAATTGAACACAAATAAAAACTAAATTTATTTTAAATAAAACAAACATCTACAATAAAGCTAATTTCTACCCACTAACAACAAATTATCTGTATTAAATTTAAATAATCCCTTTTACAGTGGTATCAAAAATAAATATTTATTATTCAAGTTCATTAAGGAGAGGAAATACTTTTTTAAAAATGACCTATAATAATGACAGAGTTTTCAAAAATCACAAAGGCAAAGATAAATATGTTGATGGATTAGAACATCATAATCCACTGTATCACCAAAAGAAAGTGATCTACAGTTGTGAAGTAATGCTTGTATATAACTTATAAAGAATTGAATCGCGGTCTGGAGGTGACTATATAATCAGAGGACATATAAATAGAGCCCTCCCCCTAGTGATTAAACCAGCCCAGCCCCTACCCTGCAGCTGGGAGATGAGCTCCAGACCCAGGATCCCCAGGTGATCCCCTTCAGGGAACAGGACAGAACACAGACAACGCACCATGGAGTATGTGCTCAGCTGGGTGTTACTTGTCGCTATTTTAAAAGGTAATTCATAGAGAAAAAGAGACCTTGAGTCTGTGAGTGGAGGTGAGTGAGAGAACAGGGGATGTGGGACAGTTTCTTGACCAGGATGTCTTGTGTCGGCAGGTGTCCAGGGTGAGGTGCAGCTGATGGAGTCTGGGGGAGACCTGGTGAAGCCTGGGGGGTCCCTGAGACTCTCCTGTGTGGCCCCTGGATTCACCTTCAGTAACTATGACATGAGCTCGGTCCATTAGACTCCAGGAAAGGGCTGCAGTGTATTGCATATATTAGCTATGATGGAAGTAGCACAGGTTACAAAGACGCTGTGCAGGGCCGATTCACCATCTCCAGAGACAACGCCAAGAACACGCTGTATCTTCAGATGAACAGCCTGAGAGCTGAGCACACGGCCCTGTATTACTGTGCAGACACAGTGAAGGGACCTCGGTGTGAGCCCAGACACAAACATCCCTGTGGAAGGGGATCAGGACCACCAGGGGGTGCACACTACTCACCACTTCTATCTTGAAGGCCCATGAGCAGGTGGAGAGGGAGGTTCTGGGAAGGTTTCCTGTCGGGGTATGGGCTTCCTCTCCATGGAGTAATTTCCCCCAGGGAGCCCCTCTCAACCCTTGATTGTGTGTTTACCTATTCAGCCTCCTTCATAGAGAATTAGAGTTCAACTATAGTGCTTGCACTTACTTGTAATTAACATTTCCTGAACAGAAATATTCATCAATTACAAATAACTCCATTCACATTATCTGAACATTTTCATGAGTCCTAATGACACTCACTGTGGATCACAGGACCCCAAGTTAACATGCTGTCTTGCACCATCACGGCATAGAGGAATCTCCAATGAACACAATAGAAAAGAGATGTTCTATAAAAATGTTAAAATGTCTGGGGAGTGTGAGAGATTCCCAGCATGACATGGTAGTGATGTGGACCCAGAGGTCACACACACACACACACACACACACACACACACACACAATCATGAGAGTATAAGCTTTTATCACCTTCACTTTCATATCCGTTGGGAGCCAGGGAGGCCTCTCATTACATCATAAATGCCTGGATGGTGCCATGGAAGGACACTGGCTCAGGTTGTGTGTTGTGGGTCAGTGGTGGGGACGGTCCTGCTCCACGATGGGCTTGTGTGGAGTCAGTGTCCCAACTGCATCAAAAGAGGGAACTCCTGGGTTATTGTTTCATTTCTTATCCTTTGGTTGGAGGAGATGAACAGGGATGGAATATCAGGGAGCTATCAGGCAATAAAGAATGGACATGGTGTGAGGAATAAGTTCACTAAACAAGCATCAAACTGGGAAGACAAAAGAAAGACATGGTACTTCTAAGTAGCCAAATGCCTGAGTCACAGGAAAACAAGATGGATAATATATGGAAGCAGCATGAAACCTAAAATGATAATACAAATAGGCCAAGATCCCACCAGTGGGGGTGGGGGTGACTGGGTGACGGGCACAGAGGTGGGCACTTGACAGGATGAGCACTGGGTGTTATTCTATATGTTGGCAAATTGACACCAATAAAAATAAATTTATATAATAAATCAATCAATCAATCAATCTGTGTTTTTGGTGTAAATTCCCTTAAAGGCAATGGTTGGGTCCTGGAGTGGCTCTATTCTCACTTTTTCAGGATATTCCATTCTGTTTTCTGGTGTGGCTCAAAATGCCTTAATTCCCACCAATACTGGAAGAGGGTTCCAATTTCTCAATATCCTCCCTTATATTTATTGTATCTGGCCTTGTTGCTTTATCCATTCTGAGTTGTATAAGTGGGATTTTAGTGTGATTTTCATTTGTATTTCCGTGATGACAAGTCATGTGGATCATTTTTCTTATCTCCTTGTTGGCCATTTGTCAGTCTTCTTTGAAGAATGCCTGTTCATGTATTCCACCTATTTCATGACTGGATTGATTGTTTTTTTGGGTGCTGCCTTTGTTAAGGAAATATCTTGTCCTATTCTGTAGGTTGCCTTTCATATTGTCGCCTGTTGCATTGTTGTACAGATTCTATCTTGATGAAGTCCTAATAGTTTATTTCTCCCTTTGTTTCCTATGTCTTTTGAGAGGTGCCTTGCTAGCAGTAGCTGCAGGTGAGGAAAAAAAGTTTCTACCGGAATTCACCTCTAGGATTTTGATGAATTACTACTTCAGATTTCGGAATTTCATCCATTTTGAGATTTTCTGTGTGTTTGGTGTAGCTGAATGGTCCACTTTCATTCTAATGCCGGTGGCTGTCCAATTTTTTTTTTTCAGATCCATTTATTGATGAGACTTTCTTCCTTAGATATTTTTTTCTTTCTTCTTGTGGAGTAGTTGTCCATAGAGTTGAGGGTCCTTTTCTGCTCCCTCTGCTCTGCTCCATTGATCTATGTGTTGTTTTTGCCAGTACCATGCTATTTTTATCATAAAGCCTTTAAAATAGAGCTGGTCTACAAACATTGTGATGCCCTCCAGCTGTAGTTCTGTTTCTGTCTTTTTTTTTTTTACCCAAAATGTTTCTACCTGTTTGATGACTTAGGAAATAAATTGAAGAAGACACAAAGAGGGAACACCTTCCATGCCTATGGATTAGAACAATGTATATTGTCAGGACACATGTGTTGCTCAGAGTTTGAGTGTCTGCAATGGGCTCAGGTTGTGACCCTGGTGTTCAGGGATGGTGTCCTGCATCAGGCTTTTGGAAGGGAGCCTACTTCTCCCTCTGCCTATGTCTCTGCATCTGTCTCTGTGACTCTCCTGAATCAATAAATAAATCTTTAAAACAAAAACAAAATTAAATACTGTGAAAATCTCTATACTGCTCATAACCCTCTACATATTCAAAGCAATCCTTGTGAAATCATCCTGGACATTTTTCACAGAGTATGAACATATAATCCTAAGATTTTTATGGCACAGATAGAGATATTAGGGACACATTGATGCTCTGGCATAGCCCTGCCTTATTTGTTGTGAGAAGTATCAGTTAACTGCCCTCACACAGTGAAGGGTGCATTTCTCACTTGCAACTAGGACTAACCTGTGCAAACCAGAGGTAACTGTCAAAAAGTCTCAGTGGACACACAGAAGGAGAACAATGATAAACAGAGCCAGATATACTCAGACCCTTTGGAACTTCAGTTTAAGGATGTTCTTTTATAACATTCCCAGAAGATGAGGATGAGATGACCCAGTGGGATTTGTGTCTCACCATCAGCTTACAAGGTTGTGTTGTACTGATGCCTGTTAGGTGTGTCCCTTGTCACTGGATGAACATTTGGTACCCCGTGTCCTCATTTCAAACCCACCTGCATCTGTGACTCTCCCTCTGGACATGAGATCAGTTTCCCTTTAGGATTTCCTCAATGGAACCCCTCAAGGGTCTTACATGACTTATTTACCTCATCGATTTATTTATTTATTTATTTATTTATTTATTTATTTATTTATAATTTATTTTTTATTGGTGTTCAATTTACTAACATACAGAATAACCCCCAGTGCCGTCACCCATTCTCATCGTTTTATTTAAATGCAATCATTTCTGTCATGGAATTTGCAACAACCAGGTAACATGACCTGGTCATGTCAATATCTAACAGCTCTACCATTCTATTTCATAGTCAACATGTGAAATTACATGACTGTGAATCTATTTCAAGGAAGGTAAGTCCACTCATGGTCAGCAAGGCAAGGGAGCAGCTCTGAATACTCAGAAGCAGGGCATTGGTTGGCTTTGATGATTTCATAAATATTTATACAAATAGCAGCTGTCCCCTGAAATTAATGCTCAGAAAATTGATGTGAGAGGATGAAGCAAGTGATGGAGCACAGTGTTCCTCTTGCAGTGTGCAGCCCTGGACCTGAGCTGGGCTTACATGGATGTCTAAATGCACAGTACAGTTGGCAATGGATTGTTATCATTTGCTGCTGGTTTTCTTTCCTCTGTAGGTGCTCACATCCCACATTTTTGAGACCTTTTGGGGGTTTTGTGACTCTCTTCCTGGCTGTATTGGAGATCAGTTATGAACACGGTCTCCTACCTCTAGGCTGGGAATGAATGTTTGCACCCCCGAGTCTTCAGGGAGCCCTCATAGGAGAGCCATCAAGCCCTTTCTGTCCTCAGTTTACCTCTGAATTCCATCTTCACCGTATCTGTGTCTGAGCTGGTTTATCTCAGGCACATGAATGGGTCTCTAATCATCAATATGGAAGGCTCCTGTAGTTTAGACCTAGGCTCGTCCTCCGAGGGGTTGTCATGAGAAAGGGTCTAGTTTCTGCCTGCTGGTTTCAGAATAGAAATCGCAGGACCACACAGAGTTCAGTTGATGGAAACAAAGAACAATGCCTGCACTCAGACCCAATGTTCACACGACTTCAGGTTCCAGTCCTCCTTCAATATACATCACATAGTGCCACTTTTTCTTCTTGGCACTCAGGGGGTCCTTAGATACAGGAAATTTCCCCATTTTTCCATTTGAACACCATCATGACAGGTCTGTCCCCCGCAGGAGTAGAATTCTATAAGTTCATATGTTCCTCTCTTGTCCTTAAAGCCCTTGACTGTAGCTTCTGCAAGCAACCTCCCTCCTGCTGTCATCCCCATGGTTGTATCTCCCCAATGTCAACAGTAGACAGCTCCAACACTCCAAAACCTGCTCAGTATTCTTTTAGGAGTCTTTCTGTTGTTTTTTCAACTCTGATGATTTCATGGGTGTTCGAAATGATTCAATAACTATCCAGCTGTTCCAGGGATGTGACAATCCCTGAGTCCCCCTAATCTTCTGACATATTCACTTCTCTCTCCCATATTTTCTTATAATAAAGATGGTGTGGTGAATTCTTTCTGATTTATATGTTGGAAGTGAACCTTGAATCCTGGTGTTTTGTTTCAGAATATCATAAACTTATTTTCACCCCTACTCTGATTCTGGATCCTAATGACTCATTTGTGTTTGTAAAGCCTATTGAGTATTGTAATAATATTATATTAAGTTTCAGGAAGTAATTATAGACATGTGTAGTACATACACATAAGGTCATCCAACAAGTGACAAAAAGGAGCAATGCACCTCCTAGCAGTGAGGTTGGGGCTTCCAGGAAGGCACAGATGCTCACAAAGGATTAGAATTACAGATATATTATTAGCATCTATTGGCCATGTCTCTGTAGACGTGACACAGGTGCCATTTGTGTGGAGTGCTCTGCTTGCAGTCTTCCTGGTGCATATGTTCTATTCAAAGATGGAAATGAGGGTACCCAGGTGAGTCAGCTATTTAGTGCCATCCTCAGCCCAGGGCCTGATCCTGGAGATCAGGAATAGAGTCCCACAGCAGGCTCCCTGCATGGAGCCTGTTTTCCCACTGCCTGTGTCTCTGCATCTCTCTCTCTCTCACTCTCTCTCTCTCTCTGTCTCTCTTGAATAAATAAAAAAATATTAAAAAAACAAACGTGGAATGGGCGAGATTTTGTGATAGATCAGAAGTCCTGAATGTAGCCTACATGGTCAGGGGGACTGATCTAAGAAAACAAAAATTATGGTTGATCAGAGGCACACATTGAAATTGAATTGAAACTGAAATTTCCTGCTGCATTTGTTATGAAAAATACCATTGAAAGATGAATGGATAAAGAAGATGTGGTTTATGTATACAATGAAATATTACTCAGCCATTAGAAATGACAAATAACCACCATTTGCTTCAACATGGATGGATCTGGAGCATATTATGGCTGAGTGAAATAAGTCAATCGGAGAAGGACAAACATTATATGGTATCATTCAGTTGGAGAATATAAATAATAGTGAAAGGGAATAGAAGGGAAGGGAGAAGAAATGGGTAGAAAATATCAGGAAGGGAGAAAGGACATGGAAGACTCCTAAACCTGGGAAATGAACTAGGGGTTGTGGAAGGGGATGAGGGCGGGGGGTGGGGGTAAATGGGTGACGGGCGCTGAGGGGAGCACTTGAGAGGATGAGCACTGGGTGTTATTCTGTATGTTGGCGAATTGAACACAAATAAAAATAAATTTTTATTGAAAAAAATGCTGCAATAAACATAGGATGCACGTAAAATAAGTAGAACAGACAATGCATCCTGAAGACAAGAGGAAAATGCTTTCTGCCCCAGACTGGAGTACCTACCAGTAAACATACCAAGAAAACTACATAAAAAAAAAAAGAAAACGTAGTAACATGGAAAGAAAAAATTAGTATTCCTATGACAAAGTCAATAGAGTCAATGAAAAAACGTCACATAAAAACTGGTAGAAATAACTCATGAGCTCAGCAAAAAAATCAGTATATAAAATCAGCAAATAAAATAATGATATATTCCTACAAAATAACAACAAATGACATGTACAAAATTAACAAAATAATCCAATTTACACTACCACCTTAAATAAATATTTAGGATTAAAATTTACTAACAAGATGAAATATCTCCAGAAAATAACCTATTCTGATGTGTTTTTTGAAATGCACCCAGAAAATTGAAAATAACTGTGCTTAGAACTTCATGTAGTCAGAGAGCCATCTACACAAATTGCTATAGAATTGTGGTGCAACACTTGTGCTGGTTTTTAAATACACTAATGAAAGTCTGGAGCTGGTTATATAGTCATAGAACATGCAAATAGGGCCCTCCCTTCACTGATTAAACTAGCCCAGTCCCGACCCTGCAGCTGGGAGAGGAGCCCCAGCCCCAGGATCCCAAGGTGACCCGATTCAGGAATCAGGACACAACACAGACAAAACATCATGGAGTCTGTGCTCGGCTGGGTTTTCCTTGTCGCTATTTTAAAAGGTAATTCAAAGAGAACCAGAGACCTTGTGTCTGTGAGTGAAAGTGAGTGAGAGAAACAGGGGATGTGGGACAGTTGTTTGACCAGGATGTCTTGTGTCTGCAGGTGTCCAGGGTGAGGTGCAGCTGGTGGAGTCTGGCGGAGACCTGGTGAAGCCTGGGGATTCCCTGAGACTGTCCTGTGTGGCCTCTGGATTCACCTTCAGTAGCTATGCCATGAGCTGGGTCCGCCAGGCTCCTAGGAAGGGGCTGCAGTGGGTCGGATACATTAGCAGTGATGGAAGTAGCACATAATACGCAGACGCTGTGAAGGGCCGATTCACCATTTCCAGAGACAATGCCAAGAACACGCTGTATCTGCAGATGAACAGCCTGAGAGCTGAGGATACGGCCCTGTATAACTGTGCAAGGGACACAGTGAGGGGACCTCAGTGTGAATCCAGACACAAACCTCCCTGTAGGAGGGGATCAGGACCACCAGGTGGTGCAAACTCCTCACTACTTCTGTCTTGAAGGCCCAGGAGCAGTGCAGATGGAGGTTCTGGGCAGGTTTCTTGTCAGGGTCTGGGCTTCCTCTCCAAGGATCTGTTTCCCCCAGGGAGCTTCTCTGGACCAGGAATTTGTTCTTAACTATTCAGCTTCTGATTTGAAAACTTAGATTCTTTAGGAAAACAGCTACTTCATATGCACAGAAGACAGAGTTGCTTACACTTATTTACTATTTCCCCAAATATGAGAAATATACAAATACCTCCATGATGTCAAGGACTAGGGATCCGGGCATCCCTGGTTGGCTCAGTCATTTAGCGTTTGCCTTCAGCCAAGGCCATGATCCTGGAGGCCCAATTTCGAGTAGCACATCAAGCTCCCATATGGTGCCTGCTTCTCCCTCTGCCTGTGTCTCTACCTGTCTCTCTCTGTGTCTCTCATGAATATAAGAATAAAGTCATTTTTAAAAGAGGGACTTACAATCCATGCACAAAAAGAAATAATACCTGATGTACTGATAAACGAGAAATATAATCAGAGAGAAGAGGCAAAAATTATGATGTGGTTATAAAAGTGGACTGACGACTCACCCAGAAGGTGAAGTGGAATCTATCCCCCTCCAAGTTATCAGCTGATTCTGAAGGTCATGTGTGTCCTTGTGCAGGGACCAGAAGCTTCCACTGGATCTATGAGGATCCTCTGGGTGAGGAGCTGGAATGGAGGAGCCTTCGACTTCCAGGATATAAATCATTGATCCTTCAGGTGCTGATATCAGCCCTCTGTGTGTGACCTCTACCTTCCCCATGTTGAAACCTAACGCCCTTGTGATGGGAGGCGTTGGTGTGGCCTTAGGGGAGGACTTAGGTCAGGAGGGTGCAGCCTCAGGATAGGACCAGGGTCCTTATACATCAGGACTGGGAAAGCTCACTGCCCCATGGTCCAATGTGAGTTTTCGAGGAAAGGATGAGGTAGGACGTGGGCACTCTCTAGACACCACATCTACCTGCACCTGGACCTCAGGCTTCCCAGACTCCAGGACTGTGGGAATGAGTGTCTGCTGTTTAATCCATGCAGACCAAGTACGATGTTCCAGCAGAGGGCACAAGCTAAGATAATGGTGACACGAGAATTCAAGCCCTGATGATCTGGTCTTTTCTGCTGCATTTGCTGTGGTAAGTCCCTGATAGGTTCCATCCATGGGATCAATGGTGGATTTCTCACATGTTCCCTCCTGCAGGGAAGATGAACCTGTGGACACTCCTAAGACTCTGTGATCAAGTCCCAGTGGACACGGAGGAGAAACTTTAAACAGGGAGCAGGGGCATGGGAGATTGTGGAACTTTAGTGTAAGGATGATAATTTATCAACCTTTCCAGAAGATGGGGATGTGCTGACCCTCTGGGACCTGAGTCTGAGCACCACCATCCAGATGCTGTTTGATGTCTGTGAGGTCAGGACAGCAGTTCCCTTCCTGCTTTCATAATTCCTTCTTTGCCTGCATATTTTGTGAGTTTGAAAATGAAATGCCTTGGAGAAGGTCGAATTTGTTGAATTTCATGAAAGTATCTGTGCTTCCTGGGTGTTGAGGTCTCTGTCCTTCCAATTAGGGGGCTTTTCAGGAATCCTTTCATTGAATAAACCTGCCACCATTTCTCGGTCTTCATTTTATGGGCCTCTTATCAAAGGAATGTTATTGTATCCTAAGCCGCTGAGTTCCCTGTCTACGTTTGGGGACAATTACTTTGTTTCCTTATAGTGTTCTTTCATGATTTTCTACAATATTATCTTCTATTTCCCCAATATGCTGTTGTTTCATCCGTCCTCTTTTTTCATGCATTTGGGACAGCATTTCTGTAATATCAGTTTTAATTTTGGGCTGACAATGGCTTTTTTCTTTTATCTCTAAAATAAGTGATTCTTGAGTGTCTTCAATGTTTGTTCAAACCCAGTTGTATCTATAAAAATATTGTTTTAGATTCCAGCCTGCTATGTAATCTAAGCACCTTTAACCAGCCATAACCTCAAGTGGGTGGATTTCTATGATGAACTCATAAAACGAAATGAAGTCTAAACAATTTTCCTCTTTTCTCCTTATCCTAATTGTAATAGCTTCAGGAAGTAGTTTCCTTCCCTGTCCCAGCCCCACAGCTAAATCTCCCCAACACAACACTCCACACCACCTACATTCCAAAACATGTCGATTTTCTACTTGCAGACTAGCATTTTTTTTAAGACTAGCATTTTTTGTTCTCTCATCCTCCAATTGATTTCTTGTTAGCTCAGAATTATTTGATAAATATCCAGCTGTGTTCAGGGATGACACAAGCCCAGGATCCCTTGCAGGTCTGACATCGTGACTCCTCTCCCCTTGTGTATGTTAGCAAAGAAGATCTGAAATAATACAAGGAGGCAATATGCATGACACCTACAATCCTCATTTTAGTAACCAAACGAGAATACAAATTGTTAATTGACCTTCCTTCTTCATCTACCAACTACATACACTCTTTGATTTCAGCAACCCTTCACCTTGTCACAGCTCATTACTTGAGAGGGTGACCAACACCTTCATCCTGAAGGGTCTCTGCTTGGTCTCCTCCTTACAAGCTATTGGTACCTACTTAGCGCTCTAATCCCATCTTAAAGGAAATTCCACTCGTCTCAAAAGCCAGCTGCATCAGGGATGTGAAGACAATTTTAGTCTACTGAGTTCAACTCTTAACTGGTGCCTGAATATCTGCAGAAACATCTGTGGAGGAGGCTCCACTTTTCTTTCCCCTTTCAAATAATTTCTTAGTCTTTCCATGAGTTCATATGTGCAGGGTGTGAGACTGAATGCAGTGGAGCAGGACTGGGTTCCATGAGGATTTGGAAGCTCCTTAATGGGACATGCTGTGTCCTCAGGAACCCAACACTTCTTCCATTTGGTGATGGAGAGGCACTGTGCGTGCCCCAATCTTGGGCTTAGGTGCTCAAATACCACTCACTTCAAGATGGAAAGCTCAGTTTCCATGCTAACCTAGGGACACAGGCTTCCAGCTCTGGATTCTAAGATCCAGAAACTGCATTAAAGCCTTCTCTATAAATGAACCATGATCAGCAGAGTTTGGCAGGGCTTTCCCCCCAAAATTTGTAGACCATCAATCTGAAATGCCCATAGGGGACTTCTAGAGCACCTCAGATTTTATGAAGCCCAAATAAGAATAGTGAATAGGCACGTGGGGAGCATCACCAACCCTACATCTTCCACGTCCCTGATGGTGGCACTATTCTCAGCAGTTCTTTAAGAAACATGTAACAGATTAATGTTCTATTCCCTGGAAAGAGGTAAATAATAAATGTAAATATAATGATCCTGACAATACACCACTACATCTCCACCTATTGACTAAATTACTGAATTGAATAAATTAAACTATGACAATACTAAATATCATCAAGGTTGTATATAAAGTAGAACTCTTTTTAAGTATGATCTCTAATCCCATTTGGATAAAATATATATAATTAGATTCTAGGGTAACAGAGCTTGACAAGACCCATGATCTGTCTGCTGCATCCCAGAACCACAGAGTCGATGTTGGTGTAAATCATTCTGATCTGTTGTAATGAGAACCAGGGAAGGTCATGTGTGTTACTCAGTCTAACAGTAGAGATGATAACATGAAATGACAAGCACAGATATTGAGACAGAAATAAAAGAGATAACTTCTGCTTTCCATGGCTATTCTTGTATTCATGGATTCAATGAGTTTTGGGATGCTCCTTATGGTTGCGGAGAGAAATGTACTTTATAAGTCCAGAGATCCAATGGTCATCTCACCTGGAAACACTCTCACTTCTAGGGAAATCCAAGGCTTCTCCACAAATGATGTAGAACACAGGCATGTCAGTGGATACACATGCCTCTATGTAATTTGGGGGATAGATTCCTCCCTGAACTCTGCTTTATCTCTTTTAAATACTTTATTTATTTATTCACGAGAGACACAGAGAGAGGCTGAGACACAGGCTGAAGGAGAAGCAGGCTTTTTCTGGGAAGCCTGAGGTAGGACTCACCCCCAGGACTCCATAATCCTGACCTGGGTTGATGGCTGAAGCTCAAATATGGAGCCACTCAGGTGCGCCAGAACTCAGTTTTCTTAGCGACCCCCAAAATGGGTATTTTTCAAAATCCTCAGTATTTTCTTGTTTGAAAGATGTAATACGTAAATTCATTTAGCCAACATACAGCGTAACAGTAAGTTCTCACCACATCAGATGTCCTCCTTAACGCCCATCACCCAATTACCACATACGATGTGACAAATACAGCGTGGTATACTATGGTATACTGTATGCTGGCAAGCTGAATTTAAATAAAAAAATGGTTAAAATACTCCACCAGCCCTGCACATATCATGTAGACAACAACAGATTATTTCTCCTTGTTTTATAGTGCATTTTACACTAATTTTGGCCATTTATGCCAGTCATCTTTAAAGAAGAAGGGAAGGGAGAAGAAATGGTTAGGAAATATCAGAAATGGAGACAGAACATAAAGACTCCGGGACCCCTGGGTGGAGTAGCGGTTTGGCGCCTGCCTTTGGCCCAGGGCGCGGTCCTGGAGACCCGGGATCGAATCCCACATCGGGCTCCTGGTGCATGGAGCCTGCTTCTCCCTCTGCTTGTGTCTCTGCCTCTCTCTCTCTCTCACTGTGTGCCTATCATAAATAAATAAAAGTTAAAAAAAAAAGAACATAAAGACTCCTAACTCTAGGAAACAAACTAGGGGTAGTGGAAGGGGAGGAGGGTGGGGGGTGGGGGTGAGTGGGTGATGGGCACCGAGGGGGACACTTGACGGGATGAGCACTGGGTGTTATTCTATACGTTGGCAAATTGAACACCAATAAAACATAAATTTATTACTAAAAAATAAATAAAGATTCTCATCTCTTTAGATAATTTTCATTTAAAAATGTAAAACGAAAAATACTTTTAACCTCTCTAAGATGGTATTATTTTTATTTAGCCTTTTGTGGTGATAACGTTTCTTTTACTGGACATGAATTAAATCCTTTTAGGGTAAATCATTTTAGCCTTAGTCTGTAGGCCATCCCGCCTTATTCCATCCTTTGGATATTTGGAACACCTGTATTAGATGCAAAAAAAATGCCGTTTTTAAAGTTTAAAACAAAAAAAAACCAAATATTTTGGGATAACTACCTTCTGGATTACCTGGAAACTCTAAAAATCACTGCCATTTATCACACAATATCATAATCTTATATCCCTGTTTCCCCTGATCCAGCACTTCTATGCACTCAAGAGCTCTTTTAATGTAGAAAGTCCATTGAGTGTGTTACAATCATTATATGATTTGCAGGAAGTGACAGTTGCCACCTGAGGACCATGCAAATGATCTCATTCTTGTCTCCAGTGACACGAGAGCTTCATGGGGGACAAAAGATGAGTTCCAATAGATTCGAATAGCAGGACTATTATTAGCACCACCCTCTATCACTGTTAAGTGGATGTTGCTGCCATTTGGAGGGTGTGGACTGCTTGCAGTCTTCCTGATGCACATGATCCATTCAGTGATGGAAAGTCCTGCAAATGGACATATATCAGGAACCCTCTTCTCAAATTGCAGGGTTATGGGGATCGGCCTGAGGAAACCAAATACTGATGGCTATCAAAAGTGTAATATGAAATTGAATTCCTCCACCATGGCAGTTTCTCTAACCATGTACCACGTTCTCTGTGTTAGAAAAGCCAGTTATGTTCCTCCTCCAAAAGGAACAGTTTTTTGAGGAAGCGGTTATATATTGTGTATGGTCTGGCATCTCAGAGAGTGGCTCTAGTGTGTGCAGCATGCACTGGGCTCTTCTGTTTTGGCATCTCTTTCCATCGGGTTATACCTGCAGAGGCTCTCCCTGTCTGCAGTGGGCAGTGTGTGATCCTGGCCAGGATGTGATGAGGTTTAACTGGGTGTGGTCTTCTCTGCTTGATAAATGATGCCTGGTACCACCTCCACTAGAACGGAGGCCTTGCAGAATTCTCTGGTCAGGATATGTGGGTGGACAGTGGTGCAGCCACTCCAGGAAACAGTATTGAGGTTACTCAGAAAGTTAAAAACAGAGCCTTAGCATGAACCAGCAAACAAAAACCTAAAAATTCACACAAAAAATACAGAAAATCTGGTTTACAAGGAACCTCAAACACCTATGTTTATAGATTCATTATTTTCAAAAGAGAGCACAATTGTACATTGTCAGATGAATAAAGAAGATAATAAAGCGTCTTTCTTTTCAAACATCATCATGTAGGGACATGGTAAACAGTTTGTTAATCTAGGGAAACACGGAAGAGTCCTAGATTTCTGAATACACAATCATAGTGCCTGTAACCAAGTTGCCAAGGAAAAGCTCCAGGATCAATATAATTGTTATTTTCATGGCAATATATGTGAGTGTACAAGTACAATGATTTGCATGTCATAGTTGAGGACACAGCTGTACAACACATCCTTTTTTGGTCACATTTTATGGAATTAATTATTTTAATAATCACTCCACTCTTGTATCTTTATTTAGAATTCCCAGTCATATGTCAGAGGGAGGAGGTGTAAATGCCCCTGTGGTAGTTGAATCCACAGCATCTCCATCAGCTCTGTGAGTCTCTGTCAAAGTTTTTACTTCTCTCCATTTTTGTGTGACCGAGAGACATGGTATCCACACATCACTCAATTGGCACTTTTGGAAATTCCAGAAACCTACAAATCTCATGTCCAGTTCCTTCCTGGAAGTGGCTCAGGGAGGATCCAGATCCCATGGTGGGGAAAACAGCCAAGACCCTGGGGCTCACTTCAAACTGCTGTGTGGTCTCAGACACTCACACAAGCTCTCTTCTGCAGTGAATAGTTATAAGACCTGTAAATGGTGATAAATTGTTATGTTCAACCTATCTTGAGTGCGTATGTGGAATAATGGAAGATAATTGATGATAAGTAATCAGGCAGCAAATGAGGTTGGAGAAAGCCCAATTTACTGACACATATCTTATCTGAAAAACTCTGCCATGATTTACACATGTGTTCTGAGCAACTAGCATCATAAGGATGCTAAGTGCTAAATTTGATATGTACTCAGAGGACATGCAAATAGCGCCCCAGCTCTAGTATTAAACCAGCCCAGCCTGAACCCTTAGCTGGGAGAGAAGCCCCAGCCCCAGGAACCTTAGGTGACCCCTTTCAGGGATCGGGACAGAACACAGAAAACTCATCATGCAGGCTGTGCTCAGGTGGGTTTTCCTTGTTGCTATTTTAGAAGGTAATTCAGGGAGAACAGAGACCCTGACTATGTGAGTGGAGGTGAGTGAGAGAAACATGATGAGGGACAGTTTCCTGACGAGAATGTTTTGTGTCTGCAGGTGTCCAGGGTGAGGTGAAGCTGGTGGAGTGTGGGGGAGACCTGGTGAAGCCCGGGGGATCGATTAGACTCTCCTTTGTGACCTCTGGATTCACCTTCAGGAGCTATTGGATGGGCTGTGTCAGCCAGGCTCCAGGGAAGGGGCTGCAGTGGGTCACATGGGTTAATACTGGTGGAAGCAGCAAAAGCTATGCAGATGCTATGAAGGGGCGATTTACCATCTCCAGGCACAAAGCCAAGAACACACTATCTGCATATGAACAGCCTGAGAGCCGTGTATTATTGTGTGAGTGACACATTGAGGGAACTTCAGTGAGTCCAGAGAGAAATCTCCCTGTTGAAGGGAATCAGGACCTGTTGTGATGGTCATCAGACATTTCATGGAAGAGTTGACTCATTCCATTGTGCACCAGACACTGATCTTACACTACATGTTAAAAACAGTAATTTAAATAAAATCTGTAATATTAATTACAACTTAAACAGTGTTAAGTCCCTTAAATTCATAGTGTAACTCAAGAAGATGCTTATAATAACCAAATACTATATTATTCAGGGATTTATTAAATACTAGTTCTCTGAAACTGAAGAGTCAATACACTATCAAGGGGCAATTTGTTGATATGAATAGTATATAATGAGTTGTACTAAGAAACATAATTAATCTTTCTATTTTAAGGTTTATACAGTATTTTATTTGATTTGAGAGTAGAGGGTCTACTTTCATATACTGATTTTGACTGCTTATTTTGTTTATTTTAAAATTAAATTATTGGTCTTCTGTTTAATTGCTTTCTATATGAGGGAAGGAAGAACATAAGAACTGATAAACATTAACATATTATCCATAACTCAAGTCTATTCAATTAAATCAGTAAAACCAGGAAGCTCCGGGAAAGGCGCAGATGATGTCCTGTGAGGAGCAGGACTAATGTCCATTCTTGAGACTCTGAGCATGGAAGGGCTGATCCCCATGTCAGGTGTCACGGAAGAAACGAGGATCCATTGGAGGTGGTTGAGGGTGATGCCGTGTGCTGCATATGCCTAACTCAATTGACCTTTACACTTCAAAAAACTTAAGATCTGAAAAGTGACATGGTGTTTTTATCCCCTGAAATACAGCAAAGAAAATGGGAATGTTTAAGAACTGACAGAAATTCTATCATAATATATATATTAAATCTTTTTAAAATGTCCCTATGCTTTTGATATTTTCATCTAATTTTGCTAGAAAGAGAGAAATTACACCTCAAATTTCATAACCATTGGGATATGGGGAGATTATATATGTTTGATTGATCCATTTTATCCCTAACTGGGATCAGATATTAACCAAAACCATCATGACTCCACTGTGGTAACATGTGGGTTGTAATTCAAACCACAACTGCTTTTCCTAACTCACCCAAGCCCACACCTCACTTTCAGCCTGTCCAGACACCCATCATCCCATGATTGTTTGGTGACTTCCTGCACTAATGGAAAAGGCCTGTCAATATGGGGTGCTGCTGGATACTCATGAAGCATGGACAAGTGTCCACTGGCATTCATCTGAAGCTCCTATTCCTCTATTGGGAATCGGTTGGAGGTCAATGATTTTACCAGGTGCAATTCCCCTGAACTATACCACCTGACAGCTACATGAATTCCTGTTTCTAAATCAATTTTTTATAATGTAATGTCTAGTTCTATATACTAAAAATCCCTCAACTTCCCCTGGAGCTTTGCGACAACCCAGAAATTGCACTGATGGGGATTTACTACAAAAAAACAGATGCAGTAAAACGTGGGGATGCTAGCATCTGAATGTTTCTAGCAGCAATGGCCACCAAAGCTGAACTGTAGAAGGAGCCATGGTGTCCATCGACAGATGATGAATAAAGAAAAGGTGGTCTAAGTGTACAGAGGAATACTACTCAGCCATTAGAAACGACAAATATTTTTATTTTTTTTCTTTTAATAATAAATTTATTTTGTATTGGTGTTCAATTTGCCAACATACAGAATAACACCCAGTGCTCATCCCACCAAGTGCCCCCTCAGTGCCCATCACCCATTCACCCTCACTCCCCGCACTCCTCTCCTTCCACCACCCCTAGTTCGTTTCACAGAGTTAGGGGTCTTTATGATATTTCACAGAGTTGGGGTCTTTATGATATTTCCCACCCATTTCTTCTCCCTTCCCTTCTATTCCCTTTCAATGTTATTTATATTCCCCAAATGAATGAGAACATATAATGTTTGTCGTTCTCTGATTGATATACTTCAGTCAGCATAATACCCTCCAGTTCCATCCACGTTGAAGCAAATAATGTGTATTTGTCATTTCTAATGGCTGAGTCATATTCCATTGTATACATAAACCATATCTTCTTTATCCATTCATCTTTCAATGGATACCAAGGCTCCTTCCACAGTCTGGCTATTGTGGACATTGCTGACAGAAACATCGGGGTGCAGGTGTCATGGCATTTCATTGCATCTGCATCATAAGGGTAAATCCCCAGCAGTGCAATGCCTGAGTTGTAGGGCAGGTCTATTTTTAACTCTTTGAGGAACCTCCACACAGTTTTTCAGAGAGCAGCACCATTTCACATTCCCACCAACAGTGTAAGAGTGTTCCCTTTACTCCACATCCTCTCCAACATTTGTGGTTTCCTGCCTTGTTAATTTTCCCATTCTCACTGGTTGGAGATGGTATCTCATTGTATTTTTGATTTGTATTTCCCTGATGATGAGTGATGCAGGGGATTTTCTCATGTGCCTCTTGGCCATGTCTATGCTTCCTCGGTGAGATTTCTGTTCATGTCCTTTGCCCATTTCATGATTGGATTGTTTGTTTCTTTGGTGTTGAGCTTAATAAGTTCTTTATAGATCTTGGAAACTAGTCCTTTATCTGATACGTCATTTACAAATATCTTCTCCCATTCTGTAGGTTGTCTTTTAGTTTTGTTGTCTGTATCATTTTCTGTGCAAAAGCTTCTTTTCTTGATGAAGTCCGGATAGTTCATTTTTCCTTTTGTTTCTTTTGCCTTCGTGGATGAATCTTACAAGAAGTTACTGTGGCTGACTTAAAAAAGGGTGTTGCCTGTGTTCTCCTCTAAGATTTTGAAGGAATCTTGTCTCACATTTAGATCTTTCATACATTTTGAGTTTATCTGTGTGGTGCAAGAGAGTGTTCATTCTTCCACATGTGGATGTCCAATTTTCCCATCACCATTTATTGAAGAGGCTGTCTTTCTTCCAGTGGATAGTCTTTCTTCCTTTATCGAATATTAGTTGACCATAAATTTGAGGGTACACTTCTGGGTTCTCTATTCTGTTCCATTGATCTATGTGTCTGTTTTTGTGCCAGTACCACACTGTCTTGATGACCACAGCTTTGTAGTACAGCCTGAAATCTGGCATTGTGATGCCCCAAGCTATGGTTTTCTTTTTAAAATTCCCCTGGGTATTTGAGGTATTTTCTGATTCCACACAAATCTTAAAATAATTTGTACTAGCTCTCTGAGGAAAGTCCATGGTATTTTGATAGGGTTTGCATTAAACGTGTAAATATCCCTGTTTAACATTGACATTTTCACAATATTAATTTTTCCAATCCATGAGCATGGAATATTTTTCCATCTCTTTGTGTCTTCCTCAATTTCTTACAGAAGTGTTCTATAGTTCTTAGGGTAGAGATCCTTTACCTCTTTGGTTAGGTTTATTCCTAGGTATCTTATGCTTTTGGGTGCAATTGTAAATGGATTTGACCCCTTAATTTCTCTTTCTTCAATCTCATTGTTAATGTATAGAAATGCGACTGACCTCTGGGCATTGATTTTGTACCCTGCCACGCTGCCAAATTGCTGTATGAGATCTAGCAATCTGGGGGTGGAGGCTTTTGTATTTTCTTTGTAGCTTATCATGTCTCAGCGTAGAGGGAGAGTCTGACTTCTTTTTGCAAATTTCTATTTTTTTAATTTTTATTTATTTATGATAGAGATAGAGAGAGAGAGAGAGGCAGAGACACAGGAAGAGAGAGAAGCAGGCTCCATGCACTCGGAGCCCATTGTGGGACTCGATCCCGGGTCTCCAGGATCGCACCACGGGCGAAGTGCAGGCGCCAAACCGCTGCGTCACCCAGGGATCCCCTTCTTTGCCAATTTCAATGACATTAAAGTCTTTTTGTTGCCTGATTGCTGAGGCTAGGACTTCCATTACTACGTTGAATAGCACTGGTGAGAGTGGACATCCCTGTCATGTTCCTCATCTTAGGGGAAATGCTCCCAGTGCTTCCCCACTGAGAATGATATTTGCTGTGGGCTTTTCGTAGATGGCTTTTAAGATGTTGAGGAATGTTCCCTCTATCCCTACACTCTGAAGTGTTTTGATCAGGAATGGATGCTGTATTTTGTCAAATGCTTTCTTTGCATCTAAAGAGAGGATCATATGGTTCTTGGTTTTTCTCTTGCTGATATGATGAATCACATTGATTGTTTTACGAGTGTTGAACCAAACTTCTTTCCCGGGAATAAATCCTACTTGGTCATGGTAAATAATTTTCTTAATGTACTATTCGATCCTATTGGCTAGTATCTTGTTGAGAATTTTTGCATCCATGTTCATCAGTGATATTGGTCTATAATTCTCCTTTTTGGGGGGGTCTTTGTCTGGTTTGGAATTAAGGTGATGCTGGCCTCATAGAACGAATTTGGAAGTACTCCATCACTTTCTGTCTTTCCAAACAGCTTTAGTAGGATAGGTATGGTTTGTTCTTTAATCGTTTGATAGAATTCCCCAGGGAAGCCATCTGGCCTTGGACTCTTGTGTCTTGGGAGGTTTTTGATGACTGTTTAAATTTTCTCCCTGGTTATCAGCCTGTTCAGGTTTTCTATTTCTTCCTGTTCCAGTTTTGGTAGTTTGTGGCTTTCCAGGAATACGTCCATTTCCTCTAGATTGCCTAATTTATTGGCGTATAGCTGTTCATAATGTTTTTAAAATTGTTTGTATTTCCTTGGTGTTGGTAGTGATCTCTCCTTCCTCATTCATGATTTTATTAATTTGAGTCTTCTCTCTCTTCTTTTTAATAAGGCTGGCTAATGGTTTATTTATCTTATTAATTCTTTCAAAGAACCATCTGATTTTTTTTATCTGTTCCACAGTTCTTCTGGTCTCAATTTTGTTGAGTTCTGCTCGAATCTTTAATAACTCTCTTCTTTTACTGCGTGTAGGATCTATTTGCTGTTTTTTCTCTAGCTCCTTTAGGTGTAAGGTTAGCTTTTGTATTTGAGTTCTTTCCAGTTTTTGGATGGATGCTTGTATTGTGATGTTTTTCCCCTTTAGGAGAGTTTTGCTGCATCCCAAATATTTTGAACGGTTGTATCTTCATTCTCATTAGTTTCCAAGAAACTTTTAAATTCTTCCTTAATTTCCTGGGTGACCCTTTCATCTTTTAGCATGATTGTCCTTAACCTCCACGTATTTGTGGTCCTTCCAAACTTCTTGTTCTGATTTAGTTTTAATTTCAAGGCATTATGGTCTGAGAATATACAGGGGACAATCCCAATCTTTTGGTATTCGTTCAGACCTGATTTGTGACCCAGTATGTGGTCTATTCTGGAGAAAGTTCCATGTGGACTTGAGAAGAATGTGTATTCAGTTGAGTTTGGATGTGAAGTTCTGTAGATATCTGTGAAATCCATCTGGTCCAGTGTATCATTTAAAGCTCTCGTTTCTTTGGAGATGTTTTGTTTAGAAGACCTATCGAGTGTAGAAAGCGCTAGATTGAAGTCACCAAGTATACGTGTATTATTATCTAAGTTTGCCTTAACTTTGATTGATAAATTGATTGATATATTTGGCAGCTCCCACATTCAGAGCATATATATTGAGGATTGTTAAGTCCTCTTGTTGGATAGATCCTTTAAGTATGAGATAGTGTCCCTCTTCATCTCTCACTACAGTCGTCGGGGTAAATTTTAGTTTATCTGATATATGGATGGCTACCCCTGCTTTCTTTTGAGGACCATTTAATGGTAAATGGCTCTCCAACCTTTTTTTTTCAGGTTGCAGGTGTCCTTTTGTCTAAAATGAGTCTCTTGTAGACAGCAAATAAATGGGTCCTGCTTTTTTATCCAGTCTGAAACTCCGTGCCTTTTGATGGAGTCATTAAGCCTGTTGATGTTCAGAGTTACTATTGACAGATATGAGTTTGGTGTCATCATGATATCTATTCAGTCCTTGTTTTTGTGGCTTGTTCCACTGAACTTCTTCTTAAAGGGGAATTTTAAGATTACGCCTTAAAATTTATTGCAGAGCTGGTTTGGAGGTCACATATTCTTTCAGTTCCTGCCTGTCTTGGAAGCTCTTTATCTCTCCTTCCATTTTGAATGAGAGCCTTCCTGGATAAAGTATTCTTGGTTGCATGTTCTTCTCATCTAGGACCCTGAATATATCCTTCCAGCCCTTTCTGGCCTGCCAGGTCTCTGTGGAGAGGTCTGCTGTTATCCTAATATTCCTCCCCATAAAAGTCAGGGATTTCTTGTCTCTTGCTGCTTTAAGGATCTTCTCTTTATCTTTGGAATTTGCAAGCTTAACTATTAGATGTCGAGGTGTTGAATGCTTTTTATTGATTTTAGGGGGGGATCTATTTCCTGGATCTGAATGCCTGTTTCCCTTCCCAGATTAGGAAGTTTTCAGCTATGATTTGTTCAAATACATAATCTGGCCCTCTGTCCCTTTCGGTGCCCTCAGGAACCCCAATGAAACATGGGTTTTTGTTCCGCAGGCAGTCATTTATTTCCCTTAATCTATCCTCATGGTCTTTTAATTGTTTGTCTCTTTTTTCCTCAGTTTCCCTCTTTACCATCAACTTGTCTTCTATGTCACTCGCTCATTCTTCCACCTATTTAAATCTTGTCCTTAGTATTTCTAGTTTGGATTGCATCTCATTCAATCGATTTTTAATTTCTGCTTGATTAGATATAAATTCTGCAGTCATTAAGTCTCATGAGTCCTTTATGCATTTTTCTAGAGCCACCAGTAGCTGTTTAATAGTGCTTCTGAATTGGATTTCTGACATTGAATTGTAATCCAGATTTTGTAACTCTGTGGGAGAGAGAACTGTTTTTGATTCTTTCTTTTGAGGTGAGGTTTCCTTCTAGTATTTTGCTCAGTGCTGAGTGGCCAAAAACAAGTTGTACTGGGAAAAGGAGAAAAAAAGAGGAGAGAAAGAAGAAAAGAAAAGAGAAAAGAAACAAGGAAGAAGAAAAGAAAAAAGAGAAGAAAAAGAGAAAGAAAAAGAAAGAAAGGGGAAAAAAGGTGGTGTATGCAAAGAGAAATCAAAAAGAAAAAAAACACAGGGGAGTATCTTCTGATTCTGTATACTTTAAGACCCTTGACTTCCCCTGTAACATGTCCGTCCAGCTGGTCTTCTGGGGGAGGGGCCTGTTGTGCTGATTTTCAGGTGTTAGCACCTGGGGGAGCTGCTCTGCCCCCTGTCTGGTGCAGGGCTCAGTGGAGGTTTTTTCCCCCTTGAGGCTCCAGTAGGAACAACCCCAGTGGCGACGGCAGCTCTGGAGCCCTGGCTTCAACCCCCACAATAACTATGGAGCTCTCCATCTGCAGGGCCTGGAGGCTCGGGGCAGGGCCGCTGATCTGCTCAGCTTAGGGCAGGAGCGTCCTTGCTGTCCTGGGCCCTCCTGGCCTCTGCCTGTCCCGGGGGGAGTCTGGATCCTGTGCTGTGCCCCGGTGCCCTGTGCTCTGGGGCTTGCATTGTTGAATTCACACTCCAGGCCGCACAGCTGCCTCCACAGAGTCGCCACCCCAGGCCCTCCGAGCTGCTCCAGGAGCCACACAGCCCCCTCCTCAGGTAGCCTCTTCCTCTGCAGGAGCCGCCTCTGAGCTGTTCCCAGCCGTGCAGCCCCTTCTGTGCAGAGCCCTTGCCTGAGCCCCTCCGAGCTGCTCTGGGTCCAGCCGTGTGTGCTGCAGTCTTTTAGGGAGGTCAGCCGCGGGGTATGGCCGACTCTCCCTGGTTCACAGTTGCTCTTTTAGTGTCCCAGGGAGCCTGAGGGCATCCCTGCCCTCCTGGGGTCCTGCTCTAACTCCCTGCGGGCACCTTTCTGCCCAGGACGATTGGTGAAGCTCCTTCTTCTCTGGATGGAGCTTTCCTGACCTGGGGGCACTCGCCCCGGCCTTAGCCAGGCTCCTCGCGGGGCCCCTCCCCCTTGGATGCCTTTTGTTTCTTTATTTCTTTTTCCCCATCTTCCTACCTTGATAGAAGCGTGAACTCTTCTCACTGTAGCATTCCAGCTGGTCTCTCTTTAAATCTCAGGGCGAATTCGTAGATTTTCAGGATGATTTGAAGGTTATCTAGGTAATTTGGTGGGGACAGGTGATTTGGGGACCCTACTCTTCCGCCATCTTACCCCTCCCTCTGAGTAATATTCCATTGAATAGATATACCACATCTTCTTTGATACAACAATATTGTTAAATAAAATAGTTTTGTTTTTTGTTACATTGAATTAGCCAGCTTATACTACATGCTTTATATTATTTTCAATAATCCATCTGGTGCTTATAACACCCAGTATTGATCACATCATGTGCCCTCTTTAATGCGCATCACACAATGACCCAATATACCCACTAACCACCCAAGCATTATGCCTCATTCTGTTTCCTATAGTTAATGCTTTCTCGTGTTCTGTATCCCTCTCTAATGATTCTCAGTCTTCCCAAATTTAGCCAATGTTATTTTGAAGTGTTATGTATATTCCACATTAGACAGAAATGACATGATAATTGTTTTCTGATTGACTTATTTTACCCAGTGAAATACCCTCCAGTTCCATCAATGTCACTGTAAATGGTAGGTATTTAATAGTTCTGATGACAGAGTAATATCCCATTGTATATATTCCACATGCTATTTATCCATTCTTCTGTTGTGGATGTCATGCCTCCCTCCACGGTTTGGCTACTGTGTACTTTGCTGCTATGAACACTGGGGTTCAGTTGCCCTTTACATCACTGCATCTGTATGTTTGGGGCAAATACTCAGTAATACAATTCCTGGGGCATATGCTATTCACAACAAAGGAAAGAACCAGAGGTAATTCTCTCTGCCATATATCTAATTGAGATGGATAAAGTAAAAAAATCAGAGCGCAAAATCAGGATATTAATATTAAGGTTACTATTTGCATTTCAGGAAAGCTAAAACACACTACATTATAACTTAGTGTAGAAATGAACCAATTCAGTTGTAAATTAAAACTGATCAAAGTGAGATATAGTCTAAACTAGATGCTCTAACAGCCATGGTAAATGAGGTTGATGGAAGCATATTTGGCAAAGAAGACAAGGTGATAGAAAAGAAAGAAGGTGAGGAAAGTAGAGACACGCAAATAATGCACCATGAAAGGCTTGAAAAATCACTAGTGCCATAAGTTCAAACTAAATTAAAATATTTGGGGCCCATGAAGGGAAGGAAGAGAGAGAAGGGCAGAATGTATATTTGAGAAAATCATAGCAGAGACTTCATTTATTTTTTTTTGAAAGATGTAATCTATGTATTCATGAGAGACACAGAGAGACAGGGGCAAAGACATAGGCAGAGAGAGGAGCAGGCTCCATGCAGGTAGTTCGATGTGGGACTTGATCCTGTGTCTCCAGGATCATTCCCTGGGTCAAAGGCAGGTGCTGAACAGCTGAGCCATCCAGGAGTTCCAGCAGACTCTCCTTTTCAATAAAAACACACATTCAGATTGAAAGTGAGGGAGTAAACAGCCACTATTCATGTCAATGGACAAAAGGAAGGAGGAATGGCAACACATATATCAGCTGAACTAGAATTTAAAACAAAGACTATAATAAAGGATGAAGAAGGATACTATACCATAAAAATGGTTTATCCAACAGAAGATCTACCTTTTTCTAAATATTCACACTGCTACCTTCAGAGAAGACAAGTGCACAAACCCATTAACCCTAAATTTAATGACACTCATAGCTACTATTACCTTTATGGCAGAGACTTCAATGTCCCCTGACATCAGTGAGAATCATCTAAGCAGAAGCTCAGCAAGGAAACAAGGGGTTTGAGAGACATTCTGGATTAGACGTACTTCACAAATATATCAGAGCATTTTTCCCAAAGCAGAATACATGTTCTTCTTTATTGCATGTGGAAAATACTCCAGAATTGATCATTTACATGGTCACAAGTCATGTGTCAAGTGGTACAGAATGGCTGAATTAACTCCATGCATATTTTCAGACCAATATGCTATGAAACAAGAAGTCAAACCCAGTGAAAATATGGAAGGCCCCTAAACGATAATGTGATACCAACTCACACCAGTGAGAATGGGGAAAATTAAGAAGACATGAAACAACAAATGTTGAAGTGGATGTGGAGAAAGGGAACGCTTTGCATTGTTGGTGGGAATGTGAGCTGGTACAGTCACTTTGGAAAACTGTGTGATGGTTCCTCAAAGAGTTAATAATAGAATTGTCCTACAACCCAGCAATTGCACTGCTGGGGATTTACCTCAAAGATACAGATGCAGTGAAACACTGGGAGACCTACACCCCCATGCTTATAGCAGCAATGTCCACAATAGCCAAACTGTGGAAGGAGCCCTGGTGTCCATCAAAAGATGAATGGATAAAGAACATGTATTCTATATTTACAATGGAATATTCCTCAGTCACCAGAGCGGAAGAATACCCACCAATTGCTTCAACATGAGTGGAACTGGAGGGTATTATGCTGAGTGAAGTAGGTCAATTGGAGGACAACCATTATATGGTTTCATTCTTTCGGGTAATATAAAAAAATGGTGTAAAGAATTATAGAGGAAATGAGGGAAAATAAGTGGAAAAAATTAGAGAGAGTGACAAAACATGAGAGACTTCTAAATCTGGGAAATGAACAAGAGGTAGTGGGAGGAGAAGTGGATAGGGGCATGGGGTGACTGGGTGACGGGCACTGAGGGGAACACTTGACCAGATGAGCCTGGGGTGCTATGCTATATGTTGGAAACCAACCTTCAATAAAAAATACATAACAATTAAATAAATGCACATAAAAGGACATCTTATTGAAGAAGGAATGAGACAATGAAGAAATTAAAGAATTTAAGCAAAATTTCAAACAATGAACATTAAATCACAATCATACAATCCAGTATGTCTCTCAAACCCCTTGTTTCTTTGTAAAGCTTTGGGACACATCGAAGCCCATCCACAAAGGGAACGACAGAGCAATACAGGTCTTCTCCAGGACCTGATAGAAATGAAAGCATATCCGGTGCATTAGCAGAGTGAAGATTAGGGTAAAACATATTGCCAGGCTGCTGCTCCCCATGTTTCCTCCCATTCCAACTGCACAGGCCCCGTCCTCAATCATGGGCTGGTGAAGACCGATGGGTAGACATGTGGACACCTGTGTCTCAAATCTGTCTGTGCACATCAAAATATCCATGGACGATTGTTAACAGGATGTAAACATCATGCACATATCTCTAGAACATGCACTTCAGGTCCCACAAAAAGGCTTACTGTTCCTCCTACACAGATTCAATCCCCATGCTGCTGGATCCTACGTCCTATCACATGAGGCAGGATATTGATGAAGATTGATGGCAAATCGAACTCCAATAAAAAATATACATTAATCAATCAATTAATTAATTAAAATTATTATTATTATTATTTTTTAAATTTTTATTTATTTATGATAGTAACAGAGAGACAGAGAGAGAGAGAGAGAGAGGCAGAGACACAGGCAGAGGGAGAAGCAGGCTCCATGCACTGGGAGCCCGATGTGGGATTCGATCCCGGGTCTCCAGGATCGCGCCCTGGGCCAAAGGCAGGCGCCAAACCGCTGTGCCACCCAGGGATCCCTAAAATTATTTTATAAATTAAAAAATAGTATATATTTTTATTTTTCACACACTTTCCTAACTTGGCTGCAGCAACTTCTTGCAATATGCATCTATGAAGGCAAGAGAAACAAAAGCAAAATTGAATTATTGGGACTCCATCAAGATAAAATGCTTCTGCACATCAAAAGAAACAGTCAACAAAAGGAAAAGACAACCTACAGAATGGCAGCAGATATTTGCCAATGATCTAACAGATTAAGGGCTAGTATCCTAGATCTATAAAGAACTTATTAAACTCAACAGCAAGGAACAAAAGAATCTGAGTAGGCTCCCAGAAGGGTCAGTCAAACTATAGAAAAAAAAGAAAATGAAACCTATGATTTCTATAAAAGTAATCTGCTCTGCAGAAAAAAGAAAATCAAGGGCTGGATGCAATTTATAATTGCACCAGAAATCACCAGGTAATGAGGAAAATTCCTAACCAAGAGCGATGGATGTATGGTCTAAACATTCAAGAAAACTTATGAACTACAGTAAGGAATATACAAGTAGATAGAACATATTTATTCTCATAGATCAGAAGAATGAATATTGATAAAATACCTATGCTACCAAGAGCAAGTAACACATTCAAAGCCATCCATATTAAAATATTACCAGAATTTTTCAAAGAGCTAGAAAAAACAATCAGAAAAATTTTAGGGAACCAAAAGAGCTCAAATAGCCAAAGAAACACTGAAAAATTAAAGCAAGGCTGTAGACATCCTGATTCCGGTTGTTGAAGTAAATTACAACGTTGTGATAATCAAGGCCCTATGGCACTAGCACAAATACAGATGTATAGATAAATAGAAAAGTTTGAGATCCCAGAAATAGAAGCTGAAGTCTCTGGTCATAAATCCTGACAAAGCAGGAAAGCATATCCAATGGAAAAAAAGAAAGTCTCTTCAACAAATAGCATTGGGAATATTGGAGACCCACATGCAGAAGTATGAAAGGGGACTTTTTTTACATCATTCACAATGGACTCAGAGTTGATGAAGGATCTAAATGAGTTGGGAATCCATCAGAATCCTCAGGAAAACACAGGCAGCTCCTTTTCTACCTCAGCTATAACCACTCCTAGACGTGTCTCCAGAGGCAAGAGAAAGAAAAGGAAAATGAAGTATGGCGACTTCCTCAAGGGAAGAGCATTTTCACAACAAAGGAATCACTCAGTGTAATTAAAAGGCAACCTACAGAATGGGAAAAGATATTTGGTAATGTCTTATCAGATTAAAGGCTCGAATTCATATGTAAAATGAACATATCAAGCTCAACAGCCACCAGTATCTCCAATGAGAATTGGGCAGAATTTGTGAACAGACTTCCTGTCCTGTCCTGAGATCCCACATCACACCATATATTAGGGAGCTCATCTTCATGTCAAACAAAATTCATTCGCTCTCATAGATTTGCCATATATCAAACAAAATATTAGAAGAAAGTGTCTGACAGAAAAGAAGGAAAACAACAATGCCCCTAAGTCGAAGATTACTGTAGAATTAGGCAATAATAAAATAAGAGATTTAAAATCATTCAACAGAAATAAAATAATTTCTTTACATATACATAATCAATGAGCAAAATCATTCCAAAAAAAAAAAAAACACTTAAAAGTAAGTAATGAACTCAGGGAAAATTCAGGATATCAAATCAAAATAGACCATAAAGTTAATTTCTACACACTAACAACCAATTTTCTGTGTAAAATAAACAAAACATTCCCCTTTACACTGGAACCAAAAATAAATATTTATGATTACACTTCATTAAGGAGCGAAATGCTCTTTAAAAATGAACTTTATTGATGAGAGACTTTCAAAAAGGCACAGAAATGTAAAGATAAATACGTTGATGGTTTAGAACATCATAAATCCACTGTGCCACCAAAAGAAAGTGATGTACGGTTGTGAAGTAATGCTTGCATATAACTTGTAAAGAATTGAATCTAAGACTAGAGCTGACTATATATTCAGAGGACATGCAAATCGGGCGCTCCCTAAACTGATTAAACTAGCCCAGCCCTGAACCTAAATCTGCAGAGGAACCGCAGCCCCAGGATCCCCAGGTGACACCATTCAATGCTCAGGGCACAACACAGACAAAACACCATGGAGTCTGTGCTCAGCTGGGTTTTCCTTGTCACTATTTTAAAAGGTAATTCATGGAGAACAAGGGACCTTGAGTATGTGAGTGCAAGAGAGTGAAAGAAACAGGGGATGTGGGACCATTTCCTGACCCACATGTCTTATGTCTGCAGGTTTCCAGGGTGAGGTGCAGCTGGTGGAGTCTGGAGGAGACCTTGTGAAGCCTGAGCGGTCCCTGAGACTCTCCTGTGTGGCCTCTGGATTCACCTTCAGTAGCTTCTACATGAGCTGGTTCTGCCAGGCTCCAGGGAAGGGGCTACAGTGTGTTGCAGAAATTAGCAGTAGTGGAAATAGCACAAGCTACGCAGACGCTGTGAAGGGCCGATTCACCATCTCCAGAGACAACGCCAAGAACACGCTGTATCTACGGATGCACAGCCTGAGAGCCGAGGACACGGCTGTATATTACTGTGCAAGGTACACAGTGAGGGGACCTCAGTGTGTGCCCAGACACAAACTTCCCTGTAGAAGGGGATCAGTACCACCAGGGGGTGTGCACTCCTCACCACTTTTGTCTTGAAGGCCTAGGAGCAGGTGCAGATGGACATTCTTGGCAGGTTTCCTCTCGGGGTCTGGGCTTCCTCTCCATGGAGCAGTTTCCCCCAAGGAGTCTCTCTGAACACTTGATTGTGTGTTTACCTATTTAGTCTCTTTCTTAGAGACTTAGAATTCCACTATAGCACTTGCACTTACTTGTACTTAACTTTTCCTGACCTGAAGTATTTATCAATTACAAATAACTCCATTCATGTCATCTGAACATTTTCATGAGTCGTTTTGGCACTCTCTTTGGATCACAGGACTCCATGATAACTGTTGTCTTGCACATCACGGTATTCAGTAATCTCCATTCAACACAAGTGAAAAGAGACATTCTACAAAAATGTTAATAACGGCCTGGGAGTGAGAAAAATTCCCAGCATGACATGGTAGGGAGGTGGACTCTGAGGTCACCCACACACACACAATCACGAGAGTGTAAGCTTTAATTAAATACCTTCACCTTTATATCCGATGAGAGCCAGGCAGGCCTCTCATCACATCATAAATGCCTGGATGATGCCAGGGAGGTCACTAGCTTAGGTGTGTGTTGTGGGTCAGTGTTGGGGACAGGATCTTGCTCCATGGGATTTGGGGAGGCGGAGGTGCCCCAGGGAAGCACTATGTCAGGAGGTGTAGCCTCATGATTCGATCGGGGCCCTAATACACTAGGACTGGGAAAGCTCCCTGAAACCTGGCTGCATGTAAGGTGATGGGGAAAGGACGGGCTAGGACGTGGGTGCTCTCCATACACCACATCGGTCTGCACCTGGACCTCAGACGTCCCAGATTCCAGATCTGTGAGAATGAGTGTCTGTTGTTTGATCCATCCAGTCCATGTACGATGTTCCTGGAGTTGGGACAGGCTAAAGTCATTTTTTTCTTTGTTTAAATTGAATTTACCAAAATTTACTACACACTCAGTGCTCATCACATCAAGTGCCCTCCTTAACTCCAATCACCAAGTTCCCCCATCCCGCACCCCCTCCCTTCCAGCAGCCCTCAGTGTTTTTCCCCAGAGTTAAGTGTCTCTCATGATTTTTCTTCTTCTGTAGTATTACCCAGCTAAGTTTCACTCCTTCCTTTACGGCCTCTTTCAATATTTCCTATATTCCACATATGAATGAAACCATATCATTGCCTTTCTGTGATTAATTTCTCTCAACATAATACCTCCAGTTCCACCCATGTTGAAGGAAATGTTATTTCATGTTATTCATCATTTCTGACAGCTGTGTAATATCCCATTGTATATATAAACCACATTTTGGGTATACTTTTATTAGAGTTCAATTAGCAAACATATATTATAACAGCCAGTACTCATTCTTTAAATTGCCCCCCTTAGCTCCTGTCATCCAGGGACCCCAACTCCCAGACCATCTCCTCTTCACTCTCCTTGTTTTCTTTTTATTTTCCCCATAGTTAGGAGTTTCTCATGTACTGTCACTGTCTCTGATAATTCCCACTCATTCTATCCCCTTTCCCGTTTATTCCCTTCCACTATTTCTTATATTCTTTGTATGAGTGAAACCATACAATGTTTGTCCTTCTTTGAATCACTTACTTCAGTCAGCATAATACACTCCACATCCATCCACGTTGAAGCAAATGGTGGGTATTCGTCTTTTCTAATGCCTGAGTAATGTCCCAGTGTATATATAGACCATATCTCCTTTATCCATTCATCTGTTGATGGACATTGAAGCTCCTTCCGCAGTTTCTTTATTGACACTTCTGTAGAAGGGCTTCATGATTTCTCCCACATTTGACTATTGTAGACATTGCTGCAGCGAACATTGGGGTGAAGGGGTCTCTATATTTCATTACATTTGTGTATTTTGGGTAAATACCCTGTAGTGTAGTGACTGAAACATAGTGTGGCTTTATTCTCACTTTTTCAGGACATTCCATTCTGTTTTCTGGAGTGGCTGAACAAGCCTGCATTCCCACAAAAAGTGAAAGAGAAAGTTCCACTTTCTGGATATCCTCACTTATATTTATTTTTTCTGGCCTTGTTACTTTATCCATTCTGAGCTGTATAAGTTGGATCTTAATGTGGTTTTCATTTGTATTTCCCTGATGACAAGTCATGTGGATCACTTTTCTCATCTGCCTGTTGGCCATTTGTAGGTCTTCTTTGGAGAAATTTCTTTTGTGCATTCTCTCCATTTCTTGACTGAATTGTTTGTTTTGTTGGGTGCTGACTTTGTTAAGGAAATATCTTGTCCTATTCTGTAGGTTGCCTTTTATTTTGTCACCTGTTGCATTGTTGTACAGATTCTGCCTTGAAGAAGTCCTAATAGTTTACTTTCCCTATGTTTCCCTGTTGTTTCCTATGCCTTTTGAGAGGTGCTTTGATAGCAGTCACTGCAGCTGAGGTCAAAAAGCTGCTAACAAAAAAAAAAAGAAAAAAAAGTTGCGACCTGAATTCTCCTCTAGGAGTTTGATGGATTAGTGTCTCGGATTTTGGTACTTCATCCATTTTGAGTTTATGTGTTTGGTGTAGCTGAGTGGCCCACATTCATTCTTATGCAGGTGGCTGTACAAACTTTTTCAGATCCATTTATTGATGAGACTTTTTTTCATTTGATATTTTTTCTTGCTTATTGAGGAGGAGTTGCCCGTAGACTTGAGGGTCCATTGCTGCATACTGTGCTCTGTTCCATTGATCTATGTGTTGTTTTTGCCAGTACCAGGCTATCTTGATGATAAAGACTTTATAATAGAGCTTGTCTGTAAATATTGTTTTGCCCAACAGATGTAATATTTTTTTTGGCCAAAACGTTTCTACCTGTTTGGCTATCTAGGAAAGGAATTGAAGAAGACACAAAGAGATGGAAAACCTTCCATGCTTATGGATTAGAACAATGAATAGTGTCAGGGCACCTGTGTTGCTCAGAGTTTGAGTGCCTGCAATTGGCTTGGCTGATCCTGGGTTCCTGGAATGGTGTCCTGAATCAGGCTTTTGGAAAGGATCCTGCTTCTCCCCCTGCCTATGTCTCTACCTTCATCTGTGTGACTCTCCTGAATAAAAAAATAAATATTTAAAACAACACCAAAAATAAGTATTGTGAAAATCTCTATGCTGCCCAGAACCTTCTACATATTCAAGGAAATCCTTATCAAAACACCTTGAACATCTTTCACAGAGTAGGAACATACAATCTTAAGATTATTATGGCACACAGAGAGATATGAGGCACACATTGATGCTGTGGCATTGCCCTGCTGTATTTGTTTTGAAAAGTATCCGTTAGCCTCCCTCATCCAGTGAAGGGTGCATTTCTCACCAGGAACTAGGACTCACCTCTTGCAAACCATAGGTATCTGTTAAAAACTCACAGTGGACACACAGAAGGAGAATAATGATACAAGAGAGTCAGAGATACTCAGACACTTTGGAACTTCAGTTTAAGGATGTTCTTTTATAACACTTCCAGAAGATGAGGAATTGATAAACCTGTGGGATATGTGTCTCACCATCAGCTTACAGGGTTGTGTTGTACTGATGGCTGTGACGTGTGCTCCTTGTCACTGGTGAACATTTGGTGCCCTGTGTCCTCATTTCAAACCCACCTGCATCTGTGAGTCTCCCTCTGGACATGAGATCAGATTCCCTTTAGGATTTCCTCAATGGAACCCCTCAAGGGACCTACATGACTTATTTACTCTTTATCATTTTATTTAAATGCAAACATTTTCGTCATGGGATATGCAACAACCAGGTAACATGACTTGGTCATGTCAATATCCAACAGCCCTACCATCCTATTCCATAGTCTACATATGAACTTACATGGCGGGGAAGCTGTTTCAGAGAAGGTTAGTCCACTCATGGTCAGCAAGGCAGAGGAGCAGCTCCAACTGCCCAGAAGCATGGCAGTAGTTGGCTTTGCTGATTTCATTAATATTTATACACATAGCAGCTGTCCCGAAACACACACACTCAGAACATAACGTGAGAGGATGGAGCATGGGATGGAGCACACAGTTCCTCTGGTAATGTGCAGCCCCTGGACCTTAGATGGGCTTGGATGAATCTGTAAATCACAGTGCAGTTGATAATGGATTATTATCATTTGCTATTGATTTTGTTTCCTCTGGAGATTCTCACACCCTACCCTGTTGAGGCCTGTTTTGGGGGTTTTGTGACTCTCTTCCTGGCTGTATCAGAGAGCAGTTCTGAACATGGCCTCCTACTTCTGACCTGGGTTTGAATGTTTTCACCCCCACTCTTCAGGGAGCCCTCACAGGAGAGCCATCAAGCCGTCCTGTCCTCAGTTTACAACTGAACCCAGTCTTTACCCTGCCTGTGTCTAAGCTGGTTTATCTCAGACACATGAATGAGTCTCTAAATGTCAATATGAGGTATTCCTGTGGTGTAGATCTGGGATGGTCCTCCGAGCAAGGGTCTCATGGTGTCTTACTTTCTGCCTGCTGGTCTCAGGATAGAGGCACAGGACCACACATGGTTCAGTTTATGGAAACACAAATCACAATGCCTGCACTCTGACATAATGTTTACCCATCTCCAGAATCCTGTCCTTCTTAACCATCCATCACATCATGCCGCTTTTTGTTTGTAGGACTCAGGGGGACCACAGATCCTGGAAATTTCCCCACTTTGCCACTTGAACACCATCATACCAGGTTCGTTCCATGCAGGACCAAAAATCTTTCTTAAAATTATTTTTTATTGGAAGACAAGTCCTGCCCCCATCCTGTGTTGTCCTTCTCCACAGGAGATCTGTCCCAGGTTCCCCTGCAGGAGTCTGGATCTGGGCTGGGTAAACATAGGCAGAACCTTACACTCACCTGCCCCTTCTCTGAGTTCTCACTGCGCATGTCAGTGAGGGTGTCACATGGGTCCATCAGCCTCCAGGGGAAGGCCCTGGAGTCAATGCCGAAGTCTGGAGGGAAAAGAATAACACCACAACCTGTCTCTGAACAGCAGCAAGAGGTATAGAAAGTCTAACACCTGGAAAGATAAATGATAATGTTTCACACCAGAACCACATCTATTCAATGTGATGAACAACCAGCTGATGAGATACAGCAGATCATCTGCCATGAAATCACAAGTTCATGTTTGAGCATGGGAACAGAATTTTTATAGTTTATGAAAACAACACCATGAAAATCAATTCCCAGAATCTATATTTATATAATATGTAAACACTGAGTTACTAGAGACCCAGTACGGAACAGGTCAACACTGAGGAGACCAGGAAAAAAAACAAGACTTTTCAATATATTGTCAATGGAGAAACTATTCATAGGCAATCACTAATCATGAAATAGGAATATTATAGATAAAATATCAATATGCATAATACCAAATAATAAGAATACACTTTGTGAAAAATCAACTAGATGAACCTGTTGAACAACCAGACTGATCAGATACAACAGAGCATCTTACATTAAATCACAAGTTCACGTTTGAATATGAGAAAAAAATTCGTACAGCTTACAAAAAGAGCAACATGAAAATCAATTGCCAAATTCTATATTCATATAAAAAAATAACACTGATATAGTAGAGAACAGTTAGGGGGCAGGTCAACGCTGAGGAGACCAGGAAAAAGAAAACAAGACTTTTCAATGTATTGTCAATGGGGAAACTATTCATAAGCAATCATTAATCATGAAATCAGAATGCTATAGGTAAAAATCATTATGCATAACACCAAATATTAAGAATACTCTTAGCGAAATTCAGCTACATTTTTCTACCTACGTAGTTATCAAGGTAATAAAATACAAGATATGGACCAAGAGAAAACTTGCACAAATTTCAAAACCAACAAAAAACTTTCACCTGCATATCATAATCACCATCAAAACTCAGTGGAAAAAAACAACAGAATTCACATATAAAACAGGCAGATCTTTGGACATGTTATACAGGAGGGTACAGATACATGAAGTAAACACAGGAGAGGACACATCCCACCAGGATCTTTCAGGGTAATGCACGTCAACCACAATGAGGTGCCCTATACACACATCACGAGGGCTCAAGTATGAAAGAAGCACTGACCAGAACATCCTGGGAAGCATGCAGGACCCCTGGGCCTCAACCCTGCAAGTAGAAATGAAAAATGAAACAGAAGCCGTGGAAAATCATTTTTCTGTTCCTCCTGAAATTAAAGATGGATAACCTACCAGGGGACCTGGAAATCCCACTCCTCAATGCTTGCTCCAGAATAAGGAAACCCAATGTTCTTGTAAAAATGGCATGTGATGAATTATAGTGTCTTCATTTCTGTTAGAAGCCTAGAAACTCCCCCCCCAAAAGCCTGCGTGATTTAAAGAATAATGCCAGTAGAAAACATCCATCAATGGGACGGGATTCTGCAATAAGAAGCCACACTATTGATACACACCCAGGATCCCAGGGGAACCTCAAGGACATGCTGTTCCATGAAGCTCAGCAGTCTCGGAGATGACAGGCCATGCAGCCTGGGGCATTTGTACAGCCAGGCCAGGGTCACAATTGTTTGGTTGGGCTTTCTGTCCCTCTCTCTTCCCCAAACCCAAATGATGAGCTCCTCTGCATCAGGCTGCATGCTCCCCTCCTGTGCACAATGTCCTCAGGTATGGAATGTCCACACACTGAAACAAACCACCTCTTGTCCCCTGATGGGGGGTTCCTGAGAGTCGGACATGCGTTGTGATAGGAACTGTCCCCTCCAGCATCTCTGGCTCAGGCTCTCTCCTGCAGCTGAGCAGGACAAGGTTAAGACACCTCCACTGAGTCCATCTGTCTCCTGCTACTGTTTCTCCCCACAACCTGAGGTCTGGACCTTCCTCTCACTCAGGTGGAAATCAGGTCAAGTGTTTGGGAACAGAGTGAGGTCACAGTTTTAATCAGCTGTCCGCAGAGGATCCCACTACTGTTTGTTTTCTATAGAGAAATAAATATAGAAGAACTTGTCCAGATTAAAAAATCATATTTTATATATTTATTTAGTGAGAAAGAGAAGGAGAAGAGTTTGAAAGAGAAAGAAAATCTCAAGCGGATTCCCCATGACCAGAGCCTGACTTTGGGCTCAATTCCAGGATCCTGAGATCACGACATGACTCACAAACAAGAGTTAGATCAAGAGTTAGATGCTTAACCATGTGAGTCGACCAGGCGACACATCCTTGAGCAACTGTTTAAAGAGATTTGTGTTTCTTATTATTGCGTTTTGTCAGACTTTCTATTGAGGTTAAGATTCCTTGCTGTATTTTGGAGACTAAGTCCGTCTCAGTATATAGTTGAACACACTGTCTCCCATTTCATAGGCTATCTTTTTGCTCCAATTATATTTGTCCTGCACACTTTGTGCATGAGGTAGCCTCACTTATCAGTCATTGTTTTTTTTTTTTACTGTGATTTTAATGTTATATCAAATACATCATGAAACGCCTGGGTGGCTCAGCAGTTGAGCGACTGCCTTTGGCTCAGGGCATGATCCTGGATCCCGGGATCAAAGCTCCAGTGGGCCTCCCTGCATGGAGCCTACTTCTCTCCTGCCTGTGTCTCTGCCTCTTTCTCTGTGTGTCTCTCACGAATAAATAAATCTTTAAAAAATAAATAAATCACAGCCAAGCAAAGATCATGATGTTTTCCCCTTAGTTTACATGTTTAAGTTCTAGGGTTGAGACTTCTGCTTAACCCTTTTTTTAATTTTTTTTTAATTTTTAATTATTTATGATAGTCACAGAGAGAGAGAGAGAGAGGCAGAGACATAGGCAGAGGGAGAAGCAGGCTCCATGCACCGGCAGCCCGACGTGGGATTCGATCCCGGGTCTCCAGGATCGCGCCCTGGGCCAAAGGCAGGCGCCAAACGGCTGCGCCACCCAGGGATCCCCCTGCTTAACTCTTTTTTTTTTTTTTTAATTTTTATTTATGATAGTCACACACAGAGAGAGAGAGAGAGGCAGAGACACAGGCAGAGAGAGAAGCAGGCTCCATGCACCGGGAGCCCAATGTGGGATTTGATCCCGGGTCTCCAGGATCGTGCCCTGGGCCAAAGGCAGGCGCCAAACCACTGCGCCACCCAGGGATCCCCCCCCTGCTTAACTCTTAATCACTTTTGAGATTTTCTGTGTCCTTGAATCTGTGTGATGTTTGATAAGGACCAAGTGTCATTATTTGTATGAGGCTGTTCAACACCATTTTCTATAGAGACTATCCTTTCCCCACTGTGTATTCTTACATATACTATGGCTGAAGGATTTCTGACTGTATATGCACACGTTAACTTCTGGGCTCTGTAATATGGTCCACCATCTACATTGCTGACGTTAGGCAGTCACACACTGAAATGCTTAATGTGCGACTAAAATACATTTCCGTAGAGGGATGTGTGATGTCTGACTATTGTTCTAATTTCTTAAACTTGTATGGTCACTCTCATGTGATTTTGTTTTCCATATGAATGTGGAGTTTTTCTATTATGTAAGAAAACAATTGATATTTTGATTAATTTAATCAACATTAAAATAATTAGAACAGAAATTATTTGTCTACTTGTATGGACAAATAAAAATTCTCAGGGAGATTTAATAAGTATATGGAAAAGAAAAATGAAATTTAACTCATAGACACTCTTGGAAAAGAGTTAAGCCTTAATAAATATAATCAGATTTCAAAGAGAAGAAATAACTGACACTAAAAATAGAAAGGAACATGAAAAAAATTCTAATATTTTAACAATGCAAATAATGGATAACCAAGGCAAATTACAAAATTACTAGTATTATCAAGAA
This sequence comes from Canis lupus baileyi, assembly GCF_048164855.1. NCBI lineage: Eukaryota > Metazoa > Chordata > Mammalia > Carnivora > Canidae > Canis > Canis lupus. The sequence goes on from NC_132846.1 coordinate 75,700,917, forward strand.
AATTAAACTGTTTCATGAAGAAATAAAAAAAATGAACAAAACAGAATAAACAGGAAGCCTGAAACCATTATCTAAAAATCCTGCCTGGGGCAGGGCAGGTCGCTCAGGAGTTAAGCACCACCTATGGCCCAGAGCCTGATCCTGGAGACTCGGGATCCAGTCCCACATCGGGCTCTTGGCATGGAACCTGCTTCTCCCTCTGCCTGTGTCTCTGCCTCTCTCTCTGTGTGTGTGTGTGTCTCTCATGAATACATAAAATCTTTTTTAAAAATTCTGCCTCAAAAAAGACAATGAAAATTTAAAAATAATGTAATGAAAAGGGCAAAATCAGATAGCTTTATCTACAAATATTCAAATATTTTAAGAAATAAGACCAAAATGTTTCAATCTCTTCCAAAACGTATTTAGAATGGAACGTGACCAAATTGATTTAAGGAGGCCAGGATGAGTCTGACAGCGAACCCATGCCAAGGACCCCACAGGAAGGGTCTCATAGACAATATCTCAGATGCACATAAATGCAAATATCCTGGCATCTTGAATCCAACAGCCCATGGACAGATGGCACATGATGACCTAGAAGGAATCATCCCTGGGATGCAAGGATGCTTCAACACACCCAGATCATCAATGGGCCCCTGTATTAACAGACTCAAGGATTGGATGTACACGATTCTTTCCTTTGATACCTAAAACCGCTTGAAAAAAATCTAACATGCTTTTATCTTCAAAACATCTTAACAGTTGAGGCAGAAGAGATTGCCTCCTATTTGATGGAAGTAGTCACGTTTTATGAAAAACCCACAATCAACACTGCATTAAAAAGTGAAAACCTGGGCAGCCCTGGTGGCTCATCAGTTTAGCGCCGCCTTCAGCCCAGGGCCTGATCCTGGAGACCCAGTATCGAGTCCCACGTCAGGCTCCCTGCATGGAGCCTGCTTCTCCTTCTGCCTGTGTCTCTGCCTCTCTCTCTCTCTCTGTCTCTCATGCATAAATAAATAAAATCTTTTAAAAAATGTGAAAATCTGAAGCCCTTCTGTAAGTCAGGACCCAAACAGGGGTCATTCCCACCCTCAGTATTCAACATATTATTCTAAAGGAGAATAAACTGTGCCACCCCATATGTCAGCTGGTTCCCTGGATTGTTGTGAATAAAATCACACGAGAATCATCCAGTGGACAGAGAGAATGAACCCTTCTTTCACCCTGATGTAAGGAAATAAATCTCCCATGGGAAAATTCCCTTCCCTGAACCAGGAGGGGTGAACCATCCTCAGCACCAGAAACGTCTGTAGGGCCCAGAAGGCTGTGAAAACAAGCCTTGTCAGTTCCTCACCAATTCACTGACCCAAATCCAGTATCCTGGCCTTATATCTCTACAAATCAACGTTTTGTTGGGTAAGAAGAAGAAGGTCTGCCTAGTTTGTTCATTGTGTGTTGTGTTTCAGGGAGCTCAGGCACATGCACCATGAAATACATCTTCACTTAGGTCTCTCATAAGTCTACAGAGTAATTAGTTCAGAAAAATAACCAGAAAGAAGGGAAGGAAGCCCATACTGTGGTAATGACTGGAATTCCAAACCGGGATGTTTATGAAACAAAGAATAAAAGATATTTAAATCAATAGATACAGAGAAATTTACTTGTATCCATATGACACAATCTGTTGCAGGGTCAAACCTGCCAACTTTCAAAACCAAACCCTTAAGGTAATGAACAACTTCAGGGAATCGATAGGATACAAAATCAACAAACAAAGTAAATCTAGGTTTCCACACAGGAACAACTAATTATTTATATCTTAAAGATTTTATTGAATTATTCATGAAAGACACACAAGCAGGGAGAGGAAAAGACATAGGAAGAGAGAGAAACAGGCTCCATGCAGGGAGCCCAATGTGGGACTGGATCTCTGGACTCTAGGATCACTCCCAGCGCAGATGGCAGACCTCAACCACTGAGCCACGCAAGCATCCGTAACAATAAATACATAAACGTTAATTAATAAAACCTTATTACATTGGCACCGGTGTTAAGAATGTAATAGGTAGGATTAAGTATTCTGAAAGAGGTAAATTACTGTCCACTAAAAGAAGTAACATTGATGAGAGATTTTTAAAGAGTCAAAAAAATGCAAAGGCATTTTTTCATAAATGTGAAAACTTCATAATGTCAGAAGACTTACACACAGTGGCCTACAGAAGTAAAGAAATCCTTGTTAAGAACTTGTAAAGAATCAAATCTAGGTCTGGAGCTGATTATATATTCAAAGGACATGCAAATAGGGCCCTCACTTCACTGATTAAACCAGCCCATCCCGACATGCTGCTGGGAGAGGAGTCCCAGCCCCAGGATCCCCAAGTGACCTTGTTTAGGGATCAGGGTGGAAAACAGACGACTAAACATGGAGTCTTTCGTTGGCTGGGTTTTCCTTGTCGCTATTTTAAAAGGTAATTCATGAAGAAAAAGAGACCCTGAGTCTGATTGTAGGTGAGTGAAACAGGGGATGTGGGACAGTTTCCTAACCAGGATGTCTTGTGTCTGCAGGTGTCCAGGGTGAGGTACAGCTGGTGGAGTCTGGGGGAGACCTGGTGAAGCCTGGGGGATCCCTGAGACTGTCCTGTGTGGCCTCTGGATTCACCTTCAGTAGCTATGCCATGAGCTGGGTCCGCCAGGCTCCAGGGAAGGGGCTGCAGTGGGTCGCATACATTAACAGTGGTGGAAGTAGCACATACTACGCAGATGCTGTGAAGGGCCGGTTCACCATCTCCAGAGACAATGCCAGGAACACACTGTATCTGCAGATGAACAGCCTGAGATCCGAGGACACAGCCGTGTATTACTGTCCGAAGGACACAGTGAGTCGAACTCAGTGTGAGCCCAGACACAAACCTCTCTGTTAAGGGGATCAGGACCACCAGGGGGTGCACACTCCTCACCACTTCTGTCTTGAAGGCCCAGGAGCAGGTGCACATGGAGTTTCTGAGCAGGTTTCCTGTCAGGGTCTGGGATTCCCCTCCAAGGAGGTGTTTTCCCCAGGGAGTTATCTAGGCAGATGATATGTGCATACCTATTCAGTCTCTGATTTAGACACATCTGTTTTTCATACGAAAACAGCTATTATGCCATGCACAAAAGACAGCGATTCTTTTTCTATCAATAGATTTCACAGTAATTTTATTTTATTTTTTTAATAATAAATTTATTTTTTATTGGCGTTCAATTTGACAACATACAGAATGACACTCAGTGCTCATCCCATCAAGTGTCCCCCTCAGTGCCCATCACCCATTCACCCCCACCCCCCTCCCTCCTCCCCTTACACCACCCCTACTTTGTTTCCCAGAGTTAGGAGTCTTTATGTTCTGTCCCCCTTTCTGATATTTCCTACCCATTTCTTCTCCCTTCCCTTCTATTCCCTTTCACTATTATTTATATTCCCCAAATGAATGAGAACATATAATGTTTGTACTTCAATTGACTCATTTCACTCAGCATAATAACCTCCAGTTCCATCCACGTGGAAGCAAATGGTGGGTATTTGTTATTTGTAATAGCTGGGTAATATTCCATTGCATACATAAACCACATCTCCTTTATCCATTTCTTTCGATGGACTCCAAGGTTCTTTTCACAGTTTGGCTATTGTGGACATTGCTGCTATAAACATCGGGGTGCAGGTGTCCCGACGTTTAATTGCATCTGCATCTTTGGGGTAAATCCCCAACAGTCCAATTGCTGGGTGGTAAGGCAGGTCTATTTTTAACTCTTTGAGGAACCTGCACACAGTTTTCCAGAGTGGCTGCACCATTTCACATTAGATTTCACAGTAATTTTAATTTACATTATAATAGGTTATAGTAGGCATGTAAAACATAAATTACAAAAACTGTTTTTCTAGGTTTGTTTATGCAGGAGAAACGTATTATAAGATACAAATATAAGATATATACATTACACGTATACGTTGTATACTTTATATATATATAAAGTATATATATAAGATATATACGTTATACTTATACATTGTATATAAGACATATATAAGACATATTAATTTATATCTTGAGTACACTGCACACTGTGGCAATCAATAAACATGTGAATTTGATGAGATAGTATAATAGAAAAGATAATTTGGTAAATGTAATGATTCTAGAAAACATAGGCTTATGCAACTGGTTTCATAAGAAGGAGTAATACATGCTCTATTTATTTGGAATAAAAAAGCTAGGATAGTGAATAACTGTATAATTTAGCAGAATGGTTACATTGTATTAATTTGCCAGCTATAATAAAATTTATTATACGGTTGTATGATTTGCACTGGTACTATAATATTGAGTAATCTATAGCCCTTATTGAAATTTCACCAGTTTTCCAAATAGTTTTTTTCCTGCCCCCAAATCCAAACGATGATCCCAAATTGCATTTAGTTGCTGTTTTCTTTGTTTCTGCTAACCTATGGCAGCTATTTAAGTCTTTCTTTGTCCTTCATGGCCTTGAAACATTTGATGAGTACTGGTCAGCTGTTCTGAAGAATGCCTCTCACTTTGGGTTTATGAGACCCTTTTGGATGATTAGATTAAGGTTTTGCATTTCTTGGCGATATCACAGACAAAATGTGGAAGGAGCTTCGGTGTCCATCAAAAGATGAATGGATAAGGAAGATATGGTATATGTATACAAGGGAATATTACTCAGCCATTAGAAACGACAAATATGGGGATCCCTGGGTGGCTCAGCAGTTTGGTGCCTATCTTTGGCCCAGGGCAAGACCCTGGATTCCCGGGATGAGTCCCACGTCAGGCTCCTCACATGGAGCCTGCTTCTCTCTCCTCCTGTGTCTCTGCCTCTCTCTATCATAAATAAATAAATCAGTTTTTAAAGAAAATTTTAAAAAAGCGACAAATACCCACCATTTGCTTCAATGTGGATGGAACTGGAGGGTATTATGCTGAGTGAAATAAGTCAATTGGAGAAGGACAAACAGTATATGGTCTCATTCATTTGGGGGATATAAAAAATACTGAAATGGAATAAAGGGGAAAGGAGAGAAAATGAGTGGGAAATATCAGAGATGGAGACAGAACATGAGAGACTCCTAGCTCCAGGAAACGAACAAGGCATGGTGGAAGAGGGGGAGGGTGAGGGGTGGGGGTGAATGGGTGATGGGCACTGAGGGGGAACTTGATGGGATGAGCACTGGGTGTTATTCTGTAGGTTGGCAAATTGAACACCATAAAAAACAAATTTATTATTTTCTTTTTTTTTTTACTTTAACCAGTGTTATCTGTTTATCATTGCTTTTCTTTTTTTTTAATTTATTTTTTATTGGTGTTCAATTTACTAACATACAGAATAACACCCAGTGCCCGTCACCCATTCACTCCCACCCCCCGCCCTCCTCCCCTTCTACCACCCCTAGTTCGTTTCCCAGAGTTAGCAGTCTTTACGTTCTGTCTCCCTTTCTGATATTTCCCACACATTTCTTCTCCCTTCCCTTATATTCCCTTTCACTATTATTTTCAAAAAAGAATCATAACTAACAATATATATATATATAAATAAAATAAAATAAAGTAAAATAAAATAAAATAATAAAATAATTGGGTGAACCAGAATATTCATGTAATCTCAGAGCATCTCTCCCATTATAGTTATTAGTTACAAAGGGAATAATAGTAAATCTACAGTGGAAATACCCAACACACATTACCTTGATCAAGAATATCCTGAGAGAAAAAATATACCATGTATCCCCTGATATGATACATTGTCAAGAACACAACATCACTTCTGTGGTATTGCCAAGACAGAGATTCTTACATTTGCTTACTATTTTCCCTAAATACCAGGTAATTGCAAATATTTCCATGTACATTAACTAAGCATTAACTAAGATGGGGCTTAGGGAGTGCACTTGTCCTGATGAACACTGGGTGATGTATGAAAGTGTTCAATCAGCATGTTGGATACATGAAACGGGTGTTACACTGTAAGTACCTCTACTGCAATTAATTTTTTTGAATGTTCATAGCAGCTTTAGTTGTAACAGCTAAGACTCAGAATCAGCCCAGGTATCCTTCAGCCAATGAAGGGTTAAAACAACAGTTTACATCTACATCATAGGATACAACTCAGCTATGAAAAGAAACAAATTATTGATACACACAACAACTTGGATGAACCTAGAGGCAATTATGCTGAGTGAAAAACAGGCAATCCCTAAGGTACATTGTGTATGATTCCAATTTTACAACATTTTGACATGAAAATGTTATAAAGATTAGTGGTTTCCAACAGTTAAGGAAGTGACTGGTATTGTGGTGACTGACTATAAAAGGATTGCATGAGGGATACTTTCTATAGAACAGTTCTATGGCTTAGTTGTGGTGCTGATTACACAAATATACGCATGTGTATAGTTGAATAATACTTAATTACCACACACGTGCACACACACAGGAGTGTCTACTGCAATTAAAATAAAAATTTTAAAAAAGAACTACAACTGGAAATTTTATTCATTGTCCTATGTTTCATGCATAATTCAGGCAGTTTTTTCTATTAAACAAAGGTGATAGTATTCAGGGATTCACTAATTACCACTTATGTGAAAATGAAATTTAATAATCTATAAAAAATGGAAATTCTGGACTTTATAATCTAACAATTGGTGTAGTGAAAAGTAGGATAAAATTATATTATTGTGCAGCCAGGGTAGCTCAGCAGATTAGCACTGCCTTCAGCCCAGGGTGTGATCCTGGAGACCCGGGATCGAGTCCCACTTCAGGTTCCCTGCATGGAGCCTGCTTCTCCCTCTGCCTGTGTCTCTGCCTCTGTGTGTGTGTGTGTGTGTGTGTGTGTGATGAATAAATAAATAAAATCTTTTTTAAAAAATGTAGATTATTAGGGCTTCTTTTAGCCCGGCTCCTCGCTAGGGCCCCTCCCCTTTGGATGCTGTTTTATTTATTTTTTTCCATCATCTGACCTTGGTAGAAGCGTGAACTCTTCTCACTGTAGAATTCCAGCTGTTCTCTCTTTAAATCTCAGGCCGAATTTGTAGGTGTTCAGGATTATTTGAAAGTGATCTAGGTAATTTGGTGGGGACAGGTGACTTAGAGACCCTACTCTTCTGCCATCTTGCCCTTCAGAATCTTGTATGATCTGGGAGTAGATGGCTTATTCTTAAATTTTTGCTTTGGGATATGCTTGTGCTTTAACTCCTGCCTAATTGTCCTGATGTTATTTGCTTCCTACATGAGGGATGAAGAGGATATACCTTGTAAACATTAACATATTATCTATATCTCTACTCAACTCAAGTATATCAATAACCATGGGAGCTCTTGCAAAGGCCCAGATGATATGCGACCAGCGGTAGGACTCTGGTTGGTTCCTGAGCCTCTGAGCCTGGAAGGGCTGACCCACATATCAGGTGTTGTGGAATCAATGAGGTTCTGTTGTAGGTGCTTCAGGGTGAAAATTTCCAGTGCATATGCCTAACAGTACTGTGCTTTACACCTCAAGAATTTTAAGATTCACTCTGTGTACTATTTCTAAAATAAATATGAAGCGGATTAACTGACAGAAAATCTACTGTATATTTATAAATGTCTTTTTAAAGGTTTCAGAATAATTTTATGATCATTCAAAATTCAGGAATAAAGAGAAATTTTGCCTCAAAGGACGTAGCCAAAGGAATCTATTTAAATAAGTCTCTCTTTTTGCATTTTATAATTTTATTAATAACAGATAAAGGACATTGGTTAGCTAAACTATAGGGACTATCAGTGTGGTGTCCCATGGGCTAGACATCGATCCAAAGCTGCCCATCCTAGATCATCTGTGCCCACACTTCACGTGCAGCCGATCCAGGCATGGTCTCCCACAACCTGCCTGCGTGGGGTCATACTGAACTCCTGGACCAGACAGGTTCACACAGGCAGCTGCTGGATCTGCAGGAGTCACAGACAAGTGTCAGCTGACATTCCCATTCACCTCCCTTTCCTCTGTAGGAAACAATACTGAGCTTGGGGATGCCTGTTTACCAGGAGTGTACCCTGGTCTTCACACCCTGACACCACCCATGCATCCCAGCACTGGCTCCTAGGGAGAATTTCAGACCAATGGCAATCTCATTACTGATTCACACTGAGAATGTTGGGAACAAGTGTGGAAACCATATCAGGTTTTATCTTCAAGGGAAGAGGACATTCACTTTCACTATCAGAACACAGATCAGAGGTTTATACCAAGGACAAGATCCCAGGAATGAGTCCTTCCAGGATAAGCAGGGCCCCTGAACTTACTGAGAGAGGCTACATTTCCCATCCAATAGGACCTATGGCAATGAAACACTTGGAGAGAAATGACTCAGAGGCTTGATGGCTCCACAAAAAAGTCAGGGACCTAATGATTGCTGGTAAGAGACACCCTGTGGACGCCCCTGGGTCTAATCACATTCACACTGAGGATGGTCATGGGTTCTGGCAGACATCCCAGAGCTATGTTTTTATGGATGGCTCCCCTCTCCACTGACAAGTGTCCTGCATCATCCCATCAGTCCTGCAGAGAATCAGGTGCACACCAGATTCAGGCGCAATGACAAATTTAGGGACCTTTTTTTGTTTATATGGCAAAATCTCTCTCTGACTCATGGAGTTTTCCATCCATCCATGTACACGTATCTGAGTTCAGTTAGACACACAGAACCAGAAAGAGACCTGGAGTTTATAGAGGAAAGTGGCTTCACCTGGTTTTGAGGTTTTCCCTGCCCAATTCAGAGTGAAACCACTCATGGATGTTGAGTCCTCAGTCCCCCGCATCTGGAGGCATGAGATGGACAGAAGGTGAATGTCACTCAATCCTCCAATGTCCAGATTGAAACTCGCCATCATGGTGGTAATATCAAGATCTCTGAAATTATCAACCATGACAATCCATTGGGCCACAAAGTTATCAACCAAAGATTCAACAATGACCTAGATAAATACAGTCCATACTCAGACATGCAAATGTTCACCTTATTCTCACATGGCATTCACAGTGATGCACATTGGCATCACCCTAAATGGCAACCCATAACAGCAATGCCCCAAGGCCAAATTTTACCTACATATAATAATTTATATCGCCCCAAATCTAATCATCTAACTCATGTATCATGATATTTGGGTACCTTCTTTGGTGTAAATCCTTTTCTAGGAGGTGATAGATCTATGAATATAACACACACACACACACACACACACACACAAACTGGAAACAGGGCTGCCCCGGTGGCCCAGTGGTTTAGCGTCGCCTTCAGCCCGGGGTGATCCTGGAGTCCCCAGATCGAGTCCCACATGGGCTCCCGGCATGGAGCCTGCTTCTCCCTCTGCCTGTGTCTCTGTCTCTCTCTCATTCTCTGTGTCTATCATGAATAAATAAATAAAATCTTATAAAAAAATGGAAACACCCAACAAAATGCAAAAGCAAACAAAAAATAAATTAAAAAAATAAAATAAAACACAGATCAACTCCTTATGAACACAATTCCCCACAAACATAAAAAAACAGGTGCTGACATTCTTGTTCCAGAGGAGGTAAAATATAAGTTCAAAAGGCATCACCAACACTACACAATGAACATCCATTTGGGTAACATTCCATTAGGATCAAGGCTTGAGAATGTTCTGAATCTCAGACTCCCACTACTGTGCTGTTTTTTTTTAAATCTGGTTCAACCCTTCCTTTTCCTTGAAGTTGGTACATGTTTGAGGCAGAGCACTTTATCTACCTGTTTCAGTATAATTTGTGAGTCCAGAAAGCGTCTTTCATTTTCTTCTCACTTTTATCAAAGAAAAACTGCTCTGTCTCTTAAATGTGCTAAGGAATACTTGATACAAGATTCCTGGACACCTCTGAATAGAGTAAGGGTAGCTGGATATTTGTAGGCCAGGAGCAGAGTGAGGAGACAAAGATGGGAAATAAGTAAGGGAAGACATTCTCTGAACAGTGGCTCCATGGTGCTCATGCTGCAAAGTTCTCTATGCTGATTGTGGATACAAGAGAAGGGAGGAAAACAGGTCCGTGAATGTCTGCTGGGATCCTGGGATCCAACAGGTGCACTCGGACCATCAGAGGACCCTCACACTCACCAGAGAACACAAGATCTAGGGATTTCTTAATCCAGGGAAGGAGGTCAGTTGAACAGTCATCTCCTCTTAGGGTCTTAGCATCATGCTCTGAAAATTTCTTTCATGACATAAACACCGTGAAGAGATTCCAAAGGTGATAAGGTTCGTCTTACACTGCTGGTGGGAGTGACATTGGTGTAGACATTGTGAAAACAGTATAGATACTGCTACTACAGTTAAAAATAGAACTGCTGTATGATCAAATAGTTGTGGTACAGTGTATTTACCCCCCCAAAATAAAACATTAATTCAAAGAGAAGTTTGCATCCCTATATTTATAGGAGCTTTTTGTGCTATAGGCAAATAAGGGAAGCATTCCAACTGTCCATTACTGATGAAAGGATGCAGAGATGCGGATATACACAAAGAAGAATGAATCCTTGCAATTTGCAGCAAATAGTATGGAATGAGTGTGTGTAATGTTAACTAAGTCACAGCAAGACAAATACCATATGACTCACTCCTATGCAAAATTCAATTAAAAAACACAAATTAGCCATGAGGAAAAATTTATTGAGACAAACCAGTTTCATCAAGATGGAAACATACTGTTGGTTAGTAAAGGGGGCATGGGAGGGCCCGAGTGACATAGCAGATCGGGATAAGGGAGAACAATGGTCCTAAGGAGCCATGGGGGATGGATAGAAGTGTCATCACTATATTGTACACTCAATATCACATGGCGTGTTAACTACACGGGGGAACATGGTATATGGATTGGGATTGCATTGAATCTGTAGACTGCTCTGGGTAGCACAGGCATCTTAAAAATATTTATTCTTCCATTTTATGGGCATGGAATATTTTCCCTTTTTTTGTATCTTCTTCAGTTACTTTGCTGAGCGTTCTACACTAATTATTGATGAGCCTGTGTGTTTTCCATTACACCTTCACTCTTGATTCTGGAGGATTAGTTGATCATAGAGTTGATTGTCCATTTCTGGCTTCTCTACTCTGTTCCATTCATCTATGTGTTGTTTTGTGCAGGTACCAGGTTGTTTTGATGACAACTCAGTAATAGGGAACCCTGGGTGGCGCAGCGGTTTGGCGCCTGCCTTTGGCCCAGGGCGCGATCCTGGAGACCCGGGATCGAATCCCACATCGGGCTCCCGGTGCATGGAGCCTGCTTCTCCCTCTGCCTGTGTCTCTGCCTCTCTCTCTCTCTGTCTCTCTGTTACTATCATAAATAAATAAAAATTAAAAAAAAAACAACAAAGTAATACAGATTGACCACAAACATTGTGAGCCCCCCTCCTGTGGTACTTCGATTTTTTCAACATTTTTCTACTTATACAGCGTTTCAAGAAGTAAACTGAGGAAGACACAACGATATAGAAAACCATTGAATGTTTATGTATTAGAAGAATAACTATTGTTGGGACACCTGGGTTGCTCAGTGATTGAGTGTCTGCCTTTGGCTCTCATCAAACTCAAGTTCCTTGGATGGATTCCACAATGGGCTCCCTGTAGGGATCCCACTTCTCCCTCTGACTATATCTCTGCATCACTCTAGGTGTCTCTCATGAATAAGAAAGTTATGAAATAATTTTAAAAACAGGAATATTTTAAGAATATATGCTACCCAGAACATTCTATGCAGTCAGTGCAATCCTTATCAAAACATCATAGACTTTCTTTACAGAGTTGAGACAGACATTACTAACTTTTGTAGTCACAGGCAAAGATACTAGTGACACATGAATCCAACGCTGATACTCTGGCATTTTCAGACTGCATGTTGTGTAAAGAACTGTTTAGGTTCCCTCAGCCAGTTAAATAAATATTTGGTGGGATTCACACTTTCTCCATTTCAAGAGAGGAAAACCTGCCTCCAAATCATGGTAACAGGGCTCAGAAGTCTCTGCAAACAACCTTTGTCATCTGCTTACTCATTCACTGACCCAAACCCAAATCCTGGCCTTAAATATCTACAAACGCAACACCATATTGTCTAAGGACAGAAGTGCTGCCTACTGTAGTCATTGTCTGGGTGTCGTAATTTACATAGCTCATGCACGTGGAAAATGAAATGCATCTCCCCTTAGTTGTCTTATGTCTACTGAGCTATTAGATAAGGCAATGAAATAAGAAGAAAAGCAGAGCAATTTTACTGCTCCAACAAGGTGAAGATCTATCCAGGGAAAGTAGGCAATAAAAAATTAATCAGTAGAGAGGAAGAAATATTATTCATTTCCATATGACATGATCTACTACAGGGGCAATGCCTACAAACTCTACAAATTCTAAGAATCAGTTAAGGATTTCAGGGAAAATTCAGGATATAAAATAAATATAGCTATGATTCCACACACTAACAAAAACTACCTATATAAAATTAACAAAAATATCACTTTAACTTGCATCAAAAATAAAAATTTAGAAATAAAATAAATAAATTATGTGGAAATAATCTCTAAATTTTATTTAGAAATAAATTTGAATAAAAGCTAAAATACCATACTAAAAATGGCCTATTTTGATGAAAGACTTTTTGGAAAGCAAACAGAAATGAAAAGATTACACCACTCACAGATGAGAACTTGATATTTCCTGAGTGACATCATCACAAAGTGATCTGCAAAGGTAATGCAATCCTTGCTATAAACTCGTTAGAATTGAATTGTAGTCAAGAGCTGAAGATATAATCAGAGGACATGCAAATATGGCCCTCCCTCCACTAATTAAAGCACCCCAGCCCCAACCTTGAGCTGGGAGAGTAGCCCAAGCCCCAGTATCCTCAGGTGACCATATTCAGTGATCAGGATGGAACACAGACATCTCACCATGGTGTCCGTGCTCGCCTGGGTTTTCCTCATCACTATTTTAAAAGATAATTCATGACATATAAGAGACCTTTAATATGTGAATGCAGGTGAATGAGAGAAACAGAAGATGTGGGATAATTTTCTGACCGGGATGCCTTGTGTCTACAGGTGTCCAGGGTGAAGTGCAGCTGGTGGAGTCTGGGGGAGAGCTGGTGAAGCCTGGGGGGTCCCTGAGACTCTCCTGTGTGGCCTCTGGATTCACCTTCAGTAGCTACTACATGTACTGGGTCCGCCAGGCTCCAGGGAAATGGCTGCTGTGGGTCACATGAATTAGGAGTGATGGAAGTAGCACATATACACTGATGCTGTGAAGGACCGATACACCATCTCCAAAGACAATTCCAAGAACATTCTGTATCTGCAGATGAACAGCCTGAGAGCCAAGGACACGGCCCTATATCCCTGTGCAATGGACACAGTGACAGGACCGCAGTGTGAGCCCAGACACAAACCTCCCTGTAAAAGGGGATTGGGACCACCAGGGGGTGCACACTACTCAACACTTCTGTCTTGAAGGCCCAGGAGCGGGTGCAGATTGAGGTTAATAGCAGATTTCCTGTCAGGGTCTGGGCTTCCTCTCCAAGGAGTAGTTTTCCACCACGGAGTCTCTCTGGACATAGGATTTTGTGTTAAGCTTTTCATTCTCTGTCTTAAAAACTTGGGAAATCAACTCTAGCATCTGCATACTTTTGTAAACAACTCTACTACTTTCACTTCTTGAACTTAAATTTCCCTGACCTGGACTATAAATCAATTACAAATACCTCCATACTCATCAACTGAACATTTTCCTGAATCACAGCAGCACTCCCTGTGCACCAGGGAGAAAGACACAAAGAGATGGAAAATATTCCACGCTCATGGATTAGAAGATTTAGTATGGTGAAAATGTCAATGTTACCCAGGGAAATTTACACAGTCAATGCAATCCCTATCAAATACCATGCACCTTTTTCAGACAGGTGGAACAAATCATCTTAAGATTTGTGTGGAATCAGAAAGGACTCCAAAAAACCTTGGGAATACTGAAAAAGAAAACCAGAGCCAGGGCATCACAATGTCGGATTTCACGTGGCACTACAAATCTGTGATCATGAAGACAGTGCGTTACTGGCACAAAAACAGACACATAGATCAATGGAACAGAATAGAAGACCCAGAAATGGGCCTTCAACTCCATGGTCAACTCTTATCTGACAAATCAGGTAAGACTCTCCAGTGGAAAAAGGACAGTGTCTTCAATAAATGGTGCTGGGAAAATTGGACAGCCACGTGCAGAAGAATGAAACTAGACCATTCTCTTACACCATACACAAAGATAAAATCAAAATGTGAGACAAGATTCCATCAAAATCGTAGAGGAGATCACATGAAATACCCTTTTTGAACTTGGCCACAGCAACTTCTTGCAAAATACATCCATGAGGGCAAGGGAAACAAAAGCAAAAATGAATTATTGGAACTTCTTCAAGATAAATAACTTCTACACAGCAAAAGAAACAATCAACAGAAGGGAAGATGATATTATCAAGTAACATATAAGGCAAAGGCCTTGTATCCAACATGCGTAAATAACTTATCCAACCAGGAATCCTGTTAAGAAATGGGGAGAAATCATGAACTGGAATTTCTCCAAATAAGACCTACATATGGCCAACAAGTCCATGAAAAAATTCTCCACATCACTTTATATCAGAGAAAAGCACATCCAAACACAATCAGCTGCTACTTTATACAACAGAGAATGGTGAAAATTAATAAGAAATAAAACAACAAATGTTCGAGAGGATGTAGAGGAAGGGAAACCCTCTTCCACCTTTGGTGGGAATATGAACTGGTACAGCTACTCTGGAAAACAGTGTGGAGGTTCCTAAAGGGTTAAAAATAGAATTTCCCTACTACCCAGCAATTGCACTGCTGGGGATTTACCCCAAAGATACTGATGCAGTGAAACGGCAGGATACCTGCACCCCGATGTTTATAGCAGCAGTGTGCACAATAGCCAAATTCTAGGAGAAGCCATGATGTCCTTTGAGAGACAAATTGATAAACATGATATGGTTTATATATACAAAGGGATATTTCTAAGTCATTAGAAAGGATCAATAGCTACCATTTGTATCAACGTGTTTGGAACTACACAGTATTACGTCAATGAAATAAGTCAGTCCCAGAAGGAGAATTATCATACTTTCTCTCATACAACAAAAGGGATCATAAGGGAAGGAGGTAAAATGAGAGGGGATAAATCAGAGAGGAAGACCAAACATGAGAGACTCCTATCCCTGGGAGTCAGACAAAGGGCTGGGGAAGAGAGGTGGGTGGTGGGACTTGGTACCTGGGTGACGGGCACTAAGGAGGGCACATGATGAGATGAGCACTTGGTGTTACTCTATGTTGGGAAATTGAGCTTAAATAAATATTGAAAAAATACATGAAAAACAAACTATTAGAGAGAACATTATGAGCAATAACATGCCAACAAATTCAACAATCAGAGAAAAAATGGATGCCTTCAAGTAAATGTAGAAACAACCCAGTCGGAAACAGGAATGAATAGAAAATCTGTAAAGACTCCAAACCAAGGAATGAAAAATCAAACATATTTAAAAGTCTTCTGACAATCAAAAGTCCTGGGACAGATGGCTACCCATGGGAATGCAACAAGCATTGAAATAGAATTAATACCTATCCTGAAAATTTTCCAAAAAATAGAAATTAAAGGAAACTTCCAAGCTCATTTTCAGAGGGTAGCATTGCCTTGATCTCAAAAGCAGACAAAGATCCAACCTAAAAGGAGAATTACAGACTAATATCCTTGATGGATATGGATGCAAAATGTTGCCAAGATCCTAACCAACGGGATCCACCAGTACGTTAATAGGATAATTCACCATGACAAAATGGGCCTAATTTCTGGTCTGTAAGGGTGGATCAGCATGTGCAAATCCAACAATGGGATTTGGATCATTAATAAAACAAAGGATAAGGACCATTTTATAATCTCAACTCATGCCCAAAAAGCTTTTGGCAAGAGCGATTATATATTCATGTAAAACATTTCTTGCTGTGTAGCATAGGGGAACATATTCAACAAAGAAGCCATCTACAGAAGACACATGGAGAATGTCTTCCTCAACAGGGAAAATGTGAGAGCTTTTCCCCTAAGATCAGGAACAGGACAGGGATACCCTCCGTCACCCCTATTTTTCACCATTGTGGTAGAAGGCAATGTCTTGTCAATCAGACAGCAAACAGAAGGAAATTTCCTCCAACTCAGCAAAGAAAAAATCAAACTTTCACTCTTCACAGGCAAGTTATTTTAAGCTCAAATCCCAAAGATTCCTTTGAAAAAACTTCTAGAACCTACACCGGATTTCAGCAAGATTGGAGCATGTTAAATGAATACGAGGAAGTCAATGGCTTTTCTATATAGTGCAAATGAAATAGAAAAAAGAAAAACAAGGACTGGATGCAATTTATAATTGCACCAGAAATCATCAGATAATGAGGGAAAATCCTAACCAAAGAGGGATGGATGTATAGTCTAAACATTCCAGAACACTTATGAAAGACAGAATGGAAGACACAAGTTGTTAGAAAATATTTATTCTCATAGATTATAAAAATAAATATTGAAAAAATAACTATGCTACCAAGAGCAAGTTATCCTTTCAAAGCCAGGTTTATAAAATATCACCAGCATTTGTTGCAGAGCTTGAGCAAATGTTCTAAAAACCTTTAGGGAACCACAAAGACCTCCACTAACCAAAGCAATCCTGAAAAAGTAAAGCAAAGCTGGAGACATCCTGATTCTGGTTGCAAGGTAAATTATGACATTGTGATCACCAGAACAGTATGGCGCTGGAAAAAATACAGACTTATAGAAAAATAGAAAACTTTAAGAACCCAGAAATGGACCCAGAATAGTATGATCAAAAAATCTTGACAAAGCAGGAAAGAATATCCAATGGATAAAAAGAAAATATCTTCAATAAATGCCGTTGGCAATATTGGAGAGCCACATGCAGAAGAAAGAAAGTGGACACTTGTTTTACATCATTCACAAAAATGAACTCAAAGTTGATGAAAGACCTAAATGTGAGTCAGGAAACCATGAGAATCCTCAGGAGAACACAGGCAGCACCTTTTCTACCCTTTCTCAGCTGCAACCACTTCTAGACGTGTCTCCAGAGGCAAGGGAAAACAAAGGAAAATGAACTATGGAGACTTCATCAAGGAAAGAGCATTTCCACAGGAAAGGAATCACCCAAAGTAACTAAAAGGCCACCTAGATAATCCGAGAAGACATTTGTAAATGTCTTATCAGATTAAAGGCTCAAATTCTAATCTAAAATGAACTTATCTCAAAAAAAATAAAATAAAATGAACTTAATCTCAACACACACCAGAGATATATATCTCCAATCAGAATTGGGCATAAGTTGTGAACAGACTTCATGTCCTTCATGAGGTCCCGCACCACACCATATATTAGGGAGCTGATCCACATGCAAAAAGAAATTCATTTTCTCTCCTAGTTCTGCTATATATCAGAAAAAATATTAAAGAATCTGACAAATAACATGGAAAATATTGATGCACCTAAATCTAAGATTACCGTTGAAATTAGGCAATAATAAAATAAAAGATATTAAAATCAGTCAACAGGAAGTTAAATAATTTGCATATACATAGTCAATGAGGATAATTATTTCTAAAAACAATTACAAGTAACTAGTGAGCTCAAACAAAATTCAGGAAATAAAATCAACATAGACAATAAAGTTAAATCTTACACACTAACAACACATTTTCCGTATCAAATTTACAAAACAATCACCTTTATACTGGTACCAAAAAAAAAATATTTATGATTAAACTTCATTAAGCCGAGAAAATACTGCTTAAAAATGACCTGTACTAAAGATATACCTTTAAAAAGGAACAGAAATGCAAAGATTAATACATTGATGGATTAGAATATCATAAATCTACTGTGAAACCGAAAGAAACTGATCTGGGCTTGTGAAGCAATCTTTGTATATAACTTATTAAGAATTGAATCTAAGTTGGTAGGTGACTATATAGTCAGGGACATGCAAATAAGGCCCTTCCTGCACTGATTAAACATACCCAGCTCCGACCCTGCAGCTGGGAGAGGAGCTCCAGCCCCAGGATCCCCAGGTGACCCGATTCGGTGCTCAGGACACAACAGAGACACCACCATGGAGTCTGTGTTCTGCTGGGTTTTCCTTGTCGCTATTTTAAAAGGTAATTCATGGAGAACAAGAGACCTTGAGTCTGTGAGTGGATGTGAGTGAGAGAAACAGGATGTGGGAGTTTCCTGACCAGGATGTCTTGTGTCTACAGGTGTCCAGGGTGAGGTGCAGCTGGTGGAGTCTGGGGGAGACCTGGTGAAGCCTGGGGGGTCCCTGAGACTGTCCTGTGTGGCCTCTGGATTCACCTTCAGTAGCTACTACATGTACTGGGTCCGCCAGGCTCCAGGGAAGGGGCTTCAGTGGGTCGCACGGATTAGCAGTGATGGAAGTAGCACATACTACGCAGACGCTGTGAAGGGCCGATTCACCATCTCCAGAGACAATGCCAAGAACACGCTGTATCTGCAGATGAACAGCCTGAGAGCCGAGGACACGGCTATGTATTACTGTGCAAAGGACACAGTGAGGTGACCTCAGTGTGAGCCCAGACACAAACCTCCCTGTAGAAGGGGATCAGGACCACCAGGGGGTGCACACTACTCAACACTTCTGTCTTGAAGGCCCAGGAGCAGGTGCAGATTGAGATTATCAGCAGATTTCCTGTCAGGGTCTGGGCTTCCTCTCCAAGGAGCAGTTTCCCCAAGGGAGTCTCTGGGCACAGAATTCTGTGCTTACGTATTCAGTCTCTAACTTACAAACTTTGTTGTCATAGAAAGAGAAATATTCCCACGTCCAAAAATGGCAGTGTCTCTTGTTTTGCCTATTCCTTATTCAGTTTCTGATTTGGAATGTTGGTTGGTTTTAGTCAACAACTCTTCTTATATGCTCAGGGACAAAGCTGCTTAAAATTTCTTACTACTGTCCATAAAAAACAGTTTATTACCCATATCTCCATTTACCACAACTTCTCCTTTATAAGAGTCCCAGCTGTATACATGGAACATGAAACAACCACCCAGCTCACTGTGCAATGATTTTATTTTATTTTGTATATTTTTATTGGATTTCAATTTGCCAACATATACCATAACACCCAGTGCTTATCCGGCCAAGTGCCCCCCTCACTGCCTGTCACCCAGTCACCCCAACCCTCCACTGACTTCCCCTTCCACGACCCCTTGTTCATTTCCCAGAGTAAGGATTCTCTCATGTTCTGTCTCCTTCCCTGACATTTCCCCCTCATTTTCCTTCCTTTTCCTTTATTCCCTTTCTCAATTTTTTACATTCACTGAATAAATGCGACCATATGTTTGTCATTTTCCCACTGACTTACTTCACTCAGCATAATACCCTCCAGTTCCATCCACGTTGTTGCAAAGGGTGGGTATTCCTCGTTTCTAATATGCAAGGATTTTAGAAACAACATAAAGTTCATGCTGGTCATGACACTACAAAGGGCTCGAAAATCAAATGGAGAGAAGATGGAGTACAGGTGTGACTTCAGTCTTGAACCACTCTCACAGAATCAATATCAGTGTGAATCTGAGAAAGCAAGGGACCCCAAGAAGTACGTTGTGAGGATGTGTAGTCTGAAGAGCCCCCCAAACACTCGCAGACATGAGAGAACAAACCTTTATCAACTTCATCATCGTGTCTGTTGAGAGCAGGGCAGGCCTGTCATCATATCATAAGTGCTTGGATTTTGGAAGGACACTGGCTCATGGTGTGTGTTGTAGGACAGTGGGAGGGACAAGGTCCTGCTACAGGAGGGACTTGTGTGGAGTCAGTGTCCCACCTGCATCAAAGGAGGGAATTCAGTGGTTCCTGATGGATTTCCCATAGGTGGGGAAGGAGGAGAAGAGGGAGGACTGGTGATCACAGGTGATAGCAGGTGACACTCAAATTACGGTGTGATGACAAATTAAACTAAACTATTACGAGAACTGAGAGAAAAAAAGGTGGAGGAGGACTTTCCACCTGCAGGGATTAACTCATGGATCCTTCAGGTGCTGATATCAGCTCACTCTGTGTGACCTCTACATCCCTGTTTTGGAACCTAACATCCATGTGATGGAGGATGAGGTGTGGCCTTAGGGGAGCACTTAGGTCAGGAGGTGCAGCCTCATGATGGGATCAGGGACTTTATACACCAGGACTAGGAAAGCTCCCTGCCTCTGGGCCCCATATGAGATGACAGGGAAAGGACAGGTGAGGACGTGGGCACTCTCCAGATACCACATCTGCCTGCACCTGGACCTCAGACATCCCATACTCCAGAGCTGTGAGAATGAGTGTCTGCTGTTTAATCCACAGAGTCTGGGAATGCAGTGACATCACCCAGAAACACTTAAACAGGATGTCACCTCTTATTTGTCCTTTACAATCTGGTCCCAGGAAAACACTCAGGTTATGACAAAATAGAGCAGGAACCCCACACCTGGACTCACTGTCCTCACCTACCATCCATGCTCCTGTCCTTAGTTGCCGTGCATCACGTTTTGCCACATATTCTTCCTACAACCCTGTGGTTCGTTAGACCCATTAGTATCCTGGGATTCCTCCCTCTTTCCCCCCTTGCACCTTCAAGGCAGCACATCCCCATGGAAGTGGACATCAAAAGGTTCAGATTTTCCTCTCTGCTGCTCATACTACTATGCAGAATATTCTGGATCAGCCTCCCTCTTGTCATCATCGCCACAGCTATATGCCCCATAAAAAAATCCACACCTCCTATGTCCAAAAGGTGGTCAGTTTTCTACATGTTGACTTGCAGTTTTTGTTCTGCCAGACCTCTGAGTGACTTCATTGGAAATCAGAATGATTGCATAACTACCTATCATGTTCCAGTTATGAGGCAATCCCAAGGACCCTGATCCAGAATCTTAACTCCTCCCTCCCAGTGCTGTTATAGCAATGACCATGGGGGGAATTCCCTCTGGTTTATATGCTGAAGATCAAACGGGGATTCTGGAATTTTATTTTAAAATCATCTTAATTAATTTCCCTCCCAACTTTATCTCAGTCCTGTGGATTAAGTTGCTGCCTGAGTGTATGTTGTACAATTATTATATTATTTTGCAGTAAGTAATGTTGACACGAGTGATCCATGCACATATTGTTCCTAATGAATGACATAGAGAGGAAAGCACCTCTCAACATGTGACACGGGCTTTGGGCAGGAGGTCGGGCATCCTCCACAAGGACAAGAATTGCGGGGATATTATTATCACAATTCTGTGTCTTCATTCTATTGCGGTAGATACTCTATAGATGGTGTGGGCAGCTGGCAGTCTCTCAAATGCACATGATCCTTTCAGGGATGGAAACTGCGGGAACTAGGGGCAGAACAGAAGTCCTCTCTCATTTGGCAGGGTCAAAGGCGCTAACTTGAAAAACCTGAAATTTGAGGTGGATCAGAGCAGGAAACTGGAATTGAATTCCGTAACCTTGGTATTTTCCCTAAGTCTCTATATTCCTCTGTATGTACAAAAGCCAGTTCTATATCTTGTTCCAGAATAACAGCTTTATGATAAAGAGGTCACATAGGGTGCTGGGTCTGTGTTCAGAGAGTGTCTGTGGTGTGTGCTGCATGCACTGTGCTCTCCTCTTTTGGCTGCTATTTCCTTCAGGCCAGGTGTCTACACAGGCTCTCCTTGCCTGCGGTGGGCAGTGTGTGGTCCCTGGCCAAGATGTGGTGAGTTTTAATGGGGTGAGCTCTGCTCTGCTTGTTAAATGAGTCCTGATGCCACCTTCACTAGAAGTGAGGCCCTGCTGAATTCTCTGGTTAGGAGATGTGGGTGGGCAAGGGTGCAGCCGCTCTGGGAAACCATATGGTGTGACATCAAATAAGTAATAGTAGACCTACCCTATGATCCAGCAACTGCCCTACTGGTCATTTACTCTAAGAATATAAAAGCACTAAGATGCCTGGGTGGCTCAGCAGTTGAGCACATCCCTTCAGCTCAAGTCATGTTCCCAATCTGAGGATTGTGTCTCATATTGGATGCCTGGGAGGAGCCTGTTTCTCACTCTTTGTCACTGCCTCATTCAGTCTCCCATGAATAAATACATAAAATCATTAAGAGGAAAAAAACTCTGAGACACCTGGGTGGCTCAGTAGTTGGGCGTCTGCCTTTGGCTCATGGCTTAATCTCAGAGTCCAGGGATCAAGTCTCTCATTGGGCTCCCTGCATGGACCCTGCTGCTCCCTCTGCCTATGTCTCTGCCTCTGTGTATGTCTGTGTTTCTCAGGTATAAATAAAGTCTTTTAAAAATAAAATAAAATATAATACAAAAATACAAATTCAAAGGGATACATGTACCTGAATTTTTACAGCAGCATTATGCACATTAACCAAATTATCAAAACTATCCATACATGGAATGAAATCTAATCCATTTGGAACTATGGGGATGGAGGTAGCAAGTATAAGGCTAAGTGAAGTGAGTCAGTCAAAGTAAGACAATCGTTGTATGATTTCAGTCATATATTGAGTTTAACAAAGAAAAAATGAGCAAAGGGGAATAAAGTCAATACCTAGACCAAGTAATAGCCCCTTCATTACAGAGTACAGGCTGATGGCTATCACATGGGTGGTAAGTGGGGTATGGATGACTTGTCAAATGGGGATTAGGGAGTGTATTATTGTGTAGGACACATTGTGAGAACCCACATTCTGGGAGTGTCAGAAAACCTGGTGAGAGGAGAGCTGTGGGGGAGGGCTGAGGAGGTGACAGGGACAACGATTTTCCTGACTTCCTCACATCAATGAGTCAGGCGTTTGGGACAAAGATAATGCTCTTGTGTGCACGCCATTCTCTCTAGGAAGTTTGGGAGCAACAGCTACACTGAAGGGATGATACAGGTCAAACACTTTGAATGAAGAAAAAATGTATTACTTTCTGTAGTGGCGATATTTGCAATCTCCATATTGATAGAAGGAGAGGATGTCCCTTGAGGCATCATCTGGGAAGACTTGGGAGGTGTCTGGCTTCAGAGTCTAGACTGTAGATGTGTCATCATTGAGCTTGGAATATCTCCTTCTTTTTGGAAATGTGACAACGTGTTTGGGGTAAAGAAGTAATGTGAACCCCATGGATGAATTTCTCTGTCCCAGTCCCCGTGGGAGAATCACAACATTATATTCCCCAATATGGCAAGGGAAACAAAAGCAAAAATGAATTCTGGGAGCACCATCAAGATAAAAATGTTCTGAAGAACAAAGGAAACTGTCAACAAAACTGAACCACTAGCTACAGAAGGGAGAAGATATTAGCAAATGACATATCAGACAAAAAGCTTGTATCCAACATGTATAAAGAATTTATTAAAACTCATCACCCGGGATCCCTGGGTGGCACAGCGGTTTAGCGCCTGCCTTTGGCCCAGGGCGCGATCCTAGAGACCTGGGATCGAATCCCACGTCGGGCTCCTGGTGCATGGAGCCTGCTTCTCCCTCTGCCTGTGTCTCTGCCTCTCTCTCTCTCTGTCTCTGTGTGACTATCATAAATAAATAAAAATTAAAAAAAACTCATCACCCAAGAAACAAGGAATCTAGTCAAGAAATGGGGAGAAAACATTAACAGAAATTTCTCTGAACAAACCTACAGTTGGCCAACAAGCACATCTGTAAAAAATATCAACAGCACTGTTCACAGATTTAGAATAATCAGAAAATATTTAGGGAACCACAAAGACCTCAAGGAGCGACAGCAATCTTGAAAAAGTAAAGCAAAAGCAAAGCTTATGACATCCTGATTCTGATTGTCAAAGTATATTACAACGTTGTGATCATCAGGACACTATGGCACTGGCACAAATGCAGATGTATAGATAAATAAAAAAGTTTGAGAACCCAGAAATGGACCCTGAAATCTGTGGTCAAAAAATCCTGAAAAGGCAGGAAAGAATATCCAATGGAAAAAAGAAAGTCTCTTCAGCAAATAGCGTTGGGAATACTTGAGACCCACATGCAGAAGAATGAAAGGGGACCCTTTTCTCACATCATTCACAACAATGGACTCAAAGTTGATGAAAGAATTAAATGTGAGTTGGGAAACTATCAGATTCCTCAGGAGAACACAGGCATAACCTTTTCTACCTCAGCTGTTGTCTGCAGAGGCAAGAGAAAGAAAAGGAAAATGAACCATGGGGACTTCATCAAGGAAAGAGCATTTTCACAGCAAAGGAATCACTCAAAGTAACTAAAAGTCAACCTACAGAATGGGAGAAGATACTTGGAAATGTCTTATCTATTTAAGAGCTGGAATCCAAAATATACAAAAGGCTTATCAAACTCAACAGCCACCAGAATCTCCAATCAGAATTGGGCAGTTGTTGTGAACAGACTTCTTGTCCTGTCCTGAGATCCCACATCACACCATATATTAGGGATCTCATCCACATGCAAAACAAATTTCATTTGCTCACCTAGAACTGCTGTATATCCATCAAAATATTAGAACAAAGAATCTGACAGAAAAGAAGGAAAACGTTTATGCCCCTTACTCAGAGATTACCATAGAAATTAGGCAATAATAAAATAAAAGATATTAATATCAGTCAACGAAAGAAAAATAATTTGCTTCTATATGACATTGCTATATAAATAATGAATGAGAACAAGCCTTAAAAAAACACTTAGAAATAACTAAGGAGCTCAGGGAAAATTTAGGACATAAAATCAATTTATACAATAAAGCTAATTTCTACACACTAACAACAAATTTTCTGTATAAGATTTACAAAACAATTCCCTTTACACTGCTATCAAAAATAAATATTTATGATTATACCTCATTAGGGAGAGAAAATCCCATTTAGAAATGAGCAATATTAATGAAAGACTTAAAAAGGCACAGAAAGGCAAAGATAAAGACATTGATGGGTTAGATCATCATAAATACACTGTCCCCCCTATAGAAAGTGATCTACGGTTGTGAAGTAATCCTTGTATATAACATGTAAAGAATTGAATCTAAGTCTGGAGTTTATTATATAGTTAACCACATACAAATAGGGCCTTCACTCCACTGATTAAACCAGCCCATCCCGGACCCTGCAGCTGGGAGAGAACCCCAGCCCCAGGATACCCAGGGGACCCCATTCAGTGCTCACGACACAATAAAGACAAACCACCATGGAGTCTGAAGTCTGTGCTCCGCTGGGTTTTCCTTATAGCTATTTTAAAAAGTAATTCAGGAGGAACAAGAGACCATAAGTCTGTAAGTGGAGGTGAGTGAGAGAAACAGGGGATGTGGGACAGTTTCCTGACCAGGATGTCTTGTGTCTGCAGGTGTCCAGGGTGAGGTGCAGCTGGTGGAGTCTGGCGGAGACCTGGTGAAGCCTGGGCGGTCCCTGAGACTGTCCTGTATGGCCTCTGGATTCACTTCAGTAGCTACAGCATGAGCTGTGTCCGCCAGGCTCCTGGGAAGGGCTGCAGTGGGTCGCAAAAATTAGCAATAGTGGAAGTAGCACATACTACACAGATGCTGTGAAGGGCCGATTCACCATCTCCAGAGACAATGCCAAGAACACGCTCTATCTGCAGATGAACAGCCTGAGAGCCGAGGACACGGCCTTGTATTACTGTGCAGACACAGTGAGTTGACCTAAGTGTGAGCCCAGACACAAACCTCCCTGTAGAAGGGGATTGGGCCACCAGGGGGTGCAAACTCCTCACCACTTCTGTCTTGAAGGCCCAGGAGCAGGTGCAGATGGAGGCTCTGGGCAGCTTTCCTGTCAGGGTCTGGGCTTCCTCTTCTGTGAGCAGTTTCCCTAGGGAGCCTCTCTGAACACTTGATTATGTGTTTACCTATTCAGTCTCTTTCTTAAGAGACTTAGAAATTCAAGTATAGCACTGCAATTACTTGTAGTTAACTTTTCCTGACACGAAATATTAATCAATTACAGATACCTCCATTCATGTTATCTGAACTTCTTTATGAGACCCAGTGGCACTCACTGTGTATCACAGGACCCCAAGTTAATATGCTGTATTGAACATCACGGTATAAAGGAATTTCCAATCAACACAAGAGAATAGAGACATTCTACAAAAATGGTAATAGCCTGAGAGTGTGAGAGATTCCCAGCATGACATGGTAAGGATGTGGACTCAAAGGTCACTCACACACACACACACACACACACACACGCACAAACACTCATGAGAGTATAATTTTTTTTTCTTGAGAGTATAAATTTTTATCTCCTCAGCTTCATGTCCGTTGGGAGCCAGGCAGGCCTCTCATTACATTATAAATGCCTGGATGGTGCCAGGGAAGGACACTGGCTCAGAGTGTGTGTTGTGTGTCAGTGGTGGGGATGGAGTCCTGCTCCAGGAGGGGCTTGTGTTGAGTCAGTGTCCCAACTGTATCAAAAGAGGGGACTCCTGGGTTATTGTTTGATTTCTTATCCTATCTGTGGAAGAGAATAATGAGGAAGGAACGTCAGTGAGCTAGCAGGCAATAAAGAATGGACATGGTGTGAGGAATAATTTCACTAAACAAGTATCAAAGTGGAAGGACAAAAGAGAGACATTTACATTCTCAGTAGACAAATGTCTGAATCTCGCGGAAAGGAGAGGAATAATATATGGAAGCAGCACAAAACATAAAATGATAATACAAATAGGCCAAGATCCTACCGGGTCTCAGATGGAAGCTGTCTTCTCCCCAGGGTCTCCAGCTGGCTCTTAAGGTCATGTGTACGCAGTGTGTTCAGAGTCCAGAAGCTTCTACTGGATCCATCAGGATCCTAGGGGTAAGGACTGGGATTCAAGGACCTTCCACCTGCAAAGTATGACTCATAGATTATTCAGGTGCTGACATCAGCTCACTCTGTGTGACCCCTACAATCCCCATGTTGGAATCTAATGTCCATGAGATGGGGGGAGGTGGTGGGGCCTTAGGGGAGCAATTAGGTCAAGAAGTGCAGACTCATGATGGGATCAGGGCCCTTATACACCAGGACTGGGAAAGCTCCCGGTACCCTGGCCCCATGTGAGGTGACGGGGAAAGGACAGGGTAGGACGTGGGTGCTCTCCAGACACATCTGCCTGCACTTGGACCTTAGATGTCCCAGATTCCAGAGCTGTGAGAATGAGTGTCTGTTGTTTGATCTGCCCAGTCCATGTACGATGTTCCAGCAAGTCGCACAGGCTAAACTCAATTTTTTCTTTGTTTAAATTAAATTTACCAGCATTTACTATATACTCAGTGCTCATCACATCATGTGCCCTCCTTAACTCCCATCACCCAGTTACCCCATCCCACACCCTCTCCCTTCCAGCGACCCTTAGTTTTTTTTTCCCCCTGGAGTATAGTGTCTCTCATGATTTGGCTTCCTCTCTGTTATTACCCTACTAAGTTTCACTCCTTTCCTTATGGTCTTTTTCAGTATTTCTTATATTCCACATATGAGTGAGACTATATAATTGTCTTTGTGTGATTGATTTATTTCTCTCAATATAAGACCTCCAGGTCCAACCATGTTAAGGAAATGTAATTTCATGTTATACTTCATTTCTGATGGAGGTGTAATATTCCTTTGTATATGTAAACCACATCTTTTTTATCCATTCATCTGTCGAAGGACACTGAGGCTCCTTCCATGATTTCTTTATCCACACTTCTGTACCAGCACATCATGACTCCTCCCAGAATTTGGCTGTTGTGGACATTGCTGCTGTGAACATTGGGGTGCAGGTATCCATTCGTTTAACTACATCTGTGTCTTTGGGGTAAATACCCTGTAGTGCAATGGCTGGGTCCTGGGGTGGCTCTATATTCACTTTTTTAGGACATACCATTCAGTTTTCTGGAGTGGCTGAACAAGCCTGCATCCCCACAAAAAGTGGAAGAGAGTTGCACTTTCTCGATATCCTCACTTATATTTATTGTTATGGCCTTGTTACTGTATCCATTCTGAGTTATATAAGTGGCATTATTGTGCTCATCCCATCAAGTGCCCTCCTCAGTGTCCATCACCCAGTCAGTTACCCCAACCCCCACCTACTTCCCTTTCCACCACCCCTCGTTCTTTTTCCAGATACAGGAGTTTCTCATGCTCTATCACTCTCACTGATATTTCCCACTCATTTTCTCTCCTTACCCCTAAAATCCCTTTCACTATTTTTTATCAAAGTAGAGAGATGCCTGGGTGGCTCAGGAGTTTAGTGCCTGCCTTCTACTCAGGGTGTGATCCTAGAGTCCAGAGATCAAGTCCCACATCGGGCTCCCTGCATGGAGCCAGCTTCTCCCTCTGCCTTTGTCTCTGTCACTATCATGAATAAATAAATAAAATATTTAAAATGTATCTAAGTGTCTATCATCAATCTCTCATATATTCATCTGAAGTCTATTTGAGGTCTCTTCATCTAGCTCAGCCTTTATCCTATTGTCATGAGCCTGTCAGGAATCTGAACTGAATCCCTGCAATCTCTTCTTAGGCCCCTAATGATTAGATCATAGTCAACCCCAGGACTGATGCTCCATTTCCTTCACGGTGGCTATTTGTTGTTCACTAAGTCCACACCTGAGATAGTTATGATCTCTGTGCTGCATCAGAGGAACATAGTCCACGTTCTGTAAAGTACGTCCCTGCTCCCTAAGTTAACAGGCCCTTGTGTCAGGTACAGGTCTCAGGAGAAGTGAGGCAGCCTCCCCCCCATAGGAATCATACCTGAAGATCACAGATTAGGTGCCCTGTGTTGTTGTCTGTGCCCTCAAGGATGTGGGTACCACATCCAGGGAATGCAGACACCTGTGTCCAGGCAGACAAAGCCCGTCAGTACTGACCATCAGGATCAAGGTCTCCAGGTGGTCTATGCTGTGCAGGTAGCAGTTCACAAATGGTCAAGTACATCCATGTGGAAACTGAAAGAAATGTGATCTTGGGAACCAGTAAATTTATGTATCGTTATATTTACAGCTGGTTAGTTACCAATATAAAATTTCTTCATGCAATTATGTCTGGGATGAATGTTACATTTGACTGTACATACGACTAGATTGGTAAAGTTCTCTGCACCAATGTGGATCCTCTTAAATTCTTTTTTAAAAGATACATTAGGCTTAATTAAATTGTGAAAAAAAAATAGTGATCCACTCATTTGTCCAACACAGATTCTTTTGCTCTAAATGTTGAGGCCATTTATTGACCTGATTCCAACACAACTTCTAGACCCCATGCTTGTCCAACAGCAAACAGCATGCCTTGTGGGTTCAATGAGGAGATGCCCATCGGTCTTCCTGGGAGGTCCCAGGGAGCCTGACTCAGTGGCTGTCCACTTATGGGGACAGGCTTCCTCCCAAACCTGCCCAATTTTCCTCAACAAATGGATAAAATCCACTCTCAGGCAGTATGAGCTCACTGCTCTTTCCTCAGGGAAGGGTGTGGTGTCTGGGGAAGGCAGAGCTGTGTTCTGGAGGAAGATGAGTTTATAGGGCCTTCTCTGTGTCTGGTGAGAGCTCCTCAAGTTTAGGGTCTCAGATGTCAGGTTGGGACTGTGGGGATTGTTGTGATTGTTCATGACTGAGAAGACCTGAGTCTCCTTGTCCTGAGACTCCTGTCCCAGCTGATGCTGCAAGAGTCAGACCCAGGACTGGGGAGGGGCTCACGGACCCCACACCTCAAAACAACTGCCTGTGGAGTCTCCATATGAAACAGTGATTTTGGTAGCAATGCATCCACCAACCCCAGGAGAGTGGGTGCAGTGAATTGGTTCATAATTATAGTTATAACACAGGCAACAGCCTGTCCCCCAGGAGCCACATGTCCATATTCAGAGTCCAGTACCAGTACCAGTGCCCCTGTAGCTGAGCTCAGGTCCCACCAAAAAGGAAGCCATGTCTTACTGTGCAGGAGATATGGGAAGGGGCTGTCAGTGTGAGTCTAAACACACGTCCCTGCAGGAACAGGGCAAGGGATGGGCTGCAGGTGTGTTGAGGTCATCAGCAGATATTTAGGTCACCAAAGGGATCTCAGTTCACTGGGAGGCACTCAGGTCATCGGGAAGCACTGAGGATACAGGTGGAGCTCTGGTCACCAGGGATATTCATAGACTGGGGCCATTTAGGAATCACAAGGACAGTATAACACCCAGGAAGAGGTGTAGAATGTGAATTGTCTTTCTTCTTAGCTAAAGAATACATTGTGGGTTTGTAGGTCTGCATTTAGAAAAGTCATGATATTTTTACTCATAGTATACGTTCATATAATTAGGTTTTAAGTCATAAAAAATTTATAACCTAAAATATCCTTTAAATACCATCTGGAAAACGAATATTTTGAAGACAAATATTTTTAATTATTTACATTTATGGTTGTAGATTTCATGATAAATATTGAAATTCTTAACTAAAAAGTATTAGAATTAATGTATAACTGAGCAGGGAACATTTTTCCATCTCTTTTTGTGTCTTCCTCAATTTCTTTCAGAAGTGTTCTGTAGTTTTTAGGGTACAGATCCTTTACCTCTTTGGTTAGGTTTATTCCTAGATGTCTTATGCTTTTGGGTGCAATTATAAATGAGATTGACACCTTTATTTCTATTTCTATAGTCCCATTGTTAGTGTATAGACATGCCACTGATTTCTGGGCATTGATGTTGTATCCTGCCACAGTTCTGAATTGCTGTATGAGTTCTAGCAATCTTGGGGTGGAGGCTTTTGGGTTTTCTCTGAACAGTATCATGTCGACTGTGAAGCCGGAGAGTCTGACTTCTTCTCTGCGAATTTTAATACCTTTTATTTCTTTTTGTTGTCTGATTGCTGAGGCTAGGACTTCTAGTACTATGTTGAATAGCAGTGGTTTGAGTGTACATCCCTGTCGTGTTTCTCCTCTTTTTTTAAAAAGATTTTATTTATTTATTCATGAGACAAACACACACACACACACACACAGAGAGAGAGAGAGAGGGAGGGAGAGTGAGAGAGGCAAGAGACATAGGTAGAGGGAGAAGCAGGCTCCATACAGGGAGCCCAAAGTGGGACTAGATACCGGGTCTCCAGGTTGAGGCCCAGGGCCAAAGGTGGTGCATAACTGCTGAGCCATCCGGGCTGCCCCTCATGTTCTTATTTTAGCAGAAGGCTCCCAGTGTTTCCCCATTGAGAATGACATTTGCTGTGGGTTTTTCATAGATGGCTTTTAAGATGCTGAAGAATGGTCCTTCTATCCCTACACTCTGAAGAGTTTTGATCAGAAATGGATGCTGTATTTGTCAAATGATTTCTCTACATTTATTGAGAGGATCCTGTGGTACTTGTTTTTTCTCTTGTTGATATCACCTATTGCACTGATTGCTTTATGAGTGTTGAACCAGCCTTGCATCCCGGAGATAATATCCTAATGAAAGAGGGATGGATGTACACTCTAAACATTCCAAAACATGTATGAAAGACAAGAAGGAAGAGAGAAGTAGATAGAAAATATTTATTCTCATAGATTAGAAGAATAAATATTGAAAAATTATGCTACCAAGAGCAAATTACACATTCAAAGCAATCTGTATAAAAAATATCACCAGCATTTTTCACGGAGCTAGAGCAAATAATCTGAAAAATTTTAGGGAACCAAGAAGACCTCAAATAGTGAAAGCAATCCTGAAAAAGTGAATCAAAGCTGGAGACATGCTGATTCTGGCGTTCAAGGTAAATTACAAGGTTGTGATCATCAGGACAGTATAGCACTGGCACAAATACAGGCATATAGATAAATAGAAAAGATTGAGAACCCAGAAACTGAACCTGAAATCTGCGGTCAAACATTCTTGCCAATGGTTTTCCAGTGTTCTATCATGGCCTGCAAGGGATCACATGCTTGGGTCCTCACCTACTCTTCCACATCCTCACTGAATACTCTTTTCATACTTTGCAGGTGACAAGCACTTGCACTTGCCTTTCCCTTTGCCTAGAATGCTATTCCTAGTTCTTTGCAGGCCTGGTTCTTTATTTCCCTCATATCTCTACTCCAATGTCCTGGCTTCAACAAACCCTTCTGTAACCACCTAATCAAACATGTTCCATCTTTTATTCCTCACATCTTGTTTATTTCCTTCAAAGCATCAAATCTGTAATTATCTTAGTTACCTGCTTATTTTCCTTTTCTCTACATTAGTTTTTTTTGCTGCTATAATAACATCACAAACTTAAGAGGCTTAAAATAACACACACTTCTTATTTTACAGTTTTTGAGGTCAAGAAGCCCAAGATGGATTTCACTAAGCTAAAATCAAGGTGTTGTAGAGCAGTCCTAGGAAAGCTTGTTTTCCTGCTTCTTCCAGTTTCTAGAGGCTGAATGCATTCTTTGGCATGTGAACCCCTTCTGTCTTCAAAGCCAGCAGTGGCCAGTTGAGACTTTTCTCATATCACATTAGTCTGACATTGACCCTTCTGTCTCCTGCTTGTACTTTTAAGGACTCATACTGGGCCTAACTAAATAACACAAAATAATCTCCCTACTTTAAGGTTAGCTGGTTATCAACCGTAATTTCTTCTGCTACTTTAATTTCCCCTTGCCATGTAATATAACATATTCACAGGTTATGGGGATTAGTATACAGGACATCTTTGGGAAGACATTATTCTACCTACCACACTTCTTCACTAAAACGTAAGCTCCATGAGGGCAAGAACATTGTCTTGTTCAGTCCAGTAGCCTAAGTTCCAAATATCAAAGGCACTTAAGGTATTTGTTGAGTTAATGAACAAATTAAAACACTATTGCTTTGTTGATGCTCTTGACTTTTTCTGGTTCTTGTCCTAAACTTTTTGTTCCTATATAATTTTTTACATCTCCCAGCAATAGTGACATATCCCATCTTGTTTTCATTATGTTCACATGCTTATCATTAAGACCTTGGTCAAGGGTGAAGTTTCATGATAATATGTCAATAAAGGATTAAGTGCTGTGAAAGATGTGTTGAATCAATAAATTTTAAAGTAAAAGGGACAGTAAAAGTTTCCAAAAGATTTATGTTAATGATTCTGTAATTAATTTCATGATTCCAAATAAAGTATGGAATATTCTAAAAAAAGTCTTGCCAAAGCAGGAAAGAATATCCAATGGAAAAAAAGGAGGTCTCTTCAACAAATGGTGTTGGGAATACTGGAGACCCACAGCAGAAGAATGAAAGGGGGCACTTTTCTTACTTCATTCACAACAATGGACTGAAAGTTGATGAAAGATCTAAATGTGAGTCAGCAAACCATCAGAATCCTCAGGAGAACACAGGCAGCACCTTTTCTACATCAGCTGCAACCACTTCTAGATGTATCTGCAGAGGCAAGGGAAAGAAAAGGAAAATGAACTATGGGAACTTCATCAAGGAAAGAACATTTTCACAGCAAAGGAATCACTCAGTGTAATTAAAAGGCAACATACAGAATGAGAGAAGATTTTTGGAAATGTCTCATCAGATTAAAGGCTCAAATCAAATCTACACTGAATTATCAAATGCAACAGCCACCAGTATCTCCAATCAGAATTGGGCAGAAGTTGTGAACAGACTTCCTGTCCTGTCCTGAATTCCTACATCACACCATAGATTAGTGAGCTCATCCACATGAAGTTGAAATTCATCTGCTCTCCTAGATCTGCTATATTCAAACAAAATATTCAAACGAAGAATCAGATAGAGAAGAGGGAAAACGTCTATGCCATTGAAGAGTACCATAGAAATTAGGCAATAATAAAATAAAAGATATTAAAATCAGTCAACAAGAAGAAAAACAATGTGTTTGCATATACAAAGTAAACGAGGAAAATCCTTGGAGAAAAACACTTAGAAGTAAGTAATGAGCTTAGGGAAAATACATGATATCAAATAAACATAGACAATAAAGTTAATTTCTACACAGTAACAACAAATTTTTCTGTATAAAATTTGCAAAATAATCCACTTTACACTGGTATCAAAAATAAATATTTATGATTAAACTTCATTACGGAGAGAAAATCCTGTTTAAAAATAACCTATATTGGGGATCCCTGCGTGGCTCAGTGGTTTAGCGCCTGCCTTTGGCCCAGGGCACGATCCTGGAGTCCCAGGATCGAGTCCCACATCAGGCTCCTGGCATGGAACCTGCTTCTCCCTCCTCCTGTGTCTCTGCCTTTCTCTCTCTCTCTCTCTCTCTCTCTCTCTCTCTCTCTCTCATCTATCACAAATAAATAAGTAAATCTTTAAAAAATGACCTATATTGATGAAAGAATTTCAAAAGGCACAGGGAAATGTAAAGATAAATATGTTGATGGGTTAGAACATCAAAAATCCACTGTCCCACGTAAAGAAAGTGATCTAGGATTGTGAAGTAATGCTTGTATATAACTTGTAAAAAATGAGTCTAAGTCTGGGGTTGACTCTATAGTTAGAGGAAATGAAAATAGGGCCCTCACTCTAATGACCCTGCAGCTGGGAGAGCAGCCCAGGCCCCAGGATCTCCAGTTGACACCATTCAGAGACCAGGACAGAACACGGACATACCACAATGGACTCTCAGCTGGGTTTTCCTTGTCGCTATTTTAAAAGGTAACTCATGGAGAGCAATGGAGCTTGAGGCTGTGAGTGGAGGTGAGTGAGAAACAGGGGACATGGGACAGTTTCCTGACCAGGATGTCTTGTGTCTGCAGGTGTCCAGAGTGATGTACAGCTGGTGGAGTCTGGGGGAGACCTGGTGAAGCCTGGGGGGTCCCTGAGACTGTCCTGTGTGGCCTCTGGATTCACCTGCAGTAGCTACTACATGTACTAGACCCACCAAATTCCAGGGAAGGGGATGCAGGGGGTTGCACGGATTAGCTATGATGGAAGTAGCACAAGCTACACCGACGCAATGAAG
Organism: Canis lupus baileyi; assembly: GCF_048164855.1. Lineage (NCBI taxonomy): Eukaryota > Metazoa > Chordata > Mammalia > Carnivora > Canidae > Canis > Canis lupus. The sequence goes on from NC_132846.1 coordinate 75,735,924, forward strand.
GGCCGATTCACCATCTCCAGAGACAACGTCAAGAACATGCTGTATCTGCAATGAACAGCCTGAGAGCCGAGGACACAGCCGTGTATTACTGTGTGAAGGACACTGTGAGGCGACCTCAGTGTGAGCCCAGACACAAACCTCCCTGTAGAAGGGGATCAGGACCAAGAGGGGATCTGCAGTACTCATAACTTCTGTTGAAGGCCCAGGAGCAGGTGCAGATGGAGATTGTGTGCAGGTTTCCCATCAGGGTTTGGGCTTCCTCTCCAAGGAAGAGTTTCCCCCATGGCGTCTCTACTGGGCATAGGATTCTGTGCTTACATATTCAGGCTCTAACTTACAAACTTTGGTGTCATAGAAAGAAATATGCCAACGTCCAAAAATGATAGTGTTTCCCTCTTTGCTTAATCCTTAAGCAGTTTCTGATTTGGAAACTTTTTTTGGTTTTAGTCAACAACTATTCTTATGTGGGTAAGGACATATCTGCTTAAGTGTTCTTACTATTGTCCCTAAATACCAGTTAATTATCCATATCTCCATGTACTGTAACTTCTCCTTTCTAAGAGGAGTCCCAGCTGTATACATGGTACATGAAATAACCACCCAGCTCAGTGTGCTAAGATTTTATTTTCTTTTACTTATATATTTGTTTTTGGAGTTCTATTAGCCAACATATAGCATAACACCTAGTGCTCATCCCGTCAAGTGCCCACCTCAGTGCCTGTCACCCAGTCATCCCCACCTGCCACCCACCCACCTCCTTTCCACTACCCCTTGTTCGTTTCCCAGAGGTAGGAGTCTCATGTTCTGTCTCCTTACCTCACATTCCCTACTCATTTCCCCCCTTTCTACTTTATTCCCTTTCTCTATTTTTTATATTCCCCAAATGAATGAGACTGTATAATGTTTATCCTCCTCTGATTGACTTATTTCACTAGCATAATACCCTCCAGTTCTATCCACATTGAAGTAAAGGGTGGGTATTTGTCGGTTCAAATGTGCAAGCATTTTAGAAACAACATAAAGTACATGCTGGTGATGACAATACATAGGGCTCAAAAATCAAAAGGAGAGAAGATGGATTGCAGGTTTGACCTCAGTCTTCAACCACAGTGACAGAATCAATATTAGCATCAACCTGGGAAAGCAACGGATGCCAAGAAGTATGTTGCGAAGATATGTAGTCTGAAGAGTCCACACACACACACAGACAGGAGAGTGCAAACCTTTTTCAGCATCATCCAGTCTGTTGAAAGCAGGGCAGACCTCTCAGCAAGTCATAAGTGCTTGGATTTGGGAAGGACACTGGCTCAGGGTGTGTGTTTTGGGTCAGTGGTGGGGACGAGGTCCTGCTCCAGGAGGGGCTTGTGTGGAGTCAGTGTCCCACCTGCTTCAAAGGAGGAAATTCAAAGGCTCCTGCTGGATATCCCATGGGTGAGGCAGGAGGAGAAGAGGGAGGACTGGTGATCAAAGGAGTTAGCAGGTGACACTCAAAGATATGGTAAGATGACAGATTCCATTAAACTATTATGAAAAATGAGAGAACAGGGATCCCTGGGTGGCACAGCGGTTTAGCGCCTTACTTTGGCCCAGGGCACGATCCTGGAAACCCGGGATCGAATCCCACGTCGGGATCCCGGTGCATGGAGCTTGCTTCTCCCTCTCCCTGTGTCTCTGCCTCTCTATTTCTCTGTGTGTGTGTGTGTGTCACTATCATAAAAAAATAAAAAAATAAATAAATAAAAATGTATTGAAAAATGAGAGAACAAAAGTAGAGGAGGACCTTCCACCAGCAGGGAATAACTCATGGATCCTTCAGGTGTGGATATCAGCTCACTGTGTGTGACATCTACCATCCCCATGTTGGAACCTAGTGCCCTTGTGATAGGAGAAGGTTTTGGCCCTTAGCGGAGCACCTAGGTCAGGAGATGCAGCCTCATCATGGGATCAGGGCCCTTATGCACCAGGCCTGGGAAAGCTCCCTGCACTTGGCCCCATGTGAGGTGACAGGAAAGGATGGGCTAGGATGTGGGTGCTCTTCAGACACCACATCTGCCTGCACCTGAACCTCAGACCTACCAGACTCCAGAGTTTTGAGAATGAGTTTCTGTTGTTTAATCCACCCAGTCTGATGTGGTGACATGACGCAGACACACTAAAACAGGTACTCACCTCTTATTTGTTCTTTACAACATGGTCCCAGTAAAACTGCCAGGTAAGGAAAAAACAGAGCAGGAAATCCACACCTAGACTCACTGTCCTCAGCCACCGTCCATACCTCTGTGCTTAGTAATTGTGCACCACGTTGATGCCACACATTCTTCTTAGGACCCTGGGGATCTGGAGAACCATTAGTATCCTAGGACTCCTCCCTCTTTACCGCCGGAGTACTTTCAAGCCAGCACATCCCCATGGAAGCAGACATCTAAAGTTCAGATTTTCCTGTCTGCTGCTCATAATACTATAGAGAATATTCTAGATCAGCCTCACTCCTGTCATCACCACCACAGCTATATCTCCCGATAACAAGGTCCACACCTCCTACGTCCAAAAGGTGGTCAATTTTCTATGAGTGGACTTGCAGTTTTGTTCTCTCAGGCCTCTGAGTGATATCATGGGTGATCAGAATGATTTGATAACTATCATGTTCCAGGAAGGAGACAAGCTCACAGACCCTGATCCAGCATCTTAAGTCCTCCCTCCCAATGCTGTTAGAGCAATGACCGTGTGGAGAATTCCCTCTGCTTTATATGCTGAAGATCAAACGGGGATTCTGGAATTTTATGTCAAAATCACCTAAATTTATTTCCTTCCTAACTCTTATCTCAGTCCTGTGGATCCATTTGTGTTTGAGTATATGGTGTACAAGTATTATATTATTTTTCAGTAAGTAATGGTGACATATGTGGTCCATGCACATAATCTCACTAGTGAGTGAAATAGAGAGGAAAGGACCTCTCAACATGTGACACGGGCTTTGTGCAGGATGTCGGGCATTCTCCACAAGGACAAGAATTGTGGGAATATTATTATCACAACTCTTTCTTAATGCCATTGAGGTAGATGCACTTTGGATGGAGTGGGAAGCTGGCAGTCTCCCTGATGTACAGGATCCCCTCGGGGACAGAAACTGCTAGATCTGGAGACAGAATAGTAGTCCTGTCTCATTTGGCAGGGTCAAAAGGACTAACCTGAGAAATGCAAAATTGAGATGGATCAGAGCAGCAAATTGGAATTGAGTTCCTTAATCTTGGCATTTTCTCTAAGTCTCTGTCTCCCTCTGTTTGTACAAAAGCCAGGTATAGTTCCTGCTCCATAATAACAGCTTTATGATAAAGAGTTCACATAGGATGCTGGGTGTGGGTTCAGAGAGTGTCTGTGGTGTGTGCTGAATGCACTGTGCTCTCCTCTTTTGGCTGCTATTTCCTTCAGGCCAGGTGTCTACACAGGCTCTCCTTGCCTGCAATGGGCAGTTTGTGGTCTCTGGTCAAGATGTGGTGAGTTTTAATGGGTGAGCTCTGCTATGCTTGTTAAATGAGCCCTGATACCACATCCACTAGAACTGAGGCTCTGCTGAATTCTCTGGTTAGATGTGGGTGGGTAAGGGTGCAGCCATTCTGGGAAACCATATGGTGTGACATCAAATAAGTAATAGTAGACCAAACCTATGATCCAGCAAACGGAGTACTGGCCATTTACTCTAAGAATACAAAAGTACTAAGATGCCTAGGTGGCTCAGCAGTTGAGCGCATGCCTTCAGGTCATGTTACCAATCTGGGGATTGAGTCTCATATCGGGCTCCTAGGAGGAGCCTGTTTCTCACTCTTTGTCACTGTTTCTTTGTGTCTACCATGAATAAATTAATAAAATCATTAAAACAGAAAGTATTCTGGGACATCTGGGTGGCTCAGTGGTTAAGCGTCTGCCTTTGGCTCATGGCATAACCCCAGAGTCCGGGGATCGATTCCCACATCGGTGTTCCTGCATTTAGCCTGCTTCTCCCTCTGCCTTTGTCTCTGCCTCTGTGTGTGTGTGTGTGTGTGTGTGTATGGCTTTCTCATGTATAAATAAATAAAATCCTAAAAAAATAAAAGAAAAAAGAATACAAAAATACAAATTCAAAGGGATACATGCACCTAGATTTTTACAGCAGCATTATGTACATTAGCCAAACTATCAAAACTATCCATACATGGAATAAAATCTAAAAAAAAGAAAGAAAGAAAAAAAGAAATCTAATCCATTTGGAGCTATGTGGATAGAGGGAGAAAGTATAATGCTAAGTGAAGTGAGTCCATCAAAGTAAGACAATCATACGAATTCAGTCATATATTGAATTTAAGAAAGAGAAAGAATATGAGCAAAGGGGAATAAAGTTGATACCTAGACCAAGTAATAGCCCCTTCATTACAGAGTACAAGCTGATGGTTATCACATGGGAGATAAGTGGGTTATGGGTGACCTGTCAGAAGGGGACTAGGGAGTGTATTATTGTGTAGGGCACATTGTGAGAACCCACATTCTGGGAGTGTCAGAAAACCTGGTGAGAGGAGAGCTGTGGGGGAGGGCTGAGGAGGTGACAGGGACAGGGTTTCTCCTGACTTCCTCACACCAATGAGTCAGGGGTTTGGGACAAAGATAATGCTGTGTGCACGCCAATCTCTCTAGGATGGTTTGAAGCAACAGCAACAGTGAAGGAATGATACAGGTTAAACACTTTGCATCAATAAAAAATGTATTACTTTTTCTGGGGGGATATTTACAATCACTATTTGGACAGAAAGAGAGAATGTCCCTTGAGTCATCATCTTGGAAGAATTGGGAGATGTCAGGCTTCAGAGTCTGGACCATAGATCTGTCATTAATGATCTTGGAATATCTTCTTCTTTTTTGAAATGTGAAACGTGCTTGGGGTAAAGAAATTAGGAGAATCCAATGGTTCACCACGTTTACTTCCAGGCTACATAATGTGCTGCATTGTGTACATGTCTGACTATATATGGTCACACTATATATGGTGATGTCTTGATATGCCTCTCCAAATATTTATAAAGAGGTAAGTCTGATGCTAGAGAATTGGTCTTCCTTTTCATAATTGTATGGTCACTCTGAATGGATTTGTGTTTCCATAGGATTATGGGTATTTTCTATTTAAAAACAATGACAACTAGTATTTTAATTAATTTAAGTAACACTACAATTATTAGAATGGAAAACAGAAATAGTGACTAAAGAAATACAAATGAGATTTAAATATGTATATTGAAAAGAAAAATGAAATTTATAACTCATAGGTAGTCTAGGAAAATATGTGAGCCTGAAATAATACACTTAGATGTCAAAGTGAAGAAACTACTGACACTAAAGAAAACCAAAAGTCCATGAAAATGTGGGCAGCCTGGGTGGCTTAGCGATTATGTGCCACCTTTGGCCCAGGGTGTGATCCTCGAGTCCGGGGATCGAGTTCCATGTCAGGCTCCCTGCATAGTGCCTGCTTCTCCTTCGGCCTGTGTCTCTGCCTATCTCTCTCTCTCTCTCTCTCTGTCTCTGTCTGTGTGTGTGTGTTTCTCATGAATAAATAAATAAAATCTTTTAAAAAGCCCATGAAAAAAATACAAAGATGATACTACAGCACATATTGAATAACCAAGGCAAATTATAAAATTTCTAGAATTGCAATCCACTAAAAATTTTCATAAAGTAATAAAATATGAGCAAAAAAATCTAATAAGACAACTGAATGTTATTATCTAAAAGCTATTCTCTCAAAAAAAGACCAAACAAATAAAGTAAAATAAAAAAGAACAAACCAAAAAGAAAAAAATCCCGTATCAGATGGATTTATCTATGAATTTGACCAAACATTTTCAGAAGAATTAAGGCCAAAACATCTGAACCTATTCCAAAATAATGAGAATGGAACATGCCCAGATTCACTTAAGGAGGCCAGGATGACTCTGACAACAAAGCAAGGCAAGGACCCCATAAGAAGGTACTAAAGGTCATATCTCAGATGCACATAAATGCAAAATCCTGGCATCCTGAATGGAACAGTACATGGAGAGGATCACACAGGAGGACCCAGAGGAAATCAGCCCTGGGCTGCAAGGATCCTTCAATATGCCCAGATTATAACTGGGATCCCCTGAATTAGCAGAGTGAAGGATTCGATGTACATGATCCTTTCCTATGATGCCTAAAACAATTTGGCAAAAGCCATTACACTTTATCCTCAAAACTTCTTAAAAATCGAGGCAGAAGATATTGAGTCGAGAGAATAGTGGCAATTTCCAAAACACATACACCAATACCATATTCAACAGTGAAAAACTGAAACCTTCCTGTCAAGTCAGGAGCCACACAAGGATACTCATTCCCACCATGATTATTCAACATGGTATCATGAAAGACAATCGACTGTGACACCGTATATGTCAGCTGGTCCCCTGGGTTATTGTGAACAAATGCCACTTTAAAACCCCCAGAGGGGGATCCCTGGGTGGCGCAGCGGTTTAGCGCCTGCCTTTGGCCCAGGGCGCGATCCTGGAGACCCGGAATCGAATCCCACATAGGGCTCCCGGTGCATGGAGCCTGCTCCTCCCTCTGCCTGTGTCTCTGCCTCTCTCTTTCTCTGTGTGACTATCATAAATAAATAAAAATCTAAAAAATTAAAAAAAAAATAAATAAAACCCCCAGAGGTCAAACATGGTGAGCCACATATATCCCACATATATCCCCTTGTTGGCAGGATATAAATCTTCTTCTGAATGTTTCCTTCTCTGTACCAGGAGGGAACAACCAGCCTCAGCACCAGAACAGGGAACACAGGGCTCAGAATGCTGTACAAACAAGTCTTGTCCGTTTCTCAATAATTCACTGACTCAAAAAATTTCGTGGCTTTAACTTTCCACAAATATAAGGTCTTGTTGTCTTAGAGGTACATGGGCCATCTACTTGGGTCTTTGTCTTGGTGTCATATTCTAGGTAGCTCATGCACAGGCAAAATGAAATACTTTACTCCCAAGATCTAATGTCTACAGAGTTGTATGTCCAAAGAACTCAGGAAAATAGAAGAAAGATATTTTCACCACAAAAATAGGAAGACCTACCCTGGAAATAAAGGTAATGAAAAATTAAAAGATTTATAAATTAGTAGGTAAAGAAAAAAAATATATTATCCATATGACATGATCTGCTACAAGAGCAAATGTTTGAACCTCCACAAACAAATGTTTAGAATTAATTAACTATTTCAAGAATGTTCAGGGGAAAAAATAAAAATAGCAAATAAAGCTATATTTTAACACAATAACACAAATCACTTAAAAGGAAATTAACAAAATAATTGCATTGACATTGCCATTAAATATAATGGGATCAAATATTGGGATGTAGTTAAAATAATACATACTAAAAATTCTCAACAATAATGAGAGATTTTTAAATAGATGCAAAGAAAATTCTGTTCACAGGTAGAACATTTCATATTCTCACAAGACATGAAACAGGGTTGAATGCAGATATAATGCAATCCCTGTTTATAACTTGTAAAGAATCAAATCTAAGTCTGGAGATGACTATTTAGTCATAGGACATGCAAATAAGGCCCTCCCTCCACAGATTAAACCAGTTCCAGGATGCTCAGGTGACCCCATACAGGGATCAGGACAGAATACAGACAACTCACCATGGAGTCTGTGCTCAGCTGGGTTTTCATTGTCGCTATTTTAAAAGGTAATTCATGGAAGACAAGAGACCTTGAGTTTGTGAGTGAGAAACAGGGGATGTGGGACAGTTTCCTGACCAAGATGTGTTGTGTCTGCAGGTGTCCATGGTGAGGTGCAGCTGGTGGAGTCTGCGGGAGACCCCGTGAAGCCTGGGGGGTCCCTGAGACTCTCCTGTGTGGCCGCTGGATTCACCTTCAGTAGCTACAGCATGAGCTGGGTCCGCCAGGCTCCCGGGAAGGGGATGCAGTGGGTCGCATGGATATATGCTAGCGGAAGTAGCACAAGCTACGCAGACGCTGTGAAGGGCCGATTCACCATCTCCAGAGACAACGCCAAGAACACACTGTTTCTGCAGATGCCTGAGAGCTGAGGACACGGCCATGTATTCCTGTGCAGGGGACACAGTGAGGGGACCTCAGTGTGAGCCCAGACACAAACCTCCCTGTAGAAGGGGATCAGGAACACCAGGGTGTGCACACTCCTCACTACTTCTGTCTTGAAGGAGCAGATGCAAGTGGACGTTCTGGGCAGGTTTCTTGTCAGGGTCTGGAATTCCTCTCCATAGAGTATTTTCCTGCAGGGAGCATCTCTGGACCAGGAATATCTGTTTAACTATACAGTGTCTGATTCAGAAATTTAGTTTATGTAGGAAAACAGCTAGTTTACATGCGCAAAGAGCTGCTTACACTTATTTATGATTCTCCCTAAAAATGAAGAATACACAAATATCTCCATGTTCCCCAACTTCTAGAGGAATCAACAATCAAACACGAAAAATATGTGACGTCCTGAAAATTAGGAAGATTCACAGAGAAGCAGCAAACTTATGATATGGTAATAGAGGTAGACTAGGAAATCACTCAGAATTTCAAGTTGAATTAGTCCTCTCCCTATGGTCATCAGCTGATTCTTTTTTTTTAATTTTTATTTATTTATGATAGTCACAGAGAGAGAGAGAGAGGCAGAGATACAGGCAGAGGAAGAAGCAGGCTCCATGCACCGGGAGCCCGATGTGGGATTCGATCCTGGGTCTCCAGGATCGCGCCCTGGGCCAAAGGCAGGCGCCAAACTGCTGCGCCACCCAGGGATCCCTCATCAGCTGATTCTTTTTTTTTTTTTCATCAGCTGATTCTTAAAGACATCTGTATACTGTGTCCAATCAGGGACCAGAAGATTCTAATGGATCCAGGAAGAACCTCAGGATGAGGAACTGGATTGGGAGAGCCTTTTCTCTGCAGGAAATATATCATTGATACCTTAGGTGCTGATATCAGCTCACAGTGAGTGACCGAACTTCCCCATCTAGAACTAACTAACACCCATGTGATGGGGTTGGAGGTAGGGACTTAGGGGAGAACTTATTTCAGGAGTTTCAGCCCCATGATGGTATCAGGGCCCTTATACACTCAGTCCTGACGCCATGCAAGGTGACTGGGAAAGGGCGCCTTAGGATGTGCTTGCTCTCCAGACACCAGATCTGTTGGCATCTGGACCTCAGACTTCCCAGATTCTAGAACTGTGGGAATGGGTATCTGTTGTTTATTCCCCCTGTTCCTATGATGTTCCAGAGGGGGCACAGGCTAAGATTTTAGTGACACATGAACCCAAACAATGATGCTCCGAAATTCTTGCATTTGTTGTGATAAGTCCCTGATAACTTCTGTCCATGAGGTGATAACTTCCGTCCATGAGGTGTGATAAGTCCCTGATAACTTCTGTCCATAAGGTGATGGGTGGATTTCTCACTTGTCCCCTCCTGCAGAGAGGATGAACCTGTGGACAATCCTAGGACTCTGTGAGCAAGACCCAGCGGACACACGGAGGGAGAACCTTCACATATGGAGCAGGGGACTGGGAGATTGTGGAACTCTACTGTGAGGAGGATGATTTATCAACATTTCCAGAGGAGGGGGATGTGCTGACCCTGTGGGACCTGAGTCTGAGCATCACCATCCAGATGCTGCTATTCTGGTGGCTGTGAGGTTCAGGACAGCAGTTCCCTTGCTGCTTTCAGGATTCCTTCCTTGTCTGCGTATTCTGTGAGTTTGATATTGAAATGCCTTGGAGATGATAAAACTTGTTGAATTTCATGGGAGTATGTGTGTTTCCTGGATTTTAAGATCTGTGTCCTTCCTGATTAGGGAGTTTTCTGGCTATATTTTGATCGAATAACCTGGAACATTTTCTCTCTCTTCATTTTGTGGGACTCCAATGATAAAAATATTACTGTTTTCATAAGCCACTGAATTCCCTAAGTCTACCTTTAGGTCCATGAGCTTTTATCCCCTCTTCTTGTCAGTCATTGTTATCCACCATGTTATCTTCTATATCCCCAGTATTTTCTTTCATGTGTCCTTTTATTCCTGCATATGGGACAGTATGTTGGTAATAGCATTTTTACTTTGGGGCAGAAAAGGGATTTTTTGTTTGTTTTTGTTTTTCCTTTTATCACTACAGTAAGTGATTCTTCAGTGTCTTCCATGTCTGTTCAACCCAATTGTATCTTTATAAACATTGTTCTAAATTCCAGTCTTCTTTTTTTTTAATTTTTATTTATTTATATAGTCACAGAGAGAGAGAGAGAGAGAGAGAGAGAGAGAGAGGCAGAGGCACAGGCAGAGGGAGAAGCAGGCTCCATGCACTGGGAGCCCGATGTGGGATTCGATCCCGGGTCTCCAGGATCACGCCCCGGGCCAAAGGCAGGCACTAAACCGCTTCGCCACCCAGGGATCCCTAAATTCCAGTCTTCTCAATTCAACTTGATTACCTTTGACCAGATATATACCCAAGTTAGTAGATTTCAATTTTTTAAGATTTTCCTATATTCTGGTTAGGCATTGAGACAGTAATAAAAATGAAGACTTAGGCCTTCCTTTGCCTTGATTCTACTCAGGCTCTCAATGAGTTGGAGGGTACTCCTCACGTTTGGGGAGAGAAATCTACATCAAAAGTACACGTATCCAAAGGTAATCACCCATGGAAACACACTCATTTCTAAGGAATTCCAAGGCTTCTGTGAAATCATGTAGGCTCCAGCAGTGTCTGTGGGGGCACGATCCTCTCTGTGGTTTGGGTGGATGATGTCCTTAGTTAAGCAGCTCTCTGAGAGGCCCCAGAAAGTAGTCTTTGTTCTGCAACATCCTCCACATCTTATTGCTTCAAAGGATGTGCGAGTTTAAGTCCAATTTGAAATATATAGTATAATTCTCAGGTTTCATCATTTTATGTGTCCTCCTCAAAGACAATAGTCCAGTTACTGCATGGGATTCAAAAACCACAGGTATATGTTGGCAAAATGAATTAGATAGAGAAAAAAAGGTAAAATAATTCCATCAGCAACACACATTAGAGAGGCAACAATAGAGAGGGATTTTTTGGTATATTATTATTGGAATTTGTTTTGCCGACCCACAGTATAACATCCAGTGTTCATCCCGTCAAGTGCCCCCCCTCAGTGCCCATCACCTAGTCAGCCCACTCCCTGCCCAACTCCCCTTCCACTCCTCCTCGTTCATTTCCCAGATTTAGGAGTCTCTCAGGTTCTATCACCCTCTCTGATATTTACCACTCATTTTCTCTCATTTCCCCTACAATTCCTTTCCCTGTTTTTCGTATTCCCCGTATGAGTGAGACCATATATTGTTCGTCTTTCTCTGATGTACTTACTTCACTCAGCATAATACTCTCTTGCCATTGGGCACCGTGCAGATCAGTGCACCTGTGTCTGCCCCCAGAAGCATCTAGACCAGTGTGGACTGGGAGACCGCAGTTAGGTTCTAGCTGGTATTCAAGAAAGCTAAAACACACTAGGTTATCACTTAGTGTAGAAATTAAGCAAGTTCAGGTGAAAATGAAAAGTGCTCTGACATGCAGTCTAAACTGCATCCTCTAACAGCTAGGGTAAATGAGTCAGAAGGGAGATTAAGTGACATTGAAGACAAGTTGATAGAAAGGAAGGAAGCTGAGGGAAAGAGAGAAACACAAATAATGGACCATAAGGAGAAACTCAAGAATCAGCAATGCCATACAAAAAAAAAAGAAAAAAAAACAAAATTAGAATAATTGGTGTGCATGAGAGAAAATAGAGGAAAGAACGTATATTTGATCAAATCATAGAAGACATTCATTTTCAATACAAAGACACATCCAAATTGAACGTGAGGTAGTAAAGAGCCATTTATCATGTCAATGGACATCAAGAGGAGCAAGACTTAAATCAGATGAACTAGAACTGAAAACAAAGACTATAATAAGAGATGAAGAAGGATACTATAACATTAAAGGATACTATACCATTACTCTAGCTAAAAAGATATCTCTCTTTACTAAATATCCACACCATTTACTTAGGAGCAGCCAATACATAAACCAATTAACCAAAACAATAATGTAACGAATGTCTACTAATAACCTAACAGCAGGGAATGTAATATCCCTCTGACAGCAGGAATGTTTATATACACAGAAGCTCAACAAGGAATCAAGGGTTTTTCACACCATGTCCACAATAGCCAAACTGTGCAAGGAGACTCGGTGTCCAATGACACATGAATGGATAAAGAAGATGTGATCCATATATACAATGGAATACTACTCAGCCATCAGAAGAGATGCATACCCACCATTTGCTTCAACGTGGATGGAACTGGAGGGTATTATGCTGCGTCAAGTAAGTTAATCAGACAAGGTAAATAATAAATTTTAGGATAGAAATCAAGGATAAAGAAATAAAAAATAACAGAATGTAAACAAACCTAGGAGCTGATATTATGAAAATAGTAGTAAGAGTGAGAAACCACTAGATAGACTTGTCAATATAAAACTGAAAGCACTCAAATTGTTAAAATCATGGATAAATGAGGAGAGATCACAATCAACAGCAAGAAATACAAACAATAATATAAATTAATTATAAGCAGTTATAAGCCAAATAATTGGGCAATCTGGAAGAAACGGATGCATTCCTAGGAACATAAAAATCAATCAAAACAAAAACAGGAACGAAAGTAAAAGCTGTACAGAACCATTATCTGGATATGAAAATCAATCATAATTAAAAGTTTTCTGACAAACAAGAGTCCAGGTTCGGATGGTTGCCAAGTGAAACTCAGCAATAAGAATCTATTCTGATTCTTCTGAAACTATATCAAATAATAGAAATTGAAGAAAAACTTCCAGACTCATTCTCTGATGTCAGCATTACATTGACCTCCAAAACGAAGACTGTGTAATGAAGGAGAATCAGAGGCTATTATTCTTGATGAAAATGAATGCAAAATTCTCAACAAGTTTCTAATGAATAGGACCAACAGTATATTATTACTGCTATTTACCACGACCAAATGGGATCAATTCCTGGGCTGCAAGGATGGTTCACTGTCAGCAAAACAATCCATGTAAGAACCACGTTAATAAAAAAAAGGACAAGAACCATTTATTCCACTCAACTGATGCCCAAAAAGCTTTTGACAAAAGATATTATTCTGTCTTGATAAAAAAAAATGCTGTGTTGGGATAGGGGAACATATTCTATATCATAAAATCCATCTAAAAATTGATACAAGAGGGAAAATTGAGATATTTTCCCTTAAGCTCAGGAGAATGACAAGGATGTCCACTGTCACAACTGTTCTTCAGCATAGTACTAGAAAACTTAGCCTCAGCAATAAAAAAAAAAAAAACGGAGGAAAATGCATCAAAATCAGCAAATAAAAAGTCAAATTTCACTCAGCACATGCAAAATCTTTTGGAATTTTAAAAAATATTATATTTATTTATTCATGAAAGACACAGAGAGAAAGAGAGGCAGAGACAAAGGCAGAGGCAGAAGCAGGCTCCATGCAGGGAGTCTGATGTGGGACTCGATCCCGGGTCTCCAGGATCACGCCCTGAGCTGATGGTGGCGCTAAACCGCTGAGCCACCTGGGCTTCTGTCTTTCATAATTTTGGTACAAAACCCAAAGACTCCTTCAAAAAATTCAGCAAAATCTAACCTTATAAAATAGATACAAAGAGGTCAGTGGCATTTCTATAAACTAGAAATGAAACCAAAGAAAGAGAAATTAAGGTGTGGATCCCATTTATAATTGCATGAGAAACATCAGATAATGAGGAATAATCCTAACCAAAGAGGGAAAGGATCTATAGTCTAAACCTCCTAGCTCACTTATGAAAGAAATTGAGGAAGACACAAATAGATGGAATACATTCTATTCTAATAGATTGGAAGAATAAATATTGATAAAATGTCTATGCTACCAGGAGCAATATACACATTCAATGCAAACCTTATCAAAACACCGAAAACATTTTTCAAGGAAATGGAATAAACAATCCTAAAACTTGAAAGGAATGAAAATAGATCCTGACTAGGCAAAAGAATGTTGAAAAACTCAAAGCGAAGGCATCACAATTGCAGCCTCGAAGTTGTGATCATCCAGACGGTATAATAGTGCCAGAAAAGAAGGCACATAGGCGAATGACACAAAATAGAAAACCCAGAAATGGACACACAACTCTATGGTCAAATTATCTTTGACAAAGCACAAAAGACTATTGACTGGAAAAAGAACAATCTCTTCAACAGGTGAGGTTGAGAATATTGGACATTCACAGTAGAAGAATGAACCTGGGACACATTCTTACACGTGACACAAAGATTAACTCAGAGTAGATGAAAGACCTATTTGTGAAGCAGGAAAACATCAAAATCCTAGAGATTCTGTGACTTCAGCCAGAAAAGCTTCTTGCTACCTGAATCTCCAGAAGAAAGGAAAACAAAACCAAAAATAAGCTATATGGATTCCATCAAGGAAGGAGCTGTTGTACGGCTTTGGAAACACTCAACATAGTTAAGAGGCAACCTAGAGGATGGGAGAAGATATTTGCAAATATATCATCAGACTAAGGATGGCATTCAAAATCTGTAGCAAAACTATTGAACTAAACAACAAAACTAATGAAAAACACAATCAGAAATGCACAGAAGCCATGAATAGACACCTTGTCCTCATATGAAATCCCACCTCACACCATATATTAAGTAGCTCATCCACATGCAAAATAAAATACATTGTCTCCTGTAGGTCTGCCTTATATCAACTGCAAGACTCCCCTGTGTGTCCTCTGTATTCACCTTCAGTAGCTACTTTATGAGCTGGGTCCACCAGGATCACACTGTATTTGCAGATGAACAGCCTGAAAGCCAAGGACTCCACAGTGTATTACTGTGGGAAGGGCACACTGAGGGGACCACAGTGTGAGCACAAAATCTCCCTTGTGGAAGGGGATCAGGATCACCAGGGGGTCCACACTACTCACCACTTCTGTCTTGAAGACCCAGGAGCAGGTGCAGATGGAGTTTCTGGGAGGGTTTCCTGTTAGGGTCTGGGGCTCCTCTACAGAAAGCAGTTTCCCTCAGGAGCCTCTTTGGACGTAGGATTCTGTGGTGACCTATCTAGTCTCCAACTGACAATTTTGTTGTCATAAAAAGAGAAATATATCAAATTACACAAACTACAATGTCTCTTTCATTACATATTCCTTACTCAGTCTCTGAATTAGGCAATTTGCAAACAACTATTCCTTTTTTGAAAGATTATTTATTTGTTTGTTTGTTTGCTTCTTTGAAACAGAGAGAAAGAGACATAGGCAGAAGGAGAAGCAGGCTTCCCGTGAGAAGCCTGAAGTGATACTCGATCCCAGGACCCTGCAATCATGACCTGAATCAAAAGCAGACTCTCATTCGTTGAACCACCCAGGCATCTTGGTAAGCCACTATTCTTATATGCCCAAAGTCTAATTTGCTTAGACTTACTTACCAATGTCCCTAAATACTCATTTATTACACATATCTGCATGTACCTCAACTTCTCCCTTATAAGACTTCCACGTGTATTCATGATGCATGACAGAACCATGCTGCTCACTGGTTAAGGATCTTAGAAACAGTATAAAGTACATGCTGTACATGACGATGCAAAGGGCTCAAGAATCAAATGCAGAGAAAGACCACAGGTAGGACCACGGTCTTGAACCACAGTCATAGAACAATAATAGCGACATCCTGGAGTAGCAAGGACCCCAACAAGTACATGGTGAGAATGTAGTCTGAAGAGCATACACACGAGAGAGTATAAACCTTCATCACCTTCACCATGATGTCAGTTTAGAGCAGAGCAGCCTCTCAGCAAGTCATAAATGCTTGGATGGAGTCCAGGAAGGACACTGGTTCAGGGTGTGTGTAGTGGATCAGTGGGGCCATAAAATGAAACAAAATTAGCATTATTGGGGTTCCAGAGGGAGAATGATGAGAGGGGACAGAAAGTATATTTGAAGAAATATAGAAGAAAATCTTTTAGACACAAAGAGAGATCCAAATGAATGTGAGGGGTAAAGAACCATTTATCATATCAATGTGCTTCAAAAGAAAGTTGGAGTACAACACTTATATCAGACAAATAGACTACCAACTAAACCGTAATAAAAGATTTAGAAGGATACAGTATCATAAAAAAGTCAATACAGAAGTCATCTATTTTAAATATTTGTGTCCATAAATTTGGAGTATGCAAGTATATAAACCATTCAACAATAAAATTAAAGAGACTGACTGATAATAATACAACAGTGTGGGAACTTTCATATCCCGCTGATAGCAAGGAAACATCATAAAAGCAGAATCTCAACAAGGAAACAAGTGCTTAGAACAATACACTGGAACAGATGGACTTCAAAGATATATACACAGTGTTGCATCCTAAGGCAGGAGAAAACACATTCTTCTCCAGGGCACATGAAAAATTCTCCAGAATTGATCATATAGAAGGTCACACATCAAGATTCAACTGGTACAGAAAGAGTGAATTTATTCCATGCATATATTCAGACCACAGTGCAATGAAACTAGAAGTGAACCACCATAAAAATACAAAAGGTACATAAATAATGGAGGTAAAGGAACGTCATACTGAAGAGGGAATGGGTCAACCAGGAAGGTAGAGAATTAAAACAATACACAGATTCAATGAAAATGAAAACACAACACTTTCAAAACTTTGGGACACAGCAAAAGTGATCCACAGAAGGGAGGATAGAGCAATACAGTCCTTCCTCAGGGGACAATAAAAGTCTCATAAATAAAAGTAAGGCTTGGACCAAAAGGAGTTGGAGAAAGAACAGCAAAGGATTCCTAAATCCAGGTGAAAGAGGAATAATCAAGAATAGAGAAGAAACCAAGGTTATAAAAAAGGCAGTAGATCAAGTCACTCAGGGGATGATTCTTTTAAAGAATAAATAATATTGTAAGCACCCAGACAGACTTGTAAAATAAAACAAATAAAAAGGACTGATAATGATAAAATCATTAATAAATAAGGAAAGATCACAACCAACAGCCAAGAAATACAAACAAGTATAAGACAATATTCTGAACAATTGTATGCCAATGAATTAAGCAATCTAGAAGAAATGGATGCATTCCTAGAAATATAAAAAATATCAAAATTTAATGGAGAGGAAAGGAAGAACAGCACATACCCATATCCAGAAAATAAGAACACAATCATAATTAAAATTCTCTCAACAAACAAAAGTCCAGATGGCTGGTGGGGGATTTCAATAAACATGTAAAGAAAAATTAATGCCAGTTCCTTTGAAAATGTTCCAAAACATAGGAATGGAAGAAAATTTTCCAAACCCATTCTCTGATGTCAACATTACCTTGACCCCAAAATCAGGCAATTACTGCACCAACAAGCAGAATTATAGAACAATATTCCTGACCAATGTGGATTCAGAAATTCTCACCAAGGTTCTAGCCAATATAATCCAATTATATACTGAAAGGATTATTCACTATGACCAAATGAGATTTCTTCCTGACCTGCAAGGGTGCTTCAATGCCTAAAAATCAATCAGCATGGCAAACCACATTAATAAAAGAAAGGAAAAGAATAATTTGAACTCCTCCACTGATGCACAAATAGTATTTGACAAGAGATCATTCTTTCTTGATGAAAAGCTTCTGCTGTGTAAGTAGAGTGGGAATTTACTCAAGATCACAAAAGCATCATCGAAAACCCCAGAGTAAGAGAGTTTTTCCCATGAGGTCGGGAACACAACAGGGATGTTCACTCGTCACTGTTCAACACAGAACTAGAAGTCTTCATCTCAGCAATCACACAATGAAAAGAAGAAAGGTGCATCTGAATCAGGCAAGAAAAAGTCAAAATTTCATTCTTAACAGAAGACATGATACTTTATGTAGAAATCCCAAAACAAAACAAAACAAAACAAAAAGAAATCCCAAAACACTCCACCAGAAACTTGCTAGAACAGATACAGGAATTCAGTAAGTCAAATCATAAAAATTGATAAAGGGAAGTCAGTAACGTTTCTATACACTAAAAATGAAAAAAAAAAAGTAAAAATCAAGGAATGAATCCCATTTATAATTACACGAAAGCACAAAAGACAAGAAGGAATAAAGCTAACCAAGAAGGAAAAGCATCTTAATCTGAGAACTGAGAAAGAAATTGAGGAAAACATAGCGTAATGGAAAAAATATATTATCCTCATAGACTGGAGAAAATATTAATAAAATCAGCATGATACTCAAAGAAATTTACATATTCAGTGCAAACCCTATCAAAATACTTTTAGCATTTTTATGAGAGCCAAAATAAACAAACCAATAATGTCTAAAAAACTGTGTGTAGGTTCCTCAAAGAGTTAAAAATAGACCTGCCCTATGACCCAGCAATTGCACTGGTGGGGATTTACCCCAAAGATACAGATGCCGGGGGTATGAAACGCTGGCACACCTGCACCCCGATGTTTCTAGCAGCAATGTCCACAATATCCAAACTGTGGAAGGAGCCTCAGTGTCCATCGAAAGATGAATGGATAAAGAAGATGTGGTTTATGTATACAATGGAATATTACTCAGCCATTAGAAATGACAAATACCCACGATTTGCTTCAACGTGGATGGAACTGGAGGGTATATGCTGAGTGAAGTAAGTCAATCGGAGAAGGACAAACATTATATGTTCTCATTCATTTGAGGAATATAAATAATAGAAGGGAATGGAGAAGAAATTTGTGGGAAATATCAGAAAGGGAGACAGAACATAAGGCTCCTAACTGGGAAATGAACTAGGGGTGGTGGAAGGGGAGGAGGGTGGGGGGTGGGGGTGAATGGGGACAGGCACTGAGGGGGGCAGTTGACGGGATGAGCACTGGGTGTTATTCTGTATGTTGGGAAATTGAACACCAATAAAAAATAAATTTATTATTAACAAAATGTATGACACCATTAAAGACCCTGAAGATGAAAACGGATGTTGAGGAGATAAAAATAAAGATACAGAAGACATCACGATGCCTGATATCAAGCTGTATTAGAAACTGTCATCCTCAAGACAGTGTGGTACTGACACAGAAACAGATTCATGGATCAAAGGAACAGAATAGATAATCCAGAAATGAACTACCACTTCCATGGTCAACTAGTCTTATAGAAAGCAGGAAAGAATACCCAATGGAAAAAAGATGATCTCTTCATAAAATAGTGCTGGGAAAATAGGACAGACACATGTAGAATAATGAAACTGGGCCATTTTCTTACACCACACACAAGATAAAGTAGATGACACGCTTAATATGAGGCATGACGCCTCCAAAATACTACAAGAGTAGATCCAAGGGAGCAATTTGACCACAGCCTCAGCAAAATCTTGTTTGATGTGTCTCCAAAGGCAAGGGAAACAAAAGGCAAAATGAAATATTAGGATTTCATCAAAATAAAAAGCTTCATCACAACATAGGAAATAGCCAAAGAAACCAAAAGTCTATCTCGGGAAAGAAGAAGATATTTGCATTGGACGTATCAGATGAAGGGCTAGTATCCAAGACCTAAAATAACTTAAACTCAACACCGAAGAAACAAAAGATCCAGACAGAAATGAGCAGAAAACATAAACTGGTATTTTGCCTTATAAGTAAGGATCCCTTGCTTCTCCCTGCTTTAAGGATTTTCTCTTCATCTTTGGAATTTGCAAGTTTCACTATTACATGTCAAGGTGTTGAAAGGTTTTTATTGATTTTTTTTGGGGGGGGGACTCTCTATCTTCTGGACCTGAATGTCACTTTTCCTCCCTAAATTAAGAAAGTTCTCAGGTATGATTTTTTCAATCATGCTTTCTGACCCTTTGGCCCTCTCGGTGCTTACTGGGACCCCAATTATACATAGATTTTTCCTGCGGAGAATATCATTTATTTCCTTTAACCTTTCCTAATGGTCTTTTAATATTCTTTTCTCCTCAGCTTCCCGCCTTGCCATCAACTGTCTTCTATGTCACTCACTCTTTCTTCTACCTCATTAACCCTCATTGTTAGGATCTCCAGTTTGGATTGCATGTCATTTAATGGGCTTTTAAATTCGGCCTGATTAGATCTAAATTCTGCAGTCATGAAGTCTCTTGAATCTTTTATGCTTGTTTTTCAGAGCCACCAGTAGCTTTATATTTGTGCTTCTGAATTGGCATTTGACACCGAATTGTAATCCCAATTCTGTAACCCTTTGGCAGCAAGTACTGTCTCTGATACTTTCTTCATGGTGAATACTTACCTCTAGTCACTTTGCTGTGTGGAGAGTGGCTGTATGCATGGGCTGACTCAAGAATATCAATAACGACCTAAGTAAATTTCATCCTAGATTATTCTGACGTGGTCAAAGACCAGAAAATGAAAACAAAGATCAGAACCAAATAAAATAAAAGGACCACTAAAGTGAAAAAAAAGTTATTTTTATTTTAAATATTTTATTTATTTATTCATGAGAGAGAGAGAGAGAGAGAGGCAGAGACACAGGCAGAGGGAGAAGCAGGCTCCATGCAGGGAGCAGGATGTGGAACTCGATCCCAGGTCTCTAGGATCACACCCTGGGAGGAAGGTGGTGCCAAACTGCTGGGCCACTCAGGCTGCCCATGAAAAACAAATTTTAAAACAAAGTAGTAAAAAATAAAAGTCCAAGAATCCAAAAGAAGAAGAAAAAAAAGGAAAGAGGAAAAAGGAAGAGACAAAAGGCAAAGAGGAAAAAAGAGTAGAAAAAAGGGGTGCGGATTTGAGAGATAGTGGTGGTAGCAAAGTTGTAGCCAAGGGAGAATGTAGTCTACCTGAGAGGTCCTAGTGGGTTATCCAAATCCTCCAGTGCAGGAGCCGCAGAGTGAGGATCCCTGGATCAGATTTGATGAAAAGACTTTGTGTACTGAGGGCTCCATTTCTGAAAAAAAAAAGAGTGTACTCATAGGATCTGGACATGGATCTCCCATACACAGGTTTACTACCTCAACCCCACATACTCATCCCCATTCTGCAGGGCTCTGTGACCCCGAAATGACACAGAGCATTGATGAAGATTGAAATATCTTCAAATCCCCCTCCTCACAGTTGACAAGGCAAGCACTGAGTTTAGGGCAATGGCTTCTTTGACCAGTCTGGGCGTCCTGTGCTCCTCACCCCTGCTGCTGAACATCGCTTCCTGTGAGTGCCCATGTATGGGGCTCCCTCTGGGTAGGGGATTCCTGCCCCATCCTGAGGTGGCTTTCTCCACAGGGGATCTGTGCCAGGTCACCCTGTAGGAGTCTAGATCTGGGCTGAGGAAACCCAGGCAGATGCTGACTCACATGTTCCTTCTCTGGGTTCTCACTGATCATGTCAATGTGGGTATCACATGGACCCATCAGCCCCATGTGCAAACCAACATATGGTGGGAAGATGCTAAATATTAGAACCCATTTTTGAAGTGCACCAAGATGTATAGAAAGTCAAGCACCTAAAGATAAATGTTCATGTTTCACACCAGAAGCTCACCTATTCAATGTGATGAACAACCAGACTGAAGTGATACAGCACAGTCTCTGTCGTGAAATCTAAAAGTCGAATTTGAGCCTGAGAAGAGAATCATATGACTCCACTCATGTGGAATTTAAGAAACAAAACAGATGAACATAGAGGAAGGGAAGGAAAAAAGATGAAATCACAGAGGGAGACAAAACATAAGAGACACTTAACACTAGAAAACAAAGTGAAGTTTGCTGGTGAGGCAGGGGGATGGGTAACTGGGTGATGGCATTAAGGAGGACACATGATGGGATAAGCAGTGGGTGTTTATACAACTGAAGAATCACTACATTCTACCTCTAAATAGAAAAATTCAGTGAATACATAATATTTTACATGGTAATCAAATGATTTTATGTACTGATGAAAGAAAAAATGAGAACAATGGATGGATTATAGATTGATATAGATAGATGATATAGATAGATTATTGATAGATAGATGATAGATATAGATAGATAGATATATAGACAGATGATTGATGATAGATAGATAGATAGATAGATGATAGATAGATAGATAGATGATAGATAGATGGTAGTTATGATGCAGCAATCTTGCCATCTCCAACAGCATGCATAGGTCTAGAGGGTATTAAGCTAAGTGAATTAAGTCATTCAGAAAAACACAAAACACCATATTATTTTACTGCTATGTGGATTTTAAAAAAACAAAATATAACTGATCAAAGGGGAAAAATGAGAGAGGGAAGCAAAGCAAAAAAAAACAGACAACAAAGGGAACAACATGAGGGCTACCAGAGGGATGGAGGTTGGGGAATAACAAATTAGATGGGAATGAAGGAGAACATTACTCTGAGCAGCACAAGTGACATAAGGAGGTATCGAGTCACTACATGTGTACCTGTAACTAATATCACACACCCTGTTAACTAACTGACATGAAAATAAAAACTATTTTCTTATATTTCTACATATTCTATTTTTATTTAAATTCAAGAAGCAAATACCACTTCCACAGTTTCATAAGGAGCATTCAGTGATTCATCAGATGCATAAACACCCAGTGCTCATCATATCACATGCTCTCCTTAATGCCCATCACCCAGTCACCCCATCCCCCCATTCACCTCCCTTCCAGAGATCCTCACTTTGTGGTTTGTGTCCACTGATTGACTTATTAACTCAGCATAGTACCCTCCAGTTCCAACCACGTTGAATCAAATGATGGGTATTCATCATTTCTAATGGCTGAGGAATATTCCACTGTATATATAGACCACATCTTCTTTATTCATTCATCTGTGGATGGACACCGAAGCTCCTTCCACAGTTTGGCTATTATGGACATTGCTGCTATAAACATTGGGGTGCAGGTGTCCAGCCGTTTCACTGCACCTGTATCCTTGATGCTATTTTATTTTTTTATTTTTTCAATTTCTTTTTATTGGATTTCAACTTGTCAACATATAGCATAACACCCAGGGCTCATCCCATCAAGTGCCCCCCTCAGTGCCTGTCACCCAGTCACCTTGACGCTATTTTAAAAGTTAATTCATGGAGAAAAAGACACGTTAAGTATGTGAGTGGAGATGAGTGAGAGGAACAGGGGATTTGCGACTGTATCCAGCCCAGGATGTCCTGTGTCTGCAGGTGTTCAGGGTGAGGAGCAGTTGGTGAAATCTAGGGGAGACCTGGTGAAGCCTGGCGGGTCCCTGAGACTCTTCTGTGAGTCCTCTACGTTCACCTTTCATAGCTACAGCATGCATTGGCTCCACCAGTCTCCCGGTAGTGGCTACAGTGGGTCATATCCAATAGCAGTAATGGAAGTAGCATGTACTATGCAGACGCTGTAAAGGGCTGATACACCATCTCCAGAGACAACACCAGGAACATGCTGTATCTGCAGATGAATAACCTGAGAGCTGAGGACACAGCCGTGCATTGCTGTGCGAGGGACACAGTGAGGGGACCTCATTGTGAGCCCAGACACAAACCTCCTTGTAGAAGAAGATCAAGAGTGCCAGGGGATGCCCACTACTCACCAGTTCTGTTTTCAAGCCCAGGAGCAGGTGCAGATGGAGGTGCAGATGGAGGTTCTGAGCAGGTTTCCTGTCAGGATCTGTGGTTTCGTGTCCAAGGTGAGTCTCTCTGGGCATAGCATTCTGTGTTTACCTATTCAGACTCAATCTTAGAAAGTGATGAAAACAACTATTTCCATGAGCCCAAAAGAATATCACTTGAATTTACATCTTTCTGACCCAAAAATATCAATGTATTACACATAACACCATGTGCATCATCTGAACTTTTTCAGGAGTTGTAGTGGAACTCACAGTACCTTACTTAAACCCCCAGCAAATGTGCAATCTTGCTAGAAGCACATAAAGTGCATAATGGACATGGGACTACAGAGACTTCAAGAGTCTGAGCACAAGAAAAAAGACCTCTGGTTGTGGTTATTTTCAGTTAATATGGTCAGAACTGCAATTTCTGTAACAGCCTGAGAGACATAATGATTCCCACTAGGACCTAGTATGAATGTGGAATCTAGAGATCACACACAGAAACACCCACAGACACACACGACAAGTGTATAAAACTATTATCATCTTGACCATCCTGTTGTAGAGAGCAGGTCAGGCCTCTCAGCAACTTATAAATGCTTGGATGGAGTCAAAAAAGGACAGTGGCTCAGGGTGCATGTTGTGGGTCATTGGTGGGGGTCCTGTTCCAGGAGGGCATTGCATGGATTCAATGTCCCCTGGGTATCAAAGGATGGAGAACTTGTGGGTTACTGCTGGATTTCCCATGGGTAGGACAGGGGGAGAAGAAGGAGTATTGGAGATCAGGGAACTAGCGAGGCATAATCAAAGGATTGGCGTGATGATTAATTCTACTACACAAGTATGAAAACTGAGATAAGAAAAGAGACACATGATCATTCTACTGAGAAAGGGCTCCTAATACGTGGAAAATCAGAAGAACAATAAGAGGGAAGAATCACAAACTATAAAATGATCATAAAAATAGACCAAGGCTTTATTCAGGATCTCAGGTGGAAGGTGTCATCTCCCCAAGGTCACCAGCTGGTTCTGAAGGTCATGTGTACAGTGTTGCATGCAGTGACCAGAAGCCTCTACTGGATCCATGAGGATGCTCAGGGTGTGGAGCTGGATTGGAGGACCTTCCACCTGCAGGGAATAACTCATCGATCCTTCAGGTGCTGTCAGCTCACTGTGTGTGACCCCTACCATCCCCATGTTGGAACCTACTGTTCATGTGATGGGAGGAGGTGGGGCCTTAGGGGAGCACTTAGTCAAAAGGTGCACCCTCATGATAGGATAAGTGGGAGTTTTCTCTGCTTGTTGGAGTTTGATGTGTGTGTTCCTCCTGAGATAAGGAACTTTTCAGTTCTTATTTGAACAAATAATTTCTGTGTTTTTATCCTCTTTCTTCATCTATTTTGGCTCCTATCATGTGAATATTATTATAACTTCATAAGTCACTGAGATCCCTACACCTAGCTTTTTGTCTTTACCTTTTTCCCCCTTCTTTTCAGTAATTATTTTCTATAATTATATTGCATCTTATAAGATAAGACTCACTTACTCACTTCCCTGATTCATCCACCATCATTACTATGGCCTCCACCTGGATTACATCTTGGTTATACTATCTATAATTTGGCCTTTTTAATTCTCTTTCATTTATCTAAGCAGAAAAGGAAACTCTGTTGTCTTATTTTCCTTTCTAAGGCTAGCTAGTATGATTTCAATCATTTTTTAAATTCTAAGTCAGGTATCTTCATATATTGATGAAGTCTCTTCTCTTGAGATTAGCATTCTATTCATTCTCATCAGTAAATATTTTCATTGTTCCTTTTTTCCCTATGAAGACATAAATAAAGGGGAAAAGAGAAAAATGTAAATAAAGAAGATCCCAGATTTGTTTCGTTATGCCTCTTGAAGGACTACATATCAAGAAAATAAAAATAAATTTAATTAAATTGGAATTAGAAAAAATAAGTCTCTATATTATATTTAGAAACATAAATCTGAAATAGAAAAAATTAAAAAGAAAAAATAATAATAAATAAAGAATGATTTGAGTATAACTAAATAATTGGAAAAACAATGGAGAGTAAAATTGGAAAGGAAGCTAGGTCCTACCTACCCTAGCGCTGACTTCTTGCAGCACACTCTGACCACCAGCCTTGCTGACCTGGAATTGCTGGTCCTGATCCCCTGGGGAGGCTCTGCTGTGCTCACTCTCAGGGGTCCTGTCTTAGTGGACATGCACATCTAGGGGGCAGGGGCCGGGACTCAGGGTGGATAGCTCTGGGCTCTAACAAGTTGCACTCTTCCGCTCCCTGATGGGCTGATGAAGGGTGACCATGGTCCCCTATCTTTAGCCTCAGGTTGAATATTCGCCCCCCTCACGCTTCAGGGAGCCCTCATAGGAGAGCCATCAACCCCATTCTGTCCTCTGTTTCCATCTGAACTCCATGTTCACCCTGCCTATGTCTGAGCTGGTTTATCTCAGGCACATGAGTGAGTGTCCAAGTGTCAATATGAGGGAATCGCCTGGTGTGGACTGGGGATGGTCTTCTGAGGGAGAGTCTCACAGTCTCTTACCTTCTGCCTGCTGGTATCAGGAAAGAGGTCACAGGATCACACAGGGTACAGTTTGTGGAAACACAGGACAATGCCTGCACTCAGACCCACGGTTCACCCCCTCTCGAGGTTCCTGTGCCTCTTAACCATCTCTCACATAGTGCCATATGTTCTTCTTAGGACGCACGGGACCTCATACCCTGGAAATATCCCCACTTTGCTATTGAGCACCATCATGCCAGGCTTGTCCCCAGGAGCACACTTCTAAAAGTTCACACATTCCTCTCTGGTACTTATAGACCTTCATAGTAGATTCTGGAAGCAACCACCCTCCATGCTGTCATCCCCGGGTTTATATCTCCCTTAGAAGAGGATCGGGACCACGAGGAAGTGTATACTACTCATCTATACTTCTAATTGAAGTCCCAGAAGCAGGTGCAGATGGAAGTTATGTGCAGGTTTCCTTTCAGAGTCTGAGGCTTCCTCTCCATGGAGCAGTTTCCCCCAAGGAGTCTCTCTGAACACAGGGTTCTATGCTTACCTATGCATTTTCTAGCTTAGAAACGTAGTTATCATATGAAGACACATCACATAAACTTGCACAAAACCAAGTAAATTACATTAAATTACTCTTGTATTTAAAAATGAATGAGGGATCCCTGGGTGGCGCAGCGGTTTGGCGCCTGCCTTTGGCCCGGGGCGCGATCCTGGAGACCCGGGATCGAATCCCACATCGGGCTCCCTGCATGGAGCCTGCTTCTCCCTCTGCCTGTGTCTCTGCCTCTCTCTCTCTCTCTGTGTGACTGTCATAAAAAAAAAAAAATTTAAAAAAATAAAAATGAATGAATTACAAGTATCCTGATGTTTTTCCAGAGAAGCTTTGGAGGAGCCACTGCTGCACTCTCTGTGCATCACAGGACAACTCATCTCAATGAACAAGAGAGAGGGTCTAGTTTCTGCCTGCTGGTTTCAGAATAGATGTCACAGGACCACACAGCGTTCAATTTATGGAAACAAAGCACAACGCCTGCACTCAGACCCAATGTTCACACGTCTATAGGTTCCAGTCCTTCTTAACCATGCATCACATTGTGCCACTTTTTCTTCTTGGCATTCAGGGGGTCCTTAGATCCAGAAATTTCCCTATTTTTCCATTTGAGCACCATCATGCCAGATCCGTCCCCCGCAGGAGTAGAATTGTACAAGTTCATACATTCCTCTCTTGTCCCTAAAATCCTTGACAGTAACTTCTGCAAGCAACCTCCCTCCTGCTGTCATCCCTACGATTGTATCTCCCCAATGTCAACACTGCACAGCTCCAGCACTTCAAAACCTGCTCAGTATTCTATTAGGAATCCTTCTGTTGTTCCTTGTTCAACTCTGATCAATTTCATGGATGTTCGAAATGATTCAATAACTATCCAGCTGTTTCAGGGATGTGACAAGCCCTGAGTCCCCTAAACCTTCTGACATGTTAACTTCTCCCTCCCATATTTTCTTATACTAAAGATGATGTGGTTATTTTTCTCTGATTTATATGTTGGAGGTGAACTTTGGACCCTGATGTTTTGTTTCAGAGTGTCATAAACTTATTTTCACCCATACTCTGATACTGGATCCTAAGGACACATTTTTGTTTGTACAAGCCTACTGAGTATTGTACTAATATTATAATATGTTTCAGGAAGTAATTATAGACATATGTGGTCAATGCACATAAGGTCATCCAACAAGTGACATAAGGAGCAATGCACTGCCTCGCAGTGAGACTGGGGCTTCAAGGAGGGCACAGATGCTCCCAAAGGACCAGAATTGCAGGAATATTATTGGCAGGACTCCATGTCTCTGTGCAGGGGACACAGGTGCCATTTGGGTGGTAGGCCCTGCTTGCAGTCTTCCTGATGCATATGATCCATTCAAAGATGGAAAGGGGGGTACCTGGGTGCACAGCAGTTTAGTGCCGCCTTCAGCCCAGGGCCTGATCCTGGAGATCAGGGATCGAGTCCCACATCAGGCTCCGTGCATGGAGCCTGCTTCTCACTCTGCCTGTGTCTCTGCATCTCTCTCTCTCTCTCTGTGTGTCTCTCATGAATAAATAAAACATAAAAAAACAAAGATGGAATGGACTAGATTTGGAAACAGAACAGAAGTCCTGTATGCAGCCTGCAGATTCAGGGGGACTGATCTAAGAAAACCAAAATTATGGTTGATCAGAGGCACAAATTGAAATTGGTTTGAAACGGAAATTTCCTGCTGCATTTGTTATCAAAAATACCTGATAAATCCATAGAAGAGGTTCATGGTAGATAGTTTTCTTCTCTTAGATGGAATATAGTATTGGAATGTAAAAAGAATTCATGAAAAACTTACAGTTGTCAAGCAGCACCATACTGTTAGTTTAGGAGGGATAAGAAAAATAGAAATATAGGGCATACAATAGAAAATGTTCATTCTGACATGAGTTATTATATCCCAATCTCTGCTTGAATGAGCTCATTCTGCATCAGGTAAGCTCATCAAAGTGATTACAGAAGATCACAGAGTTAACTGCAGTGGAACACAGTGACTGAGTTGTTAGAGACTTACAAATCCATCTGCATTACTTGAAACCCTCTGAAATTCAGCTAAATTCTAAATTTAAAATTGCAGGAATATTATAGGCAAGACTCCGTGTCTTTGTGAAGTGGACACAGGCATCTTTTGGTTGGTGGGCTCTGCTGGCAGTCTTCCTGATGCGTGTGATCCATTCAAAGTTTCTATGTGTTAGATTTGGAGACAGAAGACAAGTCCTGTACATAGCCTGTAGGGTCAGAGGGAATGATCTCAGAAATTCAAAATTAAGGTTGATTAAAGGCATAGATTGAAAAGAATTGAAACTGAATTTTCCTGCCACATTTGTTATTAAAAATACCTTTCATCAAAACACATCATTTTTTAAATAAAAATTTTTTATTGATGCTCAATTTGCGAACATACAGAATAACACCCAGTGCTCATCTTGCCGAGTGCACCCCTCCGTGCCCATCACCCAGTCACCACAACACTCCGCCCACCTCCCCTTCCACTACCCCTTGTTCAAGAGAGTCAGAGATACTCAGACACTTTGGATCTTCAGTAAAAGGATGTTCTTTTAGAACGTTTCCAGAAGATGAGGATATGATGACCCAGTGAGATTTGTGTCTCTCCATCACCTTACAGGGTTGTGTTGTAGTGATGGTTGTGACATATGTGCCTTGTCATTTGCGAACATGTGGTGCCCTGTGTCCTCATTTCAAACCCACCTGCATCAGCGACTCTCCCTCTGGGCATGAGTTCAGATTCCCTTTAGGATTTCCTCAATGGAACCCCTCAAGGGGCTTACATGACTTATTTACTCTTTCTCATTGTATTTAGATGCAATCATTTTTGTCATGGGATATGCAACAACCAGGTAATATGACCTGGTCATGTCAATATCTAACAGCTATACCATCCTATTCCATAATCTACATGTGAACTTACATGACGGTGAAGCTGTTTCAGGGAAGGTTTGTCCACTCATGGTCATCAAGGCAGTGGAGCAGCTCCAAATGCCCAGAAGCAAGGCAGTAGTTGGCTTTGCCAATTTCACTAATATTTATACACATACCAGCTGTCTCCAAACATGCACACTCAGAACATAATGTGAGAGGATGGAGCAAGGAATGGAGCACACATTTCCGCTGGTAATGTGCAGACCTGGACCTGAAACGGGCTTGGATGAATCTGTAATTTCACAGTGCAGTTGGCAATGGATTGTTATCATTTGCTATTGGTTTAGATTCCTCTTTAGATGTTCACACGCTACTTTGTTGAGGCATGTTTTGGGGATTTTGTGAGTATCTTCCTGGCTGCAACAGAGAGCTGTTCTGAACATGGCCTCCTACCTCTAGCCTGGGGTTGAATATTTGCACTTCCAGTCTTCAAGGAGCCCTCACAGGAGAGCCATCAAGCCCTTTCTGTCCTCAGTTTACAACTGAACCCCATGTTCACCCTGCTTGTGTCTAAGCTGGTTTATCTCTGGCACATGAATGAGTCTCTAAACGTCAATAAGAGGGATTCCTGTGGTGTGGACCTGGGATGGTCCTCCAAGCAAGGATATCATGGTCTCTTACTTTCTGCTTGCTGGTCTCAGGATAGAAGTCACAGGACCAAACGGTTCAGTTTATGGAAACACAAATCACAACGCCTGCACTCAGACATAATGTTTACCCATCTCCAGAATCCTGTTCTTCTTAATCATCCGTCACATGGTGCCACTTTTTCTTTGTAGGACTCAGGGGGGACTGCAGATCCTGGAAATTTCCCCACTTTGCCACATGAGCACCATCATACCAGGTTCGCTCCATGCAGGACCAGAATTCTTTTTTTAAAAAAAATTGGTGTTCAATCTGCCATCATACAGTTGGAAAGTGTTAGATTTGGAGACAGAACAGAAGTCGTGTGCACAGCCACAGGGTCAGGAGAACTGATCAGAGAAAACCAAATTTAAGGTTGATTAGAGGCACAGATTGAAATTGAATTGAAACTGAATTTTCCTGACACATTTGGTTTTTTTCCTTTTATTTTTATTTATTTATTTATTAATTTATTTTTTATTGGTGTTCAATTTGGCAACATACAGAATAACACCCAGTGCTCATCCCGTCAAGTGCCCCTTCAGTGCCCACCACCCAGTCACCACCACATCCACCCTCCTCCCCTTCCATCACCCTTAGTTCTTTTCCCAGAGATAGGAGTTTTCCATGTTCTGTCTCCCTTTCTGATATTTCCTACCCATTTATTCTCCGTTCCCCTCTATTCCCTTTCACTATTATTTATATTCCTCAAATGAATGAGACCATATAATGTTTGTCCTTCTCCGATTGATTTATTTCACTCAGCATATACCCTCCAGTTCTATCCACATCGAATCAAATGGTGGGTATTTGTCATTTCTAAGGGCTGAGTAATATTCCATTGTATATATAAACCACATCTTCTTTATCCATTCATCTCTTGATGGACACAGAGGCTCCTTCAACAGTTTCCTGCCACATTTATTATAAAAAATACCCGATAAATCTGTCGAAGGGTTCAAGGGTAGATATTTTTCTTCTCTTAGATGGAATATACTATTTGTATGTAAAAGGAATTCATAAAAAACTTGGAGTGGAAAGGCAGCATTACACTGTTCATTTAGGAGGGATAAGAAAAATAGAAATATAGGCTATACCATGGAAAATGTTCATCCTGACACCAGTTTATTATATCCCAAACTCTGCATGAATGCAGCTCATTCTGCATCAGGTAAGCTTATCAGAGCCATTACAGAAAATCACAGATTTGACTGGATTGACACACAGTGACTGAGTTGATAGAGAGTTTCAAATTCAAGTACATTACCTGAAACACTGAAATTCAGCTAAATTCTAAATTTAACAAAATCATGTGATCATCTTGACACAGCAGGGTTCCACATATCTAAGGAACCCTGTCAGTCTTTCCATCAGGTGTTTCAAGAGAGCCAGTAAGTCCTGTGGAGAGGAGCAAAGGCCAAAATTCTGACTCACTGAAATGTGCACAAGGGCATATGACAAACCCTCTACAATTTAAGGGGTAGGATAAAATCACTCTATGGGGACACATGACACCTAAAAGCCAAAATTGACATGCAAAAAGCATTACGAAGTACCACGTGGACACAAAGTCTGAAGTCTGGAATATTACTTAATAAAAACATAGTTTCTCAAAGCAGTCAATATGAACACACAAAGGCAGTCACAACAGTTTGACAAGTAGGGCAAGAGGAGAACAGGTAGGACTCGAGATCCATGAGTTATCAGGTAACATTCAAAAACATGGTGTGGTGAAAAATGCCACTAAACAATTATGAAAAATAGGGAAGAAAGTTGGAGGAGGTCCTTTCATTGATCCTTCAGGTGTAGATATCAGCTCATTGTGTGTGACCTCTACCATCCCCTTGTTGAAACCTAAGGCCCATGAGATGGGAGGAGGAGGTGGGGCCTTGGGGAGCACTTAAGTCAGCAGATCGATCCCCATGATGGGATCAGGAACCTTATTCACCAGGACTAGGAAATTTCCATGCCTCCTGCTCCATGAGAGGTGACAGGGAAAGGACAGACTAGGACATGGGTGCTCTCCAGACACCACATCTGCATGCACCTGGATGTCAGACGTCACAGACTCCAGAACTATGGGAAATGAAGGTCTTTCTTTTGATTTGCTAAATCTATTTAGATGTTACAGCAGCCAGTACAGGCTAAAGTTTTCTTCTTCTACTTTTTCTTCTCCTTCTTCTTCTTCTTCTTCTTTTTCTTATTTTTATTATTATTTAATTAAATCCAATTTTCCAAAATTTACTATACACCCAGTGCTCATCACATCACGTACCCTACTTAATGCCCATCACCCAGTTACCCCATCCCCACAATAACCTTCCTTCCAGTGACCCTCAGTTTAATTACCAAAGTTAAGTGACTCTCATGGTTTACCTTCCTCTCTAGTATTACCCCGGTCAGTTCCACTCCTTCCCTTTTGGTCTCTTTCAATATTTCTTATACTCCACATATGACTGAGACCATATCATTGCCTATCAGTGATTGGTTTGTTTTCTTCAATATAATAGCTCAAGTTCCAACCATGTTGACGTGAATGTTCCTTCATGTTATACATAATTTCTAACGACTTAATTATACTTCAATTTATATATAAACCACATCTTCTTTATCCTTTTTCCTGTCGAGGAACACCATAGTTCCTCCCAGTTTAATTATTGTGGACATGCTGCTGTGAACATTGGGGTGCAGGTGACCCTTCATTTAACTATATCTGTGTCTCTGAAGCTAATACCCAGTATAGCAATGGCTGGGCATAGGGTGGCTCTATTCTCAGTTTTTGAATAAATTTGATTCCATTATCTGAGGAGCCTGCACCAGCTTTCATTCCTAACAACAGTGCAAGAGTTCTCCCTTTCTCCACATCCTCTGCAATATTTGTTATTTGCAGCCGTGTCAGTGTATCCATTCTGAGTTGTAGAAGTGGTATCTCCTTGTGATTTTCATTTGTATTTCCCTGATAACAATTCATGTGGATCCTCTTGCTTTTTTAATAATAAATTTATTTTTTATTGGTGTTCAGAACGGAATAACACCCAGTGCTAACCCCGTCAAGTGCCCCCCTCAGTGTCTACCACCCAGTCACCCCCACCTACCGCACTCCTCCCCTTCCACCACTCCTAGATCATTTCCCAGAGTTAGGAGTCTTCCATGTTCTGTCTCCCTTTCTGATATTTCCTACCCATTTCTTCTCCCTTCCCCTCTATTCCCTTTCACTATTATTTATATTCCCCAAATGAATGAGACCATATAATGTTTGTTCTTCTCTGATTGACTTATTTCACTCAGCATAAAACCCTTCAGTTCCATCCACATCGAAGCAAATGGTGGGTATACCTCTTGTAGGAATACATATAAAAAATTTTTAAAAATATATAAAATGAAATTAGAAAAAATAGGTATACAACATACATATAATATAAACATTAAAGAGAAAATTTAAGAACAAAATAATGGTGTGAAGATTAATTACATTAAACGAGTATAGAAATTTGGAAGACAAAAGAGAGAAATGGTCATTCTAAGTAGACAAATATTTGACTCTCTGGGAAAGGAGATGAACGATATATGGAAGAAGCACATAATACAAAATTATAGTACAAATACACCAAGGTCCTACGTGGAGCCTCAGGTGGAAGCTGTCCTCTCCCCAAGGTCACCAGCTGGTTCTGAAGATCAGGTGTACACTGTGCACATTTAGAGGCCCCAAACTTTTACTGGACCCATGAGGATCCTCATGGTTAGGATCTGGATTGGAGGACCTCCCACCTGCATGGAACAACCCCTTGATCCTTCAGGTGCTGATATCAGTTCCCTCGGTGTGACCTCTACCATCTGCATGCTGAAACCTATCGCCCACGTGATGTGAGGCAGAGGTGGAGACTTAGGGGAGCTCTTAGGTCAGAAGGCGTGCAGCCTCATGATGGGATCAGGTCCCTTATACACCAGGACTGGGAAAGCTCCCCGCACACTGGACCAATGTGAGGTGACAGGGAATGGACAGGCTAGGGTGTAGGCTGTCGCCAGACACCACATATGCCTACTCTTGGACCTCAGGGTTTCCAGGCTCCAAGTCTGTGGGAATGAGTGTCTGTTGTTTGATTCATCAAGTCCAAGTAGGATGTTCCAGCAGGGTACCCGGGATAAGGTCATTTATATTGTCTTTTTTTATTTTATTTTTTTTAAATCTTTTTTTTTAATTTTTTTTTATTTATTTATGATAGTCACAGAGAGAGAGAGAGAGGCAGAGACATAGGCAGAGGGAGAAGCAGGCTCCATGCACCGGGAGCCCGATGTGGGATTCGATCCCGGGTCTCCAGGATCGCGCGCTGGGCCAAAGGCAGGCACCAAACCGCTGCTCCACCCAGGGATCCCTATTGTCTTTTTTTAAATGCAATTTGCCAGCATATTGTATAACACACAGTCCTCTTCACATCACATGCCCTCCTTAATGCTGATCTGTTATGCCCAAGATTGCAAATCAGAGAAACCACCAAGGACCCGACACCGATGCAAGTGCAAGAGGGTTTATTAGCAAGCTCGAGCTTGGATCCCAGCATACCCAACACAGTGGAGCAGGGACTTTGACCCCGAAGTGGGTTACAGCTGGGTTTTTTATGGGCTGGTCTAGGGGATTTTCAGAAGGGGTGGAGGAATTTCTCAAGTTCTGTTGAGATTCTGATATGGGGCTTTCAAGGGCATGGAGCTCTGTTCTCATTCTAATATGGAGCTTTCTGCCACTGGCTTGGGCTGTTGTCTTGTGATATGGGATTCCCTGCTAAGGACATTCTGCAGTTTTTTCAGTAAAGTTCAGCTTTTCTTTACAGGGGCCTAAGATGGCTGTACTTGCGATAATGCTAAACTTGAGGTGGAATGGCCTTAATTTTTCTCAGCCACCACATTTCCCCCTCACAGAGGAACCTAAGGAAAGACCCAATCATGGGTCCAAGTTGGTCTCTGAGTGAGCCAGTGGGAATGATTAAACCATGATTCAAACCAACCGTGTTCCTTTTCTTCCTCCCGTTTACATCTACCCAAACCTTTTCTGACTTTTGCCACATATTCCTGGACCTTTCCTGAGTGGCCACTAAAGAAGTAACACTCCTCTTTTGTGGTAGCACATAACCCCCCTCCTTGCTTGCAACAGCCTCTCTACACTTACGATGCTCCCATCTTTTTAAACCTTAAAAGACTTTAAAAGCAAGGCTGAATTGGGTGCACATTTTTAAATGGCTAATGGGGATTGGTTGTGGCACGAAGTGGACAGAACATAAGCAACATTAGTGGGGTAAGTGAGAACGGAGCAGTCTTTGCTTTAGGGGATTGTGGCCTTTCCATTCTGGAACAAAGTCCATGAGAAAGGCGTGTGGGTCAGCTGACCAGATGTGGGTGTAGTGGACCCAGGGAGTAATCCCATCGACCTTGAGAGCATTGGGAGTGGTCAGGATCACAATGTAATGTCCCTTCTAGCAAGGTTGAAGTGTCTGGTGTTGGTATTTCCTCACCTACA
The DNA here is from genome assembly GCF_048164855.1 of Canis lupus baileyi. Taxonomy (NCBI): domain Eukaryota; kingdom Metazoa; phylum Chordata; class Mammalia; order Carnivora; family Canidae; genus Canis; species Canis lupus. Next base: position 75,771,774 of record NC_132846.1, read on the forward strand.
CCCAGTCACCTGGCCGGTATCCATGGGCACCCAGAGGTCGCCCAGTCTCTTAGAGGGCCCTCAGCTATGGTCACAACTGCTCATGGATTTGTTGTAAAATTTGGAGGGAGAAAAGGAGTTGCTTATTATCAAATTCATCAAGCAGCTCAGGTTGTAAATTCGAGATAATAGGTGGAGGAAGACCGAACATGATCTCGTAGGGAGTCAGTCCGATCTTATATGGGAAGTTCCTCACCCTATATAAGATGAAGGGGAGGAGAGTCACCCAGTCCCTGCCAGTCTCCAGGGCTAATTTAGTTAAAGTATCCTTTAATATTCTGTTTATCCTCTCTACCTGTCCTGAGCTTTGGGGCCTATATGCACAATGTAATTTCCAGTCTGCCCCAAGTGCTAGTGCCACTCCCTGTGTTTCCTTAGAGATGAATCCTGGACTGTTGTCTGATCCAATCATAACAGGAATACCATACCTCAGTAAAATGTCTTCTAGCAGTTTCTTGGTCACGGTCTGTACTGTTTCATGTTTGGTAGGAAATGCCTCTGTCCATCCTGAAAAATTATCTACAAACACTAGCAAATACCTGTATCCATATTTTTCAGGTTTACCTCTGTGAAGTCCATTTCCCAGTAGGCTCCTGGGCGGTCCCCTCATAGCCGAGTGCCTGGGTTAGATCCATGGGCAGTGGCATTAGTTAACTGGCATGTGTGGCAGCTTGCCGCAATCTGCTCCATCTTTGCTCGAGAGTTTTTACTAGTGATCTTTGCATGTCGTATGAGGTCTTCCATCTTCCTTATTCCCATGTGAGTACTCCGGTGCATTTTTGATAGGAATCGCCATCCTACTTCCTCCTGCAGCCAACGATCAATGTCAGTCATTGGGGCTGATGGCATTTGGTGGAGACAAGACACCCAGTCAACAGCCTGCCAGTGCATCTGCCTAAGCTGATGTCGACCCAATACAGATTGGAATTCCTACAGGTAAAAGTACAGTTTAGAGCTCTCAGAGAATATTTGCACAAAAGGTGGAAAAAGTTGAGAGCCCTCACCATGCGTGAAACCCTCCCAATGGGGTCCTGGGGATTTCTCGGATCCTGGACAAACCCCCAAATGTTGTGCCCAAGATTGCAATTCCGAGAATCCACCATGGAGCTGACACCGTTGCAAGCACCTGAAGTTTTATTAGCAAGCTCGAGCTTGGGTCCAAGTATACCCAAACACAGCTGAGCAGGGACTTGGACCCCAAAGTGGGCTACAGCTGGATTTTATATGGGCTGGTCTAGGGGATTTTCAGAAGGGGTGGGGGAATTTCTCAAGTTTTGTTTACATTCTGAGATGTGGCTTTCAGGGGCATGGAGCTTTCTTATTCTAATATGGGGCTTTCTGTCACTGGCTTGAGCTGTAGTCTTTCTGATATAGGATTCTATCCCAAGGGCAATTCTGAGCTCTTTTGTCTTTCTGATATGGGATTCCCTGCCGTGGACATTCTGCCGTTTTTTTCTCTAAAGTTCAGCTCTAATTTACTGGGGCCTAAGATGGCTGTACTTGTGCTAATGCCAAACTTCTGGTGGAATGGCCTTAATTTTTCTCGGCATCCACAATCAATGAGTCGCCCCATCCACCTGCCCACCTCCCTTCCAGAGACCATTACTTTGTTTCCAGAATTAAGTGTCTCTCATGGTTTGTCTTCCTCTCTAATTTTCCCAACTCTGTTCCCCTCCTTTCCCTTATAATCCCTTGCAATATTTCTTATATTCCACGTATGAGTGAGACCATATGTTTGCTTTCTTTCTCTCATTGACTTATTTCATTCAGCATAACGTCCTCCAGTTGCATCCATGACAAAGCAAATGGTGTGTATTGATTCTTTCTGATGGAGGAACAACAACAATGGCAACAGCAAAGTCTCCAGCCCTGGAGTCAGATCCCTGCAGTAGCTAACCCAGTCTCCCAGTCCCCCCCCCCACAGGCTTAGATGCTCCCGGGGTAGTGGGGGGCACTGACCTGCACAGCTTGGTGACTCAGGCGGCAGGAGAGTCCTGCTGTCCCTGGGGTACTGCAGGATCCTGGGGTTTGTCTGATGGGTGCCCTGGGATCCAGGGCCATGCACTTCTGGAATTGCGCTCCCATGGCCCGCACCTCCCAAAGGCCGCAATATACAGACCCCACTGTCCAGAGCCCCTGCCTCCCTGGCTTCTCCCAAATACCCTGCAGGCTGCACTCCAGCTCTTTACTGGGACCTACCCACAAGTTTTGTACGCTTTCCCCCATGGTGCACTTCCTCTCTTAGTGACTCTGGGAAAATGGAGGCTTCACTGCCCCTCCAGAAATTCTGTCCAATCTCCCTGCTAAGTGCTTTTCAGTTTGGGAAGAATCCAGTGTAGATATTTTAAAGTTCCCACTTCTCTGGGTTGGGCTTTCCTGTCCCAGAGGTTCTCACCCATCTTGCCACACTTCCTCTTATTGGAGTCCATATGACATGATCTGCTACAGGGTCAAATCCTACAAATCCACTCACAAACACTTAGAATTAATGAATGTGTTCAGAGAATCTATAGGATACAGAATCAACATAGAAAATAAATTTACGTTTCAACACACTAACAACAAATTACCTAAAAGACAATTAACATAATAATTCTTTTGACACCAGCATTAAAAATAAGGTATTTAGGATTCAACTTCAGGAAGTATAAAATATTGTATAATAAAAATTACCTACATTGATGGGAGTAAAAGGCTAGGCTGGGAGAATCAAGGCCAGTGCTGACTGGAAGATATTTGCAAATGACATATCAGATAAAGGGCTAATTTCCAAGATTTATAAAGAGCTTCTAAAGAAAACCAAACCTGGGGCTTTAGAATGCGTGATTCCAAGCTATACACCATAGCTATGATTATTAATACAGTGTGGTCCTGGCACCAAAACAGACACATAGATCAATAGAACAGCATAGAGACCCAGGAAATGGGCCCTCAAATATATGGTTAAAATCTTTGAGAAAATAGGAAAGAATATTCCCTGGGAAAATAATGCAGTCTCAAAAATAATTGGCAGGAATAAAATTGAAGCAGCTCTGTAGAATAATTAAACTGGAGCATTCTCTTATACCAAACAAAAATATAAAGTCAAAGTAATTAAAATGTGAGACAACAGGAAAAAAATGTGAGACAACAATCCATCTAAATCCCTGTCAGGAGACGAGAGGGAACAACTTTTTGGAACGTAGCAACACCAATTTTTTGCAAGGCATATCTAAATAGGCAAGGCCAACAAAAGCAAAAATGAATGTTTTGCAGTGTGGCAGGATACAAAATCGATGCCCAGAAGTCAGTAGCATTTCTATACACCAACAATGAGACAGAAGAAAGAGAAATTAAGCAGTCAATCCCATTTATAATTGCACCCAAAAACATAAGATACCTAGGAATAAACCTAACCAAAGAGGTAAAGGTTGTATACCCTAAAAACTAAAGAAGGCTTCTGAAAGATATTGAGGAAGACACAAAAGATGGAAAAATATTCCATGCTCATGGATTGGCAGAATTAATATTGTGAAAATGTCAATGTTACCCGGGACAATTTACATGTTTAATGCAATCCCTGTCAAAATACCATGGACTTTCTTCAGAGACTTAGAACAAATTATTTTAAGATATGTGCGGAATCAGAAAAGACAGCAAATAGCCAGGGAAATTTTAAAAAAGAAAACCATAGCTGGGTGCATCACAATGCCAGATTTCAGGTTGTACTACAAAGCTGTGGTCATCAAGACAGTGTCATACTGGCACAAAAACAGACACATAGATCAATGGAACAGAATAGAGAACCCAGAAGTGGACCCTGAGCTTTATGATCAACTAATATTTGATAAAGGAGGAAGACTATCCATTGGAAGAAAGACTCTTCAATAGTCTCTTCAATAGATGAAGAAAGACTCTTCAATAGTCTCTTCAATAGATGGTGCTGGGAAAATTGGACATCCACATGCAGAAGAATGAAACTAGACCACTCTCTTGCACCATACAGAAAGATAAACTCAAAATGGATGAAAGATCTAACTGTGAGACAAGATTCCATCAAAATCCTAGAGGAGAACACAGTCAACATACTTTTTGAACTCGGCCACAGTAACTTCTCCTAAGATACATCCAGGAAGGCAAAGGAAACAAAAGCAAAAATGAACTACAGGACTTCATCAAGATAAGAAGCTTTTGCACAACAAAGGATACAGTCAAAAAACTAAAAGACAACCTACAGAATGGGAGAAAATATTTGCAAATGACGTATCAGATAAAGGGCTAGTTTCCAAGATCTATAAAGAACTTATTAAACTCAACACCAAAGAAACAAACAATCCAATCATGAAATGGGCAAAAGACATGAACAGAAATCTCACAGAGGAAGTCAGAATTGGGCCAACAAGCACATGAGAAAATGTTCCGCATCCCTTGCCATCAGGAAAATATAAATCAAAACCACAATGAGATACCACCTCACACGAGTGAGAATGGGGAAAATTAACAAGGCAGGAAACCACAAATTTTGGAGAGGATGCGGAGAAAAGGAAACCCTCTGGCACTGTTGGTGGGAATGTAAAATGGTGCAACCACTCTGGAAAACTGTGTTGAGTTTCCTCAAAGTGTTAAAAATAGATCTGCCCTATGACCGGACAATTGCACTGCTGGGGATTTACCCCAAAGATGCAGATGCCTTGAAACTCCCGGACACCTACACCCTGATGTTTGTATCAGCAATTTCTACAATAGCCAAACTGTGGAAGCAGCCTCGGTGTCCGTCGAACACTGAATGGATAAAGGAGATGTGGTTTATGTGTACAATGGAATATTACTCAGCCATTAGAAATTACAAATACTCACCATTTTTTTCAACGTGGAAGGAACTGAAGGGTATTATGCTGAATGAAATGAGTCATTCGGAGAAGGACAAACATTATATGTTCTCGTTCATTGGGGGGAATATAAATAATAGTGAAAGGGAATAAAAGGGAAGGGAGAAGAAATGGGTAGGAAATATCAGAAAGGGAGACAGAACATGAAGACTAACTCTGGGAAACAAATTAGGGTTGGTGGAAGGGGGGCAGGGAGGGGTTTGGGGGTGAATGGGTGACGGGCACTGAGGGGTGCACTTGACGGGATGAACACTGGGTGTTATTCTGTATGTTGGCAAATTGAACACCAATAAAAAATAAATTTATTATTAAATAAAATAAACATATACAATAAAGCTATTTTCTACACACTAACAACAAATTATCTGTATTAAATTTAAAAAACAATCCCTTTTACACTGGTATCAAAAATAAATATTTATTATTAAAATTCATTAAGGAGAGGAAATACTTTTTAAAAAATGACTTATATTAATGACAGAGTTTTCAAAAGGCACAAAGGCAAAATAAATACGTTGATGGATTAGAACATCATAAATCCACTGTATCACCAAAAGAAAGTGATCTACAGTTGTGAAGTAATGCTTGTATATAACTTATAAAGAATTGAATCGCAGTCTGGAGGTGACTATATAATCAGAGGACATACAAAAAGGCCCTTCCCCTAGTGATTAAACCAGCCCAGCCCCTACCCTGCAGCTGGGAGAGGAGCTCCAGAACCAGGATCCCCAGGTGATCCCCTTCAGGGATCAGGACAGAACACAGACAACTCACCATGGAGTCTGTGTTCAGCGGGGTTTTCCTTGTCGCTATTTTAAAAGGTAATTCGTAGAGAAAAAGAGACCTAGAGTCTGCAAGTGGAGGTAAGTGAGAGAAACAGTGGATGTGGGACAGTTTCTTGATGAGGATGTCTTGTGTCGGCTGGTGTCCAGGGTGAGGAGCAGCTGGTGGAGTCTCGGGGAGATCTGGTGAAGTCTGGGGGGTCCCTGAGACTCTCCTGTGTGGCCCCTTGATTCACCTTCAGTAACTGTGACATGAGCTGGGTCCATTAGGCTCCAGGAAAGGGCTGCAGTGTGTTGCATACATTAGCTATGATGGAAGTAGCACAGGTTACAAAGACGCTGTGAAGGGCCGATTCACCCTCTCCAGAGACAACGCCAAGAACATGCTGTATCTTCAGATGAACAGCCTGAGAGCTGAGGACACGGCTCTGTATTACTGTGCAGACACAGTGAAGGGACCTCTGTGTGAGCCCAGACACAAACATCCCTGTAGAAGGGGATCAGGACCACTAGGGGGTGCACACTACTCACCACTTCTATCTTGAAGGCCCATGAGCAGGTGCAGAGGGAGGTTCTGGGCAGGTTTCCTGTCGGGGTCTGGGCTTCCTCTCCATGGAGTAGTTTCCCCCAGGGAGTCTCTCTGAACACTTGATTGTGTGTTTACCTATTCAGCCTCTTTCTTACAGACTTAGAATTCAACTATAGTGCTTGCACTTACTTGTACTTAACATTTCCTGACCAGAAATATTCATCAATTACAAATAACTCCATTCACATTATCTGAACATTTTCTTGAGTCCTAATGACACTCACTGTGGATCACAGGACCCCATGCTAACATGGTGTCTTGCACCATCATGGCATAGATGAATCTCCAATCCACACAATAGAAAAGAGATATTCTACAAAAATGTTAAAATGTCTGGGGAGTGAGAGAGTTTCCCAGCATGACATGGTAGTGATGTGGACCCAGAGTTCACACACACACACACACACACACACACACACACACACACACCATCATGAGAGTATAAGCTTTTATCACCTTCACCTTCGTATCCGATGGGAGCCAGGCAGGCCTCTCATTACATCATAAATGCCTGGATGGTGTCATGGAAGGACACTGGCACAGGTTGTGTGTTGTGGGTCAGTGGTGAGGACGGGGTCCTGCTCCACGAGGGGCTTGTGTGGAGTCAGTGTCCCAATTGCATCAAAAGAGGGAACTCCTGGGTTATTGTTTCATTTCTTATTTGTGTGGAGGAGATGAACAGGGATGGAATATCAGGGAGTTATCAGGCAATAATACATGGACATGGTGTGAGGAATAAGTTCACTAAACAAGCATTAAACTGGGAAGACAAAAGAAAGACATGGTACATCTAAGTAGCCAAATGCCTGAGTCACAGGAAAACAAGATGGATAATATATGGAAGCAGCATGAAACCTAAAATGATAATAATAATAAGCCAAGATCCTACCAGTTCTCAGATGGAAGCTGTCCTCTCCCCACAGTCACCAGCTGCTTTTGAAGGTCATGTGTACTCCGTATGCTCAGAGACCAGAAACTTCTACTGAATCCATGAGTATCCTCAGTTTGAGGAGCTGGATTGGAGTACCTTTGACCTGCAGTGAATAACTCATGGATCCTTCGGGTGTAGACGTCAGCTCATTGTGTGTGACCTCAACCATCCCCGTGTTGGAATATAATACTCATATGATGCGGGGAGTAGGTGGGGCCTTAGGGGTGCAGTTACGTCAGGAGGTGCAGCCTTATTGTCAGATCAGCCCTTACACTCTTGGGCTGGAAAAGTTCCCTACACCCTGGTCCCATATAAGGTGATGGAGAAAGGACAGGGTAGGATGTGGGTGCTCTCTAGACACCACAGCTTCCTGCACCTGGACCTCAGACACCCAGACTCCAGATCTGAGAGAATTCATGTCTGTTGTTTGATCTGCCCAGTACATCTAATATGTTCCAGCATGGGGCATGGGTGAAAGTCATTTTTTTCTTTATTTAAATTGAATTTGCCAACATTCACTATACCCTCAGTGTTCATCACATCATGTACCCTATTTAGCTCCCATTATCCAGTTACCCCTTTCCCCACCTCCTCCCTTCCAGTGACCCTCAGTTGTTTTTTTCCCCAGAGTTAAGTGTGTCTCCTGATTTGTCTTCCTCTCTAGTCTTACCCCACTAAGTTTCACTCCTTCCCTTATAGTCTCTTTCAATATGAATGAGACCATATCATTGCCTTTCTGTGATTGATTTATTTCTCTCAATATAATGCCTCCAGTTCCATCCATACTGAAGGGAACATTATTTCATGTTATTCCTTATGTCTGACTGCTATGTAATATCCCATTGTATATATAAAGTACGTCTTTTTTGTATATTGTTTATTGTAGTGTGATTTGCCAACATATATCATAACACCCAGTGTTCATCCCATCAAGTTCCCCATTCAGTGCCCATCACCCAGGCACCCTATCCCCTGCCTACCTCACCTTCCTATACTCCTTGTTTGTTTACCAGAGTTAGGAGTCTAATGTTCTTTCTCCCTCTCTGATTTTCCCACTCATTTTCTTTCCATTCCCCTATAATCCCTTTCACTATTTTTATTATCCCCAAATGAATGAGGCCATATAATGTTTGTCCTTCTCTGATTGACTTATTTCACTCAACATAATATGCTCCAGGTCCATCCACGTCTAAGCAATTGGTGGGTATTCGTCCTTTCTAAAGGCTGAGTAATATTCCATTGTATACATTGACCACAGCTTCATTATCCATTCATCTCTCAATAGACACTGAGGCTCCTTCCACTGTTTGGCTGTTGTGGACTTTGCTGCTGTGAACATTGAGGTGCAAGTGTCCCTTCATTTCATTAAATCTGTGTCTTTGTATTTTTAGTGAAAGGGAATAAAGGAGAAAGGAGAAAAAAAAGTGGGAAATATCAGAAAGGGAGACAGAAAGACTCCTAACTCTGGGAAAAGAACTAGGGGTGGTGGAAGGGGGGTTGGGCGGGGGTGGGGGTGACTGGGTCTTGGGCACAGAAGTGGGCACTTGGCAGGATGAGCACTGAGTGTTATTCTATATGTTGGCAAATTGAACACCAATAAAAATAAATTTATATAATAAATAAATATAAATCAATCAATCAATCAATCAATCTGTGTCTTTGGTGTAAATTCCCTTAAAGGCAATGGCTGGGTCCTGGAGTGACTCTATTCTCACTTTTTCAGGACATTCCATTCTGTTCTGGTGTGGCTCAAAAAGCCTTAATTCCCACCAATACTGGAAGAGGGTTCCACTTTCTCAATATCCTCCCTTATATTTATTGTATCTGGCCTTGTTGCTTTATCCATTCTGAGTTGTATAAGTGGGATTTTAGTGTGGTTTTCATTTGTATTTCCGTGATGACAAGTCATGTGGATCATTTTTCTCATCTCCCTGTTAGCCATTTGTTGGTCTTCTTTGGAGAATGCCTGTTTATGTATTCTACCTATTTCATGACTGGATTGATTGTTTTGTTGGGTGCTGCCTTTGTTTAGGAAATATCTTGTCCTATTCTGTAGGTTGCCTTTCATATTGTCGCCCATTGTATTGTTGTACAGATTCTATCTTGATGAAGTCCTAATAGTTTATTTTTCCCATTGTTTCCTATGTTTTTTGAGAGGTGCCTTGCTAGCAGTCGCTGCAGGTGAGGAAAAAAGATTCTACCGGAATTCAACTCTAGGATTTTGATGAATTACTATTTCAGATTTTGGTATTTCACCATTTTGAGATTATCTGTGTGTTTGGTGTAGCTGAATGGTCCACTTTCTTTCTAATGCTGGTGGCTGTCCAATTTTTTTTTTAAGATCCATTTATTGATGAGACTTTCTTCCTTAGATATTTTTTTGTTTCTTCTTGAGGAGTAGTTGTGTTGTTTTTGCCAGTACCAGGCTATCTTGATCATAAAGACTTTAAAATAGAGCTTGTCTACAAACATTGTGATGCCCTCCAGCTGTAGTTCTGTTTCTGTTTTTTTTTTTTTTTTTTTTACCCAAAATGTTTCTACCTGTTTGATGACTCAGGAAAGAAATTGAAGAAGACACAAAGAGGGAACACCTTCTGTGCCTATGGATTACAACAATGTATATTGTCAAGATACCTGTGTTGCTCAGAGTTTGAGGGTCTGCAATGTGCTCAGGTTGTAACCCTGGGGTTCTGGGATGTTGTCCTGCATCAGGCTTTTGGAAGGGAGCCTGATTCTCCCTCTGCCTATGTCTCTGCCTCTGTCTCTGTGACTCTCCTGAATCAATAAATAAATCTTTAAAACAAAAACAAAAATAAATACTGTGAAAATCTCTATGCTGCCCAGAACCTTCTACATATTCAAAGCAATCCTTGTGAAATCATCCTGGACATTTTTCACAGAGTATGAACATATAATCCAAAAGAGTTTTATGGCACACACAGAGATTTTAGGGCCACATTGATTCTCTGGCATGGCCCTGCAGTATTTATTGTGAGAAGTATCATGTAACCATCCTCATCCAGTGAAGGGTGCATTTCTCACCTGGAACTAGGACTAAACTTTTGCAAACCATAGGTATCTGTTAAAAAGTCACACTGGTCACAGAGAAGGAGAACAATGATACAAGAGAGTCAGAGATACTCAGAAACTTTGGAACTTCAGTTTAAGGATGTTCTTTGATAATGTTTCCAGAAGATGTGGATGTGATGACCCAGTAGGATTTGTGTGTCACCATCACCTTACAGGGTTGTGTTGTACTGATGGCTGTTAGGTGTGTCCCTTGTCACTGGATGAACATTTGGTGCCCCGTGTCCTCATTTCAAACCCACCTGCATCTGTGACTCTCCCTCTGGACATGAGATCAGTTTCCTTTTAGGATTTCCTCAATGGAACCCTTCAAGGGACATACATGACTTATTTACCTCTTATCATTTTATTGAAATGCAATCATTTTTGTCATGGAATTTGCAACAACCAAGTAACATGACCTGGTCATGTCAATATCTAACAGCTCTACCATTCTATTTCATAGTCAACATGTGAAATTACATGACAGTGAATCTATTTCAAGGAAGGTAAGTCCACTCATGGTCAGCAAGGCAGGGGAGCAGCTCTGAATGCTCAGAAGCAGGGCATTGGTTGGCTTTAAGGATTTCATAAATATTTTTTTATGCAGTTCTTTATTTTTTTTTAATTTTTACTTATTTATGATAGTCACAGAGAGAGAAAGAGAGAGAGGCAGAGACATAGGCAGAGGGAGAAGCAGGCTCCATGCACCGGAAGCCCGATGTGGGATTCGATCCCGGGTCTCCAGGATCGCGCCCTGGGCCAAAGGCAGGCGCCAAACCGCTGCACCACCCAGGGATCCCCTGTTGAGGCCTTTTTTTGTGGTTTTGTGACTCTCTTCCTGGCTGTATTGGAGAGCATTTATGAACATGGTCTCCTACCTCTAGCCTGGGAATGAATGCACCCCCGAGTCTTCAGGGAGCCCTCATAGGAGAGCCATCAAGCACTTTCTGTCCTCAGTCTACCTCTGAATTCCAACTTCATCATACCTGTGTCTGAGCTGGTTTATCTCAGGCACATGAAAGGGTCTCTAATCGTCAATATGGAAGGCTCCTGTAGTTTAGATCTGGGCTGGTCCTCCGAGGGGTTGTCATGAGAAAGGGTCTAGTTTCTGCCTGCTGGTTTCAGAATAGAAATCACAGGACCACACAGAGTTCAGTTTATGGAAACACAGCACAACTCCTGCACTCAGACCCAATGTTCACACGACTTCAGGTTCCAGTCCTTCTTCAACATGCATCACATAGTGCCACTTTTTCTTCTTGGCACTCAGGGGGTCCTTAGATCCAGGAAATTTCCCCATTTTTCCATTTGAGAACCATCATGCCAGGTCCGTCCCCCACAGGATTAGAATTCTGTTAAGTTCATATGTTCCTCTCTTGTCCTTAAAGTCCTTGACTGTAGCTTCTGCAAACAACCTCCCTCCTGCTGTCATCCCCATGGTTGTATCTCCCCAATGTCAACAGCAGACAGCTCCAACACTCCAAAACCTGCTCAGTATTCTTTTAGGAGTCTTTCTGTTGTTTTTTCAACTCTGATTGATTTCATGGGTGTTCGAAATGATTCAATAACTATCCAGCGGTTCCAGGGATGTGACAATCCCTGAGTCCCCCTAATCTTATGACATGTTCACTTCTCTCTCCCATATTTTCTTTTAATAAAGATGGTGTGGTGAATTCTTTCTGATTTATATGTTGGAGGTGAACCTTGAATCCTGGTGTTTTGTTTCAGAATATCATAAACTTATTTTCACCCCTACTCTGATTCTGGATCCTAATGACTCATTTGTGTTTGTAAAGCCTATTGAGTATTGTAATAATATTATATTAAGTTTCAGGAAGTAATTATAGACATGTGTAGTACATACACATAAGGTCATCCAACGAGTGACAAAAAGGAGCAATGCACCTCCTAGCAGTGAGGTTGGGGCTTCCAGGAAGGCACAGATGCTCACAAAGGATTAGAATTACAGATATATTATTAGCATCCATTGGCCATGTCTCTGTAGAGGTGACACAGTTGCCATTTGTGTGTTGGGCTCTGCTTGCAGAATTCCTGATGCATATGATCTATTCAAAGATGGAAATGGGGTTACCCAGGTGATTCAGCTATTTGGCACCACCCTCAGCCCAGGGCCTGATCCTGGAGATCAGGAATAGAGTCCCACAGTAGGCTCCCTGCATGGAGCCTGTTTTCCCACTGCCTGTGTCTTGCCTGTGTCTCTGCATCTCTCTCTCTCTCTCTCTCACTCTCTCTCTGTGTCTCTCTTGAATAAATAAATAAAATATTAACAAAACAAACATGGAATGTGCTAGATTTTGATACAGATCAGAAGTCCCGTATGCAGCCCACAGGATCAGTGGGACAGATCTAAGAAAACCAAAATTATGGTTGATCAGAGGCACAAATTGAAATTGAATTGAAACTGAAATTTACTGCTGCATTTGTTATGAAAAATTCCTGATAAATCTGTAGAAGAGGATCATGGTAGATATTTTTCTTCTCCTAGATGGAATATAGTATTTGAATGTAAAAGGAATTCATGAAAAACTTACAGTGTAAATGCAGCACTACACTGTTAGTTTAGGAAGTATAAGAAAAATAGAAATATAGGCTATACAATGGAAGATGTTCATTATGACACCAGTTTATTATATCCAACACCCTGCCTGAATGAGCTCATTCTGTGTCAGGTAAGCTCATCAAAGCGATTACAGAAGATCACAGAGTTAACTGCAGTGGAACAACTTGACTGAGGTGTTAGAGACTTACAAATAGAACTGCATTACCTGAAACCCTCTGAAATTCAGCTAAATACTAAATTTAGCAAAATCATGTGATCCCCAATAGAATGTGTCCACTATTCTAAAGAACACTGCCACTCTTTCATTCAGATGTTTCAGAGGGCAATAAGTCCTGTGGAGATGAGCACAGGCCAAGAATCTGGGGTTAGACTCACCTGAAAATGTGCATAAGGACACATTAGAAACCCTATACAATTTAAGGGGTAGGTTCACATCATTGTATGGGGAAACATGACACCTACAAACCAAGATTCTATGCAAATACAATTACAATGTACCACGTGGACACAAAGTCTGAAGTCTGGAATATTATGTTATAAAAAACAGTTTTTCAAAAAGTAAGTATGAACACAAAGGCTATCACATCTTTACAGGTCACACAGCTTCAGATAAATGATGCCAAGCTGACTATATACTGAGAGGACATGTATATAGAGACCACCTTCTATTGAATAAAACAGCCCAGACATGACCCTGCATCTTGGAGAGGAACCTCAGCCCCAGAAGCGATGTCAGTTATCAGGACAAAACACAACTCACCATGGAGTCTATGCTCAGCTGGGTTTTCCTTGACACTATTTTTAAAATATATTTTTATATATTTTCTATTTGAGTCAATTTGCCAACATAGAGCATATCCCTCAGTGCTCATTCGTCAACAGAAGGATGGGCATTTTTAAGAACTAACGAAAATCCTCCATTATATATATATATATATATATATATATATATATATATATATATATATATTTTATATATATATAAAATCTTTTTTAACATGTTTATGACTTTGATATTTTCATCTAATGTTGCTAGAAAGAGAGAAATTATACCTCAAAAGTTTATAAACATTGGGATATGGGGTAATGAGATTGAATATATTTGATTTACACATTTTATCCCCAACTGGAAGCAGATATTAATTAACCAAAACCGTCATGACTCCATTGTTGTAATATGAGGGTTGAACTTGAAACTACAGCTGCCGTTCCTAATTCAAACATAACGGCACCTCACTTTCAGCCTCTACAGAGAACCATCACCCTATGACATCCCTGTTTGTGGACTTCCAGTACTAATGGGAAAGGCCTATTAATACAGGGTGCTGCTGCATACTCAGAAAGCATGAACAAGTGTCTACTGGCATTCATCTGAAGCTACTGTTCCTTGACAGGGAATAGGTCAGAGCTCGACGATTCATGTTTACCCTGTGCTGTTCCCCTGACTTTCACAACCTGACACAAAAAGTGGATTCCTTTTTCTAATTCAATATTTTTAATTTAATGTCTAGTTCTATATACTATGAATCTCTCAACTTCCCCTGGAGCTTTCCTATGACCCAGCAATTGCACTACTGGGATTTACTACAAAGATACAAATACAGTGAAAGACCATGATACCTACACCTCAATGTTTATAGCAGCAATGTCCAGAGTAGCCAAACTGGAAGGAGCCTCAGTGTCCATCGAAAGAATAGTGGATAAAGATTATGTGGTCTATATATACAATGGAATATTACTCAGCCATTAGAAATGAAGAACACCCACCATTTGCTTCGACGTGATTGGAACTGGAGGGTATTATGCTGAGTGAAGTAAGTCAGTCGCAGAAGAACAAATATATGGTCTCATTCATTCAGGAAATATAAAAAGTAGTGAAAGGGAGTAAAGGGGAAAGGAGATAAAATGAGTGGGAAATACCAGAGAGGTCGACAGAACATGAGAGACTTCTAACTCTGGGAAAGGAACTCTGGGAAGGAACTCTGGGAAGGGGTACTGGTAAGGGAGGTCGGCGGGGTTAGCGATGACTGGGTGACGGGCAATCAGGCGTCACTTGACGGGATGAGCACTGGGTGTTATACTATATGTTGGCAAAGCGCAACATTTCATTTTTCCAATGAAAAATAATTAAGAAATAAAATTTGAAAAACAAAAGAAACTTCAGATAATGAGGAATAATCGTAACCAAAGAGGAAAGGACCTAGTCTAATATTTCTAAAATACATATGAAAGACATTTAAAAAGACAGAAATATATGGAAAACAGTTTATTCTTATGGATTGGAAAATTAAATATTCATATAATGTCTATGCCACCAACAGCAATCTATGCATCCAGTATGAACCCTATCAAAACACCGCCAAGATTTTTCTAGGGAATGGAACAAGCCTAAAATTTGTAAATAAACAGAAAAGATTCTGAGTAAGCAAAAGAATGTTAAAACAGAAAACAAATCAGGGCAGCCAGCGTGGCTCAGCGTTTTAGCACTGCCTTTTTGTCCAGGGCATGATCCTGCAGTCCTGGGAACAAGTCCGATATCAGATTCCCTACATGGTGCCTGCTGCACCCTCTGCCTGTGTCTCTGCCATTCTCTCTGTATCTCTGCATCTCTCATGAGTAAATAAATAAAAACTTAATAAAAAAGGCAAAAGCCATCAGAATTCCAGATTTCAAAGTTATGATCATCAAAACAGTATAATAGTGGCAGTAACACATGCACATGGTGAATGGAATAGAATAAAGAACCCATAAATGGACACACCGCTCTATGGCCAACTTATCCTCAACTAAGTACAAAAGACTATCAACTGGAAAAAGAGCAATCTCTTGAACAAGTGGTGTTGGGAACACTGGACAGCTGCAAATAGAATGAACCTGGGCCACATTCTTACACTCCACACAAAGGTAAACTCAGAGTAGATGAAAAACCTAAATATGAGGCAAGAAACCATCAAAATCAAGGAGATATTGTGACCTCAGCCACAACAGGTTCTTGGAACTCGAATCTCCAAATGGAAGGGAAACAAAAGTAAGAGTGAACTCTCTGGACTACATCAAGGAAGGAGCCGTTGTACAGCTTTGGAAACACTAAACATAATTAAAAGGCAACCTAACAAATTGAAAATGATAGGGATGCCTGTATAGCTTGAGCATCTGTCTTTGGCTCAGGGAGTCCTAGAGCTCTAGGATTGAGACCAGCATTAGGCTCCGTGTGGGGAGCCCACTTATCCCTCTGCCCATCTCTGAATCTCCCTCTCTATCTCTGATGAATAAATAAATAACATCTTCCAAAAGAATAAAAATGGGAGAAGAGATTTGCAAATCTATCTCCAGATTAATGCTGGTTTCCAAAATCGAAAAATAGATTACCAAACTAAGCAACCAAAAAGTGAAAACTGCAATCAGAAATGGGCAGAGGATATGATGATTCACCTTGTCCTGATTTGAGTTGTAGACTGTCACTTTATATTAGGTAGATCATCCACATACAAAATGAAATTTATTATCTCCTCTAGGTCTACGTTATATCAAATGCTTACCTGAAAGATACACATGCAATGAAATGCTGGGACACCTGCACCCCGATGTTTATAGTAGCACTGTCCACAATAGCCAAACTGTGGAAGGAGCCTCGGTGACCATCGAAAGATGAATGGATAAAGAAGATGTGGTTTATGTATACAAGGAATATTACTCAGCCATTAGAAATGACAAATAACCACCATTTGCTTCAACATGGATGGATCTGGAGCATATTATGGCTGAGTAAAATAAGTCAAACGGAGAAGGACAAACATTATATGTTTGCATTTATTTGAAGAATATAAATAATAGTAAAAGGTAGTAGAAGGGAAGGGAGAAGAAATGGGTAGAAAATATCATAAAGGGAGACAGAACATGGAAGACTTCTAACTCTGGGAAATGAACTAGGGGTTGTGGCGGGGAGTGGGTGTGAATGGGTGACGGGCTCTGAGGGGATCACTTGACAGGATGAGCACTGGGTGTTATTCTGTATGTTGGAAAATTGAACACCAATAAAAATAAAGTTTTATTGAAAAAAATGCTGCAATAAACATAGGATGCACGTAAAATAAATAGAACAGACAATGCATCCTGAAGACAAGAGGAAAATGCTTTCTGCCCCAGACTGGAGGACCTACCAGTAAACATACCAAGAAAACTACATTTAAAAAAAGAAAACGTGGTAACCTGGAAAGAAAATAATTAGTTTTCCTATGACAATGTCAATAGAGTCAATGAGTAAAAATGTCACATAAAAACTGGAAGAAATAACTCATGAGCTCAGCAAAAAAATCTGTATAAAAATCAGCAAATAAAATAATGATAAATTCCTACAAAATAACAACAAATTACATGTACAAAATTAGCAAAATAATCCAATTTACACTAGAACCTAAAATAAATATTTAGGATTAAAATTTACTAACAAGCTGAAATATCTCCAGAAAATGACCTATACTGATGTGTTTTTTGAAATGCACCCAGAAATTCGAAAATAACTGTGCTTAGAACTTCATATAATAAGAGGTCCATCTACACAAATTGCTATAGAATTGTGGTGCAACACTCGTGTTGGCTTTAAATACGCGAACCTAAGTCTGGGGCTGGTTATATAGTCAGAGGACATGCAAATAGGACCCTCACTCCACTGATTAAACCATCCCAGTCCCGACCCTGCAGCTGGGAGAGGAGCCCCAACCCCAGGATCCCAAGGTGACCCGATTCAGGAATCAGGACACAACACAAACAAACCATCATGGAGTCTGTGCTCTGCTTGTTTTTCCTTTTCGCTACTTTAAAAGGTAATTCAAAGAGAACCAGAGGCCTTGAGTCTGTGAGTGGAAGTGAGTGAGAGAAATAGGGGATATGGGACAGTTTTTATACCAGGATGTCTTGTGTCTGCAGGTGTCCAGAGTGAGGTGCAGCTGGTGGAGTCTGGTGGAAACCTGGTGAAGCCTGGGGGTTCCCTGAGACTGTCCTGTGTGGCCTCTGGATTAACCTTCTATAGCTATGCCATTTACTGGGTCCACGAGGCTCCTGGGAAGGGGCTGCAGTGGGTCGCAGCTATTACCACTGATGGAAGTAGCACATACTACACTGACGCTGTGAAGGGCCGATTCACCATCTCCAGAGACAATGCCAAGAACACGCTGTATCTGCAGATGAACAGCCTGAGAGCTGAGGACATGCCCGTGTATTACTGTGCGAGGGACACATTGAGGCGACCTCAGTGTGAGCCCAGACACAAACCTCCCTGTAGAAGGGGATCGGGACTACCAGGTGGTGCACACTCCTCACCACTTCTGTCTTGAAGGCCCAGGAGCAGGTGCAGAGGGAGGTTCTGGGCAGGTTTCCTGTCAGGGTCTGGGCTTCCTCACCAAGGAGCTGTTTCCCCCAGGGAGCTTCACTGGACCAGGAATTTGTTATTAAGTATTCGGCTTCTGATTTGAAAACTTAGATTGTTTAGGAAAACAGCTACTTCATATGCACAGCAGACAGAGTTGCTTACACTTATTTACTATTTCCCCAAATATGAGAAATATACAAATACCTCCATGTATGTCAAGGACTAGAGGGATCCCGGGATCCCTGTGTGGCTCAGTCATTTAGCGTTTGCCTTCAGCCTAGGCCATGATCCTGGAGTCCCAATTTCGAGTACCACATCAAGCTCCCTGCATGGTGCCTGCTTCTCCCTCTGTCTGTGTCTCTACCTCTTCTCTCTCTGTGTCTCTCATGAATAAAAAATAAAACCATTTTTAAAAGAGGGACCTGTAATCCATGCACAAAAAAAGAAATAATACCTGATGTACTGATAAACGAGAAATATAATCAGAGAGAAGAGGCAAAAATTATCATGTGATTATAAAAGTGGACCGGCGACTCACCCAGAAGGTGAAGTGGAATCTATCCCCTTCCAAGTTATCAGCTGATTCTGAAGGTCATGTGTGTCCTTGTGCAGGGACCAGAAGCTTCCACTGGATCTATGAGGATCCTCTGGGTGAGGATCTGGATTGGAGGAGCCTTCCACTTCCAGGATATAAATCATTGATCCTTCAGGTGCTGATATCAGCCCTCTGTGTGTGACCTCTACCTTCCCCATTTTGAAACCTAATGCCCTTGAGATGGGAGGAGTTGGTGTGGCCTTAGGGGAGCACTTAGGTCAGGAGGGTGCAGCCTCAGGATAGGACCAGGGTCCTTATACATCAGGACTGGGAAAGCTCACTGCCCCATGGCCCAATGTGAGTTTTCGAGGAAAGGATGGGGTAGGACGTGGGTGCTCTCTAGACACCACATCTACCTGCACCTGGACCTCAGGCTTCCCAGACTCCAGAACTGTGGGAATGAGTGTCTGTTGTTTAATCCATGCAGACCAAGTATGATGTTCCAGCAGGGAGCACAGGGTAAGATATTGGTGACACGCGATTTCAAGCCCGGATGATCTGGTCTTTTCTGCTGCATTTGTTGTGGTAAGTCCCTGATAGTTTCCATCCATGGGGTCAATGGTGGATTTCTCACATGTTCCCTCCTGCAGGGAGGATGAACCTGTGGACACTCCTAGGACTCTTTGATCAAGTCCCAGTGGACATGGAGGGAGAAACTTTACACAGGGAGCAGGGGCCTGGGAGATTGTGGAACTTTAGTGTAAGGATGATGATTTATCAACCTTTCCAGAAGATGGGGATGTGCTGACCCTCTGGGACCTGAGTCTGAGCATCACCGTCCATATGCTGTTTGATGTCTGTGAGGTCAGGACAACAGTTCCCTTCCTGCTTTCATAATTCCTTCTTTGCCTGCATATTTTGTGAAATTCGAATTTGTTGAATTTCATGAGAGTATCTGTGCTTCCTGGATGTTGAGGTCTCTGTCCTTCTAATTAGGGGGCTTGTCAGGAATTCTTCAAACCCAGTTGTATCTTTAAAAATATTGTTTTAGATTCCAGCCTGCTATGTAATCTAAGTACCTTTAACCACCCATATCCTCAAGTGGGTGGATTTCTATGATGAACTCATATAATGAAGTCAACAACTTTCCTCTTTTCTGCTTATCCTAATTGTAGTAGCTTCAGGAAGTAGTTTCCTTCCCTGTCCCATCCCCACAGCTAAATCTCCCCAACACAACACTCCACAATGCCTACGTTCCAAAACGTGTCGATTTTCAACTTGCAGACTAGCATTTTTTTTATGACTAGCATCTTTTGTTCTCTCATCCTCCTATTGATTTCTTGTTAGCTCAGAATTATTTGATAAATATCCAGCTGTGTTCAGGGATGACACAAGCCCAGGATCCCTTGCAGGTCTGACATCGTAACTCCTCTCCCCTTCTGTTTGTTAGCAAAGAAGATCTGAAATAATACAAGGAGGCAATATGCATGACACTTACAATCCTCATTTTAGTAACCAAACGAGAATACAAATTGTTATTTGACCTTCCTTCTTCATCTACCAACTACACACACTCTTTGATTTCAGCAACCCTTCAGCTTGTCACAGCCCATTACCTGAGAGGGAGACCAACAGCTTCATCCTGAAGGGTCTCTGCTTGGTCTCCTCCTTACAAGCTATTCGTACCTACTTAGCACTCTAATCCCATTTTGAAAGGATATTCCACTCCTCTCAAAAGCCAGCTGCATCAGGGTTGTGAAGACAATTTTAGTCTACTGAGATCAACTCTTAACTGGTGCCTGAATATCTTCAGAACCATCTGTGGATTAAGCTCCGCTTTTCCTTCCCCTTTCAAATAATTTCTTACTCTTTCCATGAGTTCATATGTGCAGGATGTGAGACTAAATGCAGTGGAGCAGGACTGGGCTCCATGAGGATTTGGAAGCTCCTTAATGGGACATGCTGTGTCCTCAGGATTGCTCCAGAACCCAACACTTCTTCCATTTGGTGATGGAGAGGCACTGTGCATGCCCCAATCTTGGGCTTAGGTGCTCAAATACCACTCACTTCAAGATGGAAATCTCAGTTTCCACGCTAACCTAGGGACACAGGCTTCCAACTGTAGATTCTAAGATTCAGAAACAGCCTTACAGCTTTCTCTATAGATGAACCATGATCAGCAGAGTTCGGCAGGGGTTTTCCCGCAAATTTGAAGACCATCAATCTGAAATGCCCATAGGGGACTTCTAGAGCACTTCAGATTTTATGCAGACCAAATAAGAATGGTGAATAGTCATGTGGGGAGCATCACCAAACCTACATTTTCCACGTCCTTGATGGTGGCACTATTCTCAGGAGTTCTTTAAGAAACATATAACAGATTAATATTCTATTCCCTGGAAAGAGGTAAATGATAAATGTAATGATCCTCACAACACAACACATCTCCACCTATTGACTAAATTATTGAATTGAATAAATTAAACTATGATAATACTAAATGTCAGCAAGGTTGTACAGAAAGTAGAACTCCTTTTAATTATGAACTCTGATCTCATCTGGATAATATATATATAATTAGATCCTAGGAAAACAGAGCTTGACAAGACCCATGATCTGTCTGCTGCATCCTGGAGCACAGAGTCGATGTTGGTGTAAATCATTCGTTTCTGTTGTAATGAGAACCAGGGAAGGTCATGTGTGTTGCTCAGTCTAACAGTAGAGATGATAACATGAGATGAATAGCACAGACATTGAGACAAATAAATTAGATGACTTCTGCCTTCCATGGATATTCTTGTATTCATGGATTCAATGAGTTGGGGGATGCTCCCTATGATTCCGGATGGAAATATACTTTATAAGTCCAGGGATCCAATGGTCATCTCACCTGAAAACCCTCTCACTTCTAGGGAAATCCAAGATTTCTCCACAAATCATGTAGAGCACAGGTATGTCAGTGGATACACATGTCTCTTTGTACTTTGGGAGATATATTATTCCCTGAACTCTGCTTTATCTTTTTTAAATATTTTATTTATTTATTCATGAGAGACCCAGAGAGAGGCTGAGACACAGGCTGAGGGAGAAGCAGGCTTTCTCTGGGGAGCCTGAGGTAGGACTCACCCCCAGGACTCCATAATCCTGACCTGGGCTGAAGGCTGAAACTCAAACATGGAGCCACTCAGGTGCCCCAGAACTCAGTTTTGTTAGCAACCTCCAAAATGGGTGTTTTTCAAAATCCTCAGTACTTTCTTGTTTGAAAGATGATGTGATATGTAAATTCATTTAGCCAACATACAGCATAACAGTAAGTTCTCACCACATCAGATGTCCTCCTTAATGCCCATCACCCAGTTACCACATATGATGTGACAAATACAGGGTGGTATACTATGGTATACTGTATGCTGGCAAGTTGAATTTAAATAAAGAAAAAATGGTTAAAATACTCCTTCAGCCTTGCACATATCATGCAGACAACAACAGATTATTTCTCCTTGTTTTATACTGCATTTAACAAAATCTTGGCCATTTATGCCAGTCATCTTTAAAGATTTTCATATCTTTAGATAATTTTCATTTAAAAATGAAAAAAGAAAAATACTTTAACTTCTCTAAGATGGTGTTATTTTTATTTAGCCTTTTGTGGTGATAATGTTTCTTTTCCTGGACATGAATTAAATCATTTTAGGGTCAATCATTTTAGCCTTAGACTGTGGGCCGACCCACCTTATTCCATCCTTTGGATATTTGGAACACCTGTATTTGATGCAAAAAATAAATGCCTGTTTTTAAAGTTAAAAACAAAAAAACAGAGATTTTGGGATAACTACCTTCTGTGTTACCTGGAAACTTTAAATCTCCCTCTGTCATTTATCACACAATATCATAATCTTATATCCCTCTTTCCCCTGATCCAGCACTTCTATGCACTCAAGAGCTCTTTTAATGTGGAAAGTCCATTGAGTATGATACAATAATTATATGATTTTCAGGAAGTGACAGTTGTCACCTGAGGACCATGCACACCATCTCATTCTTGTCTCCAATGACACAGGAGCTTCATGTGGGACAACAGATGAGCTCCAATAGAACCGAATAGCAGGACTATTATTATCACCACCCTCTATCACCATTCAGTGGATGTTTCAGCCAGTTTGAGGGTGTGGACTGCTGGCAGTCTTCCTGATGCACATGATCCATTCAGTGATGGAAATTCCTGCAAATGGACATGTAACAGGAGCCCTCTGCTCAAACTCAGGGTTATGGGGATCAGTCTGAAGAAACCAAATACTGATGGCAATCAGAAGCACTCCAACATGGCAGTTTCTCTAACCATCTACCTTCTTCTCTGTGTTAAAAAAGCCAGTTATGATTCCTCCTCCAAAAGGAACAGTTTTGTGAGGAAGAGGTTGTATAGTGTGTATGGTCTGGTACCTCAGAGAGTGTCTCTACTGTGTGCTGCATGCACTGGGCTCTTCTGTTTTGGCATCTTTTTCCGTCAGGTCATACCTACAGAGGCTCTCCCTGTCTGCAGTGGGCAGTGTGTGATCCTTGGCCAGGAAGGGATGAGTTTTAACTGGGTGTGGTCTGCTCTGCTTGATAAATGACACCTGGTACCACCTCCACTAGAACGGAGGCCTTGCAGAATTCTCTGGTCAGGATATGTGGGTGGACAGGGGTGCAGCCACTCCAGGAAACAGTATTGAGGTTACTCAGAAAGTTAAAAACAGAGCCTTAGCATGAACCAGTAAACAAAGACCTAAAAATTCACACAAAAAATACATAAAATCTGGTTTACAAGGAACATCAAACACCTCTGTTTATAGATTCCTTATTTTCAAGACAAAATATGAAAACAGCACAAGTGTACATTGTCAGATGAATAAATAAGGTAATAAAGCATGTTTCTCTTCAAACATCATGATGCAGGGACATGGTAAACAGTTTGTTAAGTCTGGGGAAACACAGAAGAGTCCTCAATTTCTGAATACACAAACATAGTGCCTGTAACCAAGTTGCCAAGGACAAGCTCCAGGATCATATAACTGATATTTTCATGGCAATATATGTGAGTCTACAAGTACAATGATCTCCATGCCATAGATGAGGACACGGCTGTACAACACATCCTTTTTTGGTCACATTTTATGGAATTAGTTATTTTAACATCATAAGGATGCTAACTGCTAAATTTGATATGTACTCAGAGGACATGCAAATAGCGCCCTACCTCTACTAGTAAACCAGCCCAGCCTGAACCCTTAGCTGAGAGAGAATGCCCAACCCCAGGAACCTTAGGTGACCCCTTTCAGGGATCGGGAAAGAATACAGAAAACTCACCATGCAGGCTGTACTCAGGTGGGTTTTCCGTGTCGCTATTTTAGAAGATAATTCCTGGAGAACGGAGACCTTGACTATGTGAGTGGAGGTGAGTGAGAGAAACATGATGTGGGACAGTTTTCTGACCAGGATATCTTGTGTCTGCAGGTGCCCAAGGTGAGGTGAAGCTGGTGGAGTCTGGGGGAGACCTGTTGAAGCCTGGGGGATCAATTAAACTCTCCTATGTGACCTCTGGATTCACCTTCAGGAGCTACTGGATGAGCTGGGTCAGCCAGGCTCCAGGGAAGGGGCTGCAGTGGGTCACATGGGTTAATACTGGTGGAAGCAGCAAAAGCTATGCAGATGCTGTGAAGGGGCAATTCACCATCTCCAGAGACAATGCCAAGAACACGCTGTATCTGCATATGAACAGCCTGATAGCCCTGTATTATTGTGTGAGTGACACATTGCGGGGACTTTAGTGTGAGTCCAGACAGAAATCCTCCTGGTGAAGGGAATCAGGACCTGTTGTGATGATCATCAGACATTTGATGAAAGAGTTGACTCATTCCATTGTGCACCATACCCTGATATTACACTACATGTTAAAAACAGTAATTTAAATAAAATCTGTAATATTAATTACAACTTAAACAGTGTTAAGTCCCTTAAATTCATAGTGTAACTCAAGAAGATGCTTATAATAACCAAATATTATATTATTCAGGGATTTATTAATTACTAGTTCTGTGAAACTGAAGAGTCAATACACTATCAAGGGGAAATTTCTTGATCTGAATCATATATAATGAGTTATACTATGAAAGATAATTAATCTTTGTATTTTAAGGTTTTATACAGTATTTTCTTTGATTTGAGATTAGAGTGTCTACTTTCATATATTGATTTTGACTGCTCATTTTGTTTATTTTAAAATTAAGTTATTGGTCTTCTGTTTAATTGCTTTCTTTTTTTTTAAATTTTTATTTATTTATGATAGTCACACACAGAGAGAGAGAGAGAGGCAGAGACACAGGCAGAGGGAGAAGCAGGCTCCATGCATCGGGAGCCCGATGTGGGATTCGATCCTGGGTCTCCAGGATCGCACCCTGGGCCAAAGGCAGGCGCCAAACTGCTGCGCCACCCAGGGATCCCTAATTGCTTTCTATATGAGGGAAGGAAGAACATAAGAACTGATAAACCTTAACATATTATCCATAACTCAACTCTATTCAATTAAATCAGTGAAACCAGGAAGCTCCTGGAAAGGTGCAGATGATGTCCTCTGCAGAGCAGGACTAATGTCCATTCCTGAGACTCTGAGCATGGAAGAGCTGATCCCCATGTCATGTGTCGTGGAAGAAATGAGGATCCATTGGAGGTGGTTGAGGGTGATGCCGTTTGCTGCATATGCCTAAGTCTATTGACCTTTACACTTCAAAAAACTTAAGATCTGAAAAGTGACATGGTGTTTTTTTCCCCTGAAATACAGCAAAGAAAATAGAATGTTTAAGAACTGACAGAAAATGTATCATAATATATATATTAAATCTTTTTAAAATGTCCCTATGCTTTTGATATTTTCATCTAATTTTGCTAGAAAGAGAGAAATTACACCTCAAATTTCATAACCATTGGGATATGGGGTAATGAGATTATATATGTTTGATTGATCCATTTTATCCCTAAGTGGGATCAAATTTTAATTAACCAAAACTATCATGACTCCACTGTGGTAACATGTGGGTTCTAATTCAAACCACAGCTGCTTTTCCTAACTCACCCAAGCCCGCACCTCACTTTCAGCCTGTCCAGACACCCATCATCCCATGATTGTTTGGTGACTTCCTGCACCAATGGAAAAGGCCTGTCAATATGGGGTGCTGCTGGATACTCACGAAGCATGGACAAGTGTTCACTGGCATTCATCTGAGTCTCCTATTCCTCTATTGGGAATAGGTCGGAGGTCAATGATTTTACCAGGTGTGATTCCCCTGAACTACACCACCTGACAGCAAACATGGATTCCTGTTTCTAAATCAATTTTTTATAATGTAATGTCTAGTTCTATATACTAAAAATCCCTCAACTTCCCCTGGAGCTTCGCGACAACCCAGCAATTGCACTGCTGGGGATTTACTACAAAAAAACAGTTGCAGTGAAATGCGGGGACACTACCATCCGAATGTTTCTAGCAGCAATGGCCACCAAAGCTGAACTGTAGAAGGAGCCACGGTGTCCATCGACAGATGATGAATAAAGAAAAGGTGATCTAGGGGATCCCTGGGTGGCGCAGCGGTTTGGCACCTGACTTTGGACCAGGGCGCGATCCTGGAGACCCGGGATCAAATCCCACATCGGGCTCCCGGTGCATGGAGCCTGCTTCTCCCTCTGCCTCTCTCTCTCTCTCTGTGACTATCATAAATAAATAAAAAATTTAAATAAAAGAAAAGGTGATCTAAGAATACAATGGAATACTACTCAGCCATTAGAAATGACAAATATTTTTTTATTTTTATTTCCTTTAATAATAAATTTATTTTTTATGGGTGTTCAATTAGCCAACATAGAAAATAACACCCAGTGCTCATCCCACCAAGTGCTACTATTATCTTTACAACAGAGACTTCAATGTCCCCTGACATCAGTGAGAACTATCTAAGCAGAGGCTCAACAAGGAAACAAGGGGTTTGAGAGACATACTGGATCAGACATACTTCACAAATATATCAGAGCATTTTTCCCAAAGCAGAATACACGTTCTTCTTTATTGCACGTGGAAAATACTCCAGAATTGATCATACACATGGTCACAAGTCATGTGTCAAGTGGTACAGAATGGTTGAATTCACTCCATGCATATTTTCAGACCAATATGCTATGAAACAAGAAGTCAAACCCAGTAAAAATATGGAAGGCACCTAAACGATGATGCGATACCACCTCACACCAGTGAGAATGGGGAAAATTAAGAAGACATGAAACAACAAATGTTGAAGTGGATGTGGAGAAAGGGAACCCCTTGCATTGTTGGTGGGAATGTGAGTTGGTACAGTCACTTTGGAAAACTGTGTGGTGGTTCCTCAAAGAGTTAATAATAGAACTGTCCTACAACCCAGCAATTGCACTGCTGGGGATTTACCTCAAAGATACAGATGCAGTGAAACACGGGGACACCTGCACCCCCATGCTTATAGCAACAATGTCCACAATAGCCAAACTGTGGAAGGAGCCCTGGTGTCCATCAAAAGATGAATGGATAAAGAACATGTATTCTATATTTACAATGGAATATTCCTCAGTCACGAGAGCAGAAGAATACCCACCAATTGCTTCAACATGAGTGGAACTGGAGGGTATTATGCTGAGTGAAGTAGGCCAATTGGAGGACAAATATTATATGGTTTCATTCATTTGGATAATATAAAAAATGGTGTAAAGAATTATAGAGGAAGTGAGGGAAAATAAGTGGAAAAAATTAGAGAGGGTGACAAAACATGAGAGACTTCTAAATCTGGGAAATGAACAAGAGGTAGTGGGAGGAGAAGTGGATGGGGGCATGGGGTGACTGGGTGACGGGCACTGAGGGGAACACTTGACCAGATGAGACTGGGATGCTATGCTATATGTTGGAAATAAACCTTCAATAAAAAATATGTAACAGTTAAATAAATGCACATAAAAGGACATCTTATTGAAGAAGGAATGAGACAATGAAGAAATTAAAGAATTTAAGCAAAATTTCAATCAATGAACATTAAATCACAATCACAATCCAGTATGTCTCTCAAACCCCTTGTTTCCTTGTAAAGCTTTGGGACACATCGAAACCCATCCACAAAGGGAACAATAGAGCAATACAGGTCTTCTCCAGGACCTGATTGAAATAGAAGCATATCCAGTACATTAGCAGAGTGAAGATGAGGATAAAATATATTGCCAGGCTTCTGCTCCCCATGTTTCCCCCCACTCCAACTGCACAGGCCCCATCCTCAGTCATGGGCTGGTGAAGATGGATGGGTAGACATGTGGACACTTGTGTCTCAAATCTGACTGTGCACATCAAAGTATCCATGGACGCTTGTTGACAGGATGTAAACATCGTTCACATATCTCTAGAAGATGGACATGAGGTCCCACAAAAAGGCTCGCTGTTCCTCCTACACAGATTCAATCCCCATGCTGCTGGATCCTATGTCCTATCACATGAGGCAGGATATTGATGAAGATTGATGGCAAATCGAACTCCAATAAAAAATATACATTAATCAATCAATTAATTAAAATTATTTTATAAATTAAAAAATAGTATACATTTTTATTTTTAACACCCTTTTCTAACTTGGCTGCAGCAACTTCTTGCAATATGCATCTATGAAGGCAAGAGAAACAAAAGCAAAATTGAATTATTGAGACTCCATCAAGATAAGTGCTTCTGTACATCAAAAGAAACAGTCAACAAAAGGAAAAGACAACCTACAGAATGGCAGCAGATATTTGTCAATGATCTAACATATTAAGTGCTAGTATCCAAGATCTATAAAGAACATATTAAACTCAACAGCAAAGAACAAAAGAATCTGAGTAGGCTCCCAGAAGGGCCAGTGAAACTATGGAAAAAAAAAAGAAAAATAAACCTATGATTTCTATAAAAGTAATCTGCTCTGCAGAAAAAAGAAAATCAAGGGCTGGATGCAATTTATAATTGCACCAGAAATCATCAGGTAATGAGGAAATTTCCTAACCAAGAGCGATGGATGTATGGTCTAAACATTCAAGAAAACTTATGAACTACAGTAAGGAATGTACAAATAGATAGAACATATTTATTCTCATAGATTAGAAGAATGAATATTGATAAAATACCTATGCTACCAAGAGCAAGTAACACATTCAAAGCCATCCTTATTAAAATATCACCAGAATTTTTCAAAGAGCTAGGGAAAACAATCAGAAAATTTTTAGGGAACCAGAAAGAGCTCAAATAGCCAAAGCGACACTGAAAAATTAAAGCAAGGCTGTAGACATCCTGATTCTGGTTGTCGAGGTAAATTACAACGTTGTGATAATCAGGACCTTATGGCACTGGCACAAATACAGACGTATAGATAAATAGAAAAGTTTGAGATCCCAGAAATGGAACCTGAAGTCTGTGGTCATAAATCCTGACAAAGCAGGAAAGCATATCCAATGGAAAAAAAGAAAGTCTCTTCAACAAATGGCATTGGGAATATTGGAGACACACATGCAGAAGTATGAAAGGGGACACTTTTTTTACATCATTCACAACAATGGACTCAAAGTTGATGAAGGATCTAAATGAGTTGGGAAACCATCAGAATCCTCAGGAAAACACAGGCAGCTCCTTTTCTACCTCAGCTATAACCACTTCTAGACATGTCTCCAGAGGCAAGGGAAAGAAAAGGAAAATGAAGTATGGTGACTTCCTCAAGGAAAGAGCATTTTCACAACAAAGGAATCACTCAGTGTAATTAAAAGGCAACCTACAGAATGGGAAAAGATATTTGGTAATGTCATATAAGATTAAAGGCTCGATTTCATATGTAAAATGAAAGCATCAAGCTCAACAGCCACCAGTATCTCCAATGAGAATTGGGCAGAATTTGTGAACAGACTTCCTGTTCTGTCCTGAGATCCCACATCACACCATATATTAGGGAGCTCATCCTCATGTCAAACGAAATTCATTCGCTCTCGTAGATTTGCCATATATCAAAAAAATATTAGAAGAAAGTGTCTGACAGAAAAGAAGGAAAACATCAATGCCCCTAAGTCGAAGATTACTGTAGAAATCAGGCAATAATAAAATAAGAGATTTTAAAATCATTCAACAGAAATAAAATAATTTCTTTAAATACACATAATCAATGAGGAAAATCATTCCAAAAAAAAAAAAAACACTTAAAAGTAAGTAAGGAACTCAGGGAAAATTCAGGATATCAAATCAAAATAGACCATAAAGTTAATTTCTACACACTAACAACCAATTTTCTGTATAAAATAAAACATTCCCCTTTACACTGGAGTCAAAAATAAATATTTATGATTACACTTCATTAAGGAGAGAAATGCTCTTTAAAAATGAACTATATTAATGAGAGACTTTCAAAAAGACACAGAAATGTGAAGATAAATACATTGATGGTTTAGAACATCATAAATCCACTGTGCCACCAAAAGAAAGTGATGTACGGTTGTGAAGTAATGCTTGCATATAACTTGTAAGGAATTGAATCTAAGACTAGAGCTGACTATATAGTCAGAGGACATGCAAATCGGGTGCTCCCTATACTGATTAAACCAGCCCAGCCCTGACCCTCAATCTGCAGAGGAGCCCCAGCCCCAGGATCCCCAGGTGACACCATTCCGTGCTCAGGGCACAACACAGACAAACCACCATGGAGTCTGTGCTCAGCTGGGTTTTCCTTGTCACTATTTTAAAAGGTAATTCATGGAGAACAAGGGACCTTGAGTATGTGAGTTCAGGTGAGTGAAAGAAACAGGGGATGTGGGACCATTTCCTGACCAGGATGTCTTAGTCTGCAGGTGTCCAGGGTGAGGTACAGCTGGTGGAGTCTGGAGGAGACCTTGTGAAGACTGAGCGGTCCCTGAGACTCTCCTGTGTGGCCTCTGGATTCACCTTCAGTAGCTTCTACATGAGGTGTCTGCCAGACTCCAGGGAAGGGACTACAGTGGGTTGCAGAAATTAGCAGTAGTGGAAGTAGCACAAGCTACACAGATGCTCTGAAGGGCTGATTCTCCATCTCCAAAAACAATGCCAAGAACACGCTGTATCTGCAGATGAACAGCCTGAGAGCCGAGGTCACAGCCGTATATTACTGTGCAAGGTACACAGTGAGGGGACCTCAGTGTGAGCCCAGACACAAACTTCCCTATAGAAGGGGATCAGTACCACCAGGGGGTGCGCACTCCTCACCACTTTTGTCTTGAAGGCCTAGGAGAAGGTGCAGATGGACATTCTTGGCAGGTTTCCTCTCGGGTTCTGGGCTTCCTCTCCAAAAGCAGTTTCCCCCAAGGAGTCTCTTTGAACACTTGATTGTCTGTTTACCTATTTAGTCTCTTTCTTAGAGACTTAGAATTCAAATATAGCACTTGCACTTGTACTTAACTTTTCCTGACCAGAAGTATTAATCAATTACAAATAACTCCATTCATGTCATCTGAACCTTTTCATGAGTCGTTTTGACACTCTCTTTGGATCACAGGACTCCATGATAACTGTTGTCTTGCACATCACAGTATTCAGTAATCTCCATTCAACACAAGTGAAAAGAGACATTCTACAAAAATGTTAATAACGGCCTGGGAGTGAGAAAAATTCCCAGCATGACAGGGTAGGGAAGTGGACTTTGAGGTCACTCACACACACACACACACACACACACAATCACGAGAGTGTAAGCTTTAAATACCCCACCTTTATATCCGATGAGAGCCAGGCAGGCCTCTCATCACGTCATAAATGCCTGGATGATGCCTGGGAGGTCACTAGCTTAGGTGTGTGTTGTGGGTCAGTGTTGGGGACAGGATATTGCTC
The DNA here is from genome assembly GCF_048164855.1 of Canis lupus baileyi. NCBI lineage: Eukaryota > Metazoa > Chordata > Mammalia > Carnivora > Canidae > Canis > Canis lupus. Next base: position 75,803,440 of record NC_132846.1, read on the forward strand.
CATGGGATTTCGGGAGGAGTAGGTGCCCCACGGGAGCACTAAGGTCAGGAGGTGTAGCCTCATGGTTCAATCGGGGCCCTAATACACCAGGACTGGGAAAGCTCCCTGCAACCTGGTCCCATGTGAGGTGATGGGGAAAGGACAGCCTAGGACATGGGTGCTCTCCAGACACCACATTGGCCTGCACCTGGACCTCAGACGTCCCAGATTCCAGATCTGTGAGAATGAGTGTCTGTTGTTTGATCCATCCAGTCCATGTATGATGTTCCAGGAGTTGGGACAGGCTAAAGTCATTTTATTCTTTGTTTAAATTGAATTTATCAAAATTTACTACACATTCAGTGCTCATGACATCACGTGCCCTCCTTAACTCCAATCACCCAGTTCCTCCATCCCCAACCCCCTCCCTTCCAGTGGCCCTCAGTGTTTTTCCCCAGAGTTAAGTGTCTGTCATGATTTTTCTTCTTCTTTAGTATTACCCAGCTAAGTTTCACTCCTTCCTTTACGGCCTCTTTCAATATTTCCTATATTCCACATATGAATGAAACCATATCATTGCCTTTCTGTGATTAATTTCTCTCAACATAATACATCCAGTTCCACCCATGTTGCAGGAAATGTTATTTCATGTTATTCATCATTTCTGACAGCTGTGAAATATCCCATTGTATATATAAACCAATTTTGGGTATATTTTTATTGGAGTTCGATTTGCCAACGTATATTATAACAGCCAGTACTCACTCTTTAAATTGCCCCCCTTAGCTCCTGTCATCCAGGGACCCCAACTCCCAGACCATCTCCTCTTCACTCTCCTTGTTTTCTTTTTATTTTCCCCATAGTTAGGAGTTTCTCATGTACTGTCACTATCTCTGATAATTCCCAATCATTCTATCCCCTTTCCCGTTTATTCCCTTCCACTATTTCTTATATTCTTTGTATGAGTGAAACCATATAATGTGTGTCCTTCTCTGAATCACTTACTTCAGTCAGCATAATACTCTCCATGTCCATCCACGTTGAAGCAAATGGTGGGTATTCATCTTTTCTAATGGCTGAGTAATGTCCCATTGTATACATAGACCATATCTCCTTTATCCATTCATCTGTTGATGGACATTGAAGCTCCTTCCGCAGTTTCTTTGTTGACTCTTCTGTAGAAGGGCGTCATGATTCCTCCCACATTTGACTATTGTGGACATTGCTGCAGTGAACATTGGGGGTGAAGGGGTCTCTTCATTTCATTAAATTTGTGTATTTTGGGTAAATACCCTGTAGTGTAGTGGCTGAATCATAGGGTGGCTTTATTCTCACTTTTTCAGGACATTCCATTCTGTTTTCTGGGGTGGCTGAACAAGCCTGCATTCCCACAAAAAGTGAAAGAGAAAGTTCCATTTTCTGGCTATCCTCGCTTATATTTTTTGTTTCCAGCCTTGTTACTTTATTCATTCTGAGTTGTATAAGTGGGATCTTAATGTAGTTTTCATTTGTATTTCCCTGATGACAAGTCATGTGGATCACTTTTCTCATCTGCCGGTTGGCCATGTGTAGGTCTTCTTTGGAGAAATGTCTGTTTGTGCATTATCTCCATTTCTTGACTGGATTGTTTGTTTTGTTGGGTGCTGACTTTGTTAAGGAAATATCTTGTCCTATTCTGTAGGTTGCCTATTATTTAGTTGCCTGTTGCATTATTGTACAGATTCTACCTTGATGAAGTCCTAATAGTTTACTTTCCCTATGTTTCCCTGTTGTTTCCTATGCTTTTTGAGAGGTGCCAGTCGCTGCAGCTGAGGTCAAAAAGTTGTTACCAAAAAAAAATAAATAAATAAAAGTTGCTACCTGAATTCTCCTCTAGGAGTTTGATGGATTAGTGTCTCAGATTTTGGTACTTCATCCATTTTGAGATTATGTTTGTGTTTGGTGTAGCTGAATGGTCCACATTCATTCTTATGCAGGTGGCTGTACAAACTTTTTCAGATCCATTTATTGATGAGACTTTTTTTTCATTTGATATATATATATATATATATTTTTTTTTTGCTTATTGAGGAGGAGTTGCCCATAGAGTTGAGGGTCCATCTCTGCATATTCTGCTCTGTTCCATTGATCTATGTGTTGTTTTTGCCAGTGTCAGGCTATCTTGATGATAAAGACTTTATAATAGAGCTTGTCTGCAAATATTGTTTTGCCCAACAGCTGTAGGATTTTTTTTGGCCAAAACATTTCTACCTATTTGGCTATCTAGGAAAGGAATTGAAGAAGACACAAAGAGATGGAAAACCTTCCATGTTTATAGAATAGAACAATGAATTTTGTCAGGGTACCTCTGTAGCTCAGAGTTTGAGTGCCTGCAATTGGCTTGGCTGATGCTGGGTTCCTGGGATGGTGTCCAGAATCAGGCTTTTGGAAAGGATCCTGCTTCTCCCTCTGCCTATGTCTCTACCTCCATCTGTGTGACTCTCCTGAATAAAAAAAAATATTTAAAACAACACCAAAAATAAGTATTGTGAAAATCTCTATACTGCCTAGAACATTCTACATATTCAAAGAAATCCTTATCAATCGGGATCCCTGGGTGGTGCAGCGGTTTGGCGCCTGCCTTTGGCCCAGGGCACGATCCCGGAGACTCGGGATCGAATCCCACATAGGGTTCCCAGTGCATGGAGACTGCTTCTCCCTCTGCCTGTGTCTCTGCCTCTCTCTCTCTCTGTGACTATCATAAATAAATAAAAAAATTTAAAAAAATTAGAAAAAAGAAATCCTTATCAAAACATCCTGGACATTTTTCACAGAGTAGGAACATATAATCTGAATATTATTATGGCACACAGAGAGATATGAGGGAGACATTGATGCTGTGGCATTGCCCTGCTGTATTTGTTTTGAAAAGTATCCGTTAGCCTCCCTCATCCAGTGAAGGGTGCATTTCTCACCAGGAACTAGGACTCACCTCTTGCAAACCATAGGTATCTGTTAAAAACTCACAGTGGACTCACAGAAGGAGAATAATGATACAAGAGAGTCAGAGATACTCAGAGACTTTGGAACTTCAGGTTAAGGATGTTCTTTTATAACATTTCCAGAAGATGAGGATGTGATAACCTTGTGGGATATGTGTCTCACCATCAGCTTACAGGGTTGTGTTGTACTGATGGCTGTGACGTGTGCGCCTTGTCACTGGTGAACATTTGGTGTCCTGTGTCCTCATTTCAAACCCAGCTGCATCTGTGAGTCTCCCTCTGGACATGAGATCAGATTCCCTTTAGGATTTCCTCAGTGGAACCCCTCAAGGTACCTACATGACTTATTTACTCTTTATCATTTTATTTAAATGCAAACATTTTCGTCACGGGATATGCAACAACCAGGTAACATGACTTGGTCATGTCAATATCTAACAGCCCTACCATCCTATTCCATAGTCTACATATGAACGTATATGGCGGTGAAGCTGTTTCAGGGAAAGTTAGTCAACTCATGGTCATCACGGCAGGGGAGCAGCTCCAAATGCCCGGAAGCATGGCAGTAGTTGGCTTTGCTGATTTCACTAATATTTATACACATAGCAGCTGTCCTGAAACACACACACTCAGAACATAACATGAGAGGATGGAGCAAGGGATGGATCACACAGTTCCTCTGGCAATGTTCAGCCCCTGGACCTGAGATGGGCTCGGATAAAACTGTAAATCACTGTGCAGTTGATAATGGATTGTTATCATTTGCTATTGATTTTGTTTTCTCTGGAGATTCTCACACCCTTCCTTGTTGAGGCCTGTTTTGGGGGTTTTGTGACTCTCTTCCTGGCTGTATCAGAGAGCTGTTCTGAACATGGCCTCCTACCTCTGGCCTGGGGTTGAATGTTTGCACCCCCACTCTTCAGGGAGCCCTCACAGGAGAGCCATCAAGCCGTCCTGTCCTCAGTTTACAACTGAACCTAGTCTTTACCCTGCCTGTGTCTAAGCTGGTTTATCTCAGACACATGAATGAGTCTCTAAACGTCAACATGAGGTATTCCTGTGGTGTGGACCTGGGATTGTCCTCCGAGCAAGGGTCTCATGGTCTCTTACATTCTGCCTGCTGGTCTCAGGATAGAGGCACAGGGCCACACATGGTTCAGTTTATGGAAACACAAATCACAATGCCTGCACTCAGACATAATGTTTACCCATCTCCAGAATCCTGTCCTTAACCATCTGTCACATCATGCTGCTTTTTGTTTTTAGGACTCAGGGGGACCACAGATCCTGGAAATTTCCCCACTTTGCCACTTGAACACCATCATACCAGGTTCGTTCCATGCAGGACCAGAATTCTTTTTTTTTTAATTATTTTTTATTGGAAGGCAAGTCCTGTCCCCATCCTTTGTTGTCCTTCTCCACAGGAGATCTGTCCCAGGTTCCCCTGCAGGAGTCTGGATATGGGGTGGGGAAATGCAGGCAGACCCTTACACTCACCTGCCCTTCTCTGGGTTCTCACCGCATATGTCAGTGAGGGTGTCACATGGGTCCATCAGCCTCCAGGGGAACGCCCTGTAGTCAATGCCAAAGTCTGGAGGGAAAAGGCTGAGTACCACAACCTGTCTCTGAACAGCAGCAAGATGTATAGAACTTCCAACACCTGGAAAGAAAAATGATAATGTTTCACCCCAGAAGCACATCTATTCAATGTGATGAACAACCAGCTGATGAGATACAGCAGAGCATCTGCCATGAAATCATAAGTTCATGTTTGAGCATGGAAACAGAATTGCTATAGTTTATGAAAACAACACCATGAAAATCAATTCCCAGAATCTATATTTATATAATATGTAAACACTGAGTTACTAGAGACCAAGTATGGAACAGGTCAACACTGAGGAGACGAGGAAAAAAAACAAGACTTTTCAATATATTGTCAACAGAGAAACTATTCATAGGCAATCATTAATCATGAGATAGGAATGTTGTACATAAAATATCAATATGCATGATACCAAATATTAAGAGTACACTTTGTGAAAATCAACTAGATGAACCTGTTGAACAACCAGACTGATCAGATACAACAGAGCATCTTACATTAAATCACAAGTTCACATTTGAATATGAGAAAAAAGTTCGCACAGCTTACAAAAAGAGCAACATGAAAATCAATTGCCAAATTCTATATTCATATAAAAAAATAACACTGATATAGTAGAGACCAGTTAGGGGGCAGGTCAATGCTGAGGAGACCAGGAAAAAGAAAACAAGACTTTTCAATATATTGTCAATGGAGAAACTATTCATAAGTAATCATTAATCATGAAATCAGAATGTTATAGGTAAAAATCATTATGCATAACACCAAATATTAAGAATACACTTGGTGAAAATCAGCTACATTTTTCTACCTACGTAGTTATCAAGGTAATAAAACACAAGATATGGACCAAGAGAAAACTTGCACAAATTTCATAACCAACAAAGAACTTTCACCTGAATATCATAAGAACCCTCAAAACTCAGTGGAAAAAAACAACAGAATTCATGTACAAAACAGGCAGAGCCTTGTGTGGACATGTTATACAGGAGGGTACAGATACATGAAGTAAGCACAGGAGAGGACACATCCCACCAGGGTCTTTCAGGGTAATGCACGTCAACCACAATGAGGTGCCCTATACACTCATCACGAGGGCTCAGGTATGAAAGGAGCACTGACCAGAACATCCTGGGAAGCATGCAGGACCCCTGGGCCTCAACCCTGCAAGTAGAAATGAAAAATGAAACAGAAGCCCTGGAAAATCATTTTTCTGTTCCTCCTGAAATTAAAGATGGATAACCTACCAGGGGACCTGGAAATCTCACTCCTCAGTGCTTGCTCCAGAATAAGGAAACCCAATGTTCTTGTAAAAATGGCATGTGATGAATTATAGTGTCTTCATTTCTGTTAGAAGCCTAGATACCCCCCCCCAAAAGCCTGCGTGATTTAAAGAATAATGCCCGTAGAAAACATCCATCAATGGGACGGGATTCTGCGATAAGAAGCCACATTATTGATGCACACCCAGGATCCCAGGGGAACCTCAAGGACATGCTGTTCCATGAAGCTCAGCAGTCTCGGAGATGACAGGCCGAGCAGCCTGGGGCATTTGTACAGCCAGGCCAGGGTCACAATTGTTTGGTTGGGCTTTCTGTCCCTCTCTCTTCCCCAAACCCAAATGATGAGCTCCTCTGCATCAGGCTGCATGCTCCCCTCCTGTGCACAATGTCCTCAGGTATGGAATGTCCACACACTGAAACAATCCACCTCTTGTCCTCTGATGGGGGGTTCCTGAGAGTCGGACGTGTGTTGTGATAGGAACTGTCCCGTCCAGCATCTCTGGCTCTGGTTCTCTCCTGCAGCTGAGCAGGACTAGGTTGACACCTCCACTGAGTCCATCTGTCTCCTGCTACTGTTTCTCCCCACAACCTGAGGTCTAGACCTTCCTCTCACTCAGGTGGAAATCAGGTCAAGTGTTTGGGAACAGAGTGAGGTCACAGTTTTAATCAGCTGTCCACAGAGGATCCCACTACTGTTTGTTTTCTATAGAGAAATAAATATAGAAGAACTTGTCCAGATTAAAAAATCATATTTTATATATTTATTTAGAGAGAAAGAGAAGGAGAAGAGTCAGAGAGAGAAAGAAAATCTCAAGCGGATTCCCCATGACGAGAGCCTGACTTCGGGCTCAATTCCAGGATCCTGAGATCACGACGTGACTCACAAACAAGAGTTAGATCAAGAGTTAGATGCTTAAACATGTGAGTCGACCAGGCGACACATCCTTGAGCAACTGTTTAAAGAGATTTGTGTTTCTTATTATTGCGTTTTGTCAGACTTTCTATTGAGGTTAAGATTCCTTTCTGTATTTTGAAGACTAAGTCCGTCTCAGTATATAGTTGAACACACTGTCTCCCATTTCATAGGCTATCTTTTTGCTCCAATAATATTTGTCCTGCACACTTTGTGCTTGAGGTAGCCTCACTTATCAGTCTTTGTTTTTTTTTTTTTTTGACTGTGATTTTAATGTTATATCAAATAAATCATGAAACGCCTGGGTGGCTCAGCAGTTGAGCGACTGCCTTTGGCTCAGGGCATGATCCTGGATCCTGGGATCAAAGCTCCAGTGGGCCTCCCTGCATGGAGCCTGCTTCTCTCCTGCCTGTGTCTCTGCCTCTTTCTCTGTGTGTCTCTCACAAATAAATAAATATTTAAAAAATAAATAAATCACAGCCAAGCAAATATCATGATGTTTTCCCCTTAGTTTACATGTTTAAGTTCTAGGGTTGAGACTTCTGCTTAACTCTTAATCACTTTTGAGATTTTCTGTGTCCTTGAATCTGTGTGATGTTTGATAAGGACCAAGTGTCATTATTTGTATGAGGCTGTTCAACACCATTTTCTATAGAGACTATCCTTTCCCCACTGTGTATTCTTACATATACTATGGCTGAAGGATTTCTGACTGTATATGCACACGTTAACTTCTGGGCTCTGTAATATGGTCCACCATCTACATTGCTGACGTTAGGCAGTCACACACTGAAATGCTTAATGTGCGACTAAAATACATTTCCGTAGAGGGATGTGTGATGTCTGACTATTGTTCTAATTTCTTAAACTTGTATGGTCACTCTCATGTGATTTTGTTTTCCATATGAATGTGGAGTTTTTCTATTATGTAAGAAAACAATTGATATTTTGATTAATTTAATCAACATTAAAATAATTAGAACAGAAATTATTTGTCTACTTGTATGGACAAATAAAAATTCTCAGGGAGATTTAATAAGTATATGGAAAAGAAAAATGAAATTTAACTCATAGACACTCTTGGAAAAGAGTTAAGCCTTAATAAATATAATCAGATTTCAAAGAGAAGAAATAACTGACACTAAAAAAAGAAAGGACCATGAAAAAAATTCTAAGATTTTAACAGTGCAAATAATGGATGACCAAGGCAAATTACAAAATTACTAGTATTATCAAGAAAATAAAACTGTTTCATGAAGAAATAAAAAAATGAACAAAACAGAACAAATAAGAAGCCTGAAACTATTATCTAAAAATCCTGCCAGGGGCAGGACTGTTCACTCAGGAGTTTAGCACCACCTATGGCCCAGAGCCTGATCCTGGAGACTCAGGATCCAGTCCCACATCGGGGTCTCAGCATGAAACCTGCTTCTCCCTCTGCCTGTGTCTCTGCCTCTCTCTCTCTCTCTCTTTGTGTCTCTCATGAATAAATAAAATCTTTTTAAAAATTCTGCCTCAAAAAGGATAATGAAAATTTAAAAAGAATAATGTAATGAAAAAGGCAAAATCAGATCATTTTATCTACAAATATTCAGATATTTTAAGAAATAAGGCCAAAATGTTTCCATCTCTTCCAAAACGTATTTAGAATGGAACGTGACCAAATTGATTTAAGGAGGCCAGGATGAGTCTGACAGCCACCCCATGCCAAGGACCCCACAGGAAGGGTCTCATGGACAATATCTCAGATGCACATAAATGCAAAAATCCTGGCATCTTGAATCCAACAGCCCATGGACAAATGGCACAGGATGACCTAGAAGGAATCATCCCTAGGATGCAAGGATGCTTCAACACACCCAGATCATCAATTGGCCCCTGTATTAACAGTCAAGGATTGGATGTACATGATTCTTTCCTATGATACCTAAAACCGCTTGAAAAAAATCTAACATGCTTTTATCTTCAAAACATCTTAACAGTCGAGGCAGAAGAGATTGCCTCCTATTTGATGGAAGTAGTCACATTTTATGAAAAACCCACAACCAACACTGCATTATAAAGTGAAAACCTGGGCAGCCCTGGTGGCTCAGCGGTTTAGCGCAGCCTTCAGCCCAGGGCCTGATCCTAGAGACAAAGGATTGAGTCCCAAGTCAGGCTCCTTGCATGGAGCTTGCTTCTCCCTCTGCCTGTGTCTCTGCCTCTCTCTCTCTCTCTCTCTCTCTCTCTGTGTGTGTCTCTCATGCATAAATAAATAAAATCTTTTTTAAAAAGTGAAAACCTGAAGCCCTTCTGTCAAGTCAGGACCAGCACAGGGGTCACTCCCACCCTCAGTATTCAACATATTATTCTAAAGGAGAATAAACTGTGCCACCGCAAATGTCAGCTGGTTCCCTGGATTATTGTGAATAAAATCACACAGGAATCATCCAGTGGACAGAGAGGATGAACCCTTCTTTCACCCTGATGTAAGGAAATAAATCTCCCATGGGAAAATTCCCTTCCCTGAACCAGGAGGGGTGAACCATCCTCAGCACCAGAAACGTCTGTAGAGCCCAGAAGGCTGTGAAAACAAGCCTTATAAGTTCCTCACCAATTCACTGACCCAAATCCAGTATCCTGGCCTTATATCTCCACAAATCAACGTCTTGTTGGGTAAGAAGAAGAAGGACTGCCTAGTTTGTTCATTGTCTGTCTGTTGTGTTTCAGGGAACTCATTCACATGCAACATAAAATACATCTTCACTTAGGTCTCTCATAAGTCTACAGAGTAATTAGTCCAGACAAATAACCAGGAATCAGGGAAGGAAGCCCGTACTGTGGTAACGACTGGAATTCCAAACCAGGAAGTTTATGAAACAAAGAATAAAAGATATTTAAATCAATAGATACAGAGAAATTTACTTGTATCCATATGACACAATCTGTTGCAGGGTCAAACTGCCAAGCTTCAAAACCAAACCCTGGGTAGCCCTGGTGGCACAGTGGTTTAGCGCTGCCTGCAGCCTGGGGTGTGATCCTGGAGACCCGGCATCGAGTCCCACATCGGGCTTCCTGCATGGAGCCTGCTTCTCCCTTTGCCTGTGTCTCTGCCTCTCTCTCGCTCTCGCTGAATGAATGAATAAATAAATCATAAAAAATAAAACAAAAAACAAAAAAACAAAACAAAAACAAAACCAAACCCTAAGGTAATGAACAACTTCAGGAAATCAATAGAATACAAAATCAACAAACAAAGTAAATCTAGGTTTCTACACAGTAACAACTATTTACTTATATTTTAAATATTTTATTGAATTATTCATGAAAGACACACAAACAGAGAGAGGCAGAGACACAGGAAGAGAGAGAAGCAGGCTCCATGCAGGGAGCCCAATGTGGGACTGTATCTCTGGACTCTAGGATCACTCCCAGCACAGAAGCCAGAACTCAACTGCTGAGCCACACAAACATCCGTAACAATAAAGTACATGAAAGGTAATTAATAAAACCTTATTACATTGGCACCGGTGTTAAGAATGTAATAGGTAGGATTAAGTATTCTGAAAGAGGTAAAATACTGTCCACTAAAAGAACATTGATGAGAGATTTTTAAAGAGTCCAAAAAATGCAAATGCATTTTTTCATAAGTGTGAACACTTCATAATGTCAGAAGACTTACACACAGTGGCCTACGGATGTAAAGAAATCCTTGTTAATAACTTGTAAAGAATCAAATCTAGATCTGGATTGATTATATATTCAAAGGATATGCAAATAGGGCCCTCACTTCACTGATAAAACCAGCCCATCCCGACTCTGATACTAGGAGAGGAGTCCCAACCCCAGGATCCACAAGTGACCCTGCTTAGGGATCAGGGTGGAGAACAGACGACTAAACATGGAATCTTTCCTTGGCTGGGTTTTCCTTGTCGCTATTTTAAAAGGTAATTCATGAAGAATAAGAGACCTTGAGTCTGTGAGTGTAGATGAGTGAGAGAAACAGGGGATGTGGGACAGTTTCCTAACCAGGATGTCTTGTGTCTGCAGGTGTCCAGGGTGAGGTGCAGCTGGTGGAGTCTGGGGGAGACCTGGTGAAGCCTGGGGGATCCCTGAGACTCTCTTGTGTGGCCTCCGGATTCACCTTCAGTAGCCATGCCAAGAGCTGGGTCCGCCAGGCTCCAGGGAAGGGGCTGAAGTGGGTAGCAGTTATTAGCAGTAGTGGAAGTAGCACAGGCTCCGCAGACACTGTGAAGGGCCGATTCACCATCTCCAGAGACAATGCCAAGAACACGCTGTATCTGCAGATGAACAGCCTGAGAGCTGAGGACACAGCCGTGTATTACTGTGCGAAGGACACAGTGAGTCAACCTCAGTGTGAGCCCAGACAGAAACCTCTCTGTTAAGGGGATCAGGACCACCAGGGGGTGCACCCTCCTCACCACTTGTGTCTTGAAGGCCCAGGAGCAGGTGCAGATGGAGGTTCTGGGCAGGTTTCCTGTCAGGGTCTGGGATTCCTCTCCAAGGAGCTGTTTTCCCCAGGGAGTTATCTAGGGATAACTAGATATCTAGGCAGATGATATGTGCATACCTATTCAGTCTCTGATTTAGACACATTCATTTTTTATATGAAAACAGCTATTATGCCATGCACAAAAGACAGTAATTCTTTTTCTATCAATAGATTTTACAGTAATTTTATTTTATTTATTTGCCAACATACAGAATAACACCCAGTGCTCATCCCATCAAGTGCCCCCCTCAGTGCCCATCACCCATTCATCTCACCCCCCTGCCTCCTCCCCTACCACCACCCCTAGTTCGTTTCCAAGAGTTAGGAGTCTTTATGTTCTGTCTCCCTTTCTGATATTTCCTACCCATTTCTTCTCCCTTCCCTTCTATTCCCTTTCACTATTATTTATATTCCCCACATGAATGAGAACATATAATGTTTGTGCTTCTCCGATTGACTCATTTCACTCAGCATAATACCCTCCAGTTCCATCCACATCAAAGAAAATGGTGGGTATTTGTCATTTCTATTAGCTGAGTAATATTCCATTGCATACATAAACCACATCTCCTTTATCCATTTATTTCGATGGACACCGAGGTTCTTTCCACAGTTTGGCTATTGTGGACATTGCTGCTAGAAACATCGGGGTGCAGGCATCCCAACGTTTCTTTGCATCTGCATCTTTGGGGTAAATCCCCAACAGTGCAATTGGTGAGTCATAGGGCAGGTCTATTTTTAACTCTTTGAGGAACGTGCACACAGTTTTCCAGAGTGGCTGCACCATTTCACATTAGATTTCACAGTAATTTTAGTTTACATGATAATAGGTTATAGTAGGCATGTAAAACATAAATTACATAAACTATTTTTCTAGATTTGTTTATGCAGGTAATAACGTTGTAATATAAGATATATATATATAAGATATATACGTTATACTTATACATTGTATATAAGACATATATAAGATATATTAATTTATATCTTGAGTACACTGCACACTATGGCAATCAATAAATATGTGAATTTGATGAGATAGTATAATAGAAAAGATAATTTGGAGGATAGGTAAATGTAATGATTATAGAAAACATAGGCTTATGCAACTGGTTTCATAAGAAGGAGTAATTCATGCTCTATTTATTTGGAATAAAAAAGCTAGGACAGTGTATAACTATACAATTTAGCAGACTGGTGACATTGTATTAATTTGTCAGCTATAATAAAATTTTTTATACAGTTGTATGATTTGCACTGGTACTATAATATTGAGTAATCTATAGCCCTTATTGAAATTTCACCAGTTTTCCAAATAGTTAATTTTCTTGCCCCAGAATCCAAACTAGGATCCCAAACTGCATTTAGTTGCTGTTTTCTTTGTTTCTGCTAACCTATGGCAGCTATTTAAGTCTTTCTTTGTCCTTCATGGCCTTGAAAATTTGATGAGTACTTGTCAGTTGTTCTGAAGAATGGCTCTCACTTTGGGTTTATGTGACCCTTTTGGACAATTAGATTAAGGTTTTGTATTTCTTGGTGATATCACAGCCAAAAAGTGTAAGGAGCTTCGGTGTCCATCAAAAGATGAATGGATAAGGAAGATATGGTATATGTATACAAGGGAATATTACTCAGCCATTAGAAACGACAAATATGGGGATCCTTGGGTGGCTCAGCTGTTTGGTGCCTATCTTTGGCCCAGGGCACGATCCTGGATTCCCGGGATGAGTCCCACGTCGGTCTCCTCGCATGGAGTCTGCTTTTCTCTCCTCCTGTGTCTCTGCCTCTCTCTATCATAAATAAATAAATAAGTTTTTAAAGAAAATTTTTAAAAAGTGACAAATACCAACCATTTGCTTCGACGTGGATGGAACTGGAGGGTATTATGCTGAGTGAAATAAGTCAATTGGAGAAGGACAAACATTATATGGTCTCATTCATTTGGGGGATATAAAAAATACTGAAATGGAATAAAGGGGAAAGGGGAGAAAATGAGTGGGAAATATCAGAGATGGAGACAGAACATGAGAGACTCCTAGCTCCAGGAAACGAACAAGGCATGGTGGAAAGGGGGGATGGAGAGGGGTGGGGGTGAATGGGTAACAGGCACTGAGGGGGCACTTGATGGGATGAGCACTGGGTGTTGTTCTGTATGTTGGCAAATTGAACACCAATAAAAAATAAATTTATTATTTTGAAAAAATAATCATAACTAACAAAAATATATGCATATATAAAATAAAATAAAGTAAAATAAAATAAAATAATAAAATAAAATAATTGGGTGAACCAGAATATTCATGTAATCTTAGAGCATCTCTCCAAATATAGCTATTAGTTACAAAGGGAATAATAGCAAATCTACAGTGGAAATACCCAACAAACATTACCTTTATCAAGAATATCCTGAGAGAAAAAATATATCATGTATCCCCTGATATGATACATTGTCAAGAACACAACGTCACTTCTGTGATATTGCCAAGACAGAGATTCTTACAGTTGCTTACTATTTTCCCTAAATACCAGGTACTTGCAAATATTTCCACGTACATTACCTAAGCATTTCCCCGATCTGCACCTGCAATCATTGCGCATCACAAGACCACCCAGCTCAAGGAGAAATTTGATACAAGCAGCATAAACTCCATGTTGGACATGAGGCTGCAAATGCATCAAATATCTAAAGCAAAAGAAGACAGACACCTAATGGGGTCAATAACTTGATCCAAACACACAGCATCCATGTTAGTGACAGCCTGGGAAGGAAGCAGGATTCACACCAGGATGTTCTGTGAATGTGGAGTCTGAGCATCAACACACACACACACACACACACACACACACACACATGCACGCACACACACACAAGAGTATGAAAACGTTTTCAGCTTCATCATTGTTTCTGTTAAAAGCAGGGAGGCCTCTCAGCAAGTCAGATATGTTTGGATGGAGCCAGGGATAGACACTGGCTCAGGGTGTGTGTTGAGGGAAAGTGGTGATGATGAGGTCCTGATCCAGGAGGGGATTATATGGAGTCAGTTTCCCACCAGTGTCTGGAGACAGAACTCAAGGGCGCTTGCTGGATTTCCCATGGGTGGGGCAGGAGGAGAACAGGGAAGATTGGAGATCAAGGAGACAGCAGGTAATACTCAAAAATACAGTGTGATGAAAAATTCCACTATACAATTATGAAAACTGAGAGAACAAAAGTGGAGGAGGACCTTCCACCTGCAGGGAATAACTCATGGATCCTTCAGGTGCTGATATCAGCTCACTGTGTGAGTCCTCTGACAGCCACATGTTGGAACCTAATGTTGATGTGATGGGAGGAGGAGGTGGGGCCTCAGGGGACCACTTAGGTCAGGAGGTGCAGCCTCATTATGGGATCAGGGCCCTTATACACCAGGACTGGGAATGCTTCCTGCCCTTTGGCTCCATGTGAGGCCATCTGTCTGGGTATATGTCATACAATTGTTATTAATATTGCAGTAGAAACGGTTGAGTTTTGTGTTCCATGAAAATCACCTCACTGATGAGTGACAAAGAGAGAAAGCACTTATCACCATGTGACATGGGCTTCAGGCATGAGCTCAGGCAACCTCCCCAAGGACAAGAAATGCAGGAATATAATTGTCATGAGTTATATGTCTCCGTACAGTCTATGTAACTCCATTTTGGATGGGATGGGCTGCTGGAAGTCTCTGTGATGCAAACAAGCCATTCAAGGATGGAAACTGTAGGATCTGGAGGCAGAAAAGAAGTCTTGTCTCATTTGGCAGGGTCTAAGGGACTGACATGAGAAAACCAAATTGAGCTGGCTCCAGGCAGCAAACTGGAATTGAATTCCTTAATCTTGGAATTTTCTCTAAGTCTTTATCTTCCTCTGTGTGTACAAATGCCAGTTATAGATCCCGCTACAACTATAACAGTTTTATGAAGAAGAGGTCACAGAGGGTCCTGGGTCTGGGTCTTCAGAGAGTATCTGTGGTGTGTGCTGCGTGCACTGTCCTGTACTGTTTTGGTGCCTCTTTCCTTCAGGTCTGGTATCTACACACGCTCTCTCTGCCTGAAGTGGGCAGTGTGTGGTCCTTGGGAAGAATGCGATGAGTTTTAACTGGGTGTGCTCTGCTCAGCTCATTAAATGAGCCATGAAACCACCTCCACTAGAACTGGGGCCCTGCAGAATTCTCTGGTCAGGAGATGTGGGTGGGCAGGGGTGCAGCCGCTCAGAGAAACCATATGGTGGTGCCTCAAATAGGTAAATGTAGACCTCCCCTGTGATCCAGCAACTGCCCTACTGGGTATTTGCACTAAGATTACAAAAGTGCTGATTCAAAGGGATACACGCACCTCGATGTTTACAGCAGCATTATCTACATTAGCCAAACTATGGAAACAATCCCAGTATCTGTCAACTGATGAATGGATAAAGAACATGAGAGATAGATAGATAGAACTAGATACATAGGGATTTTACTAATCAATGCAGTGGAATTAAATCTAACAATTTACAAGAATGAGGATGGAGGTAGTATGCATAATGCTAATTGACATGCCAGTGAGAAAAAGAAAATACTGTATACTTCCAGTCATAGTTTGAATTTAAGAAACAGAACAAATGAGCAAAGAGATTGATGCAGATATCAGGAAATAGTCCCTTCAATACAGAGATAAAACTGATAGTTACCAGGTGGGAGGAGTGTTGAGGATGGGTGACCTGTCAGATGGGGCTTAGGGAGTGCACTTGTCCTGATGAACACTGGGTGATGTATGAAAGTGTTCAATCAGCATGTTGGATACATGAAATGGGTGTTACATTGGATGTGACCTCTACTGCAATTCATTTTTTTGAATGTTCATAGAAGCTTTAGTTATAACAGCTAAAACTTGGAATCAGCCCAGATATCCTTCAGCCAATGAATGGTTAAACCAACAGTTTACATCTACACCATGGGATACAACTCAGCTATGAAAAGAAACAAATTATTGATACACACAACTTGGATGAACCTAGAGGGAATTATGCTGAGTGAAAAAAAGACAATCCCTAAGGTACATTGTGTATGATTCCAATTTTATAACATTTTTGACATGAAAATGTTATAAAGATTAGTGGTTTCCAAGAGTTAGGGAAGTCAGTGGTATTGTGGTGACTGACTATAAAAGGATTGCATGAGGGATACTTTCTATAGAACAGTTCTATGGCTTAGTTGTGGTGCTGATTACACAAATATACACATGTGTATAACTGAATAATACTTAATTACCACACACGTGCACACACACAGGAGTGTCTACTGCAATTCAAATAAAAATTTTAAAAAAGCACTAAATAAAACTGGAAATTTTATTCATTGTCCTATGTTTCATGCATAATTCAGGCAGTTTTTTTCTATTAAACAAAGGTGATAGTATTCAGGGATTCACTAATTACCACTTATGTGAAAATGAAATTTAATAATCTATAAAAAATGGAAATTCCGGACTTTATAATCTAACAATTGGTGTAGTGAAAAGTAGGATAAAATTAGATTATTCTGCAGCCAGGGTAGCTCAGCAGATTAGCACCGCCTTCAGCCCAGGGTGTGATCCTGGACACCCGGTATAGAGTCCCACTTCAGGTTACTTGCATGGAGCCTGCTTCTCCCTCTGCTGTGTCTCTGCCTCTGTGTTTGTGTTTGTGTGTGTGTGTGTGTGTGTGTGTGTGATGAATAAATAAATAAAATCCTTTTTAAAAAATGTAGATTATTAAGGCTACTTTAGCCCGGCTCCTTGCTGGGGCCCCTCCCCTTTGGATGCTGTTTTATTTATTTTTTTCCATCTTCTGACCTTGGTAGAAGCGTGAACTCTTCTCACTGTACAATTCCAGCTGTTTTCTCTTTAAATCTCAGGCCGAATTTGTAGGTGTTCAGGATGATTTGAAAGTGATCTAGGTAATTTGGTGGGGACAGGTGACTTAGAGACCCTACTCTTCTGCCATCTTGCCCTTCAGAATGTTTTATGACTTGGGAGTAGATGGCTTATTCTTAAATTTTTGCTTTGGGATATGCTTGTGCTTTAACTCCTGCCTAATTGTCCTGATGTTATTTGCTTCCTACATGAGGGATGAAGAGGATATACCTTGTAAACATTAACATATTATCTATATCTCTACTCAACTCAAGTATATCAATAACCATGGGAGCTCTTGCAAAGGCCCAGATGATATGCGACCAGCGGTAGGACTCTGGTTGGTTCCTGAGCCTCTGAGCCTGGAAGGGCTGACCCACATATCAGGTGTTGTGGAATCAATGAGGTTCTGTTGTAGGTGCTTCAGGGTGAAAATTTCCAGTGCATATGCCTAACAGTACTGTGCTTTACACCTCAAGAATTTTAAGATTCACTCTGTGTACTATTTCTAAAATAAATATAAAGTGGTTTAACTGACAGAAAATCTACCGTATATTTATAAAAGTCTTTTTTAAGGTTCCAGAATAATTTTATGATCATTCAAAATTCAGGAATAAAGAGAAATTTTGCCTCAAAGGACGTAGCCAAAGGAATCTAATTAAATAAGTCTCTCTTTTTGCATTTTATAATTTTATTAATAACAGATAAAGGACATTGGTTAACTAAACTATAGGGACTATCAGTGTGGTGTCCCATGGGCTAGACATCGATCCAAAGCTGCCCATCCTAGATCATCTGTGCCCACACCTCACGGGCAGCCGATTCAGGCATGGTCTCCCACAAGCTGCCTGCGTGGGGTCATACTGAAATCCTGGACCAGACTGGTTCACACGGGCTGCTGCTGGATCTGCAGGAGTCATGGACAAGTGTCAGCTGGCATTCCCATTCACCTCCCTTTCCTCTGTTGGAAACAATACTGAGCTTGGGGATGCCTGTTTACCAGGAGTGTACCCTGGTCTTCACCCCCTGACACCACCGATGCATCCCAGCACTGGCTCCTTGGGAGAATTATCAGACCAATGACAATCTCATTAGTGATTCACACTGAGAATGGTGGGGAACAAGTGTGGATACCATATCAAATTTTATCTTCAATGGAAGAGGATATTCACTTTCACTATCAGAACACAGATCAGAGGTTTATACCAGGGACAAGATCCCAGGAATTAGTCCTTCCAGGATAAGCAGGTCCCCTGAACTTACTGAGAGAGGCTACATTTCCCATCCAATAGAACCTATGGCAATGAAACACTTGGAGGGAAACAACTCAGAGGCTTGATGGCTTAACAAAAATGTCAGGGACCTAATGATTGCTGGGAAGAGACACTTTGTGGATGCCCCTGGGTCTAATCACATTCACACTGAGGATGGTCATGGGTTCTGGCAGACATCCCAGAGCCATGTTTGTAGGGATGGCTCCCTCTCTCTACTGAAAAGTGTCCTGCATCATCCCATCAGGCCTGCAGAGAACCAGGTGCACACCAGACTCAGGCACAATGACAAATTTAGGGACCTTTTTTTTGTTTATATGGCAAAGTCTCTCTCTGACTCATGGAGTTTTCCATCCATCCATGTACACGTATCTGAGTTCAGTTAGACACACAGAACCAGAAAGAGAGGTGGAGTTTATAGAGGAAAGTGGCTTCACCTGGTTATGAGGTTTCCCTGCCTAATTCACAGAGTGAAGCCACTCATGGATGTTGAGTCCTAAGTCCCCTGCATCTGGATACATGAGATGGACAGAAGGTGAATGTCATTCAATCCTCCAATGTCCAGATCGAAACTCGCCATCATGGTGGTAATATCAAGATCTCTGAAATTATCAACCATGACAATCCGTTGGGCCACAAAGTTATCAACCAAAGATTCAACAATGACCTAGATAAATACAGCCCATACTCAGACATGCAAATGTTCACCTTATTCTCACATGGCATTCACAGTGACACACATTGGCATCACCCTAAATGACAACCCATAACAGCAATGACCCAAGGCCAAATTTTACCTACATATAATAATTTATATCGCCCCAAATTTAATCATCTAACTCGTGTATCGTGATATTTGGCTACCTTCTTTTGGTGTAAATCCTTTTCTAGGAGGTGATAGATCTATGAATCTAACACACACACACACACACACACACACACACACAGGGATCCCTGGGTGGCGCAGCGGTTTGGCGCCTGCCTTTGGCCCAGGGCGCGATCCTGGAGACCCAGGATCGAATCCCACGTCAGGCTCCCGGTGCATGGAGCCTGCTTCTCCCTCTGCCTGTGTCTCTGTCTCTCTCTCTCTCTGTGACTATCATAAATAAATAAAATCTTAAAAAAATACACACACACACACAAACTGGAAACAGAGCTGCCCTGGCGGCCCAGTGGTTTAGCGTCGCCTTTAGCACAGGGTGATCCTGGAGTCCCCAGATCGAGTCCCACATGGGCTCCCTGCTTGGAGCCTACTTCTCCCTCTGCCTGTGTCTCTGTCTCCTCTCTGTGTGTGTCTATCATGAATAAATACGTCAAATCTTATAAAAACCTGGAAACACCAAACAAAATGCAAAAGCAAACAAAAAATAAATAAAAAAATAAAATAAAACACATTTACCTCCTTATGAACACAATTCCACACATACATAAAAATACAGGTGCTGACATTCTTGTTCCAGAGAAGGTAAAATATAAGTTCAGAAGGCATCGCCAACACTAAGCAATGAACATCCATTTGGGTAACATTCCATTAGGATCAAGGCTTGAGAATGTTCTGAATCTCAGACTCCAACTACTGCGCTGTTTTTTTTTTTTTAAATCTGGTTCAACCCTTCTTTTTCCTTGAAGTTGGTACATATTTGAGTCAGAGCACTTTATCTGCCTGTTTCAGTATCATTTGTGAGTCCAGAAAGCGTCTTTCATTTTCTTCTCACTTTTATCAAAGAAAAACAGCTTCTGTCTCTTAAATGTGCTAAGGAATACTTGACACAAGATTCCTGGACACCTCTGAATATAGTAAGGGTAGCTGGATATTTGTAGGCCAGGAGCAGAGTGAGGAGACAAAGATGGGAAATAAGTAAGGGGAGACATTCTCTGAACAGGAGGCTCCATGGTGCTCATGCTGCAAAGTTCTCTATGTTGATTGTGGATACAGGAGAAGGGAGGAAAACAGGTCCGTGAAGGTCTGCTGGGATCCTGGGATCCAACAGGTGCACTTGGACCATCAGAGGACCCTCACACTCACCAGAGAACACAAGATCTAGGGATTTCTTAATCCAGGGTAGGAGGTCAGTTGAACAGTCGTCTCCTCTTAGGGTCTTAGCATCATGCTCTGAAAACTTCTTCCATGACATAAACACTGTGAAGAGATTCTAAAAGCTATAAGGTTCCTCTTACACTGCTGGTGGGAGTGACATTGGTGTAGACACTGTGAAAACAGTATAGATATTCCTACTACAGTTAAAAATAGAACTACTGTATGATCAAATAGTTGTGGTACAGTGTATTTACCCCCCAAAATAAAACATTAATTCAAAGAGAAATTTGCATCCCTATATTTATAGGAGCTTTTTGTGCTATAGGCAAATAAGGGAAGCATTCCAACTGTCCATTACTGATGAAAGGATGCAGAGATGCGGGACATACACAAAAAAGAATGAATCCTTGCAATTTGCAGCAGAGTATGGAACTAGTGCGTGTAATGTTAACTAAGTCACAGCAAGACAAATACCGTATGACTCACTCATATGCAAAATTCAATTAAAAAACACAAATTAGCCAAGAGGAAAAATTTATTGAGACAAACCAGTTTCATCAATATGGAAACATACTGTTGGTTAGTAAAGGGGGCATGGGAGGGCCCGAGTGACATAGCAGATCCGGATAAGGGAGAACACTGGTCCTAAGGAGCCATGGGGGATGGATGGAAGTGTCATTACTATATTGTACACGCAATATCACATGGCGTATTAACTACAC
Organism: Canis lupus baileyi; assembly: GCF_048164855.1. Lineage (NCBI taxonomy): Eukaryota > Metazoa > Chordata > Mammalia > Carnivora > Canidae > Canis > Canis lupus. The sequence continues at coordinate 75,824,617 of NC_132846.1, forward strand.
GGGGGAACATGGTATATGAATTAGGATTACTTTGAATGTGTAGACTGCTCTGGGTAGCAGAGGCATCTTAAAAATATTTATTCTTCCATTTTATGGACATGGAATATTTTCCCTTTCTTTGTGTCTTCTTCAGTTACTTTGGCGAGCGTTCTACACAATTTATTGATGAGCCTGTGTGTTTTCCATTGCACATTCACTCTTGATTCTGGAGGTTTAGTTGATCATAGAGTTGATTGTCCATTTCTGGCTTCTCTACTCTGTTCGATTCATCTATGTGTTGTTTTGTGCAGGTACCAGGTTGTATTGATGATAACGACTAAGTAATACAGCTTGACCACCAACATTGTGATGCCCCCCTCCTGTGGTACTTTGATTTTTTCAACATTTTTCTACTTATACAGCGATTTTAGAAGTAAACTGAGGGAGACACAATGAGACAGAAAACCATTGCATGTTTATGTATTAGAAGAATAACTTTTGTTGGGACACCTGGGTTGCTCAGTGATTGAGTGTCTGCCTTTCGCTCTCGTCAAACTCAAGGTCCTTGTATGGATCCCACAATGGGCTTCCTGTGAGAAGGATCCCGCTTCTCCCTCTGACTATGTCTCTGCATCACTCTAGGTGTCTCTCATGAATAAGAAAGTTATGGGGATCCCTGGGTGGCGCAGCGGTTTGGCGCCTGCCTTTGGCCCAGGGCGGGATCCTGGAGACCTGGGATCGAATCCCATGTCGGGCTCCTGGTGCATGGACCCTGCTTCTCCCTCTGCCTGTGTCTCTGCCTCTCTCTCTCTCTCTCTGTGTGACTATCATAAATAAATAAAAATTTTAAAAAAGAAAGTTATGAAATAATTTTTAAACAGGAATATTTTAAAAATATATGCTACCCAGAACATTCTATGCAGTCAATGCAATTCTTATCAAAACATCATAGACTTTCTTCACAGATTTGAAACAGACATTCTTAACTTTTGTAGGCAGAGGCAAAGATACTAGTGACATATGAATCCAACGCTGATACTCTGCATTTTCAGACTGCATCTGTTGTGTAAAGAACTTTTTAAGCTCCCTCAGCCAGTCAAATAAATATTTGGTGGGATTCACCCTTTCTCCATTTCAATAGAGGAAAACCATCCTCCAAATCATGGTATGGAACAGGGCTCAGATGGCTCTGCAAACAACCTTTGTCATCTGCTCATTCATTCACTGACCCAAACCCAAACCCTGGCCTTAAATATCCACAAATGCAACATCGTATTGTCTAAGGACAGAAGTGCTGCCTTCTGTAGTCATTGTCTGGGTGTCATATTTTACATAGCTCATGCACATGGAAAATGAAATGCATCTCCCCTTAGTTATGTCTTATGTCTACTGAGCTATTAGATGAGGCAATGGAATCAGAAGAAAAACAGAGAATTTTTTCTTCTCCAACAAGGTGAATACCTACCCAGGGAAAGTAGGCAATAAAAAATTAATCAGTAGAGAGGAAGAAATATTATTCATTTCCATATGACATGATCTGCTAGGGGCAATGTCTACAAACTTTACAAATTCTAAGAATCAGTTAAGGATTTCAGGGAAAATTCAGGATATAAAATAAATACAGCTATGATTCCACACACTAACAAAAACTATCTATATATAAAATTAACAAAAATATCACGTTAACTTGCATCAAAAATAAAAATTTAGAAATAAAATAAAAAAATTATTTCTAAATAAAATTTAGAAATATATTTGAATAAAGGATAAAATACCATACTAAAAATGGCCTATTTTGATGAAAGACTTTTAAGAAAACAAACAGAAATGAAAAGATTACACCTCTCACAGATGAGAACTTGATATTTCCTGAGTGCCATCATCACAAAGTGATCTGCAAAGGTAATGCAATCCTTGCTATAAACTCATTAGAATCGAATTGTAGTCAAGAGCTGAAGATATAGGGCAGCCCTGGTGGCTCAGTGGTTTAGCGCCGCCTTCAGCCCAGGGCGTGATCCTGGAGACCAGGGATCGAGTCCCGCGTCGGGCTCCCTGCATGGGGCCTGCTTCTCCCTCTGCCTGTGTCTGCCTCTCTTTCTCTCTGTGTCTCTCATGAATAAATAAATAAAATCTTTAAAAAAAAGAGCTGAAGATATAGTCAGAGGACATGCAAATATGGCCCTCCCTCCATTTATTAAGCACCCCAGCCCCGACCTTGAGCTGGGAGAGTAGCCCAAGCCCCAGTATCCCCAGGTGACCATATTCAGTGATCAGGACGGAACACAGACACTCACCATGGAGTCCGTGCTATCCTGGGTTTCCTCATCACTATTTTAAAAGGTAATTTGGGGATCCCTGGGTGGCGCAGCGGTTTAGCGCCTGCCTTTGGCCCAGGGCGCGATCCTGGAGACCCGGGATCGAATCCCACGTCAGCCTCCCGGGGCATGGAGCCTGCTTCTCCCTCTGCCTATGTCTCGGCCTCTCTCTCTCTCTCTCTCTCTCTGTGTGACTATTATAAATAAATGAAAAAAAGGTAATTCATGAAGAATAAGAGACCTTTAGTATGTGAGTGGAGGTGAATGAGAGAAACAGAAGATGTGGGATAATTTTATGACCAGGATGCCTTGTGTCTGCAGGTGTCCAGGGTGAAGTGCAGCTTGTGGAGTCTGGGGGAGAGCTGGTGAAGCCTGGGGGTTCCCTGAGACTATCCTGTGTGGCCTCTGGATTCACCTTCAGTAGCTACTACATGCACTGGGTCTGCAGGCTCCAGGGAAGGGGCTGCAGTGGGTTGCAAGAATTAGGAGTGATGGAAGTAGCACAAGCTACCCAGACGCTGTGAAGGGCAGATTCACCATCTCCAGAGACAATTCCAAGAACACTCTGTATCTGCAGATGAACAGCCTGAGAGCTGATGATACGGCCCTATATTACTGTGCAAGGGACAGAGTGATGGGACCTCAGTGTAAGCCCAGACACAAACCTCCCTGTAGAAGGGGATCGGGACTACCAGGGGGTGCACACTACTCAACACTTCTGTCTTGAAGGCTCAGGAGCAGGTGCATATTGAGGTTATCAGCAGATTTCCTTTCAGGGTCTGGGCTTCCTCTCCAAGGAGTAGTTTTCCCCACGGAGTCTCTCTGGACATAGGATTTTGTGTTAAAGTATTCATTCTCTATCTTAGAAACTTGGGAAATCAACTCTAGCATCTGCATACTTTATTAAACAACTCTACTACTTTCACTTCTTGAACTTAAATTTCCCTGACCTGGACTATAAATCAATTACAAATACCTCCATACTCATCAACTGAACATTTTCCTGAATCATAACAGCACTCCCTGTGCACCAGGGAGGAAGACACAAAGAGATGGAAAAATATTCCATGCTCATGGATTAGAAGATTTAGTATTGTGAAAATGTCAATGTTACCCAGGGCAATTTACGCAGTCAATGAAATTCCTATCAAATACCATGGACTTTTTTCAGACAGGTGGAACAAATCATCTTAAGATTTGTGTGGAATCAGAAAAGACTCCAAAAACCCAGGGGAATACTGAAAAAGAATGCCAGAGCCAGGGCATCACAATGTCGGATTTCATGTGGCACTACAAATCTGTGATCCTGAATACAGTGCGTTACTGGCACAAAAACAGACACATAGATCAATGGAACAGAATAGAAGACCCAGAAATGGGCTTTAAACTCCATGGTCAACTCTTATCTGACAAAGCTGGTAAGACTCTCCAGTGGAAAAAGGACAGTGTCTTCCATAAATGGTGCTGGGAAAATTGGACAGCCACGTGCAGAAGAATGAAACTAGACCATTCTCTTACACAGTACAAAAAGATAAAATCTTTTATCTTTTTGTACAGAAGACACATGGAGAATGTCTTCCTCAATAGGGAAAAGTTGAGAGCTTTTCTCTTAAGATCAGGAACAGGACAAGGATACCCTCCATCACCACTGTTCTTCACAATTGTGGTAGAAGGCGTAACCTTGTCAATCAGACAGCAAACAGAAGGAAATTTCCTCCAACTGAGCAAAGAAAAAAATCAAACTTTCACTCTTCACAGGTAAGTTATTTTAAGTTCAAATCCCAAAGATTCCTTTGAAAAAATTTCTAGAACTGACACCAGAGTTCAACAAGATCGGAGCATGTAAAATGAATACAAGGAAGTCAATGGCTTTTCTATATAGTGCAAATGAAATAGTTTAAAGAAAAACAAGGACTGGATGCAATTTATAATTGCACCAGAAATCATCAGATAATGAGGGAAAATCCTAACCAAAGAGGGATGGATGTACAGTCTAAATATTACAGAACACTTATGAAAGACAGTATGGAAGACACAAGTAGATAGAAAATATATATTCTCATATTAGAAGAATAAATATTGAAAAAATAACTATGCTACCAAGAGCAAGTTATCCTTTCAAAGCCAGGTTTATAAAATATCACCAGCATTTGTCGCAGAGCTTGAGCAAACGATCTAAAAACCTTTAGGGAACCACAAAGACCTCCACTAACCAAAGCAATCCTGAAAAAGTAAAGCAAGGCTGGAGACATCCTGATTCTGGTTGCAAGATAAATTATGACGTTGTGATCACCAGAACAGTATGGCGCTCTAAAAAATACAGACTTATAGACAAATAGAAAACTTTAAGAACCCAGAAATGGACCCAGAATAGTATGGTCAAAAAATCTTGACCAAGCAGGAAAGAATATCCAATGAATAAAAAGAAAATATCTTCAATAAATGCCGTTGGCAATATTGGAGAGCCACATGCAGAAGAAAGAAAGTGGACACTTGTTTTACGTCATTCACAAAAATGAACTCAAAGTTCACGAAAAACCTAAATGTGAGTCAGGAAACCATCAGAATCCTCAGGATAACACAGGCAGCACATTTTCTACCTCAGCTGCAACCACTTCTAGACGTGCCTCCAGAAGCAAGGGAAAACAAAGGAAAATGAACTATGGCGACTTCATCAAGGAAAGAGCATTTTCACAGGAAAGGAATCACTCAAAGTAACTAAAAGGCCACCTAGAGAATGCGAGAAGATATTTGGAATTGTCTTATCAGATTAAAGACTCGAATCCAAATCTAAAATGAACTTATCAATCTCAACACACACCAAAGATATATATCTCCAATCAGAATTAGGCAGAAGTTGTGAACAGACTTCCTGTCCTTTGTGAGGTCCCGCACCACACCATATACTAGGGAGCTGATCCACATGCAAAAAGAAATTCATTTGCTCTCCTAGTTCTGCTATATATCAGAAAAAATATTAGAGTAATGAATCTGACAAATAACAAGGAAAATATTTATGCACCTAAATCTAAGATTACCCTTGAAATTAGGCAATAATAAAATAAAAGATATTAAAATCAGTCAACAGGAAGTTAAATAATTTGCATATACATAGTCAATGAGGAAAATTATTTCAAAAAACAATTACAAGTAACTAATGAGCTCAAACAAAATTCAGGAAATAAAATCAACATAGACAATAAAGTTAAATCTTACACACTAACAACACATTTTCTGTATCAAATTTACAAAACAATCACCTTTATACTGGTACCAAAAATAAATATTTATGATTAAACTTCATTAAGCAGAGAAAATACTGTTTAAAAATGACCTATACTAAAGAAAGACCTTTAAAAAGGAACAGAAATGCAAAGATTAATACATTGATGGATTAGAACATCATAAACCCACTGTGAAACCAAAAGAAACTGATCTGGGGTTGTGAAGCAATCTTTGTATATAACTTATTTTTTTAAATTTTTAAAAAAATTTTTATTTATTTATGATAGTCACAGAGAGAGAGAGAGAGAGAGAGAGAGAGAGAGAGGCAGAGACATAGGCCGAGGGAGAAGCAGGCTCCATGCACCGGGAACCCGATATGGGATTCGATCTCGGGTCTCCAGGATCGCTCCCTGGGCCAAAGGCAGGTGCCAAACTGCTGCGCTACCCAGGGATCCCTGTATGTAACTTATTAAGAATTGAATCTAAGTTGGTAGGTGACTATGTAGACAGGGACATGCAAATAGGGACCTCCCTCCACTGATTAAACAAGCTAAGCCCCGACCCTGAAGCTGGAGGAGCTCCAGCCCCAGGATCCCCAGGTGACCCCATTCAGTGCTCAGGACACAACACAGACAAACGACCATGGAGTCTGTGCTCTGCTGGGTTTTCCTTGTCGTTATTTTAAGGTAATTCATGGAGAACAACGGACATTCAGTCTGTGAGTTGAGGTGAGAGAAACAGGATGTGGGAGTTTCCTGACCAGGATGTCTTGTGTCTGCAGGTGTCCAGGGTGAGGTGCAGCTGGTGGAATCTGGGGGAGACCTGGTGAAGCCTGGGGGATCCCTGAGACTCTCCTGTGTGGCCTCTGGATTCACCTTCAGTAGCTACTATATGGAATGGGTCTGCCAGGCTCCAGGGAGGGGCTGAAGTGGGTCGCACGGATTAGCAGTGACGGAAGTAGCACATACTACGCAGACGCTGTGAAGGGCCGATTCACCATCTCCAGAGACAATGCCAAGACGGCCGTGTATTACTGTGCGAAGGACACAGTGAGGTGACCTAAGTGTGAGCCCAGACACAAACCTCCCTGTAGAAGGGGATCGGGATGACCACGGGGTGCACACTACTCAACACTTCTGTCTTGAAGGCCCAGGAGCAGGTGCAGATGGAGGCTCTGGGCAGATTTCCTGTCAGGGTCTGGGCTTCCTCTCCAAGGAGCAGTTTCCCCAAGAGAGTCTCTCTGGGCACAGGATTCTGTGCTTACATATTCAGTCTCTAACTTACAAACTTTGTTGTCATAGAAAGAGAAATATTCCAAAAATGGCAGTGGCTCTTGTTTTGCTTATTCCTTATTCAGTTTCTGATTTGGAAAGTTGGTTGGTTTTAGTCAACAACTCTTCTTATATGCTCAAGGACAAATCTGCTTAAAATTTCTTAGTACTGTCCATAAAAACCAGTTTATTACCCATATCTCCGTTTACCACAACTTCTCCTTTATAAGAGTCCCAGCTGTGTACATGGAATATGAAACAACCACCCAGCTCACGGTGCAATGATTTTATTTTATTTCGTATATTTTTATTGGATTTCAATTTGCCATAATATACCATAACACCCAGTGCTTATCTGGCCAAGTGCCGCCCTCACTGCGTGTCACCCAGTCACCCCAACCCTCCGCCGACCTCCCCTTCCACTACCCCTTGTTCATTTCCCAGAGTAAGGATTCTCTCATGTTCTGTCTGCTTCCCTGACATTTCCCACTCATTTTCCTTCCTTTCTTCTTTATTCCCTTTCTCGATTTTTTACATTCCCTGAATAAATGCGACCATATGTTTGTCATTTTCCCATTGGCTTACTTCACTCAGCATAATACCCTCCAGTTCCATCCATGTTGTTGCAAAGGGTGGGTATTCCTCGTTTCTTTTTTTTTAATTTTTATTTATTTATGATAGTCACAGAGAGAGAGAGAGAATGAGGCAGAGACACAGGCAGAGGGAGAAGCAGGCTCCATGCACCGGGAGCCCGACGTGGGACTCGATCCCGGGTCTCCAGGATCGCGCCCCGGGCCAAAGGCAGGCGCCAAACCGCTGCGCCACCCAGGGATCCCATATTCCTCGTTTCTAATATGCAAAGATGTCACTACAAAGGGCTTGAAAATCAAATGGAGAGAAGACGGAGTGTAGGTGTGACTTCAGTCTTGAACCACTCTCACAGAATCAATATCAGTGTGAATCTGGGAAAGCAAGGGACCCCAAGAAGTACATTGTGAGGATGTGTAGTCTGAAGAGCCCCCAAACACACACAGACACGAGAGTACCAACCTTTATCACCTTCATCATCGTGTCTGTTGAGAGCAGGGCAGGCCTCTCAGCATGTCATAAATGCTTGGATTTTGGAAGGACACTGGCTCATGGTGTGGGTTGTGGGGCAGTGGTAGGGACGCGGTCCCCCTCCAGGAGGGGCTTGTGTGGAGTCAGTGTCCCACCTGCATCAAAGGAGGGAATTCAATAGTTCCTTCTGGATTTCCCATGGGTGGGGCAGGAGGAGAAGAGGGAGGACTGGTGATCACAGGTGCCAGCAGGTGACACTCAAAGATACCATGTGATGACAAATTAAACTATTATGAAAACTGAGAGAACAAAGGTGGAGGAGGACTTTCCACCTGCAGGGAATAACTCATGGATCCTTCAGATGCTGATATCAACTCACTCTGTGTGACCTTTACATCCCTGTTTTGTAACCTAATGTCCATGTGATGGGAGGATGAGGTCAGGCCTTAGGGTAGCACTTAGATCAGGAGGTGCAGCCTTCTGATGGGACCAGGGACCTTATACACTAGGACTAGGAAAGCTCCCAGCCTCTGGGCCCCATATGAGGTGACAGGGAAAGGACGGGCTAGGACGTGGGTTCTCTCCAGATACCACATCTGCCTGCACCTGGACCTCAGACATCCCAGGTTATGACAAAATAGAGCAGGAAACCCACACCTGAACTCACTGTCCTCAGCCACCATCATGCTCCTGTCCTTAGTTGCTGTGCATCACGTTTGTGCCACACATTCTTCCTACAACCCTGGGGTTCGTGAGACCCATTAGTATCCTGGGATTCCTCCCTCTTTCCCACCTGTGCACTTTCAAGGCAGCACATCCCCATGGAAGCGGACATCAAAAGATTCAGATTTTCCTCTCTGCTGCTCATACTACTCTGCAGAATATTCTGGATCAGCCTCCCTCCTGTCATCATTGCCACAGCTATATGTTATGACAACATCCACACCCCCTATGTCCAAAAGATGGTCGATTTTCTACATGTCGACTTGCAGTTTTTGTTCTCCCAGACCTCTGATTTCATCAGGAATCAGAATGATTGCATAACTACCTATCATGTTCCAGTTATGAGAGAACCTCAAGGACCCTGATCCAGAATCTTAACTCCTCCCTCCCAATGCTGTTATAGCAATGACCATGTGGGGCATGAATTACAAAATGATGAGATCTGGCTATTTCCATGTTGTGAAAATGATTCAGTTATGTAATGACATTGCTGAGGATCTATTGAAAAATAACTTTCTTGAACTTTGAGCGTATCTCTAAATGTAGTGCTAAAACATGGTAACACCTGCCTTGCCCGTTACTTTTTAAAATTTTTTTGATTTATTTTTTAATTGAAGTTCAATTTTCCAACATATAGTCAGTGCTCATCCTACCAAGTGCCTCCCTCAGTGCCTGTCACCCAGTCAACCCCACCCCCTGCCCACGTCCCCTTCCACTACCCCTTGCTCATTTTGTTAAGGGTCTCTCATATTTTATCACATTCAGTGATATTTCCCACTCATTTTCTCTCCTTTTCCTTTTATTCCCTTTCACTATTTTTATATTCCCCAAATGAATGAGACCATATAATGTTTGTCCTTTTCCGATTGACTTATTTCACACAGCATAATACCCTCCTGGTCCATCCATGTCAAAGCAAAAGGTGGTTATTTGTCATTTCTAATGGCTGAGTAATATTCCATTGTGTACAGAGACCACATCTTCTTTATCCATTCATCTGTCATTGATTGTCTGTTACTTTTGCTTGCTTTATAACCAATACCAGTGCTGGAGAGAAGATGGCAGAGAGATGTTTTCATCTGGATTTTGTTTTCTTCGACTCTGGGAAAAAAGGCAAACATATCTTAAATTTGACTAAACATTATTTTCGGACTACATGGCTCACTACCAAATAGATGCCCTTCCAAGTAGGCCACTAGCTAGAGTACAATGTGAAGAAAAATAAAGAGCATCCAGTTGTTTTCTATGAGACCAGGATCTGAATGTGGAGCATGTGTTCTCTCGGAACAACACAGTCCCTACTTTCAGAGCCACACCATCAGTAACCTCGTGTTGTTGTGTTTTGGCGCAGAGTCCCTGATTCCTCAGAGCCAGGTCTCCAACTGCACGTCAGGTTTTAAGGGAAACAGAAATTGTGCCTGGATCTGGAAGTCTCAGATATGTTGAAAGGGAAATATGAGGCACTGGAGATGTAGATTTTGCAGGAAAGATGAGGAAAATAAGCGGGAAAGAAGTGTTGGTCATATCAACTCTAAAGAAGAAGGATTTGTACACTTTCTGAAATGCACTAATGGCAGTTAGAGAACAAAATTTGGAGTTTCACTACTGAAAATGTGTTAACACTGACTGCATGCTTTGCTTAGAGGTCTTAAAATTGTAGTCTTGACATTCAGGTAATTTTGCCATGTTAAATACATGGTTTATATTCGTTACTCAAAATAAGTATTATACACTTCTAGGCCTTTAGGGAATTGATTTTTATCCACAGAGAGTAAAGATCTTTGCACCACACTGATTTTAAAAGAAACACACAATGTGTTTCTGAAAGTCTGTGTTAGTTAAAATTCCTCCCAAAATGATAAAAAACAAAAACAAAAAAAGCCCGAACAAACAAAAAACATCCTCTCCTATTTCATTTTTTCTTTTTCTTAACAATAACTTTGGCCATTTTTTTCAGTTCATTATGTCTGTATACTAATTTTTTTCAGCCTTTTACCTCTTAAGCATACTAGTAGAGCATGCTTCCAGTATCTGATGGCTCTGACAGCAGAATGAGTATTAATACAGAATAACCCTCTCTACCTTTTGACAGTAAAGACGGACTAATCTGCCTAGCAGCTTGCTTTGCCTTCTGACATGCTCACTACCAATCATGCTCACCCTTCTTTTCCAGATCCACTTCCTCATGATACTATCTTCTGACTGGGCTTACTTAAAGGATGCAAGCAAAATGCAGGCTTACCAGGATATCAAAGCAAAGGAAGAACAGGAACTGAAAGATATCCAGTCTAGGTGAAAAGAACAACTCAATTCTTACACATAAATGTTTGCCAGAGTGTTACGGCTGACGAGTTTGCAGCTCTGAGTAGTCATCAGACAGCTGCTCTGCAGTACATATGTGTACCCCACCAAAGAAACATATGTAGAAGTAAAAACACTTCACTGTCTGTCTCAAGCTGCGGGGATGTATTTCTAGGAAAACATTCCTGTAGGTAAATCTTTTTCTATAAAGCAGATATTGGAGGTTTCATGTTCGCCATTTTAAAAGGCAACACTTTGACAAAATGATTGTTAATCTTTCTGAAATTTGTGGCATATTCACGTTTATTGGTAGAGCGATCCTACCAAGAGGAGTGCTGAGAATATGGCATACTCCTTGAGAGGGACTAAGGATGTGCCAGCATCAAGGAATTTGACCATCAATTCACATATGCCATCCGTCCTCAAGTAAATTGATCTATCTAAGGAATAAAATGGAATGGGGGTGAGGGTTCCATTTCTGAAAGCTGACATTTATTAAACTTTGGCTCAAGGTCATGTGATTCTTAACAATTGGCTTTTTAAAAAAAATTTTTTTATTAATTTATTTTTTTTTATTGGTGTTCAATTTACTAACATACAGAATAACACCCAGTGCCCGTCACCCATTCACTCCCACCCCCCGCCCTCCTCCCCTTCTACCACCCCTAGTTCGTTTCCCAGAGTTAGCAGTCTTTACGTTCTGTCTCCCTTTCTGATATTTCCCACACATTTCTTCTCCCTTCCCTTATTGGCTTTTTAAAAAAATTAACTGACTTCTCTATTCTTTAATTCCAGGACACATTAGTCTCCTGATCCAATCAGAAATTTATTTTTCAATAATGCTAAAAGAATATAGTATAAATATACTATACCTACCATTGAAGACGCTGGATTCTGACTCATTGACAAGCTTTCCAAAAAAATTCATAATAGATTTCCTTGAATAAAATGCCCCAGTTGTCATTCTTCATCCTGGGAAATAAATGTCAGCTCTGCCTTAATAAGTATTTGATTCAGATTTCTAAGAACTTATTATACAACAGAAGACCCAAAATAATTCATAGACTTTTGTTCCACAAATGTTTTTCTTAATTAAGAAGTGTTACCTTATTAAAATGACCACCATTCTAAACCATTTTTATGTGGTCTGAATAGCAAGTTTACAGTTTCATACCAACTATCTAAAAACCTCATTTACAAATGGACCACAGACCTCCTCCTACTTTTATAGACTTGAATACTTAAGTAATTTAAATTAGAATAGGTATTTATTTATTTTTAATTTATTTTTTATTGGTGTTTAATTCATTTTTAAATTGAAAACTTTCCTGGAATAATACAAGTTCAATGTTCAGCAAAAAACACCTGCTTGTGTTTAAGCCATTTTCAAAAGAAACTTGCCTTCTAAATCATTGTGTTCCAGCACATTAAGTGATTATAAGTATTGGGTATTAGTGATGGTAAACTGTGTTGTTCTTTATGAAATGTTACATATAGCTGTTGGGTGCATCAGTGCTTTTTAAAAGGGGCTGCATAATATAGGGTTAATAATGCATATTCATGTTAACAATTAACTTGCAGTTTCACAGTTTCCTGGATTTTAAACCATATACATGTGCAGAAATGTATTAAAATGAAAGGAAGTATACCTTTATCAAGATGCTATTTAAATTGAACATCAAGTATAATATTTCATTTGGATTTTTTTTGTTCTTGTTAATGCCTAAAAATGCCTATTTGGATCTTCACCTTTTTTTAATTGGGAGAAGTTCTCTTCTGTGTAGAACAGTTGTTCCAAAATAGCTTGTTTTGTTTTCCTGTTGCATGACAGACTTAAATATTTTTTCTAGCAGTGGAGGTGCTGTTAGAGTCCAGTTTTCTAGAAGAGGCAGTGTCTCAAGCCTAATTTTAATTTTCTAATTATTGTAGCTATTACCAGGAATTTCTGAAAGTTTTGTTTAAGTAGTCTAATATTTTCTATGTAAAGGACATTACATTTTGCTATGTATAAATTTTTGTAACCTAACAATGAATTAATATTTTCTATAAATGCCAAGGGTTTCCTGTAGTTCTATTCAAGTGTTACAATAAGTATTTGTAGATAATAGTCAAAAAATAATAGAAAAGACAAAGAGGGATGCCTGGGTGGCTCAGAGATTTAGTTCCTGCGTTCTGCCAAGGACGTGACCTGGAGTCACAGGATCAAGTCCCACGTCAGGCTCCTTGCATGGAGCCTGTTCACTCTCTGCTTATGTCTCTAACACTTTCTCTGTCTCTGTGTCTGTCTCTCTCTCTCTCTCTTGCTCTCATTCTGTCACTTATGAATAAATAAATAAAATCTTTATAAAATATTAGAAAAGGCAAGATGTATGTGGTCCTCTAACTAGATGCAGAGAACTCATAGGAAAAATTACAGCAGGCATTCCTGATTAAAACTCTTCAAAGTAGAGGATAGAGGGAACATACTTCAATATCTTAAAGGCCATCTATGGAAAGTTCACAGTGAATCTCATACTCAATGGGGATTCAAAGACCTTGTCCCTAAACTCAGGAAGACAGCACGGATGCAGGCCCTCACCGATTCTGCTCACAAAAGAAATAGAATTCCTAGCATCAACAATCAGACAACAAACTAAAAGGCATTCGAAATGGAAAAGATTAATTCAATCTCTCCCTCTTTGCAGAGTACATGATATTTTTATATAACCCACAAGAGATATCACCTGAAATTTCTAGAAAGGATGTAGCAACTTAGGGACATGGCAGGAGACAAACCAAGGCTAGAAGGCAGCTGCATTTCTACACACTAACAATGATACTGATAACAAAGAAATTAGGGTATTTTAAACTCATTTACATTGGCTCCAACCATAAGATAACTAGGAATAGACCTAACCAATGAGGTAAAGATCTGTACTTTAAATCTAGAGAACACGTATGAAAGAAATGAATGAAGACACAAACAGATGGAGAAACATTCTATGCTCAAGGATCAGAAGAATAAACATTGTGAAAATGTCTATGCTACTCAGGGCAATATAGACACTGAATGCAATTCCTATCAAAATACCACGAGCTTTCTTCCCAGTGATGGAACAAACAATCCTAAGATATCTATAAAATCTGAAAAGAACTCCAATAGCCAGAGTAAGGTTGAGAAAGAAAACCAAAGCTGGTTTCAAGCTGTACAGCAAAGCTGTGATCATTAAGATGGTGTGGTACTGGCAAAAGAACATACACACAGTTCAATACATCAGAATATAGAACCCAGAAGTGGACCATCAAACATATGGTCTATAATCTATAAAATAGGAAAGAATGTCCCCTGGGAAAATAAAACAGTCTAAAAAATAATTGGCATGGGTAGAATTGAATGACACATGTAGAATTAAAGTAGACCATTATCTTATACCAGGCAAAAAGATAAAGTCAAAATGGTTAAAAGATCTAAATATGAGAGAACAATCCACCAAAATCTCTAGGAGGAGAAGAGAGAGAACAACGTTTTGGAACTTAGCCACAGCAATTTCTTGCAAGGCATATGTATAATGACCAGGGAATCAAAAGCAAAAATGCATTTTGGGAGTTCCATAAAAAAAAAATGTTCTGCAGAACAAAGGAAACTGTCAACAAACCTAAAACACAACATACAGAAGGGTAGATTATATTAGTAAATGACAAATCAAAGAACTTGTAACCAACATCTATAAAGAACTTAAACTCAACACACAAGAAACAAGGAATCTAGTCAAGAAATGGGGAGAAAACATGAATGGAAATTTCTCCAAATAAAACCTACTTGTGGCCAACAAGTCCATGAAAATAATGCTCCACATCACTTTCTATCAGGGAAAAGCACATCCAAACACATACAGCTGGCACTTCACACCTCAGAGAATAGGAAAATTAATAAGAAAGAAAACAACAAATGGAGAGGATGTGGAGAAAGGGGAATCATCTTACACTGTTGGTGGGAATGTGAACTGGTGCAGCCACTCTGGAAAAGTGTGTGGGGTTCCTCAAAGAGTTAAAAACAGATTTGCCTATGACCCAGCAATTGCACTGTCAGGGATTTATCCCAAAGATACAGATGCAGTGAAATGGCAGGACACCTGCAACTCGATGTTTATAGCAGCCATGTCCACAAGAGCCAAATTCTCAGAGAAGCCATGATGACCTTTGTCAGATGAATTGATAAACATGATACGGTTTATATATACAAAGGGATATTTCTCCATCATTGGAAAGGATCAGTAAGTACCATTTTCATCAACATGTATGGAACTATGGGGTATTATGCCAATTAAATAAGTCAGAGTACAATCATCATAGATTCACTCATATGTGGAATATAAGAAATAGTGAATGGGATCATAATGGAAGGAGGGGAAATGTGTGGGAATAAATCAGAGAGGAAGACAAACCATGAGTGATTCCTATCTCTGGGACTTGCAAAAGGGTAGCAGAAGGGGAGGTGTATGGTAGGACATGGTACCTGGGTGATGGACACTAAGTAAGGCACACGATGAGATGAGCACTTGGTGTTACTATATGCTTGCAGATTGAACTTAAATAAAATATATAATAAATAAATTAAAAATAAATTATTAATGAGAGAGAACATTATGAGCAATAACATGCCAACAAATTCAGCAATCTGGAAGAAATGAATGTCTTCCTATAAATGAAGAAACACCCAAATCTGAAACAGGAATGAATAGAAAACTGTACAGACCCAAAACCAAGAAATGAAAATCAAACATATTTAAATTCTTCTAACAATCAAAAGTCCTGGACAGATGACTGCCCATGGGAATGCAACAAGCATTTAAAAAGAATTAATACCTACCTATCCTGAAAATGTTCCAAAAAATAGAAATTAAAGGAGACTTCTAAGTTCATTTTCTGAGGGTATCATTTCTTTGATATCAAAAGCAGACAAAGATCTAACTGAAAAGGAGAATTACAGACTTGATGGATATGGATGCAAAATTGTCACAAAGATCCTAAGAAACAGGATCCAACAGTACATTAACAGCATAATTCACCAGGACCAAATGGGCTTAAATTTTGGTCTGCAAGGGTGGTTCAGCATCTGCAAATCAAACAATGGGATTTGAGTCACTAATAAAAGGACCATTTTGTCCTCTCAACTGATGCCCACAAATTTTCAAGAAAGAGATTATACTTTCTGTTAAGTTTTTTAGTAACTAGATGGAAATGAGACCGCCAAGGCAAGCGAGGGTCCAAGAACAGATTTTATTGCAATCACCCTCGGGCGAGGTTCCACGACTCACAGGGGAAAGAGAGTGAGTCAAGGAAGTCACGCCAAGACAAGGTGGTAGGGGGTTTACATAACGTTGTAAGGCACAACGGTTTCCTATTGGTTGGCTCATATGCAAAGGAAGGATTGCAATCCAACCAGTCAGAGTGACCCTCACTATGCAAAGGAAGGATTGCAATTCGACCAGTCAAAAGTGACTTCCTCCTCTGGGGTTTGAAGGGCATTGGGTTCGGTTGGGGAAGTCCAAAGGAGAGGTGTAAGGGTCTGCTCAAGCTGTCGTCCCAAGTGGAGGTGGTGACAGGAACCTCAGCCATTTTGGCGTATCCACCATCTTGAGGAGTTTCCCTTCCCGCCTGGCCCCAACATTCCGACCTTTTGTTTTATATAATGGTGTCGGGGGCGTCGACTCTGCTCTGGCTACTTCCTGCTGACGGTGGGGTGTCGTTGTAGGGGTAGTCGGATGTGGGCAAGCGAGAGTATGGGTGAAGTAAAAGTTGTTTGACAGATACCCGGGTGAGTTCTTGCAGGCATTCCAGTCTTGGGGTACCGGCTGCAAGGGGATCGGCTGGTTTGAGAAAGTTCAGACATCCAAAAGGTTCCTTCGGCATGTCTTGAAGTACAGGTGATGGGTGTCTTCCCTGAGTAACAAGTTCTGGGCATGTGGGTATAAGATGAAAAGTAGCGCGAGGTACCGCTGCCTTTCATGCAATCACATTCTACCGCTTAGATCGGGGGGCTCAGGAGAAGTATGAGAAGGGGCCCTAGCCAGGCGGAGTTTGGTGGGTCCCACCATCTGGGAGGCCCATTCGATACCTGTGGGTGCCCGTTTAAGGTTGTTGATGTGCACCAATGCCGTATGTCCCAGCAATTTTGCCGCGGTTGGGGTGGTGAGGATGACCGTGTGAGGTCCGGTCCATCGGGTCTGCAGGGAGCCTGGCTGCAGATTTCTGAGAAGGACCTGGTCCCCTGGGGATAAGTCTCGTGGAGAGGCTTCCTCGGAGGCATTGTCAGTCGGGGCCGGAATGACAGCATCGGCAAGGGCTCTCACGAGGGCCCGGAGGAGGGTAAGGTAAGGCAGATAGGATAAAAGAGGTGGAGGAACGGCCGGGAGGTTGTGGTTGATAAGGAAGGGCCGACCGTACAGTAACTCAAAGGGACTCAAACCTGATGGTCCTCGGGGGGACGCCTGGAGTCTGGTAAGAGCTATAGGTAACAGTGTGGGCCACGACAGGTGAGTCTCCAGGGTAGGTTTAGTGAGTTGAGCCTTAAGTAGCCCGTTGGCCCTTTCCACCTTACCCGAAGACTGAGGGTGGTAGGGGATGTGCAGCTTCCAGGTAATGTTGAGGCTCTCGGCCACCTGTTGGGTCACACTGGAGATAAATGCCGGCCCGTTGTCTGACTGTAGGGTCCGGGGTAACCCAAACCTCGGGATGATGTGCTCGATGAGGATTGTGGCCACCACATCTGCAGTCTCTCTGGCTGTGGGGTATGCCTCAATCTATCCTGTAAAAGTATCAACCAAAGTCAGTAGATAACGAAAGGCTTTATGGCGGGGCATGTGAGTGAAGTCCAGCTGCCAGTCTTCACCGGGCTGATGGCCTTGGAGCTGATGGTTAGGCCCTGGCCTGCGGATTCCTCCCTGTGCATTTACGGCCGAGCAGGTTTTACAAGCCCTATGGACAGCCTCAATCACCTTAGGTAGGGATGGATAGTAAAACAGGGGCTGGAGAAACTGGTTCAGTGCCCTTGGGCCAATATGGAGAGATTGGTGGATATCAGTAATTAGGGTATGGGCCAGGTTTTCTGGGAGGGCAATCTTCCCTCGGATGTAAATCCATCCTTTACCTTCTGCCTTTCCTCCCAGGGCCTGGAGGGCTTGAGTTTCCTTTATAGAGTAGGAAGGTCGATGAGGGGTATTAAGGAAGAGGATGGGAGATATTGGGTTACTTAAGGCCGTTTCCCTGGCCACTGAGTCGGCCTTATTATTTCCTATGGAGACCATGTCTTTAGAAGTCTGATGGCCCCTACAGTGAACGATTGCAACCTCAGTGGGCAGACTAAGGGCCTCAAGCAATTTGGCAATGAGAGGTCCATTTACTATAGGCGTCCCCTTGGTGGTTAAAAATCCCCGCTTCTGCCAGAGGACGGAATGAGTATGAGCGATGAGATAGGCATATTTTGAGTCGGTGTAGATGGTGACTTGTTGTCCCTTAGATAGATGTAGAGCCCTGGTGAGAGCTATAAGTCCAGCCTTTTGGGAAGTAGTCCCAATTGGGAGGGGGACTGTCCCCACTACTGTCTCTGGGGTGACTACAGCATAGGCGGCGTGTCTCTGACCATCCGCAGCCAGGAAGGAGCTGCCATCTACAAAGAGTATACGGTCAGGGTTGGATAATGGCTGATCAGAGAGTCCAGGGTGGGGAGAGGTGAGATCCTCTATGAGCTGCGGGCAGGAGTGAGTGGGTTCAGAGGTAGGTGAAGGTGTAGGCAACAGAGTTGCAGGATTTAAGCGGGGAAAGGTAGAGAGGGAGATTTGAGGGTTTTCGATGAATAGCAGATGGAAGAGTTGGAGACGAGAGGGGGTTAGGTGGGCCAGGGATCGGTGGCTAAGAAGATCCCTAAGACGATGGGGGGGAGTAAACCACGAGGGGTTGTCCCAAAGTCAATTTGAGAGCCTCCTTAGTTAAGGAGGCAGCAGCTGCGAGCGCCCTAAGGCAGGGCTGCCATCCGCGGGCAGTGCTGTCTAGCTGCTTAGATAGATAGGCTATAATCCGGTAAGTAGGTCCAACCAGTTGGGCCAAAAGGCCAGTAGCTGAACCCGACCGCTCATCAGTGTAAAGGTGGAATGGTTTTGAAGGGTCAGGCAAAGTTAGTTTCGGCCCAGCGGTGAGACAGTCTCTTAACTTGGAAAACAGGTGGCGGACCGAAGAGGGATCAGTGAGAGGACCCTGGGGAGTGTCCTTTGCTGCTTGGTATAAGGGCGGGCCAAAATAAAAAAGTTTGGAATACAGTGTCTAAAGAAGCCAGCCAACCCGAGGAAGGAAAGTATTTCATCTGCCGTCTGAGGGGGTTGGAGCTCTCGTAGGAGGCGGATACGGTCTCCGGTAAGAGATTTAGAGGTGGGGGTCAGGTGGATTCCCAGATAAATGACCGAAGGGGTGCAGAGTTGTGCCTTAGAGGGTGTGACCCGATACCCTTTGCTCCCTAGGAAGTTAAGTAGGGAGGTGGTGTCGTCCTGAGAGATGGTGAGGGCAGGGCTGCAGAGGAGGAGGTCGTCTACATATTGTAGTAAGGTACTAGCCTTAAGGAAGCATTGCTGTAAATCCGCAGCCAAGGCCTGACCAAAAATATGGGGGCTGTCCCGGAACCCCTGGGGTAGGACAGTCCAGGTTAATTGTCCAGAGGTATGTGTGTCTGGGTCTTCCCAGGTGAAGGCGAAAAGAAAGTAGGAATCGGGGTGTAGGGGAATAGTAAAAAAGGCATCCTTCAGGTCCAACACCGTAAAGTGAGTGGTGCTTGGAGGGATATGGGATAGCAGGGTATAAGGGTTAGGAACCACTGGATGGAGAGGGACTATTGCCTCATTAATGAGTCGGAGGTCCTGAACCAATCGATAAGCTCCGGAGGGTTTATGGACCGGCAGGATGGGGGAGTTACAGGGAGAGCTTATGGGAATCAGAAGTCCCTGATGCTTTAGTCGTTCTATGATCGGTTTGAGGCCGAGGCGATGGAGGAGGGAGATAGGGAACTGGGGTCTAGAGGGGAACTTGGAACCATCCTTGAGTTTTATTTTGACAGGAGGGTGGTGGGAGGCCACTACAGGTTCCGAGGTATCACATACTTGGGGGTTCATGAAGGGTAATTGATCAGGGGTAGGAGAAGATGGAGTGGAGAGATATAGGATGAGACGAGCTGAGGGTGAGGAGGGAGGAGAGGGGGACAAATGAATAGTTGCCCCTAGTTTTTGGAGGATATCCCTACCCAGCAGGGTCACTGGGCATGAGGGAATCACCAGGAATGAGTGAGAGAAGGGGAACCCATCCAGGCTACAAGTAAGGGGAGGTGTGGCCCTAGGAGTGGAGGAGTTCCCGTCGATCCCCATAACAGTGACTGGTGAGGGTCAAGTAGGTCCCGCGTAGGAAGGCAGAACAGAATAGGTAGCCCTTGTATCCAGCAGAAAGGAGATGGACTTACCCACTACCTGGAGCATGACCCTGGGCTCGGCCTGGGTGAGAGGGGTGGCTGAGTCTGGGCTCCGTCAGTCGTCCTCCAACCTGAGCAGTTGGAAGGCTGGACTCACCGTCTCGGTATTCCCCCACATTGAGGCGCCGAGGATTCCCTGAGGCTAGGGCAGTCGGATTTCCAATAGCCCATCAAATGGCAGAGAGGGCATGGTCGAGTTGGTGCCCTTGGGTTGGGGCATTGACGGGCCCAATGGCCTTCAGCCCCGCATTTGAAACAGGCCCCCGGAGGGGTGCGGTTGGTTCCCCCTTTCTGCTGGCTCCTGGAGCCGTCTGGCCGCAGGGCTGCTACCAAGGCCTGGGTTTGTAGCTGAACCTTCTGCTGGAGTCTGGCCTGTCGCTTAAGCTCTGTGGCTTCCTCACGGGAGTTAAAGACCTTAAATGCCATTCTCACTAGGTCAGAAATGGGGATATGAGGGCCTTTCTCGACTTTCTTTAATTTTTTGCAGATATCTGGGGCTGACTAAGAGATAAAATGTGTGGCTAGAACCGTGGCCCCCGCGGGACAGGCCGGGTCCAAGCGAGTGTACTGAATTAATGCCTCGGTCAGCCGGTTAAGGAATATAGCTGGGTTTTCGTCAGGGGCCTGTATGATTTATCTGATCTTGTCATAATTTACGACCTTATTAGAGGCCGCCCGCATGCCAGCGATGAGACATCGGACCATGTGGTCGCGGCGCCGGTGGCCATCTTGACCGTCTTGGTAATTCCAGCCTGGCTCTATGGCTGGGACCGCCTGAGCACTGACTGGCATTGTGGCGTCGGTAAGGTGGACCTGATCAGCGTGTTCCTGGGCAGCAGCCTCGATACGTTCCCTCTCCTCAGTGGTGAGGGTGGTGGTCTGGATGACATGTAAGTCATGCCAGGTTAGGTCATAGGCCTGCGCCAAGTATTGGAATTCCTTGATGTAGTAGAGGATAGAGGGAACATTCTTCAATCTCATAAAAGCCATCTATGATTTTCATAGTGAATCTCATTCTCTGTGGGGAAAAACAGAGTTGTCCCTAAATTCACCAAGACAGCAGAGATTCCCAATCTCAGCACTTGTGTCACTATAGGAGTTGAAATCCTACCATCAGCAATTGGACAACAAAATAAATAAAACCCATTCAAAATGGCAAAGAAGAAATCAAACTCTCCCTTTTTGCAGAGTACATGATATTTGTATCTAAACTCCAAGACACACCACTTCAATTTTCTAGAAATGACATAGCAATGTAGAGATGTGGCAGGAGACAAAACCAAGGCATAGAGGGCACCTGCATTCCTATACACTAACGGTGATACTGATAAGAGAGAAATTAGGGAATTGAACTCATTTACAATGGCACCAACCATAAGATATCTAGGAATAACCCTAACCAATGAGGTAAAGGATCTGTCCTTTAAATCTAGAGAACACTTATGAAAGAAATCAAAGAAGACACAAAGAGATGGAGAAACATTCCTTGCTCATGGATCAGAAGAATAAACATTGTGAAAACGTCCATGCTACCCAGTGCAATGTAGACACTGAATGCAAGTCCTATAAGAATACCACAATCTGGGATCCCTGGGTGGCACAGTGGTTTGGCGCCTGCCTTTGGCCCAGGGCGTGATCCTGGAGACCAGGGATCGAATCCCACATCGGGCTCCCAGTGCATGGAGCCTGGTTCTCCCTCTGCTTATGTCTCTGCCTCTCTCTCTCTCTCTCTCTCTCTCTCTCTGTGACTATCATAAATAAATAAAAATTTTAAAAAAGATATGGGGACTTTCTCAGTTAGTTTACCTCTGGCTGAAAGTAACAAGAAATCCTGATTCAATTAGCTTAAATAATAAAAGTTTATTTTTTAAAAAAGCATACCACAATCTTTCTTTCCAGTGATGAAACAAATAATCTTCAGATTTCTATAAAATCAGAAAAGAGCTCCAATAGCCAGAGTAAGGTTGAGAAAGAAAACAAAACCTGGGTATCAGATTGCGTGACTTCAAGCTGCACTACAAAGCTATGATCATTAAGACAGTGCGGTCCTGGCACAAAAATAGACACATAGGGATCCCTGGGTGGTGCAGTGGTTTGGCGCCTGCCTTTGGCCCATGGCGCGATCCTGGAGACCTGGGATCAAATCCCACGTGGGGCTCCTGGTGCATGGAGCCTGCTTCTCCCTCTGCCTATGTCTCTGTGCCTCTCTCTCTCTCTCTCTGTGACTATCATTAAAAAAAAAAACAGACACATAGATCAGTAGAACAGCATAAAGAACCAGGAAATGGACCTCCAAATGTATGGCCAAAATCTCCGACAAAATAGGAAAAATATCCCCTGGGAAAATAAAACAGTCTCAAAAATAATTGGCATAAAGAAAATTGAACAGCTCCTGCAGGAGAATTAAACTGGACCATTCTCTTATACCAAACAAAAATATAAAGTCAGCATGATTAAAATTTGAGCCTTCACCTTTCGCTTGCCTCTCACCCAACTTCTGTCATACATAGAACATAAGCCTGTTTGAAGCTAAGCATACAGGCAATCAGGATGTGGGATGCACAGGCCATAAGCTCAACTCTCAGAAATACGTATGCCTTGGAGGCAGATATCAGCTAGCCACTCATTTATGGCAGTTAGAACCTACCTGCATTCTAATTGAAGATGTTACTTGGAAATTGGTGTATGAAAACTCACATACACATGAAAAAAAACAACAACAAAATAAAATGTGAGAAAAAAATCCATCTAAATCTCTTTCAGGAAAAGAGAGGGGACAGCTTTTTGGAACATAGCCACAGCAATTTCTTGCAAGGAATATCTATAATAGCATGGCAAACAAAACCAAAAATGAATTTTGGCAGCTCCATCAAGATAAGAATATTCTGGGGGAGGAGCAAGATGGCGGAAGAGTAGGGTCTCCAAATCACCTGTCTCCACCAAACTACCTAGAAAACCTTCAAATTATCCTGAAAATCTATGAATTTGGCCTGAGATTTAAAGAGAGACCAGCTGGAATGCTACAGTGAGAAGAGTTCGCGCTTCTATCAAGGTAGGAAGACGGGGAAAAAGAAATAAAGGAACAAAGGCCTCCAAGGGGGAGGGGCCCCGCGAGGAGCCGGGCTGAGGCCGGGGCGAGGGTCCCCAGGACAGGAGAGCCCCGTCCCGGAGGAGCAGGAGCTGCACTGACCTTCCCGGGCGGAAAGGGGCTCGCGGGGAGTTGGAGCAGGACCCAGGAGGGCGGGGATGCCCTCGGGCTCCCGGGGACAGTAACAGCAACTGCGCACCCAGGAGAGTGCGCCGAGCTCCCTAAGGGCTGCAGCACGCACGGCGGGACCCGGCGGGACCCGGAGCAGCTGAAGGGGCTCGGGCGGCGGCTCCGCGGAGGGGGCTGCGCGGCCCCGGGAGCAGCTCGGAGGGGCTCGGGCAGAGGAAGAGGCTCCGTGCGGAGGGGGCTGCGCGGTTCCAGGAGCAGCTCGGAGGGGCTCGGGCGGCGGCTCCGCGGAGGGGGCTGCGGCCCGGGAGCGCGAATCCACCAGCGCAGGCTCCGGAGCACAGGGCGCCGGGACACAGCCCAGGATCCCGCCTCCCCCGGGACAGGCAGAGGCCGGGAGGGCCCAGGACAGCGAGGACGCTCCTGCCCCAGCTGAGCAGATCAGCGGCCCCGCCCCGGAGCCTCCAGGCCCTGCAGACGGAGTTCCTGCCGGAGCTGAATCCAGGGTTCCAGAGCTGCCCCGCCACTGGGGCTGTTCCTCCTGAGGCCTCACGGGGTAAACAACCCCCACCGAGCCCTGCACCAGGCAGGGGCACAGCAGCTCCCCCAACTGCTAACACCTGAAAATCAGCACAACAGGCCCCTCCCCCAGAACACCAGCTAGACGGACAACTTCCAGGAGAAGCCAAGGGACTTAAAGTACACAGAATCAGAAGATACTCCCCGGTGGTTCTTTTTTTGTTTGTTTTTGTTTTTGTTTTTGTTTTTGTTTTGTTTTGCTTTTTGATTTGTTTCCTTCCCCCATCCCCTTTTTTTCTCCTTTCTTTTTCTTTCTCTTTTTCTTCTTCTTTTTTTTTTTTCGTTTTTGTTTTTTTCTTTTTCTTCCCTTTTTTTTCTCTTTCTCTTTTCTTTCCTTCTTTCTCTCCTCTCTTTTTCTCTTTTTCCCAATACAACTTGCTTTTGGCCACTCTGCACTGAGCAAAATGACTAGAAGGAAAACCTCACCTCAAAAGAAAGAATCAGAAACAGTCCTCTCTCCCACAGAGTTACAAAATCTGGATTACAATTCAATGTCAGAAAGCCAATTCAGAAGCACTATTATACAGCTACTGGTGGCTCTAGAAAAAAGTATAAAGGACTCAAGAGACTTCATGACTGCAGAATTTAGAGCTAATCAGGCAGAAATTAAAAATCAATTGAATGAGATGCAATCCAAACTAGAAGTCCTAACGACGAGGGTTAACGAGGTGGAAGAACGAGTGAGTGACCTAGAAGACAAGTTGATAGCAAAGAGGGAAACTGAGGAAAAAAGAGACAAACAATTAAAAGACCATGAAGATAGATTAAGGGAAATAAACGACAGCCTGAGGAAGAAAAACCTACGTTTAATTGGGGTTCCCGAGGGCGCCGAAAGGGACAGAGGGCCAGAATATGTATTTGAACAAATTCTAGCTGAAAACTTTCCTAATCTGGGAAGGGAAACAGGCATTCAGATCCAGGAAATAGAGAGATCCCCCCCCTAAAATCAATAAAAACCGTTCAACACCTCGACATTTAATTGTGAAGCTTGCAAATTCCAAAGATAAAGAGAAGATCCTTAAAGCAGCAAGAGACAAGAAATCCCTGACTTTTATGGGGAGGAGTATTAGGGTAACAGCAGACCTCTCCACAGAGACCTGGCAGGCCAGAAAGGGCTGGCAGGATATATTCAGGGTCCTAAATGAGAAGAACATGCAACCAAGAATACTTTATCCAGCAAGGCTCTCATTCAAAATGGAAGGAGAGATAAAGAGCTTCCAAGACAGGCAGCAACTAAAAGAATATGTGACCTCCAAACCAGCTCTGCAAGAAATTTTAAGGGGGCCTCTTAAAATTCCCCTTTAAGAAGAAGTTCAGTGGAACAGTCCACAAAAACAAAGACTGAATAGATATCATGATGACACTAAACTCATATCTCTCAATAGTAACTCTGAATGTGAACGGGCTTAATGACCCCATCAAAAGGCGCAGGGTTTCAGACTGGATAAAAAAGCAGGACCCATCTATTTGCTGTCTACAAGAGACTCATTTTAGACAGAAGGACACCTACAGCCTGAAAATAAAAGGTTGGAGAACCATTTACCATTCGAATGGTCCTCAAAAGAAAGCAGGGGTAGCCATCCTTATATCAGATAAACTAAAATTTACCCCAAAGACTGTAGTGAGAGATGAAGAGGGACACTATATCATACTTAAAGGATCTATTCAACAAGAGGACTTAACAATCCTCAATATATATGCTCCGAATGTGGGAGCTGCCAAATATATAAATCAATTATTAACCAAAGTGAAGAAATACTTAGATAATAATACACTTATACTTGGTGACTTCAATCTAGCTCTTTCTATACTCGATAGGTCTTCTAAGCAAAACATCTCCAAAGAAACGAGAGCTTTAAATGATACACTGGACCAGATGGATTTCACAGATATCTACAGAACTTTACATCCAAACTCAACTGAATACACATTCTTCTCAAGCGCACATGGAACTTTCTCCAGAATAGACCACATATTGGGTCACAAATCGGGTCTGAACCGATACCAAAAGATTGGGATTGTCCCCTGCATATTCTCGGACCATAATGCCTTGTAATTAGAACTAAATCACAACAAGAAGTTTGGAAGGACCTCAAACACATGGAGGTTAAGAACCATCCTGCTAAAAGATAAAAGGGTCAACCAGGAAATTAAGGAAGAATTAAAAAGATTCATGGAAACTAATGAGAATGAAGATACAACCGTTCAAAATCTTTGGGATGCAGCAAAAGCAGTCCTAAGGGGGAAATACATTGCAATACAAGCATCCATTCAAAAACTGGAAAGAACTCAAATACAAAAGCTAACCTTACACATAAAGGAGCTAGAGAAAAAACAGCAAATAGATCCTACACCCAAGAGAAGAAGGGAGTTAATAAAGATTCGAGCAGAACTCAACGAAATCGAGACCAGAAGAACTGTGGAACAGATCAACAGAACCAGGAGTTGGTTCTTTGAAAGAATTAATAAGATAGATAAACCATTAGCCAGCCTTATTAAAAAGAAGAGAGAGAAGACTCAAATTAATAAAATCATGAATGAGAAAGGAGAGATCACTACCAACACCAAGGAAATACAAACGATTTTAAAAACATATTATGAACAGCTATACGCCAATAAATTAGGCAATCTAGAAGAAATGGACGCATTCCTGGAAAGCCACAAACTACCAAAACTGGAACAGGAAGAAATAGAAAACCTGAACAGGCCAATAACCAGGGAGGAAATTGAAGCAGTCATCAAAAAACTCCCAAGACACAAGAGTCCAGGGCCAGATGGCTTCCCAGGGGAATTTTATCAAACGTTTAAAGAAGAAACCATACCTATTCTCCTAAAGCTGTTTGGAAAGATAGAAAGAGATGGAGTACTTCCAAATTCGTTCTATGAAGCCAGCATCACCTTAATTCCAAAGCCAGACAAAGACCCCACCAAAAAGGAGAATTACAGACCAATATCCCTGATGAACATGGATGCAAAAATTCTCAACAAGATACTGGCCAATAGGATCCAACAGTACATTAAGAAAATTATTCACCATGACCAAGTAGGATTTATCCCTGGGACACAAGGCTGGTTCAACACCCGTAAAACAATCAATGTGATTCATCATATCAGCAAGAGAAAAACCAAGAACCATATGATCCTCTCATTGGATGCAGAGAAAGCATTTGACAAAATACAGCATCCATTCCTGATCAAAACTCTTCAGAGTGTAGGGATAGAGGGAACATTCCTCGACATCTTAAAAGCCATCTATGAAAAGCCCACAGCAAATATCATTCTCAATGGGGAAGCACTGGGAGCCTTTCCCCTAAGATCAGGAACAAGACAGGGATGTCCACTCTCACCACTGCTATTCAACATAGTACTGGAAGTCCTAGCCTCAGCAATCAGACAACAAAAAGACATTAAAGGCATTCAAATTGGCAAAGAAGAAGTCAAACTCTCCCTCTTCGCCGATGACATGATACTCTACATAGAAAACCCAAAAGTCTCCACCCCAAGATTGCTAGAACTCATACAGCAATTCGGTAGCGTGGCAGGATACAAAATCAATGCCCAGAAGTCAGTGGCATTTCTATACACTAACAATGAGACTGAAGAAAGAGAAATTAAGGAGTCAATCCCATTTACAATTGCACCCAAAAGCATAAGATACCTAGGAATAAACCTCACCAAAGATGTAAAGGATCTATACCCTCAAAACTATAGAACACTTCTGAAAGAAATTGAGGAAGACACAAAGAGATGGAAAAATATTCCATGCTCATGGATTGGCAGAATTAATATTGTGAAAATGTCAATGTTACCCAGGGCAATATACAAGTTTAATGCAATCCCTATCAAAATACCATGGACTTTCTTCAGAGAGTTAGAACAAATTATTTTAAGATTTGTGTGGAATCAGAAAAGACCCCGAATAGCCAGGGGAATTTTAAAAAAGAAAACCATATCTGGGGGCATCACAATGCCAGATTTCAGGTTGTACTACAAAGCTGTGGTCATCAAGACAGTGTGGTACTGGCACAAAAACAGACACATAGATCAGTGGAACAGAATAGAGAATCCAGAAGTGGACCCTGAACTTTATGGGCAACTAATATTCGATAAAGGAGGAAAGACTATCCATTGGAAGAAAGACAGTCTCTTCAATAAATGGTGCTGGGAAAATTGGACATCCACATGCAGAAGAATGAAACTAGACCACTCTCTTTCACCATACACAAAGATAAACTCAAAATGGATGAAAGATCTAAATGTGAGACAAGATTCCATCAAAATCCTAGAGAAGAACACAGGCAACACCCTTTTTGAACTCGGCCATAGTAACTTCTTGCAAGATACAGCCAGGGGAATTTTAAAAAAGAAAACCATATCTGGGGGCATCACAATGCCAGATTTCAGGTTGTACTACAAAGCTGTGGTCATCAAGACAGTGTGGTACTGGCACAAAAACAGACACATAGATCAGTGGAACAGAATAGAGAATCCAGAAGTGGACCCTGAACTTTATGGGCAACTAATATTCGATAAAGGAGGAAAGACTATCCATTGGAAGAAAGACAGTCTCTTCAATAAATGGTGCTGGGAAAATTGGACATCCACATGCAGAAGAATGAAACTAGACCACTCTCTTTCACCATACACAAAGCTAAACTCAAAATGGATGAAAGATCTAAATGTGAGACAAGATTCCATCAAAATCCTAGAGAAGAACACGGGCAACACCCTTTTTGAACTCGGCCATAGTAACTTCTTGCAAGATACATCCACAAAGGCAAAAGAAACAAAAGCAAAAATGAACTATTGGGACTTCATCAAGATAAGAAGCTTTTGCACAGCAAAGGATACAGTCAACAAAACTCAAAGACAACCTACAGAATGGGAGAAGATATTTGCAAATGACATATCAGATAAAGGGCTAGTTTCCAAGATCTATAAAGAACTTATTAAACTCAACACCAAAGAAACAAACAATCCAATCATGAAATGGGCAAAAGACATGAACAGAAATCTCACAGAGGAAGACATAGACATGGCCAACATGCATATGAGAAAAAGCTCTGCATCACTTGCCATCAGGGAAATACAAATCAAAACTACAATGAGATACCACCTCACACCAGTGAGAATGGGGAAAATTAACAAGGCAGGAAACAACAAATGTTGGAGAGGATGCGGAGAAAAGGGAACCCTCTTACACTGTTGGTGGGAATGTGAACTGGTGCAGCCACTCTGGAAAACTGTGTGGAGGTTCCTCAAACAGTTAAAAATATACCTGCCCTACGACCCAGCAATTGCACTGTTGGGGATTTACCCCAAAGATACAAATGCAATGAAACGCCGGGACACCTGCACCCCGATGTTTCTAGCAGCAATGGCCACTATAGCCAAACTGTGGAAGGAGCCTCGGTGTCCAACGAAAGATGAATGGATAAAGAAGATGTGGTTTATGTATACAATGGAATATTACTCAGCTATTAGAAATGACAAATACCCACCATTTGCTTCAACGTGGATGGAACTGGAGGGTATTATGCTGAGTGAAGTAAGTCAGTCGGAGAAGGACAAACATTATATGTTCTCATTCATTTGGGGAATATAAATAATAGTGAAAGGGAAAATAAGGGAAGGGAGAAGAAATGTGTGGGAAATATCAGAAAGGGAGACAGAACGTAAAGACTGCTAACTCTGGGAAACGAACTAGGGGTGGTAGAAGGGGAGGAGGGCGGGGGGTGGGAGTGAATGGGTGACGGGCACTGGGTGTTATTCTGTATGTTAGTAAATTGAACACCAATAAAAAAAATAATAAAGATAAACACATAGACAAAAATTAAAAAAAAAAAAAAAGATAAGAATATTCTGAAAAAAAAAAGATAAGAATGTTCTGGAGACCAAAGGAAACTGTCAACAAAACTAAAACACAGCATACAGAAGGAAAGATGATACTAGCAGATGACATATCAGTAAAAGGGCTTGTGTCCAACATCTATAAAGAACCTATCAAACTCAACACACAAGAACAGGGACTCCAGGCAAGAAATGGCAATAAAACATGAACAGAAATTTTTCCAAATAAAACCTACATATGGTCAAGAAGTCCATAAAAAATTGCTCTAGATCACTTGTTATCAGGGAAAAGCACATACAAACCACTATCAGCTGCCGCTTTACACCACAGAGAATAGCAAAAATTAATACGAAAGAAATCATCAAACATTAGAGAGAATGTGGAGAAAGGGGAACCTTCATGCACTTTTGGAGGGATTGTGAACTGGTGCAGCCACTCTGGAAAACTGGGTGGAGGATCCTGAAAGAGTTAAAAATAGAGCTATCCTCCGACCCTGCAATTATACTATTCGGGATTTATCCAAAAGATACAGATGTAGTGAAGCGGCAGGACACGTGCACCCCAATGTTACAGCAGCAATGTCCCCAAATGCCCATAGGAAAACTATGGGAAAAGCCACGATGTCCTTTGACAGATGAATTGATAAACATGATAAACATTTATATATACAAAAAAATATTTCTCAGTCATCAGAAATGATCAATTGCTACCATTTCCATCAACGTGTATGGAACTACAGGGGAATTATGCCAATGAAATAAGTCAATCGAAGGTCAGTCATCATAATTTTACTCATACATGGAATATAATAAATAGTGAAAGGGATCATAAGTGAAGGAGGGTAACAGAGTGGGGATAAATTAGGGAGGAAGACAAACCATGGGAGACTCGTATTTCTGGGACTTAGACAGAGGAGTGCAGAAGGGGAGGTAGGTGGTAGGACATGGTACCTGGGTGACGAGCACTAAGGAGGGCACGTGATCAGATGAGCACTTGGTGTTACTATATGTTGGCAAATTGAACTTAAATAAAATATTGAATAAATAAATGGAAAATAAATTATTGAAGAGACAATATTATGAGCAATAACATGCCAACATATTCAGCAACCTGGAAGAAATGGATGCCTTCCTATAAATGTAGAAACAATGAAATCTAAAACAGGAATGAATGAAAAAGCTGTACAGACCCAAAACCCAGAAATGAAAATCAGATATATTTAAAAGTCCTCTAACAATCAAAAGTCCAAGGACATATGGCTGCTCATGGGAATACAACAAGCATTTAAAATAACTTAATACTTATCGAGAAAATGTTTCAAAGATAGAAATTAGAGGAAACGTCCAAACTCATTCTCCAATGGTAGCATTTCCTTGACCTCAAAAGCAGACAAAGATCTAACTGAAAAGGAGAATTACAGACTTGATGGATATGGATGCGAAATTCTCACCAAGATCCTAACTAACAGGATCCAACAGTACATTAATAGGATAATTCATCATGACCAAATTTGCTTAAATTCTGGTCTGCAAGGGTGGTTCAGCATCTGAAAATCAAACAATGGGATTTGACTCATTCATAAAAGAAAAGACAAGGACCATTTTGTCCTTTCATCTGAAGCCCAAAAATATTTGTCAAAAGATACTATACTTTCCTCATAAAAACCATTTGTGGTGTAGAGATGTGGAGACATTCTCATCATAAAAGCTGCCTACAGAAGACACATGGAGAATGTCATCCTCAACAGGAAAATTTGAGAGCTTTTCCCCTAAAATCAGGAACAGGACAGGAATTCCCACCCTCACCACTCTTCTGCACCATTGTAGTAGAAGACCTAGCTTCAAAAATCAGACAACAAATAGATGTAAAAGTCATCTAAATCATCAAAGAAAAAACTCAAACTTTCACTCTTCACACATGACACGATACTTTAAGTTCAAATCCCAAAGATTCATTTGAAACAATTGCTAGAACTGATACCGGAATTCAGCAAAATCAGTGCATGGAAAGTCAATACAAGAAAGACAGTGGCTTTTCTATATAGTGCAAATGAAAAAGAAAAAAAGAAAATCAAGGACTGGATGTAATTTATAATTGCACCATAAATAATCAGATAATGAGGAAAAATCCTAACCAAAGAGGGTTGGATGGATAGACTAAACATTCCAGAACACTTATGAAAGACAGTATGGAAGACACAAGAGCATAGAAAATATTATTTTCATATATTAGAAGAATGAATATTGATAAAATACTTATGCTTCTAGATAAAGCTACACATTCAAAGCCATCTGTATAAAAATATCACCAGCATTGTTTACAGATCTAGAGTAAAGCATCAGAAAATTTTAGGGAACCAAGAAGACCTCAAATATCCAAAGCAATCCTGTTAAACTAAAGCAAACCTGGAAACATCTTGATTCTGGTTGTCAAGGTAAATTACAACGTTGTGATCATCAGGACATTATGGTACTGGCACAAATTAAGAAAAGTTTGAGAACCCAGAAATGGACCCTGAAATCTAAGGTCAAAAAATCTTGACAAAGCAGGGAAGAATATGTAATGGAAAATGAGTCTCGGGATCCCTGGGTGGCGCAGCGGTTTGGCGCCTGCCTTTGGCCCGGGGCGTGATCCTGGAGACCCGGGATCGAGTCCCACGTCGGGTTCCCAGTGCATGGAGCCTGCTTCTCCCTCTGCCTGTGTCTCTGCCTCTCTCTCTCTCTCTGTGTGACTATCATAAATAAATAAAAATTAAAAAAAAAAGAAAACGAGTCTCTTCAACAAATTGCGTGGGGAATGTTGCGGAGACACATGCAGAAGAATGAAAGTGGACCCTTTTCTTACATCCTTCACAACAATGGACTCAACGTTAATGAAAGACCTAAAAGTGAGGAAGAAAACCATCAGAATCCTCAGGAGAACGCAAGCAACACCTTTTCTACCTCGGCTGCAACCACTTCTAGACGTGTCTCCAGAGGCAAGAGAAAGAAAAGGAAAATGAACCATGGCGATTTTATCAAGGAAAGAGCATCTTCACAGCAAAGGAATCATTCAGTGTAATTGAAAGGCAGCCTACAGAATGGGAGAAGATATTTTGTAAAGTCTTATCAGATTAAAGACTCAAATTCAAATCTAAAATGAACTTATTAAGCTCAACAGCGAATCAGAATTGGGCAGAAATTGTGAACAGACTTCCTGTCCTGTCCTGAGATCCCGCATCACATCATATATTAGGAAGCTCATCCACATGCAAGAGGAAATTATTTTGCTCTCCTAGATCTGCTATATATCAAATGAAATATTAGAACAAAGAATCTGACAAAAAGAGGGAAAGCTTTTATTCCCCTAAATCAAAGATTTCCATAGAAATTAGGCAATAATAAAATAAAAGTTATTAATATCATTCAACAGAAAGAAAAATAATTTCCTTGTATATGACATTGTTGTATAAATGGTGAATGAGGACAAACCTTGCAAAAAAGACTTGAGAGGAGGGCCAAGATGGCGGAAGAGTAGGGTCCCCACCAAATTACCTAGATTACCTTCAAATCATCCTGAAAATCTACAAATTCAGCCTGAGATTTAAAGAGAGAACATCTGGAATGCTACAGTGAGAAGAGTTCACACTTCTATCAAGGTAGGAAGACGGGGGGGGGGGGCGGGAAAGAATTAAAGAAACAAAAGGCATTCAAGGGGGAGGGACCCCACGAGGAGCCAGGCTAAGGCCAGGGCAAGTGTCCCCAGGACAGGAAAGCTCCGTCCCAGACAAGCAGGAGCTTTACCAATCTCTCCAGGTGGAAAGGCACTCACAGGGAGTTAGAACAGGACCCCAGGAAGGGCGGGGATGCCCTCAGGCTCCCTGGGACACTAACAGAGCAACTGTGCACCAGGGAGAGTGCGCCGAGCTCCCTAAAGGAGTGCAGGGGGCGCCCTGCTGGACCCGGGAGCAGCTGGGAGGGGCTCGGGCAGTGGCTCTGCGGTGGAGGGGGCTGTGTGGCAAGGAGTGTGAATCCAACAGCTCAGGCCCTGGAGCACAGGGCCCTGGGGACACAGCCCAGGATCCGGCCTCCCACTGGGACAGGCAGAGGCCAGGAGGGCCCAGGACAGCAAGGACGTTCCTGCCCTGAGATGAGCAAATCAGCGGCCCCGCCCCCAGAGCATCCAGGCCCCTGCAGATGGAGAGCTCCTTAGTTACTGTGGGAGCTGAATCCAGGGCTCTAGAGCTGGCCGCCACCATTGTGGTTGTTCTTCCTGGGGCTTCACAGGGTAAACAACCCCGACTGTGCCCTGCACCAGGCAGGGGGCTGAGCAGCTCCCCCAAGTGCTAACACCTGAAAATCAGCACAACAAGCCCCTCCCCCAGAAGAACAGCTAGAAGGACAAGTTCCAGGGGAAGTCAAGGGACTTAAAGTATACAGAATCAGAAGATACTCCCCCGTGTTTGTTTTTTTTTTTTTGCTTTTTGATTTCTGTTTGCTTCCTCCACCCTTTTTTCCTTTCTTTTTCTTTCTCTTTTTCTTCATCTTTTCTTTTTTTCTTCCTTTTTTCTTTTTCTCTTTTCTTTCCTTCTTTCTCTCCTCTCTTTTTCTCCTTTTCCAATACAACTTGTTTTTGGCCATTCTGCACTGAGTAAAATGACTAGATGGAAAACCTCACCTCAAAAGAAAGTATCAGAAACAGTCCTCTCTCCCACAGAGTTACAAAATCTGGATTACAATTCAATGTTAGAAAGCCAATTCAGAAGCACTAATTTAAAGCTACTGTTGGCTCTAGAAAAAGCATAAAGGACTCAAGAGACCATAACTGCAGAATTTAGATCCAATCAGGCAGAAATTAAAAATCAATTGAATGAGATGCAATCCAAACTAGAAGTCCTAACGACGAGGGTTAACGAGGTGGAAGAACGAGTGAGTGACAGAATACAAGTTTATGACAGAGGGAAACTGAGGGAAAAAAGACAAACAATTAAAAGACCATGAGGATAGATTAAGGGAAATAAATGACAGCCTGAGGAAGAAAAAACTACGTTAAATTGGGGTTCTGAGGACGCCAAAAGGGACAGAGGTCCAGAATATGTATTTGAACAAATCATAGCTGAAAACTTTCCTAATCTGGGAAGGGAAACAGGCATTCAGATCCAGGAAATAGAGAGATCCCCCTAAAATCGAAAACCGCTCAACACCTCAACATTTAATCATGTCTCTCAGGAATAAATAAATAAAACCTTTCAAAAAATATACAGGCTGAATCTCGAGATCCTTTGTTTACTACTTTCATGCCAGTGTCTGGCGCTTCCTCTCCATCAAATATTAAACCCAGAGAGACTCTCTGTACACAGGATTCTATGTTGACCATTTCAGTGTTTTCCTACAAATGTATTTGTCATAGGAAGAGAAATACACTAAACTACACATATGAATCATTCACATGCATTGCTTATTCCTGTCTCTAAATACAAATACATTCCCAATATCCTGATGCTCATCAACTTATGCTTCGCAGGAGACCAACTGCACTCAGTGTGCATCACAGGAGAACCCAGATCAACCAGCAAGTGTGCTACAAGGAGCATAAAGTGCATGTTGGACACGAGGCTACAGAGGCATTAACAATCTGAGCAACAGAGGAAAGGCCTCTGGTGTGGACACTATACTGGACCATGATCACAGCATCACTGTCAGTGATCTTCGTGTTCGATAGTCACTTTAATTAGGAAGTAGTGCTCTTCTTTGTCTCTTATTTCAGTCTTTGGATTGAAACCAGTTCTGATATAAAAATTGATACTTCAGTTTTCTTGGATGTCACTTAGCAATAAAAATGCGATCCACAAACTCAATTTCAAATTTAGAGGTGTCTGGACTTAAAATGACCCTCTTGGGCAGCCCCGGTGCCGCAGCGGTTTAGCGCCGCCTGCAGCCTGGGGTGTGATTCTGGAGACCCAGGATTGAGTCCCACATCAGGCTTCCTGCATGGAGCCTGCTTCTCCCTCTGCCTGTGTCTCTGCCTCTCTCTCTCTCTCTGTGTGACTATCATAAATAAATAAAAATTAAAAAAAATAAAAAAATAAAATGACCCTCTTAAATGAGGAGAAAGATGGATCTCATGCACTAAGGTCATGAACATGACAGGAATCTCAACTCTCAAAGCAGTTCTTGAATAAAGTGCTGGAAATCCTTGTCTCAGCAATCAAAGAGAAGAGATACAAGTTCCCAAATAAATAAGGAATAGGTTAAATGTTCACTCTCCACATATGACATGCTATTCCACATGGAAACCTCAAAAGACTCTAGGAAAACACTTTATATCTGAATCAGTAATTTTGCAAAATAGCAAGATATACATTCAATGCACCAAAGTCAGGCACATTTTACACTAACAATGATAGATTAGAAAAAGAAACCCAGGAGTCCCTGGCATTTACAATTGCAACAGCACAACAAAAATGACTAACAGTGAATCAAATCAGATGTGTACACTGAGAACGCTAGAATACTTAGGTTGCAATTTGAGGAAGACACAAGAAATGAAAAACCTTCTGTGCTTAAGGATTAGAGAAAAATATATATTGCTTCAATCTCTATGCTACCCAAGAAAATCTACATAGTAATGCAATCTCTATCAAAATACCATCAACATTTTTCACTGATAGAAAAAACAATCGTTAACTTTGAATGGAACCATAAAAGACCCTAAAAACCAATGGGATGGTGAAAAAGGAAACCAAAGCTGGTGGCATCACAATGCCTGATATCAGGCTGTATTACAAAGCTGTGATCATCAAGACACTATAGTACTGGCACCAAAACAGACACATAGGTCAATGGAAAAGATTAGAGAACTCAGAAATGGATCCTCAACCCTACGGTTAACACATCTTTGACAAGCAGGCAAGAGTATCCAATGGAAAAAGGGGGTCTCTTCAACAAATGATGTTGGAGAATTTGAACAGCCATATGCAGAAGAACGAGACTGGCCCAGGTTCTTACACCAGACACACAGATGAACTGAAAATGGATGAAAGACCTATATATGAGAAAGAATCCTTCAGAACCCAGGCAGTAACCTCCCTGATATTGTCCAGACCAAAGTCTTACAAGACATTTTTCCAAAAGCAAGTGAAACAATTGCAAATATGAATTATAGGGTGTTCATGAGGATAAACAGGTATGTGAGGGGAAAGAAGTCAAGAAACATAAACACAACCAATATAATATGAGTAGCTATTTACAAATGAGGATTTATTTGAAAAATAGTAGCCAAAATCATTAAAGAACTTAGTAAATTCAACACTCAAAGAACAGAAAATCCAGGCAAGACATGAGCTGAAAACACGAATTGATATTTCCTCATAAAAGATATATAAATGTGCAAGCAACCTGAAAAATGCTTGTCCGCTGATTGACTTATTTCAGGAATGAATAGAAAAGCAAGACAGATCCAAAACCAGGAAAGGAAAATCGAACAACTTTAAAGGTCTTCTAACAATCAAAAGTCCAGGGACAGATGGTTGCTCAAGGCAATGCAACAAGTATTTAAAAAGAATTAATGCCTATCATAAAAAAATGGCTATCCAAAAAACAGAAATTAAAGGAAATTTCCAAACTCATTTTATGTACTGAAAAGCAGACAAAGATTCTACTTAAAAGGACAATTACAGACTAATATTCCTGATGGATATGGATGCAAAATTCTCACTAATATCCTAACCAACAGGATCCAACAGTACGTTAAAAGGATAATTCTTCATGACAAAAATCGGTTTAATTTCTGGTCTGCAAAGGTGGTTCAGCATATGCAAAACAAACAGTGGTATTTGAGTCATTAATAAATGAAAGCATAAGGACCATTTTATCCTCTCACCTGATGCCTAAGAAGCCTGTGGCAAAAGAGATTATACCTTCTTGATAAAAATCCTCTTGCTCTGTAGAGATAGGGAGACATACTCAACATCATAAAATACATCTACAGAGACAAATGGAGAATGTCTTCCTCAACAGGGAAAAGTTGAGAGCTTTCTCCTAAGATCAGGAACAGGACAGGGATGTCCACCATCACCACAGTTCTTCACCTTACTGCTAGAAGTCCTAGCCTCAACAATCAGACAACAAAAAGAAGGAAATGTCATCCAACTCAGCAAAGAAAAAGCCAAACTTTAACTCTTAATACACCACAAGATCTTTAAGTTCAAATCCCAAAGATTACTGTAAAAAAAAATTGCTAGAACTGATACAGAAATTCAGCAAAATTGGAGCATATAAAATCAATACAAGGAAGTCAGTGGCTCTTCTTTATAGTTCAAATGAAGCAGAAAAAAGAAAATCAAGGACTGGATGCAAATTACAAGTGCACCAGAAATCATCAGATGATTAGGAAAAATCGTAAATGAAGAGGGATGGATCTATATTCTAAACACTGCAGAACACTTATGAAAGACAAGAAGGAATAAAGAAGGAGATAGAAAATATTTATTCCCACAGATTAGAAGAATGAATATTGATAAAATGTCTATGCTGTCAAAAGCAAGTGACACATTCAAAGCCATCCATATAATACTATAACCAGCATTTTTCACAGAGCTAGAGAAAACAGTCATAAATTTTTTGGAGAACCACAAAGACCTCAAATAGCCAAAGCAATCCTTAAAACTAAAGCAAAGCAGTAGATATCCTGATTTTGGCTGTCAAGGTAAATTACAATGTTGTGATCATCAGGACACTATGGCATTGGCAGAAATACAGATGTATAGATAAATAGAAAAGTTTTAGAACCCAGAAATGAACCCTGAACTCTGTGGTCAAAAAATCTTGACAAAGCAGGGAAGAATATCCAATGGAAAAAAGAAAGTCTCTTCAACAATGTTGTTGGGAATATTGGAGACCCACATGCAGAATAATGAAAGGGGACCCTTTTCTTACATCATTCACAGCAATGGTGTCAAAGTTGATGAAAGACCTAAATGTGAGTCAGGAAACCATCAGAAACCTCAGGAGAACACAGGCAGCACCTTTTCTACCTCACCTGCAACCACTTCTAGACGTGTCTCCAGAGGCAAGGGGAAGAAAAGGAAAATGAACTATGGGGACTTCATCAAGGAAAGAGCATTTTCACAGCATAGGAATCACTTAGTGTAATTAATAGCCTACAAAATGGAAGAAGATATTTGGAAATGTCTTACAAGATTAAAGGCTCAAATTCAAATCTACAATGAACTTATCAATCTCAACACACATCAAGGATATATATCCCATCAGAATCAGGCAGAAGTTGTGGACAGACTTCCTGTCCTGTCCTGAGATCCCACATCACACCATATATTAGGGAACTCATCCCCATGCAAAAAGAAAATCATTTGCTCTCCTACATCTGCTATATATCAAATGAAATATTAGAACAAAGAATATGACAGAAAAGAGGGAAAATGGCTATGCCACTAAGTCAAAGATTACCATAGAAATTAGGCAATAATAAAATAAAAGATATTAAAATCAGTCAAAGAAAGAAAAATAATTTGTTTGCATATACATAGTCAACGAGGAAATTCATTGAAAAAAAACACTTAGAGGTAAGTAATGAGCGCAGGGAAAATTCAGGATATCAAATCAACATAGACAATAAAGTTAATTTCTACACACTAACAACATATTTTCTTTAAAAATATATAAAATAATCCCTTTTACACCTGTATCAAAAATAAATATTTAGATTAAACTTCATTAAGGACAGAAAATGTTCTTTAAAATGAACTATATTAATGAAAGGCTTTTAAAAAGGCAGAGATAAATACAAAGATAAATACGGTGATGGATTAGAACATCATAAATCCACTGTGCCACCAAAAGAAAGTTACCTAGGGTTAGGAAGTAATGCTTGTATATATCTTCTAAAGGATGGAATCGAGTCTGGAGCTGGTTATGTAATGAGAGGACATGCAAATAGGGCCCTCCCTCCACTGATTAAACCAGCACAGCCCGGACCCTCCAGCTGGGACAGGAGCCCCAGCCCCAGGATCCCCAGGTGATCCCATTCAAGGATCAGGAGAGAACACAGACAAACCACCATGGAGTCTGTGCTTGGCTGGGTTTTCCTTGTCGCCATTTTAAAAGGTAATTCATGGATAAAAAGAGACCTTGAGTGTGTGAGTGGAGGTGAGTGAGAGAAACAGGCGATGTGGGACAGTTTCCTGACCAGGATGTGTTGTGTCTGCAGGTGTCCAGGGTGAGGTGCAGCTGGTGGAGTCTGGGGAAACCTGGTGAAGCCTGGGGAGTCTCTGAGACTCTCTTGTGTGGCCTCTGGATTCACCTTCAGTAGCTACTGGATGCATTGGGTCTGCCAGGC
Source organism: Canis lupus baileyi (assembly GCF_048164855.1). NCBI lineage: Eukaryota > Metazoa > Chordata > Mammalia > Carnivora > Canidae > Canis > Canis lupus. The sequence continues at coordinate 75,864,956 of NC_132846.1, forward strand.
TCCAGGGAAAGGGTTGGGGTGGGTTGCAATTATTAACAGTGGTGGAGGTAGCACATACTATGCAGACACAGTGAAGGGCCAATTCACCATCTTCAGAGACAATGCCAAGAACATGCTGTATCTGCAGATGAACAGCCTGAGAGCCCAGGACATGACCGTGTATTACTGTGTGAGTGACACAGTGAGGGGACCTCAGTGTGAGCCCATACACAAAGCTCCCTATAGAAGGGGATGGGGACCACAAGGGGCTGCACACTCCTCACCACTTCTGTCTTGAAGGCCCAGGAGCAGGTGCAGATGGAGGTTCTGGGCCGGTTTCCTGTCAAGGTCTGGGCTTCCTCTCCAAGGAGCAATTTCCCCCAGTGAGCCTCTCTGGGCACACGATTCTGTGCTTATGTATTCAAACTCTAACTGACAAACTTTGTTGTCATAGAAAGAGAAATATTCCAACATCCAAAAATGACAGAGTCTCCTTCTTTGTTTATTCCTTATTCAGCTTCTGATTTGAAAAATTTGTTGGTTTTAGAAAACAACTATTCTTATATGGGAAATGACAAATCTGGTTAAACGTTCTTTTTTGTTTGTTTGTTTATTTATTTATTAAAAAATTTTTAGGAGGAGGGGCAAGATGGCTGAGGAGTAGGGTCCCCAAATCATCTGTCTCCACCAAATTACCTAGATAACCTTCAAATCATCCTGAAAATCTATGAATTCGGCCTGAGATTTAAAGAGAGACCAGCTGGAATGCTACAGTGAGAAGAGTTCGCGCTTCTATCAAAGTAGGAGGATGGGAAAAAAGAAATAAAGAAACAAAAGGCCTCCAAGGGGGAGGTGCCCCGCGAGGAGCTGGGCTAAGGCCAGGGCGAGTGTCCCCAGGACAGGAAAGCTCCCTCCCTGAGAAGCGGGAGCTGCACCAACCTTCCCGGTGGAAAGGCACCCACAAGGAGTTAAGGCAGGACCCCAGGAGGGCCGGGATGCCCTCCGGCTCCCTGGGACACTAACAGACACCTGCACCCCAAGAGAGTGCACCGAGCTCCCTAAGGGCTGCAGCACGCACAGCGGGACACGGAGCAGCTTGGAAGGGCTTGGGGGGTGGTTCCGCGGAGGTGGTTGCATGGCAGGGAGTGCGAATCCAACAGCGCAGGCCCTGAGCACAGGGCGCCGGGACACAACCCAGGATCCGGCCTCCCCCCGGGACAGGCAGAGGCCAGGAGGGCCCAGGACAGCAAGGATGCTCCTGCCCAGAGCTGAGCAGATCAGCAGCCCTGCCCCGGAGCCTCCAGGCCCTGCAGGCATAGTGCTTCAGAGTTCCTGTGGGGGCTGAATCCAGGTTTCCAGAGCTCCACTGCCACCGTGGTTGTTCCTCCTGGGGCCTCACGAGGTAAACAACCCCCACTGAGCCCTGCACCAGGCAGGGGGCAGAGCAGCTCCCCCAAGTGCTAACACCTGAAAATCAGCACAAGAGACCCCTCCCCCAGAGACCAGCAGGACGGACAATTCCAGGGGAAGTCAAGATACTTAAAGTATACAGAATCAGAAGATACTCCCCCGTGTGTTTTTTTTGCTTTTTGATTTCTGATTGCTTCCCCCACCCTTTTTTCCCTTTCATTCTTTGTCTCTCTTTCTCTTCTTCTTCTCTTTTTTCTTATTTTCTTCCTTTTTTTCTTTTTCTCTTTTCTTTCCTTCTTTCTCTTTTTCTCCTTTTCCCAATACAACTTGTTTTTGGCCACTCTGCACTGAGCAAAATGACTAGAAGGAAAACCTCACCTCAAAAGAAAGAATCAGAAACAGTCCTCTCCCATACAGTTACAAAATCTGGATTACAATCCAATGTCAGAAAGCCAATTCAGAAGCACTATCATACAACTACTGGTGGCTCTAGAAAAAAGCATAAAGGACTCAAGAGACTTCATGACTGCAGAATTTAGATTCAATCAGGCAGAAATTAAAAATCAATTGAATGAGATGCAATCCAAATTAGAAGTCCTAACGACAAGGGTTAATGAGGTGGAAGAACGAGTGAGTGACATAGAAGACAAGTTGATGGGATCCCTGGGTGGTGCAGCGGTTTGGCGCCTGCCTTTGGCCCGGGATGTGATCCTGGAGACCCAGGATCGAATCCCACATCAGGCTCCCTCCATGGAGCCTGCTTCTCCCTCTGCCTGTGTCTCTGCCTCTCTATCTCTCTCTGTGTGACTATCATGAATAAATAAATAAAATCTTTAAAAAAAGTATGGCAAAGAGAGAAACTGAGGAAAAAAGAGACAGACAATTAAAAGACCATGAGGTTAGATTAAGGGAAATAAACGACAGCCTGAGGAAGAAAAACCTACATTTAATTCGGATTCCTGAGGGCGATGAAAGGGCCAGAGGGCCAGAATATGTATTTGAACAAATCATAGCTGAAAACTTTCCTAATCTGGGAAGGGAAACAGGCATTTAGATCCAGGAAATAGAGAGATCCCCCCCCTAAAATCAATAAAAACAGTTCAACACCTTGACATCTAATAGTGAAGCTTGCAAATTCCAAAGATAAAGAGAAGATCCTTAAAGCAGCAAGAGACAAGAAATCCCTGACTTTTATGGGGAGGAGTATTAGGATAACAGCAGACATCTCCCCAGAGACCTGGCAGGTCAGAAAGGGATGGCAGGATATATTCAGGGTCCTAAATGAGAAGAACATGCAACCAAGAATACTTTATCCAGCAAGGCTCTCATTCAAAATGGAAGAAGAGATAAAGAGCTTCCAAGACAGACAGGAAGTGAAAGAATATGTGACCTCCAAACCAGCTCTGCAAGAAATTTCAAGGACTCTTAAAATTCCCCTTTAAGAAAAAGTTCAGTGGAACAATCCACAAAAACAAGGACTGAAGAGATATCATGATGACACTAAACTCATATCTGTCAATAGTAACTCTGAAAGTGAGCGGGCTTAATGACCCCATCAAAAGGTGCAGGGTTTCAGACTGGATAAAAAAGCAGTACCCATCTATTTGCTGTCTATAAGAGACTCATTTTAGACAGAAGGACACATACAGCCTGAAAATAAAAGGTTGGAGAACCATTTAGCATTCAAATGGTCCTCAAAAGAAAGTAGGGGTAGCCATCTTTATATCAGATAAACTAAAATTTACCCTGAAGACTGTAATGAGAGATGAAGAGGGACACTATCTCATACTTTAAGGATCTATGAACAAGAGGACTTTACAATCTTGAATATATATGCCCCGAATGTGGGAGATGCCAAATATTTAAACCAATTAATAACCAAAATGAAGAAGTACTTAGATAATAATACACTTATACTTGGTGACTTCAATCTAGCTTTTTCTATACTAGATAGGTCTTCTAAGCACAACATCTCCAAAGAAATGAGAACTTTAAATGATATACTGGACGAGATGGATTTCACAGATATCTACAGACCTTTACATCCAAACTCAACTGAATATACATTCTTCTCAAGTGCACATGGAACTTTCTCCAGAATAGACCACATATTGGGTCACAAATCGGGTCTGAACCGATATCAAAAGATTGGGATTGTCCCCTGCATATTCTCAGACCATAATGCTTTGAAATTAGAACTAAATCACAACAAGAAGTTTGGAAGGACCTCAAACAAGTGGAGGTTAAGGACCATCCTGCAAAAAGATGAAAGGGTCAACCAGGAAATTAAGGAAGAATTAAAAAGATTCATGAAAACGAATGAGAATGAAGATAAAACCGTTCAAAATCTTTGGGATGCAGCAAAAGCAGTCCTAAGGGGAAATACATCGCAATACAAGCATCCATTCAAAAACTGGAAAGAACTCAAATACAAAAGCTAACCTTACACATAAGGGAGCTAGAGAAAAAACAGCAGATTGACCCCACGCCCAGCAGAAGAAGAGAGTTAATTAAAATTCGAGCAGACTCAATGAAATCAAGATCAGAGGAACTGTGGAACAGATTAACAGAACCGGGAGTTGGTTCTTTGAAAGAATTAATAAGATAGATAAACCATTAGCCAACCTTATTAAAAAGAGAGAGAGAAGACTCAAATTAATAAAATCATGAATGAGAAAGGAGAGATCACTACCAACACCAAGGAAATACAAACGATTTTAAAAACATATTATGAACAGCTATACGCCAATAAATTAGGCAATCTAGAAGAAATGGATGCATTCCTGGAAAGCCACAAACTACCAAACCTGGAACAGGAAGAGATAGAAAACCTGAACAGGCCAAAAACCAGGGAGGAAATTGAAGCAGTCATCAAAAACCTCCCAAGAAACAAGAGTCCAGGGCCAGATGGCTTCCCAGGGGAATTCTATCAAACTTTTAAAGAAGAAATCATGCCTATTCTACTAAAGCTGTTTGGAAAGATAGAAAGAGATGGAGTACTTCCAAATTCGTTCTATGAGGCCAGCATCACCTTAATTCCAAAAGCAGACAAAGACCCCACCAAAAAGGAGAATTACAGACCAATATCCCTGATGAACATGGATGCAAAAATTCTCAAGAAGATACTAGCCAATAGAATCCAACAATACATTAAGAAAATTATTCAGCAAGACCAAGTAGGATTTATCCCCACAAGGCTCGTTCAACACTCGTAAAACAATCAATGTGATTCATCATATCAGCAAGAGAAAAACCAAGAACCATATGATCCTCTCATTCGATGCAGAGGAAGCATTTGACAAAATACAGCGTCCATTCCTGATCAAAACTCTTCAGAGTGTAGGGATAGAGGGAACTTTCTTCAACATTTTAAAAGCCATCTACAAAAAGCCCACAGAAAATATCATTCTCAATGGGGAAGCACTGGGAGCCTTTCCTCTAAGATCAGGAACAAGACTGGGATGTCCACTCTCATCACTGCTATTCAACATAATATTGGAAGTCCTAGCCTCAGCAATCAGACGACAAAAAAACATTAAAGGCATTCAAATTGGCAAAGAAGAAGTCAAACTCTCCCTCTTCGCCGATGACATGATACTCTACATAGAAAACCCAAAAGCCTCCACCCCAAGATTGCTCGACCTTATACAGCAATTTGGTAGCCTGGCAGGATACAAAATCAATGCCCAGAAATCAATGGCATTTGTATACACTAACAATGAGAGTGAAGAAAGAGAAATTAAGGAGTCAATCTCATTTAAATTGTACCCAGAAGCATAAGATACCTAGGAATAAACCTAACCAAAGAGGTAAAGGATCTATACCCTAAAAACTATAGAACACTTCTGAAAGAAATTGAGGAAGACATAAAGAGATGGAAAAATATTCCATGCTCATGGATTGGCAGAATTAATATTGTGAAAGTGTCAATGTTACCCAGGACAATTTACACATTTAATGCAATCCCTATCAAAATACCATGGACCTTCTTCAGAGAGTTAGAACAAATTATTGTAAGATTTGTGTGTAATCAGAAAAGACCCCGAATAGCCAGGGGAATTTTAAAAATGAAAACCATATCTAGGGGCATCACAATGCCAGATTTCAGGTTGTACTACAAACCTGTGGTTTCAAGACAGTGTGGTACTGGCACAAAAACAGACACATAGATCAATGGAACAGAATAGAGAACTCAGAAGTGGACCCTGAACTTTTTGGTCAACTAATATTCGATAAAGGTGGAAAGACTATCCATTGGAAGAAAGACAGTCTCTTCAATAAATGGTGCTGGGAAAATTGGACATGCACATGCAGAAGAATGAAACTAGAGCATTCTCTTACATCATATACAAAGATAAACTCAAAATGGATGAAAGATCTAAATGTGAGACGAGATTCCATCACAATCCTAGAGGAGAAACCTAGAGGGAACACCCTTTTGAACTCGGCCACAGTAACCTCTTGCAAGATACATCCATGAAGGCAAAAGAAACAAAAGCAAAAATGAACTATTTGGACTTCATCAAAATAAGAAGCTTTTGCACAGCAAAGGATACAGTCAACAAAACTAAAAGACAACCTGCAAAATGGGAGAAGATATTTGCAAATGATGTATCAGATAAAGGTCTAGTTTCCAAAATCTAAAAAGAACTTCTTAAACTCAACACCAAAGAAACAAACAATCCAATCATGAAATGGTCAAAAGACATGAAGAGAAATCTCACAGAAGAAGACATAGACATGGCCAACATGCACATGAGAAAATGCTCTGCATCACTTGCCATCAGGGAAATACAAATCAAAACCACAATGAGATATCACCTCACACCAGTGAGAATGGGGAACATTAACAAGGCAGTAAACCACAAATGTTGGAAAGGATGCGGAAAAAAGGAACCCTCTTACACTGTTGGTGGGAATGTGAACTGGTGCAGCCACTCTGGAAAACTGTGTGGAGGTTCCTCAAACAGTTAAAAATATACCTGCCCTATGACCCAGCAATTGCACTGTTGGGGATTTACCCCAATGATTCCGATGCAATGAAACACCGGGACACCTGCACCTCGATGTTTATAGCAGCCATGTCCACAATAGCCAAACTGTGGAAGGAGCCTCAGTGTCCTTCGAAAGATGAATGGATAAATAAGATGTGGTTTATGTGTACAATAGAATATTACTCAGCCACTGAAATGACAAATATCCACCATTTGCTTCAACGTGGATGGAACTGGAGGGTATTATGCTGAGTGAAGTAAGTCAGTCGGAGAAGGACAAACAGTGTATGTTCTCATTCATTTGGGGAATATAAATAATAGTGAAAGGGAATATAAAGGAAGGGAGAAGAAATGTGTGGGATATATCAGAAAGGGAGACAGAACATAAAGACAGCTAACTCTGGGAAATGAACTAGGGGTGGTGCAAGGGGAGGAGGGCGGGGGGTGGGGGTGAGTGGGTGACGGGCACTGAGGGTGACACTTGATGGGATGAGCACTGGGTGTTATTCTGTATGTTGGTAAATTGAACACCAATAAAAATTATTTTATTAAAAAATATAAATAAATAAATAAATAAATAAATAAATAAATAAATAAATAAAAAGAATTAATGCCTATCCTGAAAATGTTCCAAAAAAAAAAGAAAACAGAAATTAAAGGAAACTTCCAAACTCATTTTCTGAGGGCAACATTACCTTGACCTGAAAAGCAGAGAAAGATCCTACTTAAAAGGACAATTACAGGCTCATATTCTTTACGAATATGGATACAGAATTCTCATTAAGATCCTAACCAACAGCATCAACAGTATGTTAAAAGGATAATTCTTCATGACAAAATTGGCTTAATTTCTGGTATTCAAGAGTGGTTCAGCATATGCAAAAAAAAAACTATGAGAATTCAGTCATTAATTAATGAAAGTATAGGGACCATTTTATCCTTTAACCTGATGCCAAAAAGCTTTTGGCAAAATAGATTATACCTCCTGATAAAAATACCTATTGTTCTGTAGAGATAGGGAGACATATTCAACATCATAAAATTCATCTACAGAGACATATGGAGAATATCATCCTCAACAGGGAAAAGTTGAGAGCTTTTCCTGTAGATCAGGAACAGGAGAGGGATGCCCACCATCACCCCTGTTCTTCACCATAATAGTAGAATTCCTAGCCTCAACAATCAGACAAAAAACAGAAGGAAATGTTATCCAACTCAGCAAAGAAAAATCAAACGTTGACTCTTCACACACTGCAAGATACTTTAAGTTCAAATCCCAAAGATTCCTTTGAAAAAAATTGCTAGAACTGATACCGGAATTCAGCAAAATCAGAGCATGTGAAATCAATACAAGGAAGTCAGTGGCTCTTCTCTAATGTGCAAATGAAGCAGAAAAAAGAAAATCAAGGACTGGATGCAATTTATAAGTGCACCAGAAATCATCAGATGATGAGGAAAAATCCTAACTGAAGAGGGATGGATCTATACTCTAAACACTGCAGAAAACTTATGAAAGAAAGGAAGGAATAAAAAAGTAGATAGAAAATATTTAAAATCGTTTATATTTCCTTGGTGTTGGTAGTGATCTCTCCTTTCTCATTCATGATTTTATTAATTTGAGTCTTCTCTCTCTTTTTAATAAGGCTGGCTAATGGTGTATCTATCTTATTAAATCTTTCAATGAACCAACTCCTGGTTTTGTTGATTTTTCCACAGTTCTTCTGGTCTCCATTTCATTGAGTTCTGTTCGAATCTTTATTAATTCCCTTCTTCTGCTGGGTGTAGGATCTGTTTGCTGTTTTTTCTCTAGCTCCTTTAGGTGCAAAATTAGCTTTTGTATTTGAGTTCTTTCCAGTTTTTGGATAGATGCTTGATTTGCGATGCATTTCCCCCTCAGGGCTCCTTTTGCTGCATCCCAAAGATTTTGAATGGCTGTATCTTCATTCTCATTAGTTTCCATGAGTCTTTTTAATTCTTCCTTAATTTCCTGGTTGACCCTTTCATCTTTTTGCAGGATGGTCCTTAACCTCCACGTGTTTGAGGTCCTTCCAAACTTCTTGTTGTGATTTAGTTCTAAGTTCAAGGCATTATGATCTGAGAATACGCAGGGGATGATCCCAATCTTTTGGTATCGGTTCAGACCCGATTTGTGACCCAGTATGTGGTCTATTCTGGAGAAAGTTCCATGTGCACTTAAGAATGTGTATTCAGTTGCATTTGGATGTGTGTTCAGTAGATATCTGTGAAATCCATCTGGTCCAGTGTATCATTTAAAGCTCTCGTTTCTTTGGAGATGTTGTGCTTAGATGACCTATTGAGTGTAGAAAGCGCTAGATTGAAGTCACCAAGTATAAGTGTATTATTATCTCAGTATGTCTTAACTTTTGTTATTAATTGATTGATATATTTGGCAGCTCCCATATTCGGGATATATATATATATATATATATATATATATATATATATATATATATATGATTGTTAATTCCTCTTGTTGGATAGATCCTTTAAGTATGATATAGTGTCCCTCTTCATTTCTTATTACAGTCTTCAGGATAAATTTTAGTTTATCTGATATAAGGATGACTACCCCTGCTTTCTTTTGAGGACAATTTGAATGTAAATGGTTCTCCAACCTTTAATTTTCAGGCTGTAGGTGTCCTTCTGTCTAAAAAGAGTCTCCTGTAGACAGCAAATAGATGGGTCCTGCTATTTTATCCAGTCTGAAACCCTGTGTCTTTTGATGAGGTTATTAAGCACCTTCACGTTCAGAGTTACTATTGAAAGATTTGCGTTTAGTGTCATCACGATACCTATTGAGTCCCTGTTTTTGTTCATTGTTCCATTGGTCTTCTTCTTAAAGAGGAATTTTAAGAGTCCCCCTTAAAATTTATTGCAGAGCTGGTTTGGAGGTTACATATTCTTTTGGTTCCTGCCTATCTTGGAAGCTCTTTATCTTTCCTTCTATTCTGAATGAGAGCCTTCCTGGATAAAGTATTCTTGGCTGTATGTTCTTCTCATTTAGGACCCTGAATATATTTTGCTTCCCTTTCTGGCCTGCCAGGTCTCTGTGGAGAGGTCTGCTGTTAATCTGATATTTCCCCCCATATAAGTTAGGGATCTCTTGCTTCTTCTTGATTTAAGGATCTTCTCATTATCTTTGGAATTTGCAAGCTTCACTATTAAATGTAGAGTTGTTGAACGGTTTTTATTGATTTTAGGGGGGATCTCTCTATTTCCTGCATCTGAATGCCTGTTTCCCTTCCCAGATTAGGAAAGTTTTCAGCTATGATTTGTTCAAATACATATTCTGGACCTCTGACCCTTTTCAGCATTGTCGGGAAACCCAATTAAATATAGATTATTCTTTCTCAGGCTGTCACTTACTTCCCTTAATCTATCCTCATGGTCTTTTAACTGTCTCTTTTTTCCTCAGTTTCCCTCTTTGCCATCAACTTTTCTTCTGTGTCACTCACTCGTTCTTCCACCTCATTAACCCTCATCGTTAGGACCTCTATTTTGGATTACATCTCATTTAATTGATTTTTAATTCTGCGTGATTCGATCTAAATTCTGTAGTCAATAATGTGGAAAATTAACAAGGAAGGAAGCCACAAATGTTGGAGAGGATGTGGAGAAAGGGAAACCATCTTGCACTGTTGGTGAGAATGTGAACTGGTGCAGCCACTCTGGAAAACTCTGTGTATGTTCATCAAAGAGTTAAAAATAGATCTGCCCTATGACCCAGCAATTGCACTGCTGGGGATTTACCCCAAAGATACAGAAGCAATGAAATGCAGGACACCTGAACCCTGATTTATAGCAGTAATGTCCACAATAGCCAAACTGTGTAAGGAGCCTTGGTGTCCATCGTAAGATGAATGGATATAAAAGTTGTGGTCTCTGTATACAATGGAATATTATGCCGGCATTAGAAATGACAAATACCCATCATTTGGTTCGACATGGATGGAACTAGAGGGTATTATGCTGAGTGAAATATGTCAATTAGAGAAGGACAAACATTATATGGTCTCATTCATTTGGGGAATATAAAAAATAGTGAAAGGGAATAAAGGGGAAAGGAGAAAAATATGTGGGAAATATCAGAAAGGGAGACAGAACATGAAAGACTCCTAACTCTGGGAAATGAACTAGGGGTGGTGGAAGAGGAGGAGTTTGGTGGGGGTGGGGGTGACTGGGTGACAGGCACTGAGGGGGGCACTTGACAGGATGAGCACTGGGTGTTATTCCATATGTTGATAAATTGAACACCAATAAAAAATAAATTTATAAAAAAAGAAAACTTACACTATAAATCACAGAAATAAAAGTCTTTTTTAAAATGTTGCAAAACTTAACAAAATAAAAAAAAATAAATTGTTGTAACACTTAAAAAAAAGAAAAAAAAAGAAAAGCCAAGCACTGTGTATGGGAAGTGACTCTTGTGTCCCCGCATGAGCTTCCTGTGCTCCTCACCCTTGCTGCTGACCATCATTTCCTCTGAGTTCTCATGTTGGAGGCTCCCTCAACTAAGGCAAGTCCTGTCCCCATCCTGTGCTGTCCTTCTCTACAGGAGATCTGTCCCAGATCCTCCTGTAGGGGTCTCGTTCTGGACTGGGGACACCCAGGAAGACCCTTATGATCACTGGCTCCTCTCTGGATTCTCAATGCGCATGTCAGTGTGGGTGTCACATGGTTCCATCAGCCTCCAGGGAAAGGCACTGGAGTCAATGCCATGTCTGGTGGGAGGATGCTAAGTACCACAACCTGCCTCTGAAGAGCAACAAGATTTTTGAAATTTCAACACCTGGAAAGATAAATGATTATGTTTCACACCAGAAGCACATCTTTTCAACGTGAAGAACAACCAGCCTGATGATATACAGCAGAGCATCTACCAATGAAATCACAATTTCACTTTTGAGCATGAGAACAGAATTGCTCTAGTTTATGAAAGCAACACCATGAAAATCAATTGCCAGAATGTACATTCATATAACATATAAACACTACATTACTGGAGACCAATTAGGGAACAGGTCAACACTGAGGAGAGAAGGGGAAAAAAGACTTTTAAGATTTGTGTGGAATCAGAAAAGACCCCGAATAGCCAGGGGAATTTTAAAAAAGAAAACCATATCTGGGGGCATCACAATGCCAGATTTCAGGTTGTACTACAAAGCTGTGGGCATCAAGACAGTGTGGTACTGGCACAAAAACAGACACATAAATCAGTGGAACAGAATAGAGAATCCAGAAGTGGACCCTGAACTTTATGGTCAACTAATATTCGATAAAGGAGGAAAGACTATCCATTGGAAGAAAGACAGTCTCTTCAATAAATGGTGCTGGGAAAATTGGACATCCACATGCAGAAGAATGAAACTAGACCACTCTCTTTCACCATACACAAAGATAAACTCAAAATGGATGAAAGATCTAAATGTGAGACAAGATTCCATCACAATCCTAGAGAAGAACACAGGCAACACCCTTTTTGAAATCAGCCATAGTAACTTCTTGCAAGATACATCCACGAAGGCAAAAGAAACAAAAGCAAAAATGAACTATTGGGACTTCATCAAGATAAGAAGCTTTTGCACAGCAAAGGATACAGTCAACAAAACTCAAAGACAACCTACAGAATGGGAGAAGATATTTGCAAATGACATATCAGATAAAGGGCTAGTTTCCAAGATCTATAAACAACTTATTAAACTCAACACCAAAGAAACAAACAATCCAATCATGAAATGGGCAAAAGACATGAACAGAAATCTCACAGAGGAAGACATAGACATGGCCAACATGCATATGAGAAAATGCTCTGCATCACTTGCCATCAGGGAAATACAAATCAAAACCACAATGAGATACCACCTCACACCAGTGAGAATGGGGCAAATTAACAAGGCAGGAAACAACAAATGTTGGAGAGGATGCAGAGAAAAGGGAACCCTCTTACACTGTTGGTGGGAATGTGAACTGGTGCAGCCACTCTGGAAAACTGTGTGGAGGTTCCTCAAACAGTTAAAAATATACCTGCCCTATGACCCAGCAATTGCACTGTTGGGGATTTACCCCAAAGATACAAATGCAATGAAACACCGGGACACCTGCACCCCGATGTTTATAGCAGCAATGGCCACGATAGCCAAACTGTGGAAGGAGCCTCGGTGTCCAACGAAAGATGAATGGATAAAGAAGATGTGGTTTATGTATACAATGGAATATTACTCAGCTATTAGAAATGACAAATACCCGCCATTTGCTTCAACGTGGATGGAACTGGAGGGTATTATGCTGAGTGAAGTAAGTCAGTCGGAGAAGGACAAACATTATATGTTCTCATTCATTTGGGGAATATAAATAATAGTGAAAGGGAATATAAGGGAAGGGAGAAGAAATGTGTGGGAAATATCAGAAAGGGAGACAGAACGTAAAGACTGCTAACTCTGGGAAACGAACTAGGGGTGGTAGAAGGGGAGGAGGGCGGGGGGTGGGAGTGAATGGGTGACGGCACTGGGGGTTATTGTGTATGTTAGTAAATTGAACACCAATAAAAAATAAATTAAAAAAAATAAATATATTGTCATTAGGGAAACTCTGAAGGAATCATTAATCATGAAATCGGAATGGTATGGATAAAAAGTTAATATGCATAACACCAAATATTAAGAATGCACTTTGTGGAAATCATCTATATATATTTTTTACCATCTATATTTTTACCCACGTATTTATCAAAGTAATCAAATACAATATATGAGCCAAAGGGAAAATATGCACAAATTTCATAACCAACAAAGAACTTTCACCTGAATATTATAAGAACCCTCAAAACTCAATAGAAATGAAAACAACATTCATATATAAAGCAGGCAGAGCCTTGTGTGGACATGTTACACAGGAGGGTACAGACTCGTGAAGTAAGCACAGGTGAGGACACTTCCCGCCAGGATCTCTCAGGGAAATTCACATCAACCACAATGAGATGCTCTATACACTCATCACGTGGGCTCAGGCATGAAAGAAGCTATTAAGCTGAGTGAAGTCAGTCAGTTGGAGAAGGACAAACTTTATATGGTCTCATTCACTTGGGGAATATAAAAATAGTGAAATGGAATAACGGGGAAGGGAGAGAAAATGAGTGGGAAATAGCAGTGAGAGAGACAGAACATGAGAGACACCTAACTCTGGGAAACGAACAAGGGATAGTGGAAATTGAGATGGGTAGGGGGATGGGGTGACTGAGTGACAGGCACTGAGGGGGGAACTTGATGAGATGAGCACTGAGTGTTATGCTATATGTTGACATATTGAACTCCAATAAAAAAAGAAAGCACTGACCAGACCATCCTGGGGAGCATGCAGGACCTCTGGGCCTCAACCCTGCAGGTTGGAATGAAAATTAAAGAGAGACCCTGGAAAATCTTTTTTTTTTGGTTCCTCCTGTAATTAAAGATAGATAACCTACCAGGTGACCCAGAAATCCCACTCCTCAGTGGTTGCTCCAGAATAATGAATCCCCATGTTCATGCAAAAATGGCATGTGAGCGTTTATAGTGTCTTCATTTCTGTGAGAAGCTTTGAACACCCCCAAAAGCTTGCATGATTTAAAGAATAATCCCAAGAAGAAAACATCCATCAATGGGTCAGGATTCTGCGATAAGTAGTCACACTATTGACGCACCCACCATCCCAGCGGCATCTCAATACATGATGTTCCATGAAGGTCAGCTGTCTCAGGGATAACTGAGGCCATGCAGCCTGGGGCATTCATACAGCCAGGCCAGGGTCACAGTGATATGGTTGGGCTTTCTTTCCTTCTATCTTCCCCAAACTCAGATGATGAGCTCCTATGCATCAGGCTGCATGCTGCCTTTTTGTGCCCAATGTCCTCATGTATGAAGCCTCCACAGACTGACCCAAACCAGCTCTGGTCCTCTGATGGGGAGTTCCTGAGACCAGAGTTTGATGTGTGTTCTGACAGCAGCTGTCCCCTCCAGCATCTTAGTCTCAGGCTCTCTCGTGTAGTTGAGCAGGACTAGGTTAAGACACCTCCACTGAATCCATTCATCTCCTGCTACTGCCTATCCCCACAACCTGAGGTCTCGACCTTCCTCTCACTCAGCTGGAAATGAGTTCAGGTGTTCAGTAACAGACATGGAGCTCTGTGTAGTGGGTGGTGTGCACCGGGATGGTTGCCATAGTAGCTACACCATGTGATCCTTCCACCCAGAGTTTACCATGGCCTGTTCTCCACATCCTCACCAGCACAAGGTCCTTCTCATTTAATTTGGTGTGGATCATTCATAGCCAGGGAAACAGCTGCAAAGAGATACCTCAGTTATTTGCGGTTGGATTTCTAGGATGATTGGTGTTGTTTGACCTTGATGTATATATGTTTGTTTACTTGTATCTTTTTATTTATTGGAGAGAGAGGCAGCGATTGCACACATAGGGGTAGGAACATTGAGAGAGGCAGACTCCTCTCATCTTGGAGGCCAGGGTTGGGCTGAATCCCAGGACCCTGAGATCATGACTAAAGCCAAGGTCAGATTCTTAATCAACTATCTGCACAAGGACCCACTTTTGCTTGTTTTCTACAGAGAAATCGAAATAGAACTTGTCCCAATTTTGAAAAAAAAAATGTATTTAACAGGGATGCCTGGGTAGCTTAGCGGTTTAGCACCAGCCTTCAGCGAATGGTGTGATCCTGTAATCTCAGGATTGAGTCCCGCATTGAGCTCCTTCAATGGAGCCTGCTTCTCCCTCTGCCTATATCTCGGCTTTTCTTTGTCTATGTGTCTTTAATGAATAAATAAATAAAATATTTTTAAAATATTTTATATTTTTATTTGGAGAGAAAGAGAGAGATGGAGAGGACCAGGAGAGAGAGAAAGAAAGTCTCAAGCAGATTCCCCATGACCACAGAGCCTGACTTGGGTCTCAAGTCCAGGATCCTGAGATCAAGACGTGAGTCAAAACCAAGAGTTAGATCCTTAACCACCTGAATGGCCCAGACGTCCCATCCTTGAGCAACTATTTAATGGGGGATTTAGATATGTTATTGTTGTGTTCTGTCAGATTTTCTATTGAGGTTGAGAGTCCCTTTTGTTTTTTGGATACTAAGTCTGTCTCAGTATATGATTTAACACACTGTCTCCCATTCCATAGTCTGCCTTCTTGCTCTGCTAATATTTGTTCTTCACACTTTGTGCATGATGTAGCCCCACTCACTGGCTTTTGCTTTTTTTGAATGTGATTTTAATGTCATATCAAAAAAATCACATCCAAGCAAATGTCATGATGTTTTAGGCTTAGTTTTCATGTATGAGTTCTAGAGTTGAGACTTCTGCTTAACTCTTTAATCCATTCTGAGATATTCTGTATCCTTGTATCTGTGTGATGTATGGTAAGGACCAGGTGTCATTATTTTCATGAGGCTGTCCAACACCATTTGTTATAGAGATTATCCTTTCTCCATTGTGTATGCTTAGATATCCTTTGGAGGCTTTCTGACTATATGCACACATTTACTTCTGGGCTCTGTATTATGCTCTACTGTCTACATGTCTGATGTTATGGAGCCACACACTGATATGCTTAATGGGCGACTAAATTTCTGTAGAGGGATGTGTGATGTCTGACTATTGTTCTTACCTCTCATAATTTTATGGTCACTATCATGTGATTTCTTTTTCTGTATGAATATGGATTTTTCTTTTTTTTTCTTTTTTTTGGATTTTTCTATTATGTAAGAAAACCATTGGTATTTTGTTTAATTTATCAACATTGAAATTCTTAGAAGAAAAAAAGAATCTATACAAATAAAAATATTCCTGGAGATTTAAATAAGTATGAAAAATAAAAATGAAATTTAACAGTCATAGGCACTCTAGGAAAATAGATAGGCCTTAATAAATATAATCAGATTTCAAAGAGAAAAAATGACCAACACCAATGACTCTCGTTGCACATTGAAAGATGAATGGATAAGGAAGATGTGGTCTTTGTATGCAATGGAATATTACTCAGCCATTACAAACGACAAATACCCACCATTTGCTTCAACATGGATGGAACTGGAGGGTATTGTGCTGAGAGAAGTAAGTCAATCAGATAAGGACAAACATTATATGTTCTCATTCATTTGGGGAATATAAATAATAGTTAAAGGGAATATAAGGGAAGGGAGAAGAAGTGTGTGGAAAATGACAGAAAGGGAGACAGAACAAAAAGACTCCTAACTCTGGGAAATGAACTAGGGGTGGTGGAAGAGGAGGGGGACGGGGAGTGGGGGTGACTGAGTGACGGGCACTGAGGTGCGCACTTGATGGGCTGACCACTGGGTGTTATTCTATATGTTGGCAAATTGAACACCAATAAAAAATAAATTAGTGAAAGGGAACAAAGGGAAAGGAGAGAAAATGAGTGAAAATGTCAGTGAGGGTGACAAAATATGAGAGACATGGTCCCAAAATATGAGAGACATCTAACTCTGGAAATGAACAAGAGGTAGTGGAAGGGGAGGCAGGCAGGGTTGGGGTGACTGGGGGATGAACACTGAGGAGGGCACTTGATGGGATGAGCACTGGGTGCTATAGTATATGTTGGCAAATTGAACTTCAATAAAAAAATTTAAAAAACAAAAAAAAAATTAAAAAGGACCATAAATAAAATTCAAAGATTCTCATAGAGAAAGTATTGGAACATAGGCAAATTACTTTACTAGTATTATGAATACACTAAAATTGTTTCATGAAGAAGTAAAAAATGAACAATACAGATCAAATACAAAGACTAAAATCATTATCTAAAAGCTTCTGCCTACAAAAGGACAATGAAAGATTTAAGAAGAATAAAGCAAAAAAAAAAAAAAAGAGTCCAAAATCAGATGGCTTTTTCTATGAATTTTACCAAGTACTTTAAGAATTAAGGTAAAACTTTTCAATCTCTTCCAAAACAATATGAGAATGGAAATTGCCCAAGTTGATTTAAGGAGGGCAGAATGACTCTGACAGGAAACTCATGCAACGGAAACCACAAGAAGGGACACATGGACAATATCTCAGATGCACATAAATGCAAAACTACTGGCATCCTGAATCCAACAGCACATGGACGGATCGCACAGGATGACCTAGAGGAAATCATGCCTGGGATGCAAGTATGCTTGAACACACCCAGATCATAAATGGGGCCCCTGTATTAACAGAGTGAAGGATTGGATATACATGATTCTTTCCTATGATGCCTAAAACCGCTTGACAATATCTAACACACTTTATCTTCAAAACATATTAACAGTCGAGGCACAAATGTTTCCCTCCGTGAATTAGTCACATTTTATGAAAACCCCACAACCAGCCCTGCATTCAAAAGTGAAAACCTGAAGCCTTTCTGTCAATTCAGGAACCACAAAGGGGGCCATTCCCACCATGAGTATTCAGCATGTTATACTGAAGGAGAATAAACTGTGCCACCCCATATGTCAGCTGGTTCCCTGGATTATTGTGAATAAAATCACAGAAGAATCATCCAGTGGACAGAGATAGGGAACCTCCTGTGTCACCCTGATAGAAAGAAATAAATCTCCCGTGGGAAAATTAACTTCTCCCTACTGGGAGGGGTGAACCATCCTCTTCACTAGAACCATCTGTGGGACCCAGAAGGTTGCAGAAACAACCCTTGTCAGTTCCTCATTAATTCAATGACCCAAACCCCAAATCCTGGCCTCATATCTCCACAAACCCAACGTCTTGTTGTGTAAGAAGCACAAGGGCTGCCTACTTTGGTCATTGTCTGCGTTTTGTGTTCTCTCTCTCATGGGAGCTCATGAATATGCAACATGAAATACATCTCCAATTAGGTCTGTCATATATCTACACAGTAATTAGTCCAGACAAATAAACATATAGAAGAGAAGGAAACCCTTACTGGGGCAATGACTGGAATTCCAATCCAGGAAATGTAGGAAACAAAGAATAAACGATAATTAAATCAATAGAATCAGAAAAACAACTTTGTATCCATATGATATGATCTGTTGCAGGGTCAAACCCGACAAGCTACAAAACCAAATCCTTAAAGAACAATTTCAGGAAATCTATAGGATACAAAATAAACATAAAAAATATATGTAGGTTTCCACACACTAACAAAAAATATTTATAGTTTAAAGGTTGTATTTAATTATTAATGAAAGACACACAGACAGAGAGAGGGAGAGACACAGGCAGAGAGAGAAGCAGGCTCCATGAAGGGAGTCTAATGTGAGACTGGATCTCTGGACTCTAGGATCACTCCCAGAGCAGAAGGCAGACCTCAACCGCTGAGCCACCCCAGCATCCCTAACAATAAAGTATTTAAAAGGTAATTAATGAACCTTATTACATTGACACCGGTGTTAAGAATATAATATGTAGGATTAAGTATTCTGAAAAAGGTAAAATATTGTACACTAAAAGAACCTACATTGATTAGAGATTTTTAAAAACTCAAAAAGGAATGCAAAGGTCATTTTTTCATAGATTTAGCACTTCATAATGTCAGAAGACATTACACACAGTGGTATAGAGATGCAAAGCAATCCTTGTTAATAGTTGTGAAGAGTCAAATCTAGTTCTGGTGCTGATTATACATTCAAAGGACATGCAAATAGGACCCTCCCTTCACTGATTAAACCAGCGCAACCACGACCCTGCAGCTGAGAGAGAAGCCCCAGGCCCAGGATCCCCAGGTGACCCCGTTCGGGATCAGGACAGAACAAAGACGACTAAACATGAAATCTTTGCTCAGCTGGGTTTTCCTTGTGGCTATTTTAAAAGGTAATTCATGGAGAACAAGGGACGTTCAGTCTGTGAGTTGAGGTGAGTGAGAGAAACAAGGGATGTGGTATAATTTTCTGACCAGGATTTCTTGTGTCTGCAGGTGCCCAGGGTGAGGTGCAGCTGGTGGAGTCTGGGGGAGACCTGATGAAGCCTGGGGGGTCCCTGAGACTCTCCTGTGTGGCCTCCGGATTCACTATCAGTAGCAACTACATGAACTGGGTCCGCCAGGCTCCAGGGAAGGGGCTGCAGTGGGTCGGATACATTAGCAGTGATGGAAGTAGCACAAGCTATGCAGACGCTGTGAAGGGCCGATTCACCATCTCCAGAGACAATGCCAAGAACACGCTGTATCTGCAGATGAACAGCCTGAGAGCCGAGGACACGGCCGTGTATTACTGTGTGAAGGGACACAATGAGGGGACCTCAGTGTGAGCCCAGACACAAACCTCCCTGTAGAAGGGGATCAGGACCACCAGAGGGTGCACACTCCTCACCACTTCTGTCTTGAAGGCCCAGGAGCAGGTGAAGATGGAGGTTCTGGGCAGGTTTCCTGTCAGTGTCTGGGCTTCCTCTCCAAGGAGCAGTTTCCCCCAGGGATTCTCTCTGGACACTTGATTTTGTGTTTACCTCTTCAGTCTCTTTCTTAGAGACTTAGAAATTCAAGTATAGCACTTGCACTTCCTTGTACTTAACCTTTCCTGACCCAAAATATTAATCAATTACAAATAACTCCATTCACATCATCTGAACATATTCACCAGTCCTATTAGCACTCACTGTGGATCACAGGACCCCAAGCTAACATACTTCTTGCACATCACGGTATGGAGGAATCTCCGATCAACACAACAATAAAGAGATGTTCCAGAAAAATGTTAAAATTTCCGGGGAGTGAGTGAGATTCCCAGCATGATATGGTAGGGATGTGGACTCAGAGGTCACTCACACTCACACACACACACACACACACAATCATGAAAGTATAAGCTTTTATACTTTCACATGCGTGTTCGTTGGGAGCCAGGCAAGCCTCTCATCACGTCATAAATTCCTAGATTGTGCCAGGGAAGGACACTGGCTCTGGGTGTATGTTGTGGGTCAGTGGTGGGGACAGGGTCCTGCTCCACGAGGGGCTTGTGTGGAGTCAGAGTCCCAACTGTATCAAAAGAGGTAACTCCTGGGTTATTGTTTCATTTCTTATCCTTTGGGTGGAGGAGATGAATGGGGATGGAATGTTAGGGAGCTATCAGGCAATAAAGACTGGACATGGTGTGAGGAATAATTTCACTAAACAAGCATCAAACTGGGAAGACAAAAGAAAGACATGGTCATTCTGAGTAGAAAAAATGCCTTAATCACAGGAAAACTAGCTGGATAATGTATGGAAGGAGCATGAAACATAAAATCATAATACAAATAGGCCAAGATCCTAAAGGTCTCAGATGGAAGCTGTCCTCTCCCCAGGGTCACCAGTGGCCCTGAAGGTCATGTGTACACCATGTGATCAGAGACCAGAAGCTTCTACTGAATCCATGATGATCCTCAGTGTGAGGAGCTGGATTGGAGGACCTTCCACTTGGAAGAAGTAACTCTTGAATCCTTTGGGTGCTGACGTCAGCTCACTGTGTGTGACCTCAACCATCCCCGTGTTGGAACCTAATGCTCATGGGATGCGGGGAGTAGGTGGGGCCTTAGGGTTGCAGTTACGTCAGGAGGTGCATCCTCATTGTCGGATAAGCCCTTATACTCCTGGACTGGGAAAGTTCCTGCACCCTGGCCCCATGTAAGGTGATGGGGAAAAGACGGGGTAGGATGTGGGTGCTCTCCAGATACCACAGCCTCCTGCACCTGGACCTCAGATGACCCAGACTCCAGATCTGTGAGAATGAGTGTCTGTTGTTTGATTCACCCAGTCCATGTACGATGTTCCAGCAGGGGGCACAGGCTAAAGTCATTTTTTCTTTATTTAAATTGAATTTATCAACATTCACTATACCCTCAGTGTTCATCACATCATGTAAACTCCTTAACCCCCATCACCCAGTTACCCCACTCCCCACTCCTCCCTTACAGTGACCGTCTGTTTTTTTCCGAGTTAAGTGTCTCTCATCATTTGTCTTCTCTAGTCTTACCCCACTAAGTTTCACTCCTTCCTTTATAGTGTCTTTCAATATGAATGAGACCATATCATTACCTTTCTGTAACTGATTTATTTCTCTCAATATAATGCCTCCAGTTCCATCCATATTGAAGGAAACATTATTTCATATTATTCATTATGTCTGACGGCTATGTAATATCCCATTGTATATATAAAGCACATCTTTTTTTGTATATTGTTTATTAGAGTGCGATTAGCCAACATATAGCATAACACCTAGTTCTCATCTCATCAAGGGCCCCCCTCAGTGCCCGTCACCCAGCCACCCTCACATCCCATCCACCTCCCCATCCACTACCTCTTGTTCATTTCCCAGAGTTAAGAGTATCTCAACTTCTGTCACCCTCTCTGATATTTCCTGCTCATTTTCTTTCCATTCCCCTATAATCCCTTTCACTATTTTTTTATATTCCCCAAATGAATGAGACCATATAATGTTTGTCCTTCTCCGATTGACTAATTTCACTCAGCATAATACCCTCCAGGTCCATCCACGTAGAAACAATTGGTGGGTAATCTTCGTTTCTGATGACTGAGTAATATGCCATTGTATACATAGACTACAGCTTCTTTATCCATTCATCTGTTGATAGACACTGAGGTTCCTTCCACTGTTTGGCTGTTGTGGACTTTGCTGCTGTGAACATTGAGGTGCAAGTGTCCGTTCATTTCAATAAATCTGTGTTTGGGGTAAATACACTGTAGTGCAATGACTGGGTCCTATTATTTTCCAGGAAATTCCATTCTGTTTTCTGGAGTGACTCAACAAGACTGAATTCCCACCAATAGTTGAAGAGGGTTCCACTTTGTCGATATCCTCTCTTACATTTATTATTTCTGACCTTGTTACTTTATCCATTCTGAGTTGTATAAGTGGGATCTTAGTGTGGTTTCCATTTGTATTTCCCTGATGACAAGTCATGTGGATCACTTTTCTCATCTGCCTGTTGGCCATGTGTAGGACTTCTTTGGAGAAGTGGCTGTGCATTCTCTCCATTTCTTGACTGGATTGATTGTTTTGTTGGGTGCTGACTTTGTTAAGGAAATATCTTGTCCTATTCTGTGGGTTGCCTTTCATTTTGTTGCCTGTTGCATTGTACAGATTCTATGTTGATGAAGTCCTAATAGTTTACTTTTCCCTTTGTTTCCTGTGCCTTTTGAGAGGTGCCTTGCTAGCAGTCACTGCAGCTGAGGAAAAAAAGTTGCTTCCTGAATTCGCCACTAGGATTTGGATGAATTACTTTCTCAGATTTCAGTATTTCATCTATTTTGACATTATGTTTGTATTTGGTGCACCTGAATGGTCCACTTTCATTCTTATGCAATTTTTTTCAGATCCATTTATTTTTTTATTTTTTTAATTTTTATTTATTTATGATAGTCACAAAGAGAGAGAAAGAGAGAGAGAGAGAGAGAGAGAGAGAGGCAGAGACACAGGCAGAGGGAGGAGCAGGCTCCATGCACCGGGAGCCCGATGTGGGACTTGATCCTGGGTCTCCAGGATCGCGCCCTGGGCCAAAGACAGACGCTAAACCGCTGCGCCACCCAGGGATCCCTCAGATCCATTTATTGATGAGACGTTCTTTCATTAGATATTTTTTTCTTTCTTCTTGAGGAGTAGTTGCCCATAGAGTTGAGGGTCCATTTCTGCATTCTCTGCTCTGTTCCATTGATCTATGTGTTGTTTTTGGTCACTACCAGGCTATCTTGATGATAAAGACTTTATAATAGAGCTTGTCTGCAAACATTTTGATGCCCTCCAGCTGTAGTTTTTTTTTTTCTGTTTTCTTTTTTTTTTTCCAAAATATTTCTACCTGTTTGGCAACTTAGGAAAGAAATTGAAGAAGACATAAAGAGATGAAAAACATGCCGTTCTTACAGATTAGAACTATGAATATTGTCAGGGCACCTGTGTTGCTTAGAGTTTGAGTATCTGCAATTGGCTCAGGTTGTGATCCTGGGGTCCTGGGATGGTGTCCTGTATGGGGCTTTTGGGAGCGTGCATGCTTCTCCCTCTGCCTATGTCTTTGCCTCTGTCTCTGTGACTCTCCTGAATAAATATATAAATCTTAAAAAAAAAAACAAAAATAAACCCTGTGAAAATCTCTATGCTGCCCAGAACCTTCTACATATTCAAAGCAATCCTTGTGAAAGCATCCTGGACATTTTTGCAGAGTATGAACATATAATCCTAAGATTTTTATGGCACACACAGAGATATTAGGGACACATTGATGCTCTGGCATGGCCCTGCTGTATTTGTTGTGAGAAGTATCAGGTAACCGCCCTCATCCAGTGAAGGTTGCATTTCTCACTGGAACTAGGACTAACCTGTTGCAAACCATAGGTATCTGTCAAAAAGTCACAGTGGACACAGAGAAGATGAACAATGATACAAGAGAGTCAGAGATACTCAGACACTTTGGAACGTCAGGTTAAGGATGTTCTTTTATAATGTTTCCCGAAGATGAGGATGTGATGACTCAGAAAGTGTAAAGGATTTTCATAGTATTCCAGTGGGATTTGTGTCTCACCATCACCTGGCAGTGTTGTGTTGTACTGATGACTGTTAGGTGTGTCCCTTGTCACTGGGTGAACATTTGGTGCCCCGTGTCCTCATTTCAAATCCACATGCATCTGTGAGTCTCCCTCTGGACATGACATCAGTTTCCTTTTAAGATTTGCTCAGTAGAAACCCTCAAGGGACCTACATGACTTATTTAGCCTTTATCATTTTATTTAAATGCAATCATTTTTGTCATGGAATTTGCAACAACCAGGTAACATGACCTAGTTATGTCAATATCTAACAGCTCTACCATCTTATTCCATAGTCTACTTGTGAACTTACATGACAATGTACTTATTTCAGGGAAGGTAAGTCCACTCATGGTCAGCAAGGCTGGGGGGGAGCTCTGAATGCCCAGAAGCAGGGCATTGGTTGGCTTTCAAGTTTTCATCAACATTTATACAAATAGCAGCTGTCCCCAGACACGAACACTCAGAAAATAGATATGAGAGGATGGATCATGGGATGGAGCACACAGTTCCTCTTGCAGTGTGCAGCCTTCTACCTGAGCTAGGCTTACATTCATGTCTAACTGCGCAGTACAGTTGGAAATGGATTGTTATGATTTGTTGTTGGTGTTGTTTCCTCTGTAGATGCTCACACTCCACCTTGTTAAGGACTGTTTTAGGGTTTTGTGACTCTCTTCCTGGCTGTATTGGAGAGCCGTTATGAACATGGTCTCCTACCTCTAGCCTGAGATTGAATGTTCGCACCCCCGGGTCTTCAGGGAGCCCTTATAGGAGCCATCAAGCCCTTTCTGTCCTCAGTTTACATCTGAATTCCTTGTTCACCATACCTGTCTCTGAGCTGGTTTATCTCAGGCACATGAATGGGTCTCTAAACGTCAATATGAAAAGCTCCTGTAATGTGAACCTGGGCTGGTCCTCTAAGAGGCTGTCACGAGAGAGGTTCTACATTCTGCCTGCTAATCTCAGAATAGAGGTCAAAGGACCACACAGCATTCAGTTTATGGAAACAAAGCACAACACCTGCGCTCAGAGCCAATGTTAACACATGTTCAGTTTCCTGTCCTTAACCATCCATCACATTGTGCCACTTTTTCTTCTTGGTACTCAGGGGGTACTTAGATCCAGAAAATTTCCCCATTTTTCCCTTTGAGCACCATCATGCCAAGTTTGTCCCCTGCAGGAATAGAATTCTACAAGTTTATATGTTCCTCTCTTGTCCTTGAAATCCTTGACAGTAGTACTGCAAGCAACCTCCCTCCTGCTGTCATCCCCATGGTTGTATCTCCCTAGTGTCAACACCACACAGCTCCAAAACTCAAATACCTGCTCAGTATTCTATTAGGAGTCTTGCTGTTGTTTTTGCAACTCTGATCTATATCATGGATGTTCGAAATGATTTAATAACTGTCAAGCTGTTCCAAGGATTTGAAAGCCATGGGACCCACTACCCTTCTGACATGTTAACTTCTCCTCCCATATTTTCGTATACTAAAGACGGTGTGGTGAATTCTTTCTGATTTATATGTTGAAGGTGAACTTTGAACTCTGGTGTTTTGTCTCAGAATATCATAAACTTATTTTTGCCCCTACTCTGATTTTAGATCCTATGGACTCATTTGTGTTTGTAAAAGCCCATTGAGTATTGTTCAAATATTATATTATGTTTCAGGAAGTACTTACAGACAAATGTGGTCCATACATATAAGGTCATCCAACAAGTGACATAGGGAGCAATGCAAATCCTAGCAGTGAGACTGGGGCTTCAAGGAGGGCACAGATGCTCAAAGGACTGTAATTGCAGGAATATTTTTGGGAGGACTCCATGTCTCTGTGCAGTGGACACAGGTGCGATTTGAGTGGTGGTCTCTTTTTGGAGTCTTCCTGATGCATATGATCCATTCAAAGATGGAAAGGGGGGTACCTGGGTGCATCAATGGTTTAGTGCCGCCTTCAGCCCATGGCCTGAGCCTGGAGATCAGGGATCAAGTCCCACATCAAGTTCCCTGTATGGAGCCTGCTTATCCCTCTGCCTGTGTCTCTGCATCTCTCTCTCTCTCTCTCTCTCTCTCTCTCTCTCTTTCTCTCTGTGTGTGTCTATCATGAATAAATAAAATCTTAAAAAAAAAAACAAAGATTGAACTCACTACATTTGGAGACAGAACAGAAGTCCTGTATGCAGCCTGCAGGGTAAGGGGGACTGATCTAAGAGAACCAAAATTATGGTTGATCAAAGGCACAAATTGAAATTGAATTGAAACTGAAATCTCCTGCCACATTTGCTATCAAAAATACCTGATAAATCTTGGATACTAGTCCTTGATCTGATACGTCATTTGCAAATATCTTCTCTCATTCTGTAGGTTGTCTTTTAGTTTTGTTGATTCGTTCTTTTGCTTTGCAGAAGCTTCTTATCGTGATGAAGTCCGAATACTTCATTTTTGCTTTTGTTTCTCTTGTCTTCATGGATGTATCTTGCAGGAATTTACTGTGGCCAAGTTCAAAAACGGTTTTGCCTGTGTTCTCCTCTAGGATTTTGATGGAATATTGTCTCACATTTAGATCTTTCATCCATTTTGAGTTTATCTTTGTGTATGGTGCAAGAGAGTGGTCTCGTTTCATTCTTCTGCATGTGGATGTCCAATTTTCCCAGCACCATTTATTGAAGAGGCTGTCTTTCTTCCAAATGATAGTCTTTCCTGCTTTGTCGAATATTACTTGACCATAAAGTTGAACGTCCACTTCTGGATTCTCTATTTTGTTCCGTTGATCTATGTGTCTGTTTTTGTCCCAGGACCACACTGTCTTGAAGACCACAGCTTTGTAGTACAACACCTGAAATCTGGCATTGTGATGCCCTCAGCTATGGATTTATTTTTTAAAATTCCCCTGCCTCTTCAGGGTCTTTTCTGATCCACACAAATCTTAAGATAATTTGTTCCAACTCTCTGAAGAATGTCCATGGTATTTTGACAGGGATTGCATTAAATGTGAAAATTCCCCTGGGTAACATTGACATTTTCACAGTATTAATTCTTCCATTCCATGAACATGGACTACTTTTCCATTTCTTTGTGTCTTCCTCAATTTCTTTCAGAACTGTTCTGTAGTTTTGAGTGTATAGATCCTTTACCTCTTTGGTTAAGTATATTCCTAGGTATATTATGCGTTTGGTTGCAATTGTAAATGGGATTGACTCCTTAATTTCTCTTTCTTCAGTCTCATTGTTAGTGTATAGAAATGCCACTGACTTGTGGGCATTGATTTTGTATCCTGCCACACTGTCAAATTACTGTCGACATGAATGGAACTGGAGAGCATTATACTGAGTGAAATAAGTCAATTGGAGAAGGACAAACATTATATGGTATTATTCATTTTGGGAATGTAAAAAATAGTGAAAGGGAATAAGGGGAAAGGAGACAAATGAATGGGAAATATCAGAAAGGGAGACAGAACATGAGAGACTCCTAACTATGGGAAATGAACAAGGGGTGCTGGAAAGGGAGGTGGGTGGGCATGGGAGTTATTGGGCACCAGGCACTGATGGGGGCACTTCATGGAATGAGCACTGGGTGTTATGATATATGTTGGCAAATTGAACTCCAATAAAAAATTAAATTTTTTTAAAAACCCGGATAAATCCGTAGATGAGGTTCATGGTAGATATTTTTCTTCTCTTAGATGGAATATAGTATTTGAATGTAAAAGGAATTCATGAAAAACTTACAGTGGATAGGCAGTACTACACTGTTAGTTTAGGAAAGATTAGAAAAATAGAAATATAGGCTATACAATGGAAAATGTTCATTCTGACACCAGTTTATTATATCCCAAACTGCTTGAATGAGCTCATTCTGCATCAGGTAAACTTATCAAAGCGATTACAGAAGGTCACAGAGTTAACTGCATTGGAATACAGTGACTGAGTTGTTAGAGACTTACAAATACAACTACATTACCTGAAAACCTCTGAAATTCAGCTAAATTCTAAATTTAGCAAAATCATGCGATCTCCAATACATGCGGGGTCCACTATTCTAAGGAGCCTTGACATTCTGTCATTCAGGTGTTTCAGAGGGCAGTAAGTCCTGTGGAGAGGAGCACAGGCCAAGAATCTGGAGTTAGACTCACCTGAAAATGTGCACAAGGATACCTTAGAAACCCTCTACAATGTAAGGGGTAGGTTCACATCACTCTATGGGGAAACATGACACCCACAAACCAAGAGTTATATACAAATACAATTACAAAGTACCACGTGGACACAAGTCTGAAGTCTGAAATATTACCTAATAAAAAAACATAGTTTTTTTTAAATTTTTATTTATTTATGATAGTCACAGAGAGAGAGAGAGAGAGAGGCAGAGACACAGGCAGAGGGAGAAGCAGGCTCCATGCACCGCGAGCCTGAAGTGGGATCCGATCCTGGGTCTCCAGGATCACGCCCCGGGCCAAAGGCAGGCACCAAACCACTGCGCCACCCAGGGATCCCAAAAAACATAGTTTTTCAAAGAAGTAAATATGAACACACAAAGGCAGTCACATCTTCTCTGGTCACAACAACTTGAGAGAAATGATCCCAAGCTGAGTATATCCTGAGACGACATGTATATAAGGACAACCTTCTATTGAATAAAACATCCCAGACCTAACCTTTCATCTGGTAGAGGAGCCCCAGACCCAGGAACAATAGGTGACCCATTCAGCGATTAAGACAAAACACAACATACGATGGAGTCTGTGCTCAGCTGCGTTTTCCTTGACACTATTTTTTAAAATATATTTTTATATATTTTCTATTTGAGTCAATTTGCCAACATATAGCATATCCCCCAGTGCTCATCACGTCTAAAGAAGAATGGGCATTTTAAAGAACTGACAGAAAATCTACCATAATATATATGTTAAACCTTTTAAAAAGTCTGTGTGATTTTAATATTTTCATCTAAAGACTGCTAACTCTGGGAAACGAACTAGGGGTGGTAGAAGGGGAAGAGGGCGGGGGGTGGGAGTGAATGGGTGACGGGCACTGGGTGTTATTCTGTATGTTAGTAAATTGAACACCAATAAAAAAATGTTTGTAAAAAAATAATAATTTTATTAGAAAAACAGAAATTATTCCTCAAAAGTTCATAAACATTGGGATATGGGGTAATGTGGTTGAATATGTTTGTTTTACACTTTTTATCACCAACTGGGAGCAGATATTAATTAACCAAGACCATTATGACTCCACTGTGGTAACATGTGGGTTAAAATTGAGATCACAGCTGCCTTTCCTAATTCAACCATACTCGCACCTCACTTTCAGCCTGTCCAGACACCCATCATCCCATGACATCCCTGTTTGGGGACCTCCTGCACTAATGAAAAAGGCCTGTTAATACAGGGTGCTGCTGGATACTCAGAAAGCATGAACAAGTGTCTACTGGCATTCATCTGAAGCTACTATTCCTCTACAGGGAATAGTTTGGAGCTCGACGATTCATGTTTACCCTGTGCTGTTCCTCTGACTTTCACCACCTGACATCAAAAATGGATTCCTGTTTCTAATTCAATATTTTTAATGTAATATCTAGTTTTTTATACTATAAATCGCTCGACTTCCCCTGGAACTTTCCTACAACCCAGCATTTGCACTACTGGGATTTACTACAAAGATACAGATGCAGGGAAGACCACGACACCTACACTCCAAGGTTTATAGCTGAAATGTTCACAGTAGCCCAAATGTGGAAGGAGCCTCAGTTTCCATCAAAATATGAATGGATAAAGAAAATGTGGTCTATGTATACAATTGAATATTAGTCAGCCATTAGAAATGAACAACACCGACCATTTGCTTCAATGTGGATGGAACTGGAGGGTATTATGCTGAGTGAAGTAAGTCAGTCACAGAAGAACAAACATATGGTATCATTCGTTCAGGGAATATAAAAAGTAGTGAAAGGGAGTAAATGGAAAGGAGAGAAAATGAGTGGGATATAACAGAGAAGTCGACAGAACATGAGAGACTTGTAACTCTGGGAAGGAAGTCTGGGAAGGGGTCTTGGTAAGGGAGTTCAGCGGGGTTGGGGTGACAAGGTGACGGGCACTGTGGGGTCACTTGATGGGATGAGCACTGGGTGTTATACTTTATGTTGACAAAGCGATCTCCAATAAAAAATAATTAAGAAATAAAATTAAAAAAAAGAAACTTCAGATAATGAGGAATAATCCTAACCAAAGATGAAAGGACCTATAGTCTAAAAAATCTAAAATACATATGAAAGATATTAAAGAAGACAGAAATATATGGAAAACAGTCTATTCTCATGGATTGGAAAAATATTCATATAATGTCTATGCCACCAACAGCAATCTGTGCATTGAATATAAACCCTATCAAAACACAACCAACATTTTTCTAGGGAATGGAACAAGCCTAAAACTTGTAAGTAAACAGAAAAGATTCTGACTAGGTAAAAGAATGTTGAAACAAAAAACAAATCATGGCATCCCGGGTGGCTCAGCATTTTAGCCCTGCCTTTTTGTTCAGGGAGTGATCTTGGAGACCTGGGAAGGAGTCCCATATCACACTCCCTGCATGGTTACTGCTGCTCCCTCTGCCTGTGTCTCTGCCATTCTCTCTGTCTCTCTGTGTCTCTCATAAGTACATAAATAAAATATTAAAGAAAAACAAAGAAGCTATCAGTAGCTTTATAATAGTGCTTCTGAATTGGATTTCTGACATTGAATTGTAATCCAAATTTTGTAACTCTGTGGGAGAGAGGACTGTTTCTGATTTTTTCTTTTGAGATGAGGTTTTCCTTCTAGTCATTTTGCTCAGTGCAGAGTGGCCAAAAACAAGTTGTATTGGGAAAAGGAGAAAGACAGAGAAGAGAAAAAAGGAAAGAAAAATAAAAAAAAGAAAAAAGAAAAAAAGGAAAAAAAGGAGAAAAAAGAGAAAAAAAGGGGGAAGCAAACAGAAATAAAAACAAAACAAAACAAAAAAACAAGGGGGAGTATCCTCTGATTCTGTATACTCTAAGTCCCTCAAATTCCCTGGAACTTTCCTGTGCTGCTTGGTCAATAATTTGTTTTTCCCCTGTCTGTCTAGCTGGTCTTCTGGGGGAGGGGCCTGTTGTGCTGATTTTCAGATGCTAGCACTTGGGGAGCAGCTCAGCTCCCTGCCTGGTGCAGGGCTCAGTGAGTGATGTTTAAGATGTTTATCTGGTGAGGCCACTGTGAGGCTCAGTGGGGGTTGTTTACACCGTGAGGCCCCAGGAGGAACAACCACTGTGGTGGTGGCCAGCTCTGGAGCCCTGGATTCAGCTCCCACATTAACTACGTAGCTCTCCATCTGCAGGGGTTTGGATGCTCCGTGGGCGGGGCCACTGATCTGCACAGCTCTGGGCAGGAGTGTCCTTGTTGTCTTAGGCCCTCCTGGCTTCTGCCTGTCCCAGGGGGGAGGCCGGATCTTGGGCTGTGTCCCTGGCACTCTGTGCTCCCGGACCTGTGCTGTTGGATTCACATTTCAGGCCACACATCCCCCTCCACACTGAGCCTCTTCCTCTGCCTCTGCCACCTCTGTGCTGCTCCCGGGGCTGCACTGCTCCCTCCATAGAGCCTCTGCCCAAACCCTCCAAGCTCCTCCTGGGGCCGTGTAAACCCCTCCACACAGAGCCTCCGCCCAGGCCCATCCGAGCTGCTCCCAGGCCCGCCGTGTGTGCTGCAGCCCTTTAGGGAGCTCGGCCACGGGGTGTGGCACTCTCCCCAGGGTGCAGGTGCTCTGTTAGTGACCCCGAGAGCCTGAGGGCATCCCCGCCCTCCTGGAATCCTTCTCTAACTCCCAGCGAGCGCCTTTCCACCCGGGAAGATTGGTGAAGCCCCTGCTTCTCTGGGATGGGGCTATCCTGTCCTGGGGACACTCACCCTGGCCTTAGCAGGCTCCTTATGGGGCCCCTCCCCTTTGGGTGCCTTTTGTTTCTTTATTTATTTTTTCCCTGTCTTCCAACCTTGAGAGAAGTGTGAACTCTTCTCACTGTAGCATTCCAGCTGTTCTCTCTTTAAATCTCAGGCCGAATTCATAGATTTTCAAGAGGAGTTGAAGGTTACCTAGGTAATTACCAAATTACCTAGGTAATTTGGTGGGGAGAGGTGACTTGGGGACCCTACTCTTCCTCCATCTTGCCCCGCCTCCTCAAACTCTCCCTCTTTGCAGAGGACATGATATTTGTATATAAACTCCAAGAGATACCACCTAAAATTTCTAGAAAAGACATAGCAACTTAGGGATGTGGCAGGAGACAAAACCAAGGCATAGAAGGCAGCTGCATTTGTACACACTAGGAATGATACTGATAACAGAGAAATTAGGGTATTAACTCATTTACAATGACTCCAACCATACGATACCTAGGAATAGTTCTAACCAATGAGGTAAAGGATCTGTATTTTGAATCTAGAAAACTCTTATTAAAGAAATTAATGAAGATACAAAGAGATGGAGAAAACTTCTATGCTCAAGAATCAGAAGAAAAAACGTTGTGAAAATGTCTATGCTACCCAGGGCATCTAGATATTGAATGCATTTCCTATCAAAATACCAGAAGCTTTCTTCCTAGTGATGGACCAAATAATCCTAAGATATCTATAAAATCAGAAAAGAGCTCCAATAGCCATAGTAACGTTAAGAAAGAAAACCAAAGCTGGGGCATTAGAATTCCTGATTTCAAGGTGTACTGCAAAACTGTGATCACCAAGACAGTGTGGTACTGGCCAAAATACAGACACACAGTTCAATACATCAGAATAGAGAACCCAGAAATGGACCCTTAAACATATGATCTATAATATGGGATAAAGTAGGAAAGAATGTCTCCTGGAAAAAGAAAACATTCTCAAAAATAATTGGCATAGGGAGAATTGAAAAGACCCTGTACAAGAATTAAAATAGACCATTATCTTATACTAGACAAAAAGATAAAGTCAAAATAGCTAAAGATCTAACTATGAGACAACTATCCATCAAAATCTCAGGAGAGAGAGAAAACAACGTTTTGGAACTTAGCCACAACAATTTCTTGCAAGGCATATGTATAACAACAAGGGAATCAAGAGCAAAAATGCATTTCGGGAGCTCCATCAAAACAAAAAAGTTCTGCAGAGCAAAGGAAACTGTCAACAAAACTAAAACACAGCATACAGAAGGGTAGATGATATTAGTAAATGACAAATCAAAAAGCTTTTAACCAACATCTATAAAGATCCTATCAAACCAAAAACCCAAGAAACAAGGAAGCCAGTCAAGAAACAAGGAGAATATATGAACAGATATATTTCCAAATAAGACCTACATATGGAAAACAAGTCCATGAAAAAAATGCTCCACATCACTTGCTATCAGGGAAAAGTACACCCAAACACATTCAGTTGCAACTTCACACCACAGAGAATAGCAAAAATTAATAAGAAAGAAAACAACAAATGTTGGAGAGGATGTGGAAAAGGGGGAACACTCTTGTACTGTTGGTGGGAATGTGAACTGGTACAGACACTCTGGAAAACTGTGTGGAGGTTCCTCAAAGAATTAAAAATAGACCTGCCCTACGACCCAGCAATTGCACTCCTGGGGATTTCCCCCAAAGATTCAGATGCAATGAAACGCCGGGACACCTGCACCCTGATGTTTATAGCAGCAATGTTCACAATAGCCAAACTGTGGAAAGAGCTTCGGTGTCCATTGAAAGAAGAATGGATAAAGAAGATGTGGTCTATGTATACAATGGAATATTACTCAGCCATTAGAAATCACAAGTACCCACTATTTGCTTCGACCGGCAGGGACCTACAGGATATTGTGCTGAGTGAAATAAGTCAATCAGAAAAAAAAAAACAAACGTTATATGGTCTCATTCATTTGGGGAATATAAAAATTAGTGAAAGGGAATAAAGGGAAAGGAGAGAAAGTGAATGAAAATATCAGTGGAGACAGAACATGAGAGACACCTAACCATGGAAAATTAACAAGGGTTAATGGAATGGAAAGTGGGCAGGGGTTGGGGTGACTGGGTGATGGGCACTGAGGGGGCACTTGGTGGAATGAGCCCTGGGTGTTACTATATGCTGACATATTGAACTTAAAATATTGAATAAATACATGAAAAATAAATTATTAAAGAGAGAGAAAATTATGAGCAATAACATGCCAACAAATTCAGCAATCTGGAAGAAATGGATACCCTCCTATAAATGTAAAAACAACCAAATCTGAAACAGGAATGAATTGAAAAGCTCTACTGACCCAAAACTAAGAAATGAAAATCAAACATATTTAAATTCTTCTAACAATCAAAAGTTCTGGGACCGATGGCTGCCCATGGGAATGCATCAAGCATTTAAAAAGAATGAATATCTATCCTGAAAATGTTCCAAAAATAGAAATTAAAGGAAACTTCTAAGTTCATTTTCTGAGGGTACCATTTCCTTGACCTCAAACGCAGACAAAGATCCAACTTAAAAGGAGAATTACAGACTAATATCCTCGATGGATATGGATGCGAAATTCTCACCAAGATCCTAAGAAACAGGATCCAACAGTACATTAATAGGATAATTCACCATGACCAAATGGGTTTAATTTTTGTTCTGAAAGGATGGTTCAACATCTGCACATCAAACAATGGGATATGAGTCCTTAATGAAAGAAAAGGTAAGGACCATTTTGTCCTCTCAACTGATGCCCAAAAACTTTTGGCAAAAGAGATTATACTTTCTTGATTACAACATGTTGTTGTGTAGAGATAGGGAGACATTCTCTACATAATAAAAGCCATCTACAGAAGACACATGGAGAAAGTCATCCTCAAAGGGAAAACTCTCAAGTTTTCGCCTAAGATCAGGAACAGGACAGGGATGTCCACCATCACCACTGTTCTTCACCATACTGCTAGAAGTCCTAGCCTCAACAATGAGAAAACAAAGAGAAGGAAAAGTCCTCCAACTCAGCAAAGAAAAATCAAACTTTCACTCTTCACACTCAAGTTACTTTAAGTTCAAATCCCAAAATTGCTTTGAAAAAATTGCTAGAACTGATACCGGAATTCAACAAAATCTGAATTGTATTGTAAAATCAATACAAGGAAGTCACTGGATTTTCTCTATAGTGAAAATGAAACAGAAAAAGAGAAAATCAAGGAGTTGATGCAATTTATAATTGCACCAGAAATCATCGTATAATGAGGAAAAATCTTAACCAAAAAGGGATGGATGTACAGTCTAAACATTGCAGGTCACTTATGGAAGACAGTAAGGAAGACACAAATAGATTGAAAATATTTCTTTTCATAGATTAGAAGAATAAAGATTGATAAAATATGCTACCAAGAGCAAGTAACACATTCAAAGCAGGTGTATAAAAATATCACCAGCATTTTTCACAGAGCTTGAGAAAACATTCTGAAAACTTTCAGGGAACCACAAAGACCTCAACTAGCCAAAGCAATCCTGAAAAAGTAGGGCAAAGCTGGAGACATCCTGATAAATCAAAGGTCAAACATTCTTGAAAAATTAGGAAAGAATATCCAATGGAATAAAGAAAATCTCTTCAACAAATGGCTTTGAGAACACTGGAGACCCACATAGAGAATAATGAAAGAGGAACCTTTTCTGACATCATTCAGAACAATGGACTCAAAGTTAAAGAAAGATCTAAATGTGAGTCAATAAATCATCAGAATCCTCAGGAGAACACAGGCAGCACCTTTTCTACCTCAGCTGCAGCCACTTCTAGACGAGTCTCCAGAGGCAGGGGAAAGAAAAGGAAAATGAACTATGGGGACTTCATCAAGGAAAAAGCATTTTCACAGCAAAGAAATCACTCAGTGTAATTAAAAGGCGACCTACAGAATAGAAGATACTTGGGAATGTCTTATTAGATTAAAGGATCGAATTCAAATCTAAATGAACTTATCAATCTCAACACACACCAAAGATATTGGATAACCGAGGCAAATTACAAAATTACTAGTATTTTCAATAAACTGAAACGTTTCATGAAGAAATAAAAAATGAACAAAACAGAACATATAAGGAGACTGACACCATTATCAAAAATTCTCCCTGCAGCCACGCAGGTGGCTCAGGGTTTTAGCACCACCTTCAGCCCTGGGCCTGATCCTGGAGACCTGGAATCGAGTCCCATATCAGGCTCCCCGCATGGAGCTTGCTTCTCCCTCTGCCTGTGTCTCTGCCTCTCTTTCTCTCTCTATCTCTCATGAATAAATAAATGAAATCTTTAAAACATATTTTGCCTCAAAGGAGACCATGAAACTTAAAAAAAACTGAAAGGCCAAAATCAGATGGCTATATCTACAAATATTTAAAATATTTTAAGCATTAAGGCCAAAACATTTCAATGTCTTCCAAAACCTAAGGAGAATGGGACATGACCAAATTGATTTAAGGAGGCCAGGAGGACTCTGACAGCAAACTCACACCATGGACCCCACAGGAAGATTCTCATGGACAATATCTCAGATGAACATAAATGCAAATATCTTGGCATCCTGAATACAAAAGCACATGGACAGGTAGCACAGGATGACTTGAGGGAATCATGCCTGAGATGCAAGGATGTTTCAACAAGCCCATATTATAAATAGGGCCCCTGTATTAACAGAGTGAAGGATTGGATGTACATGATTCTTTCCTATGATGCTAAACCTGCTTGACAATGTCTAACACGCTTTATCTTCAAAACATCTTAAGAGTCGAGGCACAAGAGTTTCCCTCCACGAATTAGTCAAATTTTATGAAAAACTCACAACCAACACTTCATTCAAAAGTGAAAGCCTGAAGCCCTTCTGTCAAGTCAGGATCCACACAGGGGTTCATTCCCACCATGACTATTCAACATGTTATACTGAAGGAGAATAAACTGTGCTACCCCATATGTCAGCTGGTTCCCTGGATTATTTTCTTTTTCAAGATTAAAAAAAACTATTGATCACAATAAATATGTTCTATTTCTCCAGCCTACAGTGCAAATATCTAAATTTAAATTTTAATATTTTTTATGATAAATTTATTTTTTATTGGTGTTCAATTTAACCACATACAAAATAACACCCAGTGCTCATCCCGTCAAGTGCCCCCCTCAGTGCTCGTCACCCATTCACCCCCACCCCCCGCCCTCCTCCCCTTCCACCATCCCTAGTTCGTTTCCCAGAGTTAGGAGTCTTTATGTTCTGTCTCCCTTTCTGATATTTCCTACACATTTCTTCTACCTTCCCTTATATTCCTTTTCACTATTATTTATATTCCCCAAATGAATGAGAACATACAATGTTTGTCCTTCTCCGATTAACTTACTTCACTCAGCATAATACCCTCCAGTTCTATTCACATTGAAGCAAATGGTGGGTATTTGTCGTTTCTAATGGCTGAGTAATATTTCAAAGTATACATAAACCACATCTTCTTTATCCATTCATCTTTCGATGGACACCGAGGCTCCATCCACAGTTTGGCTATTGTGGACATTGCTGTTATAAACATCGGAGTGCAGGTGTCCTGGCGTTTCATTGCATCTGAATCTTTATGGTAAATCCCCAACAGTGCAATTGCTGGGTCGTAGGGCAGGTCTATTTTTAACTCTTTGAGGAACCTCCACACAGTTTTCCAGAGTGGCTGCACCCGTTCACATTCCCACCAACAGTGCAAGAGGGTTCCCTCTTCTCCACATCCTCTCCAACATTTGTGGCTTCCTGCTTGTTAATTTTCCCCATTCTCACTGGTGTGAGGTGGTATCTCATTGTGGTTTTGATTTGTATTTCCCTGATGACAAGTGATGCAGAGCATTTTCTCATGTGCATGTTGGCCATGTCTATGTCTTCCTCTGTGAGATTTCTCTTCATGTCTTTTGCGTTCCCTGGATTATTGTGAATAAAATCACGAGAATCATCCAGTGGACAGAGAGGCTGAACCTCCTATGTCACCCTGATAGATGGATATAAATCTCCCATTAGAATATTCCCTTCTCTGTACTGGGAGGGGTAAACCATCCTCAGCTCCAGAACCGTCTGTAGAGCCCAGAAGGCTGTGCAAACAACCCTTGTCAGTTCCTCAATAATTCACTGACTGACCCAAACCCAGTATCCTGGTCTTATATCTCCACAAACCCAAGGTCCTGTTGGGCAAGAAGCACAAGGGTTGCCTACTTTGTTCATTTTCTGTGTGTTGTGTTCTAGGGAGTTCAGGCACATGCAAAATGAAATATATCTCCACTGAGGTCTGTCATATGTCTACAGAGTAATTAGTCCAAACAACCCAGAAGAAGATAAGGAAACCAGTACTATCACAATGACTGGAATTCCAATCTAGGAAACTTAAGAAACAAAATATAATAGATACTTAAATCAATAGATTCAGAAAAAATATTTGTATCCATATGACATGATCTGTTGCAGGATCAAACTCCATAAGCTCCAAAACAAAAACCTAAAATAATGAACAATTTCAGGGAATCGATAGGAAACAAAATCAACATATAATGGAAACCTAGTTTTCCACACAGGAACAACAAATAATTTATATTTTAAAGATTTTCTTTAATTATTCATGAAAGACACAGGCAGAGAGAGAGAAACAGGCTCTGTGCTGGGACCCAGATGTGGGACTGGATGTCTGGACTCCAGGATCACTCCCAGAGGAGAAGGCAGACCTCAACTGCTGAGGCACCCCAGCACCCTTAACAATTAAGAATTTAAAATGTTTAATTTATAAAAACTGATTACATTGAAACAGGTGTGAGCAATATAATATGTAAAATTAACTATTCTGAAGGAAGTAAAATACTGTCCACAAAATTACTTAAATTGATGAGAGATTTTTAAAAGTCATAAGAAATGCAAAGGTAATCAAAGGTAATTTTTTCATAGATTTGAACACTTCATAATGTCAGAAGACATTACACACAGTGGCCGACAGATGTAAAGCAATCCTTGTTAATAACTTGTAAAGAGGGATCCCTGGGTGGTGCAGCGGTTTAGCGCCTGCCTTTGGCCCAGGGCGCGATCCTGGAGACCCGGAATCAAATCCCACGTTGGGCTCCCGGTGCATGGAGCCTGCTTCTCCCTCTGCCTGTGTCTCTGCCTCTCTCTCTCTCTGTATGACTATCATAAATAAATTTAAAAAAATTAAAAAAAATAACTTGTAAAGAATCAAATCCAGGTCTGGTGCTGATTATATATTCAAAGGACATGCAAAGAGGACCTTCCCTCCACTGATTAAACCAGCCCAGCTCCAACCCTGCAGCTGCGAGAGGAGCACCAGCTCCAGTATCCCCAGGTGACCCCATTCAGGGATAATGACAGAACTCAGACAAACCCTCATGGAGTCTATGCTCATCTAGTTATTCCTTGTCACTATTTTAAAAGGTTATTCTGTATGTTGGTAAATTGAACACCAATAAAAACTAAATTTATTAAAAAAAATTCAAAACACTACTACCCAGAAAATCCAGGACCAAAAACAAT
The DNA here is from genome assembly GCF_048164855.1 of Canis lupus baileyi. NCBI lineage: Eukaryota > Metazoa > Chordata > Mammalia > Carnivora > Canidae > Canis > Canis lupus. Next base: position 75,904,395 of record NC_132846.1, read on the forward strand.
AAAGCTAACTAACCAACTCACTCCTTGAGAAAATAAAAAAAAAATAAAGGGTAAATCATGGTGAACAAGAGACCTTGAGAATGTGAGTGGAGATAAGTGAGAGAAACGGGGGTTGTGGGGCAGTTTCCTGAGCAGGATGTCTTGTGTCTGCAGGTGTCCAGAGTGAGATGCAGCTGGTGGAGTCTAGGGAGGCCTGGTGAAGCCTGGGGGGTCCCTGAGACTCTCCTGTGTGGACCCTGGATTCACCTTCAGTAGCTACTGGATGTACTGGGTCCACCAGGCTCCAGGGATGGGGCTGCAGTGGCTTGCAGAAATTAGCAGTACTGGAAGTAGCACAAACTATGCAGACGCTGTGAGGGGCCCATTCACCATCTCCAGAGACAATGCCAAGAACACGCTGTACCTGCAGGTGAACAGCCTGAGAGCCGAAGACACGGCCGTGTATTCCTGTGTCAGTGACACAGTGAGGGGACCTCAGTGTGAGCCCAGACACAAACCTCCCTGTAGAAGGGGATCAGGACCAGCAGGGGGTGCGCACTCCTCACCCCTTCTGTCTTAAAGGCCCGGGAACAGGTGCAGATGGAGGTTCTGGGCTGGTTTCCTGTCAGGGTCTGGGCTTCCTCTCCAAGGAGCTGTTTCCCCAGGGAGCCTCTCTGGACCAGAAATTTGTTCCTAACTATTCAGTTTCTGATTTGAAAACAAATTATTTAGCTACTTTACATGCACAGAAGGCACTGTTGCTTACACTTATTTACTATTTCCTCAAATTTGAAAAATATTCAAATATCTGCATGTACCTCAAAGACTAGAGGGATCTGGGGATCCCTGGGTGTCTCAGTGGTTTAGCGTTTGCCTTCAGCTGAGAGCATGATCCTGGAGTCCCGAGTTCGAGTCCCTCATCAAGCTCTGTGCATGGTGCCTGCTCCTCCCTCTGCCCGTGTCTCTACCTCTTCTCTCTCTGTGTCTCTCATGAATAAATGAATAAAACATTTTTAAAAAGAGGGACCTACAATCCATGCACGAAAGAAAATACCTGATGTAGTGATAAATGAGAAGTATGATCAGAGAGAAGTAGCAAAAATTATAATATGATTATGAAAGTGGACTGACGACTCACCCAGAAAATGAAGTGGAATCTATCCCCCTCCAGTTATCAGCTGATTCTGAAGGTCAATGTGCGTGCTTGTGCAGAGACCAGAAGCTTCCACTGGATCTATGAGGATCCTTAGGGTGAGGAGCTCGATAGAGGAGCCTTCCACTTCTAGGATATAAATCATTGACCCTTCAGGTGCTGATATCAGCCCACTGTATGTGATATCTGCCATCCCCATGTTGAAACCTATTGGCTATGTGATGGGAGGAGCCTTAGGGGAGCATTTAGGTCAGGAGGGTGCAGCCTCAGGATAGGACCAGGGCCTTTATACACCGGGACTGGGAAAGGTCACTTTCCCCCGGACCAATATGATTTGATGGGGAAAGGAGGGGTGGGGCATTGGCGCTCTCCAGACACCACATCTGCCAGCACCTCGACCTCAGGCTTCCCAGATTCCAGAACTGTGGGAATGAGTGTCTATTAATTCACGCAGACCAAGTACGATGTTCCAGCAGGGGGCACAGGTTAAGATATTAGTGACAGGGGAATCCAAGCCCTGATGATCTGGTCTTTTCTGCTGCATTTATTGTGGTAAGTCCCTGCTAAATTCCATCCATGGGGTCAAGGCTGGATTTCTCACATGTTCCCACTTGCAGGGAGGATGAACCTGTGGACACTCCTAGGATTCCATGAACAAGACCCAGTGGAACCACAGGGAGCAGGGGGCTGGTAGATTGTGGGATTTACTGTAGGGATGATGATTTATCAACCTTTCCAGAAGATGGAGATGTGCTGACCCTGTGGCACCTGAGTCTGAGCATCACCATCCAGATGCTGTTAGACTGATGTCTGTGAAGTCAGGACAGCAGTTCCCTTCCTGATTTCAGGATTCCTTCTTTGCCTGCATATTTTTGTGAGTTTGAAAATGAAATGCCTTGGAGAAGGTCGAATTTGTTCAATTTTATAACAGTATCTGTGCTTCCTGGAAGTTGATGTCTCTTCCAATTAGAGGCTTATCAGGAATTATTTTATTGAACAAACCTGCCACCATTTCTCGGTCTTCATTTTCTGGGCCTCCTATCAAAGGAATGTTATTCTTTCAAAAGTCACTGAGTTCCCTGTCTACATTTGGGGACAATTAATTTGATTCCTTATACTGTTCTGTCATGATTTTCCACAATATTATCTTCTATTTCCCGAATATGCTTTTCTTTCATCCATCCTCTTTTTTCATGCATCTGGGACAGCATTTCTGTAATATCAGTTTTAATTTTGGGTTGACAATGGCTTATTTCCTTTATCTCTACAATAAGTGATTCTTGAGTGTCTTCGATGTTTGCTCAAACCGAGTTGTATCTTTAAAAACATTGTTTTAGATCCAGCCTACTATGTAATATAAGCACCTTTAACCAGCCATATCCTCAAGTGCGTGGACTTCTATGCTGAACTCATAGACGAAATGAAGTCTAAACAATTTTCCTCTTTGCTGCTTATCCTAATTGTAGTAGCTTCAGGAAGTAGTTTCCTTCCAGGCCCCAGCCCCACAGCTAAATCTCCCCAACACAACACTCCACACGGCCTACATTCCAAAACGTGTCGATTTACTACTTGCAGACTAGCATTTATTGTTCTCTCATCCTCATGATTTCTTGTTAGCTCAGAATTATTTGATAAATATCCAGGTGTGTTCAGGAATGACACAAGCTCAGGGTCCCCGGCAGGTCTTACATCATAACTCCTTCTCCCTTTGTGTTTGTTAGCAAAGAATATCTGAAATAATACAAGGAGGCAATATGCATGACACCTACAATCCTCATTTTAGTAACCAAACGAGAATAAAAACTGTTAATTGACCTTCCTTCTTCATCTACCAACTACACACACTCTTTGATTTCAGCAACCCTTCAGCTTGTCATAGCCCATTACCTGAGAGGGCGACCAACACCTTCATCCTGAAAGGTCTCTGCTTGGTCTCCTCCTTACAAGCTATTGGTACCTACTTAGCACTCTAATCCCATCTTGAAAGGAAATTCCACTCATCTCAAAAGACAGCTGCATCAGGAACGTGGAGACAATTTTAGTCTACTGAGTTCCACTCTTAAGTGGTGCCTGAATATCTGCAGAACCATCTGTGGAGGAGGCTCCGCTTTTCTTTCCTCTTTCAAATAATTTCTTACTCTCTCCATGAGTTCATATGTGCAGGGCGTGAGACTGAATGCAGTGGAGCAGGACTGGGTTCCATGAGGATTTGGAAGCTCCTTAATGGGACATGCTGTGTCCTCAGGATTGCTCCAGAACCCAACACTTCTTCCATTTGGTGATGGAAAGGCACTGTGCGTGCCCCAATCTTGGGCTTAGGTGCTCAAATACCACTCACTTCAAGATGGAAAGCTCAGTTTCCATGCTAACCTAGGGACACAGGCTTCCAGCTGTAGATTCTAAGATGCAGAAACAGCCTTACAGCTTTCTCTAAAGATGAACCATAATCAGCAGAGTTTGGCAGGGATTTTCCCCCAAAATTTGAAGACCATCAATCTGAAATGCCCATAGGGGACTTCTAGAGCATCTCATATTTTATGCAGCCCAAATAAGAATGGTGAAAAAGCATGTGGGGAACATCACCAACCCTACATCTTCCACGTCCCTGATGGTGGTACTATTCTCAGCAGTTCTTTAAGAAAGATGTAACAGATTAATGTTCTATTCACTGGAAAGAGGTAAATGATAAATGTAAATATAATGATCCTCACAATACACTACTACATCTCCACCTATTGACTAAATTACTGAATTGAATAAATTAAACTATGATAATACTAAATGTCAGCAAGGTTGTACAGAAAGTAGAACTCCTTTTAATTATGAACTCTGATCTCATCTGGATAATATATATATAATTAGATCCTAGGATAACAGACCTTGACAAGACCCATGATCTCTCCACTGCATCCCAGAGCCACAGAGTCAATGTCGGTGTAAAGCATTCTGATCTGTTTTAATGAGAACCAGGGAAGGTCATGTGTGTTGCTCAGTCTAAGAGTAGGAGATGATAACATGAGATGTCCAGCACAGACATTGAGACACAAATAAATGAGATGACTTCTGCCTTCCATGGCTATTCTTGTATTCATGGATTCAATGAGTTGGGGGATGCTTCCTAAGGTTGCAGAGGGAATTATATTTAAGTCCAGGGATCCAATGGTCATCTCACCTGGAAACCCTCTCACTTCTAGGGAAATCCAAGGCTTCTCCACAAATCACGTACAGCACAGGTATGTCAGTGAATACACATGCCTCTTTGTAGTTTGGGGGATAGATTCCTCCCTGAACTCTGCTTTATCCCTTTTAAATGTTTTATTTATTTATTTATTTATTTATTTATTTAAGATATGGAGAGAGGCTGAGACACAGACTGAGGGAAAAGCAGGCTTTCTCTGGGGAGCCTGAGGTAGGACTCACCCCCAGGACTCCATAATCCTGACCTGGGCTGAAGGCTGAAGCTCAAACATGGAACCACTCATGTGCCACAGAACTCAGTTTTCTTAGCGACCCCAAAAATGGGTGTTTTTAAAAATCCTCAGTATTATCTTGTTTGAAAGATGATGTGATATGTAAATTCATTTAGCCAACATATAGCATATCACTAAGTTCTCACCTCATCAGATGTCCTCCCTCATGCCCATCACCCAGTTACCACATATGATGTGACAAATACAGGGTGGTATACTATGGTATACTGTATGCTGGCAAGTTGAATTTAAATAAAGAAAAAATGGTTAAAATACTCCATCAGCCCTGCACATATCATGCAGACAACAACATATTATTTCTCTTTGTTTTATACTGCATTTTACACTAATCGTTGGCCATTTTTGCCAGTCATCTTTAAAAATTCTCATCTCCTTAGACACTTTTCATTTAAAAATGTAAAAAGAAAAATATTTTTAACTTCTCTAAGATGGTGTTATTTTTATTTAGCCTTTTGTGGTGATAATGTGTCTTTTACTGGACATGAATTAAATCATTTTAGGGTCAATCATTTTAGCTTCAGACTGTAGGCCTGCCTGCCTTATTCCATCCTTTAGATATTTGGAACACCTGTATTTGATGCAAAAAGTAAATGCCTGATTTTAAAGTTAAAAAGTAAAAAACAAAGATGTTGGGATAACTACCTTTTGTGTTACCTGGAAACTCTAAATATCACTCTGCCACTTATCACACAATATCATAATCTTATATCACTATTTCCCCTGATCCAGCACTTCTATGCACTCAAGAGCTCTTTTAATGTAGAAAGTCCATTGAGTATAATACAATCATTATATGATTTGCAGGAAGTGACAGTTGCCACCTGAGGACCATGCACACCATCTCATTCTTGTCTCCAGTGACACAGCAGCTTCATGTGGGACAACAGATGAGCTCCAAAAGATTTGAATAGCAGGACTATTATTAGCACCACCCTCTATCACCGTTCAGTGGATGTTGCTGCCAGTTGTAGGGTGTGGGCTGCTGGCAGTGTTCCTGATGCACATGATCCATTCAGTGATGGAAAGTCCTGCAAATGGACATATAACAGGAGCTCTCTGCTCAAACTGCAGCGTTATGGGGATTGGCATGAGGAAACCAAATACTGATGGCGATCAGAAGTGCAATATGAAATTGAATTCCTCCACCATGGCAGTTTCTCTAACCGTCTACCTCCTTCTCTGTGTTAGAAAAACCAGTTATATTTCTCCTCCAAAAGGAACAGTTTTTTTGAGGAAGAGGTTATATAGTGTGTATGGTCTGGCACCTCAGAGAGTGTCTATAGTGTGTGCTGCATGCACTGGGCTCTTCTGTGTTGGCATCTCTTTGCATCATGTCATACCTACAGAGGCTCTTCCTGTCTGCAGTGGGCAGTGTGTGGTCCTTGACCAGGAAGGGATGAGTTTTAACTGGGTGTGGTCTGCTCTGCTTGATAAATGACACCTGGTACCACCTCCACTAGACCTGAGGCCTTGCAGAATTCTCTGGTCAGGATATGTGGGTGGACAGGGGTGCAGCCACTCCAGGAAACAGTATTGAGGTTACTCAGAAAGTTAAAAACAGAGCCTTAGCATGAACCAGCAAACAAAGACCTAAAAATTCACACAAAAAATACAGAAAATCTGGTTTACAAGGAACCTCAAACACCTATGTTTATAGATTCATTATTTTCAAAAGAAAAAATATGAAAACAGCGCAAGTGTACATTGTCAGATGAATAAAGAAGATAATAAAGCTCCTTTCTCTTCAAACGTTATCATGTAGGGACATGGTAAACAGTTTGTTAAGCTTGGGGAAACACAGAAGAGTCCTCGATTTCTGAATACACAATCATAGTGCTTGTAACCAAGTTCCCAAGGACAAGCTCCAGGATCAATATAACTGATATTTTCATGGCAATATATGTGAGTGTACAAGTTCAATGATCTCCATGCCATAGATGAGGACATGGCTCTACAGCACATCCTTTTTTGGTCACATTGTAAGGAATTAATCATTTTAATAATCATTCCACTCTTGTATCTTTATTTAGAATTCCCAGTCATATGGACGAAGAGAGGAGGTGTAAATGCCCCTGTCGTGGTGGAATCCACAGCATATCCATCAGCTCTGTGAGTCTCTGTCAAGGTTTCTATTTGTTTCCATTTTTGTGTGACCGAGAGACCTGGTATCCACACATCACTCAATTGGCACTTCTGGAAATTCCAGAAACCTACAAATCTCATGTCCAGTTCTTTCCTGGAAGTGGCTCAGGGAGGATCCATGTCCCATGGTGAGGAGCACAGCCAAGACACTGGGGCTCACTTCAAACTGCTGTGTGGTCTCAGACACTTACACAAGCTCTCTTCTGCAGTGAATAGTTATACACCTGTAAATGGTGGTAAATTGTTATGTTCATAACCTATCTTGAATGCAGATATGTGGAATAATGGAAGATAATTGATGATAAGTAATCAGGCAGCAAATGAGGTTGGAGAAAGCACAATTTACTGACACATATCCTGTCTGCAAAACTCTGCCATGATCCACACATGTGTTCTGAGCAACTAGTATCATAAGGATGCTAACTGATAAATTTGATATGTAGTCAGAGGACATGCAAATAGCGCCCTACCTCTACTAGTAAACCAGCCCAGCCATAACCCTTAGCTGGGAGAGAAGGCCCAGCCCCAGGAACCTTAGGTGACCCCTTTCAGGGATTGGGACAGAACACAGAAAACTCACCATGCAGTCTGTGCTCAGGTGGGTTTTCCTTGTCACTATTTTAGATGGTGACATTGTATTAATTTGGCAGCTATAATAAAATTTTTTATACAGTTGTATGATTTGCCCTGGTACTATAATATTGAGTAATCTATAGCTCTTATTGAAATTTCACCAGTTTTCCAAATATTTTTTTCCTGTCCCAGAATCCAAACTAGGATCCCAAACTGCATTTAGTTGCTGTTTTATTTGTTTCTGCTAACCTATGGCAGCTATTTAAGTCTTTCTTTGTCCTTCATGACCTTGAGACATTTGATGAGTATTGGTCAGTTGCTCTGAAGAATGCCTCTCACTTTGGGTATATGTGATCCTTTTGGCATGATTAGATTAAGGTTTTGTATTTCTTGGCGATATCACAGCCAAAATGTGGAACTTCGGTGTCCATCAAAAGATGAATGGATAAGGAAGATATGGTATATGAATACAATGGAATATTACTCAGCCATTAAAATGACAAATATGGGGATCTCTGGGTGGCTCAGCAGTTTGGCGCCTATCTTTGGCCTAGGGCGTGATCCTGGAGTCCCAGGATTAGTCCAATGTCGGGCTCTTCACATGGAGCCTGCTTCTCTCTCCTCCTGTGTCTCTGCCTCTCTCTCTCTCTATCATAAATAAATAAATATTTTTTAAGAAAATTTTTAAAAAGTGACAAATGCCCACCATTTGCTTCGACGTGGATGGAACTGGAGGGTATTATGCTGAGTGAAATAAGTCAATTGGGGAAGGACAAACATTATATGGTCTCATTCATTTGGGAGATATAAAAAATACTGAAAGGGAATAAAGGGGAAAGGAAAGAAAATGAGTGGGAAATATCAGAGATGGAGACAGAACATGAGAGACTCCTAGCTCCAGGAAACGAACAAGGCATGGTGGAAGGGGAGGAGGGCGGGGGTGGGGGTGAATGGGTGACGGGCACTGAAGGGGGCACTTGATGGGATGAGCACTGGGTGTTATTCTGTATGTTGGCAAATTGAACACTAATAAATATAAATTTATTATTTAAAAAAACAGAATCAAAACTAACAAAAATATATATAAATAAAATAAAATAAAGTAAAATAAAATAAAATAAATAAAATAATTGGCTGAAGCAGAATATTTATATAATCTCAGAGCATCTCTCCAAATATAGTTATTGGTTACAAAGGGAAGAATAGTAAATGTACAGTGGAAAGACCCAACACACATTACCTTGATCAAGAATATCCTGAGAGAAAAAAAAATCATGTATCTCCTGATATGATACATTGTCAAGAACACAATGTCACTTCTGTGATATTGCCAAGACAGAGATTCTTACAGTTGCTTACTATTTTCCCTAAATGCCAGTTAATTGCAAATATCTCCATGTACATTAACTAAGCATTTCCCTGATCCGCACTTGCAACCATTGTGCATTACAGGACCACTCAGCTCAGGGAGAAATTTGGTAGAAGCAGCATAAACTCCATGTTGGACATGAGGCTGCAAATGCATCAAATATCTAAAGCAAACGAAGACCTACCCCTAATGGGGTCAATATCATGATCCACACACACAGGATCCATGTCAGTGACAGCCTGGGAAGGAAGCAGGATTCACACCAGGAGGTTCTGTGGATGTGGAGTCTGAGCATCAACACACACACACACACACACACATCGAGTCCCACATCAGGTTCCCTGCATGGAGCCTGCTTCTCCCTCTGCCTGTGTCTCTGCCTCTGTGTTTGTGTGTGTGTGTGTGTGTGTGATGAATAAATAAATAAATTCTTTTTTAAAAAATGTTGATTATTAAGTCTTCTTTTAGCCCAGCTCCTCGCTGGGGCCCCTCCACATTGGATGCTGTTTTATTTATTTTTTCCCATCTTCCTCCCTTGGTAGAAGCATGAGCTCTTCTCAGTGTAGCATTCCAGCTCTTCTCTCTTTAAATCTCAGGCCGAATTTTAGGTGTTCAGGAGGATTTGAAAGTGATCTAGGTAATTTGGTGGGAACAGGTGACTAAGAGACCCTACTCTTCTGCCATCTTGCCCCTCAGAATCTTGTATGACCTGGGAGTAGATGGCTTATTCTTAAATTTTTGCTCTGGAATATGCTTGTGCTTTTACTCCTGCCTAATTATCCTGATGTTATTTGCTTCCTACATGAGGGATGAAGAGGATATACCTTGAAAACATTAACATATTATCTGTATCTCTACTCAACTCAAGTATATCAATAACCATGGGAGCTCTTGCAAAGGCCAGATGATATGCGACCAGCGGTAGGACTCTGGTTGGTTCCTGAGCCTCTGAGCCTGCAAGGGCTGACCCACATATCAGGTGTTGTGGAATCAATGAGGTTCTGTTGTAGGTGCTTCAGGGTGACAATTTCCAGTACATATGCCTAACAGTACTGTGCTTTACACCTCAAGAATTTTAAGATTCACTCTGTGTACTATTTCTAAAATAAATATAAAGCGGTTTAACTGACAGAAAATATACCGTATATTTATAAATGTCTTTTTAAAGGTTTCAGAATAATTTTATGATCATTCTACTTTCAGGAATAACGAGAATTTTGCCCCAAAGGACGTAGCCAAAGGAATCTAATTAAATAAGTCTCTCTTTTTGCATTTTATAATTTTATTAATAACAGATAAAGGACATTGGTTAACTAAACTATAGGGACCATCAGTGTGGTGTCCCATGGGCTAGACATCGATCCAAAGCTGCCCATCCTAGATCATCTGTGCCCACACCTCACGGGCAGCTGATCCAGGCATGGTCTCCCACAAGCTGCCTGCGTGGGGTCATACTGAAATCCTGGACCAGACTGGTTCACACGGGCTGCTGCTGGATCTGCAGGAGTCATGGACAAGTGTCAGCTGGCATTCCCATTCACCTCCCTTTCCTCTGTTGGAAACAATACTGAGCTTGGGGATGCCTGTTTACCAGGAGTGTACCCTGCTCTTCACCCCCTGACACCACCCATGCATCCCAGCACTGGCTCCTAGGGAGAATTATCAGACCAATGGCAATCTCATTAGTGATTCACACTGAGAATGGTGGGGAACAAGTGTGGAAACCATATCAGGTCTTATCTTTAAGGGAAGAGGACATTCACTTTCACTATCAGAACACAGATCAGAGGTTTATACCAGGGACAAGATCCCAGGAATGAGTCCTTCCAGGATAAGCAGGGCCCCTGAACTTACTGAGAGAGGCTACATTTCCATCCAATAGAACCTATGGCAATGAAACACTTGGAGAGAAACAACTTAGAGGCTCGATGGCTCCACAAAAATATCAGGGACCTAATGATTGCTGGTAAGAGACACGCTGTGGACACCCCTGCGTCTAATCACATTCACACTGAGGATGGTCATGGGTTCTGGCAGACATCCCAGAGCTATGTTTTTAGGTATAGCTCCCTCCTCCACTGACAAGTGTCCTGCATCATCCCATCAGGCCTGCAGAGAACCAGGTGCACACCAGATTCAGGCGCAATGACAAATTTAGGGACCTTTTTTTGTTTATATGGCAAAGTCTCTCTCTGACTCATGGAGTTTTCCATCCATCCATGTACACGTATCTGAGTTCAGTTAGACACACAAAACCAGAAAGAGACCTGGAGTTTATAAAGGAAAGTGGCTTCACCTGGTTATGAGGTTTCCCTGCCCAATTCACAGATTGAAGCCACTCATGGATGTTGAGTCCTCAGTCCCCCGCATCTGGATACATGAGATGGACAGAAGGTGAATGTCACTCAATCCTCCAATGTCCAGATCGAAACTTGCCATCATGGTGATAATATCAAGATCTCTGAAATTATCAACCATGACAATCCGTTGGGCCACAAAGTTATCAACCAAAGATTCAACAATGACCTAGATAAATACAGCCCATACTCAGACATGCAAATGTTCACCTTATTCTCACATGGCATTCACAGTGACACACATTGGCATCACCCTAAATGGCAACCCATAACAGTAATGACCCAAGGCCAAATTTTACCTACATATAATTTATATCGCCCCAAATCTAATCATCTAACTCATGTATCATGATATTTGGGTTCCTTCTTCTGGTGTAAATCCTTTTCTAGGAGGTGATAGATCTATGAATCTAACACACACACACACAAACTGGAAACAGGGCTGCCCCGGTGGCCCAGTGGTTTAGCGTCGCCTTCAGGCGGGGTGATCCTGGAGTCCCCAGATAGAGTCCCAAATGGGCTCCCTGCATGGAGCCTGCTTCTCCCTCTGCCTGTGTCTCTGTCTCTCTCTCTCTCTCTGTCTATCATGAATAAATAAATAAAATCTTATAAAAACTGGAAAAAAACAAACAAAATGCAAAAGCAAACAAAAAATAAATTAAAAAAATAAAATAAAACACAGATCACCTCCTTATGAACACAATTCCCCACAAACATAAAAAAAACAGGTGCTGACATTCTTGTTCCAGAGGAGGTAAAATATAAGTTCAAAAGGCATCGCCAACACTAAGCAATGAACATCCATTTGGGCAACATTCCATTAGGATCAAGGCTTCAGAATGTTCTGAATCTCAGACTCCAACTACTGTGCTGTTTTGTTTTTTTTTTTAAATCTGGTTCAACCCTTCCTTTTCCTTGAAGTTGGTGCATGTTTGAGGCAGAGCACTTTATCTGCCTGTTTCAGTATAATTTTTGAGTCCTGAAAGCGTCTTTCATTTTCTTTTCACTTTTTTCGAAGAAAAACTGCTTCTGTCTCTTAAATGTGCTAAGGAATACTTGATACAAGATTCCTGGACACCTCTGAATACAGTAAGGGTAGCTGGATATTTGTAGGCCAGGAGCAGAGTGAGGAGGCAAAGATGGGAAATAAGTAAGGGGAGACATTCTCTGAACAGGAGGCTCCATGGTGCTCATGCTGCAAAGTTCTCTATGTTGATTGTGGATACAGGAGAAGGGAGGAAAACAGGTCCGTGAATGTCTGCTGGGATCCTGGGATCCAGCATGTGCACTTGGACCATCAGAGGACACTCACCCTCACCAGAGAACACAAGATCTAGGGATTTCTTAATCCAGGGAAGGAGGTCAGTTGAACAGTCGTCTCCTCTTAGGGTCTTAGCATCATGCTCTGAAAACTTCTTCCATGACATAAACACTGTGAAGAGATTCTAAAGGTGATAAGGTTCCTCTTACACTGCTGGTGGGAGTGACATTGGTGTAGACACTGTGAAAACAGTATAGATATTCCTACTACAGTTAAATATAGAACTACTGTATGAGCAAATAGTTGTGGTATAGTGTATTTACCCCCAAAAAATAAAGCATTAATTCAAAGAGAAATTTGCATCCCTTTATTTATAGGAACTTTTTGTGCTATAGGCAAATGAGGTAAGCATTCCAACTGTCCATTACTGATGAAAGGATGCAGAAATGCGGATATACACAAAGAAGAATGAATCCTTGCAATTTGCAGCAGAGTGTGGAACTAGTGCGTGTAATGTTAACTAAGTCACAGCAAGACAAATACCGTATGACTCACTCATATGCAAAATTCAATTAAAAAACACAAATTAGCCAAGAGGTAAAATATATTGAGACAAACCAGTTTCATCAAGATGGAAACATATTGTTGGTTATTAAAGGGGGGGTGGGAGGTCCCGAGTGACATAGCAGATCAGGATAAGGGAGAACACTGGTCCTAAGGAGCCATGGGGGATGGATAGAAGTGTCATCACTATATTGTACACTCAATATCACATGGCGTGTTATCTACACGGGGGAACATGGTAGATGGATTGGGATTGCATTGATGTGTAGACTGCTCTGGGTAGCAAAGGCATCTTAAAAATATTTATTCTTCCATTTTATGGGCATGGAATTTTTTCCCTTTCTTTGCGTCTTCTTCAGTTACTTTGCTGAGCATTCTACACTATTTATTGATAAGCCTGTGTGTTTTCCATTGCGCATTCACTCTTGATTCTGGAGGATTAGTTGATCATAGAGTTGATTGTCCATTTCTGGCTTCTCTATTCTGTTCCATTCATCTATGTGTTGTTTTGTGCAGGTACCAGGTTGTATTGATGATAACGACTAAGTAATACAGCTTAACCACCAACATTGTGATGCCCCCTCCTGTGGTTCTTCGAATTTTTCAACACTTTTCTACTTATACAGTGTTTCAAGAAGTAAACTGAGGAAAACACAACGAGATAGAAAACTATTGCATGCTTATGTATTAGAAGAATAACTATTGTTGGGACACCTGGGTTGCTCAGTGATTGTCTTCCTTTGGCTCTCATCAAACTCAAGGTCCTTGGATGGATTCCACAATGGGCTCCCTGTAGGGATCCTGCTTCTCCCTCTGACTATGTCTCTGCATCACTCTAGGTGTCTCTCATGAATAAGAAAGTTATGAAATAATTTTAAAAACAAGAATGTTTTAAAAATATATGCTACCCAGAACATTCTATGCAGTCAGTGCAATCCTTATCAAAACATCACAGACTTTCTTTACAGAGTTGAGACAGACATTACTAACTTCTGTAGGCACAGGCAAAGATACTAGTGACACATGAATCCAACGCTGATACTCTGGCATTTTCAGACTGCATTTGTTGTATAAAGAACCGTTTAGGCTCCCTCAGCCAGTTAAATAAATATTTGGTGGGATTCACACTTTCTCCGTTTCAAGAGAGGAAAACCTGCCTCCAAATCATGGTAACAGGGCTCAGAAGGCTCTGCAAACAACCCTTGTCATCCGCTCACTCATTCACTAACCCAAACCCAAATCCTGGCCTTAAATATCTACAAACGGAACATCATATTTTCTAAGAACAGAAGTGCTGCCTGCTGTAGTCATGGTCCAGGTGTCGTATTTTACATAGCTCATGCACGTGGAAAATGAAATGCATCTCCCCTTAGTTGTCTTATGTCTACTTAGCTATTAGATGAGGCAATGAAATCAGAAGAAAAGCAGAGCAATTTTTCTGCTCCAACAAGGTGAAGATCTACCCAGGGAAAGTAGGCAATAAAAAATTAATCAGTAGAGAGGAAGAAATATTATTCATTTCCATATGACATGATCTGCTACAGGGGCAATGCCTACAAACTCTACAAATTCTAAGAATCGGTTAAGGATTTCAGGGAAAATTCAGGATATAAAATAAATACAGCTATGATTCCACACACTAACAAAAACTGTCTATATAAAATTAACAAAAATATCACTTTAACTTGCATCAAAAATAAAAATTTAGAAATAAAATAAAAAAATTATTTAGAAATATTTTCTAAATTTTATTTAGAAATAAATTTGAATAAAAGATAAAATACTATACTAAAAATGGCCTATTTTGATGAAAGACTTTTTAGAAAGCAAACAGAAATGAAAAGATTACACCACTCACAGATGAGAACTTGATATTTCCTGAGTGACATCATCACAAAATGATCTGCAAAGGTAATGCAATCCTTGCTATAAACTCGTTAGAATCGAATTGTAGTCAAGAGCTGAAGATATAGTTAGAGGACATACAAATATGGACCTCCCTCCACTAATTAAAGCACCCCAGCCCCGACCTCGAGCTGGGAGAGTAGACCAAGCCCCAGTATCCTCAGGTGACCATATTCAGTGATCAGGACGGAACACAGACAACTCACCATGGAGTCCGTGCTTGCCTGGGTTTTCCTAATCGCTATTTTAAAAGGTAATTCATGAAGTATAAGAGACCTTTAGTATGTGAATGGAGGTGAATGAGAGAAACAGAAGATGTGGGATAATTTTCTGACCAGGATGCCTTGTGTCTGCAGGTGTCCAGGGTGAAGTGCAGCTGGTGGAGTATGGGGGAGAGCTGGTGAAGCCTGGGGGGTCCCTGAGACTGTCCTGTGTGGCCTCCGGATTCACCTTCAGTATCTACTACATGCACTGGGTCCACCAGGCTCCAGGGAAGGGGCTGCAGTGGTTCGCATGAATTAGGAGTGATGGAAGTAGCACATACTACACTGATGCTGTGAAGGGCCGATTCACCATCTCCAGAGACAATTCCAAGAACACTCTGTATCTGCAGATGACCAGCCTGAGAGCCGAGGACACGGCCCTATATTACTGTGCGATGGACACAGTGACAGGACCTCAGTGTGAGCCCAGACACAAACCTCCCTGTAGAAGGGGATCGGGACCACCAGGGGGTGCACACTACTCAACACTTCTGAATTGAAGGCCCAGGAGCAGGTGCAGATTGAGGTTATCAGCAGATTTCCTGTCAGGGTCTGGGCTTCCTCTCCAAGGAGTAGTTTTCCCTAAGGAGTCTCTCTGGACATAGGATTTTGTGTTAAAGTATTCATTCTCTGTCTTAGAAACTTGGGAAATCAACTCTAGCATCTGTATACTTTTGTTTTTTTTAATTTTTATTTATTCATGATAGGCACACAGTGAAAGAGAGAGGCAGAGACACAGGCAGAGGGAGAAGCAGGCTCCATGCACCGGGAGCCCGACGTGGGATTCGATCCCGGATCTCCAGGATCACGCCCGGGGCCAAAGGCAGGCGCCAAACCGTTGCGCCACCCAGGGATCCCACATCTGCATACTTTTGTAAACAACTCTACTACTTTCACTTCTTGAACTTAAATTTCCCTGACCTGGACTATAGATCAATTACAAATACCTCCATACTCATCAACTGAACATTTTCCTGAATCACAACAGCACTCCCTGTGCACCAGGGAGGAAGACACAAAGAGATGGAAAAATATTCCATGCTCATGGATTGGAAGATTTAGTATTGTGAAAATGTCAATGTTACGCAGGGCAGTTTACACAGTCAATGCAATCCCTATCAAATACCATGGACTTTTTTGAGACAGGTGGTACAAATCATCTTAAGATTTGTGTGGAATCAGAAAAGACTCCAAAAACCCAGGGGAATACTGAAAAAGAAAACCAGAGCCAGGGCATCACAATGTCGGATTTCACGTGGCACTACAAATCTGTGATCCTGAATACAGTGCGTTACTGGCACAAAAACAGACACATAGATCAATGGAACAGAATAGAAGACCCAGAAATGGGCCTTCAACTCCATGGTCAACTCTTATCTGACAAAGCAGGTAAGACTCTCCAGTGGAAAAATGACAGTGTCTTCAATAAATGGTACTGGGAAAATTGGACAGCCACGTGCAGAAGAATGAAACTAGACCATTCTCTTACACCGTACACAAAGATAAAATCAAAATGTGAGACAAGATTCCATCAAAATTGTAGATGAGAACACATGAAATACCCTTTTTGAACTTGGCCACTGCAACTTCTTGCAAGATACATCCATGAGGGCAAAGGAAACAAAAGCAAAAATGAATTATTGGAACTTCTTCAAGATAAATAACTTCTGCACAGCAAAAGAAACAGTCAACAGAAGGCAAGATGATATTATCAAATAACATATAAGGCAAAGGGCTTGTATCCAACATGTGTAAGTAATTTATCAAACCCAACACCCAAGAAACAAGGAATCCTGTTAAGAAATGGGAAGAAAACATGAACAGGAATTTCTCCAAATAAGACCTACATATGGCCAACAAGTCCATGAAAAAATTCTCCACATCACTTTCTGTCAGAGAAAAGCACATCCAAACACAATCAGTTGCTACTTTACACAAGAGAATGGCAAAAAATAATAAAAAATAAAACAACAATGTTTGAGAGGATGTAGAGGAAGAGAAACCCTCTTTCACTGTTGGTGGGAATATGAACTGGTACAGCCACTCTGGAAAACAGTGTGGAGGTTCCTAAAGGGTTAAAAATAGATCTGTCCTACGACCCAGGAATTGCACTGCTGGGGATTTACCCCAAAGATACTGATGCAGTGAAATGGCAGGATACCTGCACCCCAATGTTTATAGCAGCAGTGTGCACAATAGCCAAATTCTGGGAGAAGCCATGATGTCCTTTGAGAGACAAATTGATAAAAATGATATGGTTTATATATACAAAGGGATATTTCTAAGTCATTAGAAAGAATCAATAGCTACCATTTGTATCAACGTGTTTGGAACTACACAGTATTAAGTCAATGAAATAAGTCAGTCCCAGAAGGACAATCCTCATACTTTCTCTCATACAACAAAAGGGAACATAAGGGAAGGAGGTAAAATGAGAGGGGATAAATCAGAGAGGAAGACAAAACATGAGAGTCTCCTATCCCTGGGAGTCAGACAAAGGGCTGGGGAAGAGAGGTGGGTGGTGGGACTTGGTACCTGGGTGATGGGCACTACGGAGGGCACGTGATGAGATGAGCACTTGGTGTTACTCTATGTTGGGAAATTGAGCTTAAATAAATATTGAAAAAATACATGAAAAACAAACTATTAAAGAGAGAGAACATTATGAGCAATAACATGCCAACAAATTCAACAATCAGAGAAAAAAATGAATGCCTTCAGGTAAATGTAGAAACAACCCAGTTGGAAACAGGAATGAATAGAAAATATGTAAAGGCTCCAAACCAAGGAATGAAAATCAAACATATTTAAAAGTCTTCTGACAATCAAAAGTCCTGGGATAGATGGCTACCCCTGGGAATGAAGAAGTATTGAAATAGAATTAATACCTACCCTGAAAATTTTCCAAAAAATAGAAATTAAAGGAAACTTCCAAGCTCATTTTCAGAGGGTAGCAGTGCCTTGACCTCAAAAGCAGACAAAGATCCAACCTAAAAGGAGAATTACAGACTAATATCCTTGATGGATATGGATGCAAAATGTCGCCAAGATCCTAACCAACATGATCCACCAATACGTTAATAGGATAATTCGCCATGACAAAATGGGCCTAATTTCTTGTCTGTAGGGGTGGATCAGCATCTGCAAATCCAACAATGGGATTTGGATCATTAATAAAACAAAGGATAAGGACCATTTTATAATCTCAACTCATGCCCAGAAAGCTTTTGGCAAGAGCGCTTGTATATTCATGTTAAACATTTCTTGCTGTGTAGCACAGGGGAACATATTCAACAAAGAAGCCATCTACAGAAGACACTTGGAGAATGTCTTCCTCAACAGGGAAAAGTTGAGAGCTTTTCCCCTAAGATCAGGAACAGGACAGGGATACCCTCCGTCACCACTGTTCTTCACCATTGTGGTAGAAGGCCTAGCCTTGTCAATCAGACAGCAAACAGAAGGAAATGTCCTCCAACTCAGCAAAGAAAAAAATCAAACTTTCACTCTTCACAGGTAAGTTATTTTAAGTTCAAATCCCAAAGATTCCTTAGAAAAAAAATTCTAGTACTGACACCGGAGTTCAGCAAGATTGGAGCATGTAAAATGAATAGAAGGAAGTCAATGGTTTTCTATATAGTGCAAATGAAATATAAAAAAGAAAAACAAGGACTGGATGCAATTTATAATTGCACCAGAAATCATCAGATAATGAGGGAAAATCCTAACCAAAGAGGGATAGATGTATAGTCTAAACATTACAGAACACTTATGAAAGACAGTATGGAAGACGCAAGTAGATAGAAAATATTTATTCTCATAGATTAGAAGAATAAATATTGAAAAAATAACTATGCTACCAAGAGCAAGTTATCCCTTCAAAGCCAGGTTGATGAAATATCACCAGCATTTGTTGCAGAGCTTGAGGAAACGATCTAAAAACCTTTAGAAATCCACGAAGACCTCCACTAACAAAAGCAATCCTGAAAAAGTAAAGCAAAGCTGGAGACATCGTGATTCTGGTTGCAAGGTAAATTATGACGTTGTGATCACTAGAATAGTATGGCCCTGAAAAAAATACAGACTTATAGATAAATAGAAAACTCTAAGAACCCAGAAATGGACCCAGAATAATATGGGCAAAAAATCTTGACAAAGCAGGAAAGAATATCCAATGGAATAAAAGAAAATCTCTTCAATAAATGCCATTGGCAATATTGGAGAGCCACATGCAGAAGAATGAAAGTGGACACGTTTTACATCATTCACAAAAATGGACTCAAAGTTGATGAAAGACCTAAATGTGAGTCAGGAAACCATCAGAATCCTCAGGAGAACACAGGCAGCACCTTTTCTACCTCAGCTGCAACCACTTCTAGACGTTTCTCCAGAGGCAAGGGAAAACAAAGGAAAATGAACTATGGCGACTTCATCAAGGAAAGAGCATTTTCACAGGAAAGGAATCATTCAAAGTAACTAAAAGGCCACCTAGAGAATGCGAGAAGACATTTGGAAATGTCTTATCAGATTAAAGGCTCGAATCCAAATCTAAAATGAACTTATCAATCTCAACACACACCAAAGATATATATCTCCAATCAGAATTGGGCAGAAGTTGTGAACAGACTTCCTGTCCTTCGTGAGGTCCCGCACCACACCATATATTAGGCAGCTGATCCACATGCAAAAAGAAATTGATTTGCTCTCCTAGATCTGCTATATATCAGATAAAATATTAGAGTAAAGAATCTGACAAATAACAGGGAAAATATTTATGCACCTAAATCTAAGATTCCCCTTGAAATTAGGCAATAATAAAATAAAAGATATTAAAATCAGTCAACAGGAAGTTAAATAATTTGTTTGCATATACATAGTCAAAGAGGAAAATTATTTCAAACACCAATTACAAGTAACTAATGAGCTCAAAGAAAATTCAGGATATAAAATCAACATAGACAATAAAGTTAAATCCTGCACACTAACAACAAATTTCCTGTATCAAATTTACAAAACAATCACCTTTATACTGGTACCAAAAATAAATATTTATGATTAAACTTCATTAAGCAGAGAAAATACTGTTTAAAAATGAGCTTTTCTAATGAAAGACATTTAAAAAGGAACAGAAATGCAAAGATAAATACGTTGATGTATTAGAACATCATAAATCCACAGTGAAACCAAAAAAACTGATTTGGGGTTGTGAAGCAATCTTTGTATATAAATTATTAAGAATTGAATCTAAGTTGGTAGGTGAGTATATAGTCCGGGACATGCAAATAGGGCCCTCCCTCCACTGATTAAACAAGCCCAGCCCCGACTCTGCAGCTGGGAGAGGAGCTCCAGCCCCAGGATCTCCAGGTGACCCCATTCAGTGCTCAGGGCACAACACAGACAAACCACCATGGAGTCTGCTCTGCTGGGTTTTCCTTGTCGCTATTTTAAAAGGTAATTCATGGAGAACCAGATACCCTGAGTTGGTGTGTGGAGGTGAATGAGAGAAGCAGGATGTGGGACAGTTTCCTGACCAGGATGTCTTGTGTCTGCAGGTGTCCAGGGTGAGGTGCAGCTGGAGGAGTCTGGGGGAGACCTGGTGAAGCCTGGGGTTCCCTAAGACTGTCCTGTGTGGCCTCCGGATTCACTTTCAGTAGCTATGCCATGCACTGGGTCCGCCAGGCTCCAGGGAAGGGGCTGCAGTGGGTCGCAGTTATTAGCAGGGATGGAAGTAGCACAAACTACGCAGACGCTGTGAAGGGCCGATTCACCATCTCCAGAGACAACGCCAAGAACATGCTGTATCTACAGATGAACAGCCTGAGAGCTGAGGACACGGCCATGTATTACTGTGCGAAGGACACAGTGAGTCGACCTCAGTGTGAGCCCAGACACAAACCTCCCTGTAGAAGGGGATCAGGACCACCAGGGGGTGCACACTCCTCACCACTTCTGTCTTGAAGGCCCAGGAGCAGGTGCAGATGGAGGTTCTGGGCAGGTTTCCTGTCAGGGTCTGGGCTTCCTCTCAATGGAGCAGTTTTACCCAAGGAGTCTCTATGAACACTTGGTTATGTGTTTACCTCTTCAGTCTCTTTCTTAGAGACTTAGAAATTCAACTATAGCACTTGCACTTACTTGTACTTAACTTTTCCTGACCTGAAATATTAATCAATTACAAATAACTCCATTCACATCATCTGAACATTTTCATGAGTCCTAGTGGCACTTCCTGTGGATCACAGGAGCCCAAACTAACATGCTGTCTGCACATGATGGGATAGCGGAATCCTCAATCAACCTCAATCCTCAATCAGTGGAAAGAGACATTCTATAAAAATGGTAATAACGTCTGCGGAGTGAGAAAGATTCCCAGCATGAAATGGTAAGGAGGTGGACTCAGAGGTCATTCACACACACACACACACACACACACACAATCACGAGAGTATAAGCTTTTATCACCTTCAACTTCATGTCTGATGAGATCTAATCTGGCCTCTCATCACATAATGCCAGGAAGGTGCCAGGAAAGACACTGACCCTAGCTCTGGGAGTGCTGTGAGTCAGTGGTGGGAACAGGATCCTTCTCCATGCATTTTGGGAGGAACTGGGGGCCTTAGGGGAGCACTTAGGTCAGGAGGTGCAGCCTCATGATTGCATCAGAGCCTTTATACACAAGGGCTGAGAATGCTCCCTGCACCCTGAACCCATGTGAGGTGATGGGGAAAAGACGGGCAAGGTGTGGGTGCTCTCCAGACAGCATATCTACCTGCACCTGGACCTCAGTCTTCCCAGACTCCAGAATTGTGAGAATGAGTGTCTGTTTTTTAGTCCACCCAGTCCATGATGGATGTTCCAGCAGGGGGCACAGGCTAGTCTCAATTATTTTTCTCTGATTAAATTGAATTTACCACATTTACTATGCACTCAGTGCTCATCACATCATATACTCCCCTTAACTTCCATCTCTCAGTTATCCCATACTCCACCCTCTCCTTTCTAGTGACCCTGTTTATTTTTTCCCAGTTAAGTGTCTCTCAAAATTTGTTTTCCTCTGTAGTGTTATCCCACTAAGTTTTACTCCCTCACTTATGGTCTCTTTCAATATTTCTTATATTTCACATATGAGTGAGGCCATATCATTGCATTTTGGTGATTGATTTATTTCTGTCAATATAGTGCCTCCAGTTACATCCATGGTTAAGGAAATATTATTTTATGACATCCATCACTTCTGAAGGTTGTGCAATATTCCACTGTATATATAGACCACATCTTCTTTATGCATTCATCTGCCAATGAACACCGAGGCGCCTTCTACATCTTCTTCATCACTCTTCTGTAGAAGGGCATCATGACTCCTCCCAGAGTTTTGCTATTGTGGCCTTTGCTGCTGTGAACTTTGGGCTACAATTGTCCCTTCACTTCATTAAAATGAACATCCTGAGAGGCAGACTGATTCTCACCAGGAAATGATATGAATATGGAACCCGAAGGACACACACACATAAACACTCTCTCACACGCACACCACACACACACACACAAGTGTATAAAACCTTTATCAGCTTCCACCTGAGGGTATTATTTATTTCCCTTAACCTTTTCTCATGATCTTTTAATAGTTTTTCTCTTTTTTCCTCAGCTTCCTTCCTTAAAATCAACTTATGTTCTATGTTGCTCATTCTTTCTTCCACCACATTAACCCTCATTGTTAGGAACTCCAGTTCGGATTGCATCTCATCTAATTGATTTTTAATTTCAGCCTGATAGATCTAAATTCTGCAGTCATGAAGTCTCTTGAATCTTTTATGATTTTTTTCTAGAGTCACAAGTAGCCTTATAATAAAAGATGAATGGATAAAGAAGATGTGGTTTATGGATACAAAGGAATATTTCTCAGGAATTAGAAACGACAAATACCCACTATTTGATTCGATGTGGAGGGACCTGAAGGGCATTGTGCTGAGTGAAATAAGTCAAACAGAGAAGGACAAACATTATATGGTCTCATTCATCTGGGGAATATAAAAAATAGTGAAAGGGAATAAAGGGAAAGGATAAAAATAAGTGAAAATATTAGTGAGGGTGACAAAACATGACAGACACCTAACTCTGGGAAATGAAGAAGGGGTAGTGGAAGGGGAGGTGGGCGGAGGATGAGGGTGACTGGGTGATGGACACTGAGGGGTGCATTTGGCAGGATGAGCACTGGGTGTTGGGCTATATGTTGGCAAATTGAACTCCAATAAAAAATAGTAAAAAATAAAATAAAACAAAGCCTGTAATAAAGGATGAAGAATACTATATCATAAACATGGCTTATCCAAAAGATCTTTTTTTCTAAAGTTTCCTACCGCTAACTTTGGAGAAGACAAGTGCACAAACCAATTAACCCTAATTTTAATGACACTCATGGCTACTATTATGTTAACAGTGGGGAGTTCAATGTCCCCCTAACATCAGTGAGAATCATCCAAGCAGAAGCTTAACAAGTAAACAAGGGATTTGAGAGGCATACAGGATGGGACATATGTAACAAATGTATTGGAGCATTTTTCATAAAGCAGAATACACGTTCTCAATTGTTTATGGAAATACTGCAGACTTGATCATATACAGGTCACAAGTCATCTACCAAGTGGTACAGAATGGTTGAATTCAGTCCATGCATATTTTCAGACAAATATGCTATGAAACCAGACGGCAAACTCAATAGAACAAGGAATGGCCCGAAGCAACAGTTATAAACCACATTACACCAGTGAGAATGGTGAAAATCAACAAGACAGGAAACAAGTGTTGGAGAGGGTGTGGAGAAAGGGGAACCTTCTTGCACTGTAGGTGAGAATGTGAACAGGTGCGGCCACTCTGAAAAACCGAGTAGAGTTTCCTCAAAGAGTTAAAAATAGATCTGCCATAAGACCCAGCAATTGCACTGCTGAGGATTTTCCACAAAGATACAGATGCAGTGAAACACCGGGCCACGTGCACCCCGATGTTCATAGCAGCAATTTCTAAAATAGCCAAACTGTGGAAGGAGCCTCGGTGTTCATCAACAGATGAATGGATAAAGAAGATGTGGTCTATGTATACAATGGAATATTACTCGGCCATCAGCGAGGAGGAATACTCACCATTTGCCTCAACATAAGTGGAACTGGAGGGTAATATGCTGAGTGAAGTAGGTCAATCACAGAGGACAAACATTATACGGTTTCATTCATTCGGGTAATATAAAAATTGTGTAAAGGATTATAGAGGAAATCAGGGAAAATAAGTGGGAATAATTAGAGAGGGTGACAAAACACGAGAGACTCCTAACTCTAGGAAATGAAAAAGAAGTAGTGGGAGGGGAAGTAGGTTCTTGGGACTCGAATCTCCAAAGGGAAGTAAAACAAAGTCAAAATAACTCTATGGATTACATCAAGGGAGGAGCTGTCGTACAGCTATGGAAACACTCAACATTATTAAAAGGCAACCTAACGAATGGGAAAAGTTAGGGACGCTGGTGGATCTTGAGCATCTATTTTTGGCTCAGGGAATGAGCCCAGGGCCCTGGGATTGAGACCAACATCAGGCTCCCTGTGGGGAATCCACTTCTCCCTCTGCCTATGTCTCTGCATCTCTGTCTCTCATGAATAAATAAATAGCATCTTCCAAAAAAATGAATGGGAGAAGATATTTGCAAGTCTTTTTTTAAATTTATTTTTTATTGGTGTTCAATTTACTAACATACAGAATAATCCCCAGTGCCCGTCACCCATTCACTCCCACCCCCCGCCCTCCTCCCCTTCCAACACCCCTAGTTCGTTTCCCAGAGTTAGCAGTCTTTACGTTCTGTCTCCCTTTCTGATATTTCCCACACATTTCTTCTCCCTTCCCTTATATTCCCTTTCACTATTATTTAAATTCCCCAAATGAATGAGAACATATAATGTTTGTCCTTCTCCGACTGACTTACTTCACTCAGCATAATACCCTCCAGTTCCATCCACGTTGAAGCAAATGGTGGGTATTTGTCATTTCTAATAGCTGAGTAATATTCCATTGTATACATAAACCACATCTTCTTTATCCATTCATCTTTCGTTGGACACCGAGGCTCCTTCCACAGTTTGGCTATTGCGGCCATTGCTGCTATAAACATTGGGGGTGCAGGTGTCCCGGCGTTTCATTGCATTTGTATCTTTGGAGTAAATCCACAACAGTGCAATTGCTGGGTCGTAGCGCAGGTATATTTTTAACTCTTTGAGGAACCTCCACACAGTTTTCCAGAGTGGCTGCACCAGTTCACATTCCCACCAACAGTGTAAGAGGGTTCCCTTTTCTCCGCATCCTCTCCAACATTTGTTGTTTCCTGCCTTGTTAATTTGTCCCATTCTCACTGGTGTGAGGTGGTATCTCATTGTGGTTTTGATTTGTATTTCCCTGATGGCAAGTGATGCAGAGCATTTTCTCATATGCATGTTGGCCATGTCTATGTCTTCCTCTGTGAGATTTCTGTTCATGTCTTTTGCCCATTTCATGATTGGATTGTTTGTTTCTTTGGTGTTGAGTTTAATAAGTTGTTTATAGATCTTGGAAACTAGCCCTTTATCTGATATGTCATTTGCAAATATCTTCTCTCATTCTGTAGGTTGTCTTTGAGTTTTGTTGACTGTATCCTTTGCTGTGCAAAAGCTTCTTATCTTGATGAAGTCCCAATAGTTCATTTTTGCTTTTGTTTCTTTTGCCTTCGTGGATGTATCTTGCAAGAAGTTACTATGGCCGAGTTCAAAAAGGGTGCTGCCTGTGTTCTTCTCTAGGATTTTGATGGAATCTTGTCTCACATTTAGATCTTTCATCCATTTTGAGTTTATCTTTGTGTATGGTGCAAGAGAGTGGTCTAGTTTCATTCTTCTGCATGTTGATGTCCAATTTTCCCAGCACCATTTATTGAAGAGACTGTCTTTCTTCCAGTGGATAGTCTTTCCTCCTTTATAGAATATTAGTTGACCATAAAGTTCAGGGTCAACTTCTGGATTCTCTATTCTGTTCCACTGATCTATGTGTCTGTTTTTGTGCCAGTACCACACTGTCTTGATGCCCACAGCTTTGTAGTACAACCTGAAATCTGGCATTGTGATGCCCCCAGATATGGTTTTCTTTTTCAAAATTCCCCTGGCTATTCGGGGTCTTTTCTGATTCCACACAAATCTTAAAATAATTTGTTCTAACTCTCTGAAGAAAGTCCATGGTATTTTGATAGGGATTGCATTAAACTTGTATATTGCCCTGGGTAATATTGACATTTTCACAATGTTAATTCTGCCAATCCATGAGCATGGAATATTTTTCCATCTCTTTGTGTCTTCCTCAATTTCTTTCAGAAGTGTTCTATAGTTTTGAGGGTATAGATCCTTTACCTCTTTGGTTAGGTGTATTCCTAGGTATCTTATGCTTTTGGGTGCAATTGTAAATGGGATTGACTCCTTAATTTCTCTTTCTTCAGTCTCTTTGTTAGTGTATAGAAATGCCACTGATTTCTGGGCATTGATTTTGTATCCTGCCATGCTACCGAATTGCTGTATGAGTTCTAGCAATCTTGGGGTGGAAACTTTTGGGTTTTCTATGTAGAGTATCATGTCATCGGCGAAGAGGGAGAGTTTGACTTCTTCTTTGCCAATTTGAATGCCTTTAATGTCTTTTTGTTGTCTGATTGCTGAGGCTAGGACTTCCAGTATTATGTTGAACAGCAGAGGTGAGAGTGGACATCCCTGTCTTGTTCCTGATCCTAGGGGAAAGGCTCCCAGTGCTTCCCCATTGAGAATGATATTTGCTGTGGGCTTTTCGTAGATGGCTTTGAAGACGTTGAGGAATGTTCCCTCTATCCCTACACTCTGAAGAGTTTTGATCAGGAATGGATGCTGAATTTGTCAAATGCTTTCCCTGCATCTAATGAGAGGATCATATGGTTCTTGGTTTTTCTCTTGCTGATATGATGAATCACATTGATTGTTTTACAGGTGTTGAACCAGCCTTTGCAAGTCTATCTTTAGATTAAGGGTTCCAAATTTGACAAATTATCAAAATAAACCAAAAAGTGAAATCTACAATCAGAAATGGGCAGAAGACATGAAGACACACCCTTTCCTGGTATGAGTTGCTGACTCTCACCTTATATTAGGTAGGTCCTCCACATGCAAAATGAAATCTATTGTCTCCTCCAGGTCAGCCTTATATCAACTGCATGATTAGACCAGACAATGAATCCAAAAAAAAACAGAGGAAAATATTTCTGCCCCAGACTGAAGGATCTAAAAGAAAACCTGGCAAGAAAACTACATAAATGAAATGAAAAGTGGTAAACTGGAAAGTAATTTGTTTGCCTATGACAATGTCTTAGTAGAGTCAATGAGTAAAAACCTCACATAAAAATTGGAAGAGGAGATCGCTGGGTGGCTCAGGGGCTTGGCGCCTGCCTTAGACCTGTGGAGTGATCCTGGAAACCTGGGATTGAGTCCCATGTTGGGCTCCCTGCTTGGAGCCTGCTACTCCTCTGCCTATGTCTCTGCCTCTCTCTTTCTGTGTCTCTCATGAGTAAATAAATAAAATCTTTTTTAAAAGTGGGAGAAATAATGAATGAGCTGAGGAAAAAATCAGGATATAAAATAAGCAAAAAAAAAGATATGTTTCTACAAACTAATAACAAATTACCTATACAAAATTAACAAAATAATCCGCCATGCACTGGCACGAAAAATAAATATTTAGGATTAAAATTTACTAAAGAGATAAAATATTCTATGGAAATGACCTACATTGATGACAGCCTTTTGAAACTGCATCCTGAAATGCAAAGATAACTCTGCTTACACATTAGAACTTCATATAGTCATAGTGCCATCTACACAAATTGCTAGAGAATTGTGGCGCAACACTTGTGTTGACTTTTAAAGACTCGAATGTAAGCCTGGAGCTGGTTATATAGTCAGAGGATATGCAAATAGGGCCTCATCTTCACTGATTATACCAGCCCAGCCTTGACCCTGCAGCTGGGAAAGGAGCCCCAGCCCCAGGATCTCCAGGTGATCCCATTCAGTGATCAAGACAGAAGACAGACACCTAACCATGGAGACTGTGCTCAGCTGGATTTTCCTTGTCGCTATTTTAAAAGGTAATTCATGGAGAACCAGAAACCCTGAGTCTGTGAGTGGACATGAGTGAGAGAAACAGGGGATGTGGGACCATTTTCTGACCAGGATGTCTTGTGTCTGCAGGTGTCCAGGGTGAGGTGCAGCTGGTGGAGTCTGGGGGAGACCTGGTGAAGCCTGGGGGGTCCTTGAGACTCTCCTGTGTGGCCTCTGGTTTCACCTTCAGTAGCAACGACATGGACTGGGTCCGCCAGGCTCCAGGGAAGGGGCTGCAGTGGCTCACACGGATTAGCAATGATGGAAGGAGCACAGGCTACGCAGATGCTGTGAAGGGCCGATTCACCATCTCCAGAGACAACGCCAAGAACACGCTGTATCTGCAGATGAACAGCCTGAGAGCTGAGGACACAGCCGTGTATTACTGTGCGAAGGACACAGTGAGGCGACCTCAGTGTTTGCCCAGACACAAACCTCCCTGTAGAAGGGGATCAGGACCAACAGGGGATGCTCAGTACTCACCACTTCCGTCTTGAAGGCCCAGAAGCAGGTGCACATGGAGATTGTGGGCAGGTTTCCCATCAGGGTTTGGGCTTCCTCTCCAAGGAGTATTTTCCCCCAGGGAGTCTCTACTGGGCATAGGAATCTGTGTTTATGTATTCAGTCTCTAACTTACAAAATTTTTTTGTCATAGAAAGAAATATGCCAACGTCCAAAAATGACAGTTTCTCCCTCTTTGCTTAATCCTTAAGCAGTTTCTGATTTGGAAACTTTTTTGGTTTTAGTCAACAACTATTCTTACATGGGTAAGGGCAGAACTGCTTAAGTGTTCTTACTACTGTCCCGAAATACCAGTTAATTATCCATATCTCCATGTACTGTAACTTCTCCTTTATAAGGGGAGACCCAGCTGTATACATGGTACATGAAATAACCACCCAGCTCAATGTGCTAAGATTTTATTTTCTTTTATTTTGTATATTTGTTTTTGGAGTTTTATTAGCCAACATATAGCATAACACCCAGTGCTCATCCCATCAAGTACCCACCTAAGTGCCCGTCACCCAGTGACCCCCACTGCCCGCCCACCTCCCTTCCACTACCCCTTGTTTGCTTCCCAGAGTTAGGAGTCTCATGTTATGTCTCCTAACCTGACATTTACCACTCATTTCCCCCCTTTCTACTTTATTCCCTTTCTCTATTTTTTATATTCCCTAAATGAATGAGACTGTATAATGTTTCTCCTCCTCTGATTGAGTTATTTCACCCAGCATAATACCCTCCAGTCCTATCCACATTGAAGTAAAAGGTGGGTATTTTTCGGTTCAAATGTGCAAGGATTTTAGAAACAACATAAAGTACATGCTGGTGATGACATTACATAGGGCTCGAAAATCAAAAGGAGACAAGAAGGATTGGAGGTTTGACCTCAGTCTTCAACCGCACTGACAGAATCAATATTAGCATCAACCTGGGAAAGCAAGGGACGCCAAGAAGTACGTTGTGAGGGTGTGTAGTCTGAAGAGCCCCCCCCCATACACACACACAGACAGGAGAGTGCAAACCTTTTTCACCATCATCCGGTCTGTTGAGAGCAGGGCAGACCTCTCAGCAAGTCATAAGTGCTTGGATTTGGGAAGGACACTGGCTCAGGGTGTGTGTTGTGGGTCAGTGGTGGAGATGAGGTCCTGCTCCAGGAGGGGCTTGTGTGGAGTCAGTGTCCCACCTGCTTCAATGGAGGAAATTCAAAGTCTCCTGCTGGATATCCCATAGGTGAGGCAGGAGGAGAAGATGGAATACTGGTGATCACAGGAGTTAGCAGTGACACTCAAAGATATGGTGAGATGACAGATTCCACTAAACTATTATGAAAAATGAGAGAACAAAAGTGGAGGAGGACCTTCCACCAGCAGGGAATAACTCATGGATCCTTCAGGTGTGGATATCAGCTCACTGTATGTGACCTCTACCATCCCCATGTTGGTACTTAGTGCCCTTGTGATGGGAGAAGAGGTTGGCCCTTAGGGGAGCACTTAGGTCAGGAGATGCAGCCTCATCATGGGATCAGGGCCTTTATACACCAGGACTGGGAAAGCTCCCTGCCCTCGGCCCCATGTGAGGTGACAGGAAATGATGGGCTGGGATGTGGGCGCTCTTCAGATACCACATCTACCTGCACCTGAACCTCAGACCTACCAGACTCCAGAGTTTTGAGAATGAGTGTTTGTTGTTTAATCCACCCAGTCTGATGCGGTGACATCACGCAGACACACTAAAACAGGGACTCACCTCTTATTTGTTCTTTACAACCTGGTCCCAGTAGAACTGTCAGGTTAGGAAAAAACAGCGTAGGAAATCCACACCTAGATCACTGTCCTCAGCCACTGTCCATGTCCCTGTGCTTAGTAGTTGTGCATCACGTTGATGCCACACATTCTTCCTACAACCCTGGGGATCTGGAGAACCATTAGTATCCTAGGATTCTTCCCTCTTTACTACCAGGGTACCTTTAAGCCAGCACATCCCCATGGAAGCAGACATATAAAGTTCAGATTATCCTGTCTGCTGCTCATAATACTATAGAGGATATAGCTAGATCAACCTCGCTCCTGTCATCATCACCACAGCTATATCTCTCAATGACAATGTCCACACCTCCTACATACAAAAGGTGGTCAATTTTCTATGAGTTTTTGCAGTTTCTATACAGTTTTTGTTCTCTCAGGCCTCTGAGGGTGATCAGAATGATTTAATAACTGTCATGTTCCAGGAAGGAGACAAGCTCACAGACCCTGATCCAGCATCTTAAGTCCTCCCTGCCAATGCTGTTAGAGCAAAGACAGTGTGGAGAATTCCCTCTGCTTTATATGCTGAAGATCAAATTGCAATTCTGGAATTTTATGTCAAAATCACCTAAATTTATTTCCTTCTTAACTCTTATCTCAATCCTGTGGATTCATTTGTGTTTGAGTATATGTTGTACAATTATTATATTATTTTTCAGTAAGTAATGGTGACATATGTGGTCCATGCACATAATCTCACTAATGAATGACATAGAGAGGAAAGCACCTCTTAACATGTGACACGGGCTTTGTGCAGGATGTCGGGCATCCTCCACAAGGACAAGAATTGTGGGAATATTATTATCACAACTCTTTCTTAATGCCATTGAGGTAATGTACTTCGGATGGAGTGGGAAGCTGGCATTCTCCGTGATGTACAGGATCCCCTTAGGGACAGAAACTGCTAGATCTGGAGACAGAATAGTAGTCCTGTCTCATTTGGCAGGGTCAAAAGGATTAACCTGAGAAACCCAAAATTGAGGTGGATCAGAGCAGCAAATTGGAATTGAGTTCCTTAATATTGGCATTTTCTCTAAGTCTCTGTCTCCCTCTGTTTGTACAAAAGTTAATTATAGTTCCTGCTCCAGAATAACAGCTCTATGATAAAGAGTTCACATAGGGTGCTGGGTCTGGGTTCAGAGAGTGTCTGTGGTGTGTGCTGCATGCACTGTGCTCTCCTCTTTTGGCTGCTATTTCCTTCAAGCCAGATGTCTCCACAGGGTCTCCTTGCCTACGGTGGGCAGTGTGTGGTCCCTGGCCAAGATGTGGTGGTGAGTTTTTTAAGGGGTGCACTCTGCTCTGCTTGCTAAATGAGCCCTGATACCACCTCCACTAGACCTGAGGCTCTGCTGAATTCTCTGGTTAGGAGATGTGGGTGGGCAAGGGTGCAGTCATTCTGGGAAACCATATGGTGTGACATCAAATAAGTAATAGTAGACCTACCTTATGATCCAGCAAATGCACTACTGGGCATTTACTCTAAGAATACAAAAGTAATAGGATGCCTGGGTGGCTCAGCAGTTGAGCGCACGCCTTCAGCTCAGGTCATGTTACCAGGGGATTGACTCTCATATCAGGCTCCTGGGAGAAGCCTGTTTTTCACTCTTTGTCACCGTCTCTTTGTGTCTAACATGAATAAATAAATAAAATCATTAAAACAAAAAGTATTCTGGGACATCTGGGTGGGTCAGTGGTTGAGCGTCTGCCTTTGGCTCATGGCATAATCCCAGAGTCCGGGGATCGATTCCCACATCGGGCTTCCTGCATTTATTCTGTTCTCCCTCTGCCTTTGTCTCTGCCTCTGTATGTGTGTGTGTCTTTCTCATGTATAAATAAATAAAATCCTCAAAAAATAAAAGAAAAAAGAATACAAAAATACAAATTCAAAGGGATACATGCACCTGGATTTTTTTTAATTTTTTTATTTATTTATGATAGTCACAAAGAGAGAGAGAGAGGCAGAGACATAGGCAGAGGGAGAAGCAGGCTCCATGCACCGGGAGCCCGACGTGAGATTCAATCCCGGGTCTCCAGGATCGCGCCCTGGGCCAAAGGCAGGCACTAAACCACTGCGCCACCCAGGGATCCCCTGCACCTGGATTTTTACAGCAGCATTATGTACATTAGCCAAACTATTAAAACTATTCATACATGGAATGAAATCTAATCCATTTGTAGCTATGTTGATGGAGGAAGCAAGTATAATGTCAGGTGAAGTGAGTCCGTCAAAGAAAGACAATCGTATGATTTCAGTCATATATTGAATTTAAGAAAGAAAAAGAATATGGGCAAAGGGGAATAAAGTCGATATGTAGACCAAGTAATAGCCCCTTCATTACAGAGTACAAGCTGATGTTTATCACATGGGAGGTAAGTGGGGTATGGGTGACCTGTCAGATGGGGACTAGGGAGTGTATTATTGTGTAGGACACATTGTGAGATCCCACATTCTGGGAGTGTCAGAAAACCTGGTGAGAGGAGAGCTGTGGGGGAGGGCTGAGGAGGTGACAGGGACAGGGTTTCTCTTGACTTCCTCACACCAATGAGTCAGGGGTATGGGACAAAGATAATGCTCTGTGTGCACACCAATCTCTCTAGGACGGTTTGAAGCAACAGCAACAATGAAAGAATGATACAGGTTAAACACTTTGCATCAAGAAAAAATGTATTACTTTTTCTGGGGGAATATTTGCAATCTCTATATGGACAGAAAGAGAGAATGTCCCTTGAGGCATCATCTGGGAAGAATTGGGAGGTGTCAGGCTTCAGAGTCTGGATAGTAGATATGTCATTAATGATCTTGGAATATCTCCTTCTTTTTTTGAAATGTGAAAACGTGCTTGGGGTAAAGAAATGATGAGAATCCCATGGTTTGCCACTTTTACTTCCAGGATCCATAAGGTGCTGTCTGTGTACATGTCTAGGTATGGTCACACAGTGATGTCTTGATTTGTCTCTCCAAATATTTATAAAGAGGTAAGTCTGATGCCAGAGGATTGGTCTTTCTTTTCATTATTGTATGGTCACTCTTATTGGATTTGTGTTTCCATATGATTATGGGTATTTTCTATTTAAAAAAACAACAACAACAACAACAAAGAAACAACAACAACTAGTATTTTGATTCATTTAAGTGACACTAAAATTATGAGAATGGAAAACGGAAATAGTGACTAAAGAAATACAAATAAGGAGATTTAAATAGTATATTGAAAAGACAAATGAAATTTAAAACTCATAGGTAGTCTAGGAAAATATGTGAGCCTGAAATAATACATTTAGATTTCAAAGTGAAGAAAGTACTGACACTAAAGAAAACAAAAAGTCCATGAAAATTTGGGCAGCCTGGGTGGCTCAGTGATTTAGCGCTGCCTTCAGCCAAGGATGTGATCCTTGAGTCCGGGGATCGAGTTCAGCATCAGGCTCCCTGCATAGAGCCTGCTTCTCCCTCTGACTGTGTCTCTGCTTCTGTCTCTCTCTCTCTCTCTCTCTATGTATGTGTTTCTCATGAATAAATAAATAAAATCTTTTAAAAAGCCCATTAAAAAATACAAAGATGATACTACAGCACATATTGAATAACCAAGGCAAATTATAAAATTTCTAGAATTACCAATCCACTAAAAGTTTTCATAAAGTAATAAAACATAAGCAAAACAAATCTAATAAGACAAATGAATGTGTAATCTAAAAGCTATTGTCTCAAAAAAAGACCAATAAAATAAAATAAAATAAAAAAGAACAAACCAAAAAGAAAAAAAATCCAGTATCAGATGGATTTTTCTATGAATTCTACCAAACATTTTCAGAAGAATTAAGGCCAAAACATCTGAACCTATTCTAAAATAATGAGAGTGAAACATGCCCAGATTAGCTTAAGGTGGCCAGGATGACTCTGACAACAAAGCAAGGCAAAGACCCCATAAGAAGGTACTAAAGGTAGTATCTCAGATGCACATAAATGCAAAATCCTGGCATCCTGAATGCAACAGCACATGGAGAGGATCACACAGGAGGACCCAGAGGAAATCAGCCCTGCGGTGCAAGGATCCTTCAATATGCCCAGATTATAACTGGGATCCCCTGAATTAGCAGAGTGAAGAATTAGATGTACATGATCCTTTCCTATGATGCCTAAAACAATTTGGCAAAAGCCATTACACTTTATCCTCAAAACGTCTTAAAAATCGAGGCAGAAGATATTGAGTCGAGAGAATAGTGGCAATTTCCAAAACACACACACCAATACCATATTCAACAGTGAAAAACTGAAGCCTTCCTCTCAAGTCAGGAGCCACACAAGGATATGCATTCTCCCCATGATTATTCAACATGGTATCATGAAGGAGAGTAAACTTGACACAGCATATATGTCAGCTGGTCCCCTGGGTTACTGTGAGGAAATGCCACTTTAAAACCCCCAGGGGTCAGACATGGTGAGCCACATATATCCCATTTATATCCCCTTGTTGGCAGGAAATAAATCTTCTTCCGAATGTTTCCTTCCTGTACCAGGAGGGAACAACCAGCCTCAGCACCAGAACAGGGAACACAGGGCTCAGAATGCTGTACAAACAAGTCTTGTCCGTTTCTCAATAATTCACTGACTCAAAAAACTTTGTGGCTTTAACTTTCCACAAATATAAGGTCTTGTTGTCTTAGAGGTATGTGAGCCATCTACTTGGGTCTTTGTCTTGGTGTCATATTCTAGGTAGCTCATGCACAGGCAAAATGAAATACTTTACTCCCAAGATCTGTCTAATGTCTACAGAGTTGTATGTCCAAAGAACTCAGGAAAATAGAAGAAAGATATTTTCACCACAAAAATGGGAATAACTACCCTGGAAATAAAGGTAATGAAAAATTAAAAGATTTATAAATTAGTAGGTAAAGAAAAAAATATATTATCCATATGACATGATCTGCTACAAGGGCAAATGTTTGAACCTCCACAAACAAATGTTTAGAATTAATTAACTATTTCAAGAATGTTCAGGGGATAAAATAAAAATAGTAAATAAAGCTATATTTTAACACAATAACACAAATCACTTAAAAGGAAATTAACAAAATATTGCATTGACATTGTGATTAAATATAATGGGATCAAATATCGGGATGTAGTTAAAATACTACATACTAAAAACTCTCAACAATAATGAGAGATTTTTAAATAGATGCAATGAAAATTCTGTTCACAGAGTAGAACATTTCATATTCTCACAAGATATGAAACAGGGTTGAATGCAGATATAATGCAATCCCTGTTTATAACTAGTAAAGAATCAAATCTAAGTCTGGAGATGACTATTTAGTCATAGGACGTGCAAATAAGGCCCTCCCTCCACAGATTAAACCAGTTCCAGGATGCTCAGGTGACCCCATACAGGGATCAGGACAGAATACAGACAACTCACCATGGAGTCTGTGCTCAGCTGGGTTTTCATTGTTGCTATTTTAAAAGGTAATTCAGGGATCCCTGGGTGGCACAGCAGTTTGGCGCCTGCCTTTGGCCTAGGGCATGATCCTGGAGACCCAGGATCGAATCCCACGTCGGGCTCCCGGTGCATGGAGCCTGCTTCTCCCTCTGCCTATGTTTCTGCCTCTCTCTCTCTCTCTCTCTGACTATCATAAATAAATAAAAATAAAAATAAAAAAAATAAAAGGTAATTCATGGAAGACAAGAGACCTTGAGTTTGTGAGTGAGAAACAGGGGATGTGGGACAGTTTCCTGACCAAGATGTGTTGTGTCTGCAGGTGTCCAGGGTGAGGTGCAGCTGGTGGAGTCTGGGGGAGACCTCATGAAGCCTGGGGGGTCCCTGAGACTCTCCTGTGTGGCCGCTGGATTCACCT
The DNA here is from genome assembly GCF_048164855.1 of Canis lupus baileyi. Taxonomy (NCBI): domain Eukaryota; kingdom Metazoa; phylum Chordata; class Mammalia; order Carnivora; family Canidae; genus Canis; species Canis lupus. Next base: position 75,940,777 of record NC_132846.1, read on the forward strand.
TCAGTAGCTACAGCATGAGCTGGGTCCACCAGGCTCCCGGGAAGGGGATTCAGTGGGTCGCATGGATTTAAGCTAGTGGAAATAGCACAAGCTACACAGATGCTGTGAAGGGCCGATTCACCATCTCCAGAGAACGCCAAGAACACACTGTTTCTGCAGATGAACAGCCTGAGAGCTGAGGACAAGGCCATGTATTACTGTGCGAGGGACACAGAGAGGGGACCTCAGTGTGAGCCCAGACACAAACCTCCCTGTAGAAGGGGATCAGGAACACCAGGGTGTGCACACTCCTCACTACTTCTGTCTTGAAGGAGCAGATGCAAGTGGAGGTTCTGGGCAGGTTTCTTGTCAGGGTCTGGAATTCCTCTCCATAGAGTATTTTCCTGCAGGGAGCATCTCTGGACCAGGAATATCTGTTTAACTATACAGTGTCTGATTCAGAAATTTAGTTTATATAGGAAAACAGCTAGTTTACATGCGCAAAGAGCTGCTTACACTTATTTATGATTCTCCCTAAAAATGAATAATATACAAATACCTCCATGTTCCCCAACTTCTAGAGGAATCAACAATCAAACATGAAAAATATGTGACGTCCTGAAAATTAGGAAGAATCACAGAGAAGCAACAAACTTATGATATGGTAGTAGAGGTAGACTAGGAAATCACTCAGAATTTCAAGTTGAATTAGTCCTCTCCCTATGGTCATCAGCTGATTCTTAAAGACATCTGTATACTGTGTCCAATCAGGGACCAGAAGATTCTAATGGATCCAGGAAGAACCTCAGGATGAGGAACTGGATTGGGAGAGCCTTTTCTCTGCAGGAAATATATCATTGATACCTTAGGTGCTGATATCAGCTCACAGTGAGTGACCGAACTTCCCCATCTAGAACTAACACCCATGTGATGGGGTTGGAGGTAGGGATTTAGGGGAGAACTTGTCAGGAGTTTCAGCCCCATGATGGTATCAGGGTCCTTATACACCCAGTCCTGACGCCATGCAAGGTGACTGGGAAAGGGCGCCTTAGGATGTGGGCGCTCCCCAGACACCAGATCTGTTGGCATCTGGACCTCAGACTTCCCAGATTCTAGAACTGTGGGAATGGGTATCTGTTGTTTATTCCCCCTGTTCCTATGATGTTCCAGGAGGGGCACAGGCTAAGATTTTAGTGACACATGAACCCAAACAATGATGCTCTGAAATTCTTGCTGCATTTGTTGTGATAAGTCCCTGATAACTTCTGTCCATGAGGTGATAACTTCCGTCCATGAGGTGTGATAAGTCCCTGATAACTTCTGTCCATGAGGTGAAGGGTGGATTTCACACTTGTTCCCTCCTACAGAAAGGATGAACCAGTGGACAATCCTAGGACTCTGTGAACAAGACCCAGCAGACACACGGAGGGAGAACCTTCACATATGGAGCAGGGGACTGGGAGATTGTGGAACTCTACTGTGAGGAAGATTATTTATCATCATTTCCAGAGGAGGGAGATGTGCTGACCCTGTGGGACCTGAGTCTGAGCATCACCATCCAGATGCAGCTATTCTGGTGGCTGTGAGGTTCAGGACAGCAGTTCCCTTGCTGCTTTCAGGATTCCTTCCTTGTCTGCGTATTCTGTGAGTTTGATATTGAAATGCCTTGGAGATTATCAAATTTATTGAATTTCATGGGAGTATGTGTGCTTCCTGGATTTTAAGGTCTGTGTCCTTCCTGATTAGGGAGTTTTCTGGCTATATTTTGATCGAATAACCTGGAACATTTTCTCTCTCTTCATTTTGTGGGACTCCAATGATAAAAATATTACTGTTTTCATAAGCCACTGAATTCCCTAAGTCTACCTTTAGGTCCATGAGCTTTTATCCCCTCTTCTTGTCAGTCATTGTTATCCACCATGTTATCTTCTATATCCCCAGTGTTTTCTTTCATGTGTCCTTTTTTTCCTGCATATGGGACAGCATGTAGGTAATAGCATTTTTACTTTGGGGCAGCAAAGGGTTTTTTTTGTTTGTTTGTTTTTGTTTTATCTATAGGGTAAGTGATTTTTTTTAATTTATTTTTTATTGGTGTTCAATTTACTAACATACAGAATAACCCCCAGTGCCCATCACCCATTCACTCCCACCCCCCGCCCTCCTCCCCTTCTACCACCCCAAGACAATTTTATTTTATTTTTTTATTTTTTTTTATTTTTTAGATTTTATTTATTTATTCATGATAGTCACACAGAGAGAGACAGAGAGGCAGAGACACAGGCAGAGGGAGAAACAGGCTCCATGCAGGGAGCCCGACGTGGGATTCGATCCCGGGTCTCCAGGATCGCGCCCCGGGCCAAAGGCAGGCGCCAAACCGCTGCGCCACCCAGGGATCCCTCAAGACAATTTTAATGTGATGAAAATCAGAATTTCAAAATAGAATGTGTTGTACATTTTTTGTTATGAGATGCACACAGATGTTTTCCAATAAGCCTTGCTCATATTTCACTGTTTTATATATATATTTACCAACATACAGAATAACCTCCAGCGCCCTTCACCCAATCACTCCCACCCCCTGCCCTCCTCCCCTTCTACCACTCCTAGTTCGTTTCCCAGAGTTAGCAGTCTTCACATTATGTCTCCCTTTATGTATACAATGGAACACACTCATTTCTAAGGAATTCCAAGGCTTCTGTGAAATCATGTAGGCTCCAGCAGTGTCTGTGGGGGCACGATCTTCTCTGTGGTTTAGGGGGATGATGTCCTTATTGAAGCAGCTCTCTGAGAGGTCCCAGAAAGGAGTATTTGTTCTGCAACATCCTCCACATTTTATTGCTTCAAAGGATGTGTGAGTTTAAGTCCAATTTGTCAATATATAGTATAATTCTCAGGTTTCATCATTTTATGTGTCCTCCTCAAAGACAGTAGTCCAGTTACTGCATGTGACTCAAAAACTACAGGTATATGTTGGCAAATTGAATTAGAAAGAGAAAAAAAAGTAAAATAATTCCATCACCACTACACACAATAGAGAGGGATTTTTTGGTATATTATTATTGGAATTTGTTTTGCCGACACACAGTATAACATCCAGTTTTCATCCCGTCAATTGCCTGACCTCTCAGTGCCCATCACCTAGTCAGCCCATCCCCCTGCCCAATTCCCCTTCCACTCCTCCTCGTTCATTTCCCAGATTTAGGAGTCTCTCAGGTTCTATCACCCTCTCTGATATTTACCACTCATTTTCTCTCATTTCCCCTACAATTTCTTTCACTATTTTTTATATTCTCCGTATGAGTGAAACCATATATTGTTCGTCCTTCTCTGATGTACTTACTTCACTCAGCATAATACTCTCTTGCCATTGGGCGCCCTGCAGATCAGTGCACCTGTGTCTGCCCCCAGAAGCATCTAGGCCAGTGTGGACTGGGAGACTGCAGTTAGGTTCTAACTGGGATTCAAGAAAGCTAAAACACACTAGGTTATCACTTAGTGTAGAAATTAAGCAAGTTCAGGTGAAAATGAAAAGTGCTCTAAAATGCAGTCTTAACTGTATCCTCTAACAGCTAGGGTAAATGAGTCAGAAGGGAGAAAAGTGACATTGAAGACAAGTTGATGGAAAGGAAGGAAGTTGAGGGAAAGAGAGGAACACAAGTAATGGACCATAAGGAGAAACTCAAGAATCAGCAATGCCATACAAAAAAAAATTAGAATAATTGGTGTGCATGAGAGAAAATAGAGGACAGAATGTATATTTGAGCAAATCATAGAAGACACTCATTTTCAATACGAAGACACATCCAGATTGAACATGAGGGAGTAAAGAGCCATTTATCATGTCAATGGACATCAAGAGGAGCAAGACTTAAATCAGATGAACTAGAACTGAAAACAAAGACTATAAAAAGAGATGAAGAAGGATACTATAACATTAAAGGATACTATATCATTACTTTAGCTAAAAAGATATCTCTCTTTACTAAATATCCACACCATTAACTAAGGAGCAGCCAATACATAAAATAATTAACCAAAACAATAATGTAATGAATGACTACTAATAACTTAAGAGCAGTGTCTGTAATATCCCTCTGACAGCAGGAATGTTTATATACACAGAAGCTCAACAAGGAAACAAGGGTTTTTCACACCATGTCCACAATAGTCAAACTGTGCAAGGAGACTCGGTGTCCAACGACACATGAATGGATAAAGAAGATGTGATCCATATATACAATGGAATATTACTCAGCCATCAGAAGAGATGCATACCCACCATTTGCTTCAACGTGGATGGAACTGGAGGGTATTATGCTGCGTCAAGTAAGTTAATCAGACAAGGTAAATAATAAATTTTAGGATAGAAATCAAGGATAAAGAAATAAAAAATAACAGAATGTAAACAAACCTAGGAGCTGATATTATGAAAATAGTAGTAAGAGTGAGAAACCACTAGACAGACTTGTCAATATAAAACTGAAAGCACTCAAATTGTTAAAATCATGGATGAATGAGGAGAGATCACATCCAACAGCAAGAAATACAATCAATAATATAAATAAATTATAAGCAGTTATAAGCCAAATAATTGGGCAATCTGGAAGAAATGGATGCATTCCTAGGAACATAAAAATCAACCAAAACAAAAACAGGAATGAAAGTAAAAGCTGTACAGAACCATTATCTGGATATGAAAATCAATCATAATTAAAAGTTTTCTGACAAACAAGAGTCCAGGTTCGGATGGTTGCCAAGTGAAACTCAGCAATAAGAATCTATTCTGATTCTTCTGAAACTATGTCAAGTAATAGAAATTGAAGAAAAACTTCCAGACTCATTCTCTGATGTCAGCATTACATTGACCTCCAAAACGAAGACCGTGTAATGAAGGAGAATTAGAGGCTATTATTCTTGATGAAAATGAATGCAAAATTCTCACCAAGTTTCTAATGAATAGGACCAACAGTATATTATTACTGCTATTTACCACGACCAAATGGGATCAATTCCTGGGCTCTAAGGATGGTTCACTGTCAGCAAAACAATCCATGTAAGAACCACGTTAATAAAAAAAGGACAAGTACCATTTAATCCACTCAACTGATGCCCAAAAAGCATTTGACAAAACATATTATTCTGTCTTGATAAAAAAAAATGCTGTGTTGGGATAGGGGAACATATTCTATATCATAAAATCCATCTAAAAATTGATACAAGAGGGAAAATTGAGATATTTTCCCTTAAGCTCAGGAAAATGACAAGGATGTCCACTGTCACAACTGTTCTTCAGCATAGTACTAGAAAACTTAGCCTCAGCAATAAAAAAAAAGGCAGAAAATGCATCAAAATCAGCAAATAAAAAGTCAAATTTCACTCAGCACATGCAAAATCTTTTGGAATTTATAAAAAATATTATATTTATTTATTTATGAGAGACACAGAGAGAAAGAGAGGCAGAGACAAAGGCAGAGGCAGAAGCTGGCTCCATGCAGGGAATCTGACGTGGGACTCGATCCCAGGTCTCCAGGATCACGCCTTGAGCTGATGGCGGCACTAAACCGCTGAGCCACCTGGGCTGCTGTCTTTCATAATTTTGGTACAAAACCCAAAGACTCCTTCAAAAAATTTAGCAAAATCTAACCATATAAAATAGATACAAGGAGGTCAGTGGCATTTCTATAAACTACAAATGAAACCAAAGAAAGAGAAATTAAGGTGTGGATCCCATTTATAATTGCATGAGAAACATCAGATAATGAGGAATAATCTTAACCAAAGAGGGAAAGGATCTATAGTCTAAACCTCCTAGCTCACTTATGAAAGAAATTGAGGAAGACACAAATAGATGGAACACATTCTATTCTAATAGATTGGAAGAATAAATATTGATAAAATGTCTATGCTACCAGGAGCAATATACACATTCAATGTAAACCTTATCAAAACACCGAAAACATTTTTCAAGGAAATGGAATAAACAATCCTAAAACTTGAAAGGAATGAAAATAGATCCTGACTAGGCAAAAGAATGTTGAAAAACTCAAAGCAGAAGGCATCACAATTGCAGCCTCGAAGCTGTGATCATCCAGACGGTATAATAGTGCCAGAAAAGAAGGCACATAGGCGAATGACACAAAATAGAGAACCCAGAAATGGACACACAACTCTATGGTCAAATTATCTTTGACAAAGCACAAAAGACTATTGACTGGAAAAAGAACAATCTCTTCAACAGGTGAGGTTGAGAATATTGGACAGTCACAGTAGAAGAATGAACCTGAGACACATTCTTACACGTGACACAAAGATTAACTCAGAGTAGATGAAAGACCTATTTGTGAAGCAGGAAAACATCAAAATCCTAGAGATTCTGTGACTTCAGCCAGAAAAGCTTCTTGCTACCTGACTCTCTAGAAGAAAGGAAAACAAAACCAAAAATAAGCTATATGGATTCCATCAAGGAAGGAGCTGTTGTACAGCTTTGGAAACACTCAACATAGTTAAGAGGCAATCTGGAGGATGGGAGAAGATATTTGCAAATATATCATCAGTCTAAGGATTTCATTAAAAATCTGTAGCAAAACTATTGAACTAAACAACAACCAAACTAATGAAAAACACAATCAGAAATGCACAGAAGCCATGAATAGACACCCTGTCCTCATATGAAATCCCACCTCACACCATATATTAAGTAGCTCATCCACATGCAAAATAAAATACATTGTCTCCTGTAGGTCTGCCTTATATCAACTGCAAGACTTCCCTGTGTGTCCTCTGTATTCACATTCAGTAGCTACTTTATGAGCTGGGTCCACCAGGATCACACTGTATTTGCAGATGAACAGCCTGAGAGCCAAGGACTCCGCAGTGTATTACTGTGGGAAGAGCACACTGAGGGGACCACAGTGTGAGCACAAAGTCCCCCTGTGGAGGGGGATCAGGACCACCAGGGGGTGCACACTACTCATCACTCTGTCTTGAAGACCCCTGATCAGGTGCAGATGGAGGTTCTGGGAGGGTTTCCTGTCAGGGTCTGGGGCTTCCTCTACACAAAGCAGTTTCCCTCAGGAGCCTCTTTGGACATAGGATTCTGTGGTGACCTATCTAGTCTCCAACTTACAATTTTGTTGTCATAAAAAGAGGAATATATCAAATTACACAAACTACAATGTCTCTTTCATTACGTATTCCTTACTCAGTCTCTGAATTAGGAAATTTGCAAACAACTATTCCTTTTTTGAAAGATTATTTATTTGTTTGTTTGTTTGTTTGTTTATTTGAAACAGAGAGAAATAGAGAGAAAGAGACATAGGCAGAAGGAGAAGCAGGCTCCCCGTGAGAAGCCTGAAGTGATGCTCGATCCCAGGACCTTGCGATCATGACCTGAATCAAAAGCAGACTCTCATTCATTGAACCAAACAGGCATCTTGGTAAGCCACTATTCTTATATGCCCAAAGTCTAATTTGCTTACACTTACTTACCAATGTCCCTAAATACTCATTTATTACACATATCTGCATGTACCTCAACTTCTCCCTTATAAGACTTCCACGTGTATTCATGATGCATGACAGAACCATGCTGCTCACTGGTTAAGGATCTTAGAAACAGTATAAAGTACATGCTGTACATGACGATGCAAAGGGCTCAAGAATCAAATGCAGAGAAAGACCACAGGTAGGACCACGGTCTTGAACCACAGTCATAGAACAATAATAGTGACATCCTGGAGTAGCAAGGACCCCAACAAGTACATGGTGAGAATGTAGTCTGAAGAGCATACACACGAGAGAGTATAAACCTTCATCACCTTCACCATCATGTCAGTTTAGAGCAGAGCAGCCTCTCAGCAAGTCATAAATGCTTGGATGGAGTCCAGGAAGGACACTGGTTCAGGGTGTGTGTAGTGGATCAGTGGGGCCATAAAATGAAACAAAATTAGCATTATTGGGGTTCCAGAGGGAAAATGATGAGAGGTGACAGAAAGTATATTTGAAGAAATATAGAAGAAAATCTTTTAGACACAAAGAGAGATCCAAATGGATGTGAGGGGTAAAGAACCATTTATCATATCAATGTGCTTCAAAAGAAAGTTGGAGTACAACACTTATATCAGACAAATAGACTACCAACTAAACCGTAATAAAAGATTTAGAAGGATACAGTATCATAAAAAAGTCAATACAGAAGTCATCAATTTTAAATATTTGTGTCCCTAAATTTGGAGTAGGCAAGTATATAAACCATTCAACAATAAAATTAAAGAGACTGACTGATAATAATACAACAGTGTGGGAACTTTCACATCCCGCTGATAGCAAGGAAACATCATAAAAGCAGAATCTCAACAAGGGAACAAGTGCTTAGAACAATACACTGGAACAGATGGACTTCAAAGATATATACACAGTGTTGCATCCTAAGGCAGGAGAAAACACATTCTTCTCCAGGGCACATGAAAAATTCTCCAGAATTGATCATATAGAAGGTCACACATCAAGATTCAACTGGTACAGAAAGAGTGAATTTATTCCATGCATATATTCAGACCACAGTGCAATGAAACTAGAAGTGAACCACCATAAAAATACAAAAGGTACATAAATAATGGAGGTAAAGGAACGTCATACTGAAGAGGGAATGTGTCAACCAGGAAGTTAGAGAATTAAAACAATACACGGATTCAATGAAAATGAAAACACAACACTTTCAAAACTTTGGGACACAGCAAAAGTGATCCACAGAAGGGAGGATAGAGCAATACAGTCCTTCCTCAGGGGACAATAAAAGTCTCATAAATAAAAGTAAGGCTTGGACCAAAAGGAGTTGGAGAAAGAACAGCAAAGGATTCCTAAATCCAGGTGAAAGAGGAATAATCAAGAATGGAGAAGAAACCAAGGTTATAAAAAAGGCAGTAGATCAAATCACTCAGGGGATGATTCTTTTAAAGAATAAATAATATTGTAAGCACCCAGACATACTTGTAAAATAAAACAAATAAAAAGGACTGATAATGATAAAATCATTAATAAATAAGGAAAGATCACAACCAACAGCCAAGAAATACAAACAAGTATAAGAAAATATTCTGAACAATTGTATGCCAATGAATTAAGTAATCTAGAAGAAATGGATGCATTCCTAGAAACATAAAAAATATCAAAACTTAATGGAGAGGAAAGGAAGAACAGCACATACCCATATCCAGAAAATAAGAACACAATCATAATTAAAATTCTCTCAACAAACAAAAGTTCAGACGGCTGGTGGGTGATTTCAATAAACATGTAAAGAAAAATTAATACCAGTTCCTTTGAAAATGTTCCAAAACATAGGAATGGAAGAAAATTTTCCAAACCCATTCTCTGATGTCAACATTACCTTGACCCCAAAATCAGGCAATTACTGCACCAACAAGCAGAATTATAGAACAATATTCCTGACCAATGTGGATTCAGAAATTCTCACCAAGTTTCTAGCCAATATAATCCAATTATATACTGAAAGGATTATTCACTATGACCAAATGAGATTTCTTCCTGACCTGCAAGGGTGCTTCAATGCCTAAAAATCAATCAGCATGGCAAACCACATTAATAAAAGAAAGGAAAAGAATAATTCGAACTCCTCCACTGATGCACAAATAGTATTTGACAAGAGATCATTCTTTCTTGATGAAAAGCTTCTGCTGTGTAAGGAGAGAGGGAATTTACTCAAGATCACAAAAGCATCCTTGAAAACCCCAGAGTGAGAGAGTTTTTCCCATGAGGTCGGGAACACAACAGGGATGTTCACTCGTCACTGTTCAACACAGTACTAGAAGTCTTCATCTCAGCAATCACACAATGAAAAGAAGAAAGGTGCATCTGAATCAGGCAAGTTAAAGTCAAAATTTCATTCTTAACAGATGACATGATACTTTATGTAGAAATCCCAAAACACTCCACCAGAAACTTGCTAGAACAGATACAGGAATTCAGTAAGTCAAATCATAAAAATTGATAAAGGGAAGTCAGTAACGTTTCTATACACTAAAAATGAAAAAAAAAAGTAAAAATCAAGGAATGAATCCCATTTATAATTACACCAAAGCACAAAAGACAAGAAGGAATAAAGCTAACGAAGAAGGAAAAGCATCTTAGTCTGAGAACTGAGTAAGAAATTGAGGAAAACATAGAGTAATGGAAAAAATATATTATCCTCATAGACTGGAGAAAATATTAATAAAATCAGCATGATACTCAAAGAAATTTACATATTCAGTGCAAACCCTATCAAAATACTTCTAGCATTTTTATGAGAGCCAAAATAAACAAACCAATAATGTCTAAAAAACTGTGTGTAGGTTCCTCAAAGAGTTAAAAATAGACCTGCCCTATGACCCAGCAATTGCACTGGTGGGGATTTACCCCAAAGATACAGATGCCGGGGGTATGAAACGCTGGCACACCTGCACCCCGATATTTCTAGCAGCAATGTCCACAATATCCAAACTGTGGAAGGAGCCTCGGTGTCCATCGAAAGATGAATGGATAAAGAAGATGTGGTTTATGTATACAATGGAATATTACTCAGCCATTAGAAATGACAAATACCCACGATTTGCTTCAACATGGATGGAACTGGAGGGTATTATGCTGAGTGAAGTCAGTCGATCAGAGAAGGACAAACATTATATGTTCTCATTCATTTGAGGAATATAAATAATAGTCAAAGGGAATAGAAGGGAATGGAGAAGAAATTTGTGGGAAATATCAGAAAGGGAGACAGAACATAAGGCTCCTAACTCTGGGAAATGAACTAGGGGTGGTGGAAGGGGAGGAGGGTGGGGGGTGGGGGTGAATGGGTGACAGGCACTGAGGGGGGCAGTTGACGGGATGAGCACTGGGTGTTATTCTGTATGTTGGCAAATTGAACACCAATAAAAAATAAATTTATTATTAACAAAATGTATGACACCATTAAAGACCCTGAAGATGAAAACGGATGTTGAGGAGATAAAAATAAAGATACAGAAGACATCACGATGTCTGATATCAAGCTGTATTAGAAACTGTCATCCTCAAGACAGTGTGGTAATGACACAGAAACAGACTCATGGATCAAAGGAACAGAATAAATAATCCAGAAATGAACTACCCCTTCCTTGGTCAACTAGTCTTATAGAAAGCAGGAAAGAATACCCAATGGAAAAAAGATGATGTCTTCATAAAATAGTGCTGGGAAAATAGGACAGACACATGTAGAATAATGAAACTGGGCCATTTTCTTACACCACACACAAGATAAAGTAGATGACACACTTAATATGAGGCATGACGCCTCCAAAATACTAGAGTAGATCCAAGGGAGCAATTGGACCTCAGCCTCAGCAAAATCTTGTTTGATGTGTCTCCAAGGGCAAGGGAAACAAAAGGCAAAATGAAATATTAGGATTTCATCAAAATAAAAAGCTTCATCACAACATAGGAAATAGCCAAAGAAACCAAAAGTCTATCTCGGGAAAGAAGAAGATATTTGCATTGGACGTATCAGATGAAGGGCTAGTATCCAAGACCTAAAATAACTTAAACTCAACACCGAAGAAACAAAAGATCCAGACAGAAATGAGCAGAAAACATAAACTGGTATTTTGCCTTATAAGTAGGGATCTCTTGCTTCTCCCTGCTTTAAGGATTTTCTCTTTATCTTTGGAATTTGCAAGTTTCACTATTACTGTCAAGGTGTTGAAAGGTTTTTATTGATTTTTTGGGGGGGGACTCTCTATCTTCTGGACCTGAATGTCACTTTCCCTCCCTAAATTAAGAAAGTTCTCAGGTATGATTTTTTCAATCATGCTTTCTGGCCCTTTGGCCCTCTCGGTGCTCACTGGGACCCCAATTATACGTAGATTTTTCCTGCAGAGAATATCATTTATTTCCTTCAACCTTTTCTAATGGTCTTTTAATATTCTTTTCTCCTCAGCTTCCCGCCTTGCCATCAACTGTCTTCTATGTCACTCACTCTTTCTTCTACCTCATTAACCCTCATTGTTAGGATCTCCAGTTTGGATTGCATGTCATTTAATGGGCTTTTAGTTTCAGCCTGATTAGATCTAAATTCTGCAGTCATGAAGTCTCTTGAATCTTTTATGCTTGTTTTTCCAGAGCCACCAGTAGCTTTATATTTGTGCTTCTGAATTGGCATTTGACACCGAATTGTAATCCCAATTCTGTAACCCTTTGGCAGCAAGTACTGTCTCTGATATTTCTTCATGGTGAACACTTATCTCTAGTCACTTTGCTGTGTGGAGAGTGGCTGTATGCATGGGCTGACTCAAGAATATCAATAACGACCTAAGTAAATTTCATCCTAGATTATTCTGACGTGGTTAGAGACCAGAAAATGAAAACAAAGATCAGAACCAAATAAAATAAAAGGACCACTAAGGTGAAAAAAAATTATTATTTTTATTTTAAATATTTTATTTATTTATTCATGAGAGAGAGAGAGAGAGAGAGAGGCAGAGACACAGGCAGAGGGAGAAGCAGGCTCCATGCAGGGAGCAGGATGTGGAACGCGATCCCAGGTCTCTAGGATCACACCCTGGGAAGAAGGTGGTGCCAAACTGCTGGGCCACTCAGGCTGCCCATGAAAAACAAATTTTAAAACAAAGTAGTAAAAAATAAAAGTCCAAAAATCCCAAAGAAGAAGAAAAAAAAGGAAAGAGGAAAAAGGAAGAGATAAAAGGCAAAGAGGAAAAAAGTAGAAAAAAGGGGTGCGGATTTGAGAGATAGTGGTGGTAGCAAAGTTGTAGCCAAGGGAGAATGTAGTCTACCTGAAGGGTCCTAGTGGGTGATCCAAATCCTCCAGTGCAGGAGCCGCAGAGTGAGGGTCCCTGGATCAGATTTGATGAAAAGACTTTGTGTACTGAGGGCTCCATTTCTGAAAAAAAAAGAGTGTACTCATAGGATCTGGACATGGATCCCCCATACACAGGTTTACTACCTCAACCCCACATACTCATCCCCATTCTGCAGGGCTCTGTGACCCCCAAATGACACAGAGCATTGATGAAGATTGAAATATCTTCAAATCCCCCTCCTCACAGTTGAGAAGGCAAGCACTGAGTTTAGGGCAATGGCTTCTTTTACCAGTCTGGGTGTCCTGTGCTCCTCACCCCTGCTGCTGAACATCCCTTCCTGTGAGTGCCCATGTATGGGGCTCCCTCTGGGTAGGGGATTCCTGCCCCATCCTGAGGTGGCTTTCTCCACAGGGGATCTGTGCCAGGTCACCCTGTAGCAGTCTGCATCTGGGCTGAGGAAACCCAGGCAGATGCTGACTCACATGTTCCTTCTCTGGGTTCTCACTGATCATGTCAATGTGGGTATCACATGGACCCATCAGCCCCATGTGCAAACCAACATATGGTGGGAAGATGTTAAATATTAGAACCCATTTTTGAAGTGCACCAAGATGTATAGAAAGTCAAACACCTAAAAGTAAATGTTCATGTTTCACACCAGAAGCACATCTATTCAATGTGATGAACAACCAGACTGAAGAGATAGAGCACAGTCTCTGTCGTGAAATCTAAAAGTCAAATTTGAGCCTGAGAAGAGAATTATATGACTCCACTCATGTGGAATTTAAGAAACAAAACAGATGAACATAGAGGAAGGGAAGGAAAAAAGATGAAATCACAGAGGGAGACAAAACATAAGAGACACTTAACACTAGAAAACAAAGTGACGTTTGTTGGTGAGGCAGGGGGATGGGTAATTGGGTGATGGCATTAAGGAGGTCACATGATGGGATAAGCAGTGGGTGTTTATACAACTGAAGAATCACTACATTCTACCTCTAAATAGAAAAATTCAGTGAATACATAATATTTTACATGGTAATGAAATGATTTTATGTACTGATGAAAGAAAAAATGAGAACAATGGATAGATTATAGATTGATATACATAGATGATATAGATAGATTATTGATAGATAGATGATAAATATAGATACATAGATATATAGACAGATGATTGATGATAGATAGATAGATAGATAGATAGATAGATAGATAGATGATAGATAGATGGTAGTTATGATGCAGCAATCTTGCCATCTCCAACAACATGCATAGGTCTAGAGGGTATTAAGCTAAGTGAATTAAGTCATTCAGAAAAACACAAAACACCATATTATTTTACTGTTATGTGGATTTAAAAAAACAAAATATAACTGATCAAAGGGGAAAAATGAGAGAGAGAAGCAAAGGAAAAAACAGACAACAAAGGGAACAACATGAGGGCTACCAGAGGGCTGGAGGTTGGGGAATAACAAATTAGATGGGAATGAAGGAGAACATTACTCTGAGCAGCACAAGTGACGTAAGGAGGTATCGGGTCACTACATCTGTACCTGTAACTAATATCACACACCCTGTTAACTAACTGACATGAAAATAAAAACTATTTTCTTATATTTCTACATATTCTATTTTTATTTAAATTCAGGAAGCAAATACCACTTCCACAGTTTCATAAGGAGCATTCAGTGATTCATCAGATGCATAAACACCCAGTGCTCATCATATCACGTGCTCTCCTTAATGCCCATCACCCAGTCACCCCATCCCCCCATTCACCTCCCTTCCAGAGATCCTCACTTTGTGGTTTGTGTCCTCTGATTGACTTATTAACTCAGCATAATACCCTCCAGTTCCAACCACGTTGAAGCAAATGGTGGGTATTCATCATTTCTAATGGCTGAGGAATATTCCACTGTATATATAGACCACATCTTCTTTATTCATTCATCTGTGGATGGACACCGAAGCTCCTTCCACAGTTTGGCTATTATGGACATTGCTGCTATAAACATTGGGGTGCAGGTGTCCAGCCGTTTCACTGCACCTGTATCCTTGATGCTATTTTATTTTTTTATTTTTTCAATTTCTTTTTATTGGATTTCAACTTGTCAACATATAGCATAACACCCAGTGCTCATCCCATCAAGTGCCCCCCTCAGTGCCTGTCACCCAGCCACCTTGACGCTATTCTAAAAGTTAATTCATGGAGAAAAAGACACGTTGAGTATGTGAGTGGAGATGAGTGAGAGGAACAGGGGATTTGCGACTGTATCCAGCCCAGGATGTCCTGTGTCTGCAGGTGTTCAGGGTGAGGAGCAGTTGGTGAAATCTGGGGGAGACCTGGTGAAGCCTGACGGGTCCCTGAGACTCTTATGTGAGTCCTCTACATTCACCTTTCATAGCAACAGCATACATTGGCTCCACCAGTCTCCCGGTAGTGGCTACAGTGGGTCATATCCAATAGCAGTAATGGAAGTAGCATGTACTATGCAGACGCTGTAAAGGGCTGATTCACCATCTCCAGAGACAACACCAGGAACATGCTGTATCTGCAGATGAACAGCCTGAGAGCTGAGGACACAGCCGTGCATTGCTGTGCGAGGGACACAGTGAGGGGACCTCATTGTGAGCCCAGACACAAACCTCCCTGTAGAAGAAGATCAAGAGTGCCAGGGGATGCCCACTACTCACCAGTTCTGTTTTCAAGCCCAGGAGCAGGTGCAGATGGAGGTGCAGATGGAGGTTCTGAGCAGGTTTCCTGTCAGGATCTGGGGTTTCGTGTCCAAGGTGAGTCTCTCTGGGCATAGCATTCTGTGTTTACCTATTCAGACTCAATCTTAGAAAGTGATGAAAACAACTATTTCCATGAGCCCAAAAAACTATCACTTGAATTTACATCTTTCTGACCCAAAAATATCAATGTATTACACATAACACCATGTGCATCATCTGAACTTTTTCAGGAGTTGTAGTGGAACTCACAGTACCTTTCTTAAACCCCCAGCAAATGTGCAATCTTGCTAGAAGCACATAAAGTGCATAATGGACATGGGACTACAGAGACTTCAAGAGTCTGAGCACAAGAAAAAAGACCTCTGGTTGTGGTTACTTTCAGTTAATATGGTCAGAACTGCAATTTCTTTAACAGCCTGAGAGACAGAATGATTCCCACTAGGACCTAGTATGAATGTGGAATCGAGAGATCACACACAGAAACACCCACAGACACACACGACAAGTGTATAAAACTTTTATCATCTTGACCATCCTGTTGTAGAGAGCAGGTCAGGCCTCTCAGCAATTTATAAATGCTTGGATGGAGTCAAAGAAGGACAGTGGCTCAGGGTGCATGTTGTGGGTCATTGGTGGGGGTGGGGTCCTGTTCCAGGAGGGCATTGCATGGATTCAATGTCCCCTGGGTATCAAAGGATGGAGAACTTGTGGGTTATTGCTGGATTTCCCATGGGTAGGACAGTGGGAGAAGAAGGAGTATTGGAGATCAGGGAACTAGCAAGGCATAATCAAAGAATTGGCGTGATGATTAATTCTACTACACAAGTATGAAAACTGAGATAAGAAAAGAGACACATGATCATTCTACTGAGAAAGGGCTCCTAATACGTGGAAAATCAGAAGAACAATAAGAGGGAAGAATCACAAACTATAAAATGATCATAAAAATAGACCAAGGCTTTATTCAGGATCTCAGGTGGAAGGTGTCATCTCCCCAAGGTCACCAGCTGGTTCTGAAGGTCATGTGTACAGGGTTGCATGCAGTGACCAGAAGCCTCTACTGGATCCATGAGGATGCTCAGGGTGTGGAGCTGGATTGGAGGACCTTCCACCTGCAGGGAATAACTCATCGATCCTTCAGGTGCTGTCAGCTCACTGTGTGTGACCCCTACCATCTCCATGTTGGAACCTACTGTTCATGTGATGGGAGGAGGTGGGGCCTTAGGGGAGCACTTAATCAAAAGGTGCACCCTCATGATGGGATCAGTGGGAGTTTTCTCTGCTTGTTGGAGTTTGATGTGTGTGTTCCTCCTGAGATAAGGAACTTTTCAGTTCTTATTTGAACAAATAATTTCTGTGTTTTTATCCTCTTTCTTCATCTATTTTGGCTCCTATCATGTGAATATTATTATAACTTCATAAGTCACAGAGATCCCTACATCTAGCTTTTTGTCTTTACCTTTTTTCCCTCTTCTTTTCAGTAATTATTTTCTATAATTATATCGTATCTTATAAGACTCACTCACTTCCCTAATTCATCCACCATCATTACTATGGCCTCCACCTGGATTACATCTTGGTTATACTATCTATAATTTGGCCTTTTTAATTCTCCTTCATTTATCTAAGCAGAAAAGGAAACTCTGTTGTCTTCTCTCCCTTTCCAAGGCTAGCTAGTATGCTTTCAATCATTTTTTTTTAAATTCTAAGTCAGGTGTCTTCATCTATTGATGAAGTCTCTTCTCTTTAGATTAGTATTCTATTCATTCTCATCAGTAAATATTTTCATTGTTCCTTTTTTCCCTATGAAGACATAAATAAAGGGGAAAAGAGAAAAATGTAAAAAAAGAAGATCCCAGATTTGTTTCGTTATGCCTCTTGAAGGAAAACATATCAAGAAAATAAAAATAAATTTAATTAAATTGGAATTAGAAAAAAAATAAGTCTATTATATATAGAAACATAAATCTGAAATAGAAAAAAATAAAAAGAAAAAGTAATAATAAATAATGATTTGAATATAACTAAATAATTGGAAAAACAATGGAGAGTAAAATTGGAAAGGAAGCTAGGTCCTACCTACCCTAGCGCTGACTTCTAGCAGCACACTCTGACCACCAGCCTTGCTGACATGGAATTGCTGGTCCTGATCCCCTGGGGAGGCTCTGCTGTGCTCACTCTCAGGGGTTCTGCCTTAGTGGACATGCACATCTAGGGGGCAGGGGCTGGGACTCAGGGTGGATAGCTCTGGGCTCTAGCAGGTTGCACTCTTCCGCTCCCTGATGGGCTGGTGAAGGGTGACCATGGTCCCCTACCTTTAGCCTCAGGTTGAATATTCGCCCCCCTCACGCTTCAGGGAGCCCTCACAGGAGAGCCATCAACCCCATTCTGTCCTCCGTTTCCGTCTGAACTCCATGTTCACCCTGCCTATGTCTGAGCTGGTTTATCTCAGGCACATGAGTGAGTGTCCAAGCGTCAATATGAGGGAATCGCCTGGTGTGGACTGGGGATGTTCTTCTGAGGGAGAGTCTCACAGTCTCTTACCTTCTGCCTGTTGGTCTCAGGATAGAGGTCACAGGATCACACAGGGTACAGTTTATGGAAACACACTGGACAATGCCTGTACTCAGACCCACGGTTCACCCCCTCTCGAGGTTCCTGTGCCTCTTAACCATCCCTCACATCGTGCCATATGTTCTTCTTAGGACGCACGGTACCTCATACCCTGGAAATATCCCCACTTTGCTATTGAGCACCATCATGCCAGGCTTGTCCCCAGGATCACACTTCTAAATGTTCACACATTCCTCTCTGGTACTTATAGACCTTCACAGTAGATTCTGGAAGCAACGACCCTCCATGCTGTCATCCCCAGGTTTATATCTCCCTGTAGAAGAGGATCAGGACCACTAGGAAGTGTATACTACTCACCTATACTTCTGACTTGAAGTCCCAGAAGCAGGTGCAGATGGAGGTTATGTGCAGGTTTCCTTTCAGAGTCTGAGGCTTCCTCTCCATGGAGCAGTTTCTCCCAAGGAGCCTCTCTGAACACAGGGTTCTATGCTTACCTATGCATTTTCTAACTTAGAAACGTAGTTATCATATGAAGACACATCACATAAACTTGCACAAAACCAAGTAAATTGCATTAAATGACTCTTGTATTTAAAAATGAAAAAAATAAAAATAAAAATGAATGACTTACAAGTATCCTGATGTTTTTCCAGAGAAGCTTCGGAGGAGCCACTGCTGCACTCTCTGTGCATCACAGGACAACTCAGCTCAATGAAGAAGAGAGAGAGTCTAGTTTCTGCCTGCTGGTTTCAGAATAGATGTCACAGGACCACACAGCGTTCAGTTTATGGAAACAAGGCACAACGCCTGCACTCAGACCCAATGTTCACAGGTCTATAGGTTCCAGTCGTTCTTATCCATGCATCACGTTGTGCCACTTTTTCTTCTTGGCACTCAGGGGGTCCTTAGATCCAGAAATTTCCCTATTTTTCCATTTAAGCACCATCATGCCAGGTCCGTCCCCCGCAGGAGTACAATTGTACACGTTCATACATTCCTCTCTTGTCCTTAAAATCCTTGACAGTAGCTTCTGCAAGCAACCTCCCTCCTGCTGTCATCCCTACGATTGTATCTCCCCAATGTCAACACCGCACAGCTCCAGCACTCCAAAACCTGCTCAGTATTCTTTTAGGAGTCCTCCTGTTGTTGCTTTTTCAACTCTGATTGATTTCATGGATGTTCGAAATGATTCAATAACTATCCAGCTGTTTCAGGGATGTGACAAGCCCTGAGTGCCCTAAACCTTCTGACATGTTAACTTCTCTCTCCCATATTTTATTATACTAAAGATGGTGTGGTTAATTTTTTCTGATTTATATGTTGGAGGTGAACATTGGACCCTGGTGTTTTGTTTTAGAGTATCGTAAACTTATTTTCACCCCTACTCTGATTCTGGATCCTAAGGACTCATTTTTGTTTGTACAAGCCTACGGAGTATTGTACTAATATTATATTATGTTTCAGGAAGTAATCATAGACATATGTGGTCCAAGCACATAAGGTCATCCAACAAGTGACATAAGGAGCTATGTACCGCCTCACAGTGAGACCAGGGCTTCAAGGAGGGCACAGATGCTCCCAAAGGACCAGAATTGCAGGAATATTATTGGCAGGACTCCATGTCTCTGTGTAGGTGACACAGGTGCCATTTGGGTGGTGGGCTCTGCTTGCAGTCTTCCTGATGCATATTATCCATTGAAAGATGGAAAGAGGGGTACCTGTGTGCTCAGCAGTTTAGGGCCACCTTCAGCCCAGTGCCTGATCCTGGAGATCAGGGATTGAGTCCCACAACAGGCTCCATGCATGGAGCCTGCTTTTCATTCTGCCTGTGTCTCTTCATCTCTCTCTCTCTCTCTCTCTCTCTCTCACTCTCTGTGTCTCTCATGAATAAATAAAACATTAGAAAAACAAAGATGGAATGGACTATATTTGGAAACAGAACAGAAGTCCTGTATGCAGCCCGCAGGTTCATGAGGACTGATCTAAGAAAACCAAAATTACGATTGATCTGAGGCACAAATTGAAGTTGGTTTGAAATGGAAAGTTTCTGCTGCATTTGTTATCAAAAATACCTGATAAATCCATAAAAGAAGTTCATGGTAGATAGTTTTCTTCTCTTAGATGGAATATAGTATTGGAATGTAAAAATAATTCATGAAAAACTTACAGTTGCAAAGCAGCACCATACTGTTAGTTTAGGAGGGATAAGAAAAATAGAAATATAGGGTATACAATGGAAAATGTTTGTTCTGACACGAGTTTATTATATCCCAATCTCTGCTTGAATGAGCTCATTCTGCATCAGGTAAGCTCATCAACGTGGTTACAGAAGATCATAGAGTTAACTGCAGTGAAACACAGTGACTGAGGTGTTAGAGACTTACAAATAGAACTGCATTACCTGAAACCCTCTGAAATTCAGCTAAATTCTAAATTTAAAATTGCAGGAATATTATAGGCTAGACTCCGTGTCTTTGTGAAGTGGACACAGGCGTCTTTTGTTTGGTGGTCTCTGCTGGCAGTCTTCCTGATGCATGTGATCCATTCAAAGTTGCAATGTGTTAGACTTGGAGACAGAAGACAAGTCCTGTACATAGCCCATAGGGTCACGGGGAATGATCTGAGAAATTCAAAATTAAGGTTGATTAAAGTCATAGATTGAAAGGCATTGAAACTGAATTTTCCTGCCACATTTGTTATTAAAAATCCCTTTCATCAAAATACATCATTTTTTAAATAATAAATTTATTTTTTATTGATGCTCAATTTGCCAACATACAGAATAACACCAAGTGCTCATCCTGCCAAGAGGTCCCCTCTGTGCCCCTCACCCAGTCACCCCAACACTCCGCCCACCTGCCCTTCCAATACCCCTTGTTCAAGAGAGTCAGAGATACTCAGACACTTTGGATCTTCAGTATAAGGATGTTCTTTTATTTTTTATTTTTATTATTTTTTTTTAACGTTTCAACTTTTTTTTTTTTTACATATTGGTGTTCAATTTACTAACATACAGAATAACACCCAGTGCCCGTCACCCATTCACTCCCACCCCCCGCCCTCCTCCCCTTCCACCACCCCTAGTTCGTTTCCCAGAGTTAGCAGTCTTTACGTTCTGTCTCCCTTTCTGATATTTCCCACCCATTTCTTCTCCCTTCCCTTATTTTCCCTTTCACTATTATTTATATTCCCCAAATGAATGAGAACATATAATGTTTGTCCTTCTCCGACTGACTTACTTCACTCAGCATAATACCCTCCAGTTCCATCCACATTGAAGCAAATGGTGGGTATTTGTCATTTCTAATAGCTGAGTAATATTCCATTGTATACATAAACCACATCTTCTTTATCCATTCATCTTTCGTTGGACACCGAGGCTCCTTCCACAGTTTGGCTATAGTGGCCATTGCTGCTAGAAACATCGGGGTGCAGGTGTCCCGGCGTTTCATTGCATTTGTATCTTTGGGGTAAATCCCCAACAGTGCAATTGCTGGGTCGTAGCGCAGGTATATTTTTAACTGTTTGAGGAACCTCCACACAGTTTTCCAGAGTGGCTGCACCAGTTCACATTCCCACCAACAGTGTAAGAGGGTTCCCTTTTCTCTGCATCCTCTCCAACATTTGTTGTTTCCTGCCTTGTTAATTTTCCCCATTCTCACTGGTGTGAGGTGGTATCTCATTGTAGTTTTGATTTGTATTTCCCTGATAGCAAGTGATGCAGAGCATTTTCTCATATGCATGTTGGCCATGTCTATGTCTTCCTCTGTGAGATTTCTGTTCATGTCTTTTGCCCATTTCATGATTGGATTGTTTGTTTCTTTGGTGTTGAGTTTAATAAGTTCTTTATAGATCTTGGAAACTAGCCCTTTATCTGATATGTCATTTGCAAATATCTTCTCCCATTCTGTAGGTTGTCTTTGAGTTTTGTTGACTGTATCCTTTGCTGTGCAAAAGCTTCTTATCTTGATGAAGTCCCAATAGTTCATTTTTGCTTTTGTTTCTTTTGCCTTCGTGGATGTATCTTGCAAGAAGTTACTATGGCCGAGTTCAAAAAGGGTGTTGCCTGTGTTCTTCTCTAGGATTTTGATGGAATCTTGTCTCACATTTAGATCTTTCATCCATTTTGAGTTTATCTTTGTGTATGGTGAAAGAGAGTGGTCTAGTTTCATTCTTCTGCATGTGGATGTCCAATTTTCCCAGCACCATTTATTGAAGAGAATCTCTTTCTTCCAATGGATAGTCTTTCCTACTTTATCGAATATTAGTTGCCCATAAAGTTCAGGGTCCACTTCTGGATTCTCTATTCTGTTCCACTGATCTATGTGTCTGTTTTTGTGCCAGTACCACACTGTCTTGATGACCACAGCTTTGTAGTACAACCTGAAATCTGGCATTGTGATGCCCCCAGATATGGTTTTCTTTTTTAAAATTCCCCTGGCTATTCGGGGTCTTTTCTGATTCCACACAAATCTTAAAATAATTTGTTCTAACTCTCTGAAGAAAGTCCATGGTATTTTGATAGGGATTGCATTAAACATGTATATTGCCCTGGGTAACATTGACATTTTCACAATATTAATTCTGCCAATCCATGAGCATGGAATATTTTTCCATCTCTTTGTGTCTTCCTCAATTTCTTTCAGAAGTGTTCTATAGTTTTGAGGGTATAGATCCTTTACATCTTTGGTGAGGTTTATTCCTAGGTATCTTATGCTTTTGGGTGCAATTGTAAATGGGATTGACTCCTTAATTTCTCTTTCTTCAGTCTCATTGTTTGTGTATAGAAATGCCACTGACTTCTGGGCATTGATTTTGTATCCTGCCACGCTACCGAATTGCTGTATGAGTTCTAGCTATCTTGGGGTGGAGACTTTTGGGTTTTCTATGTAGAGTATCATGTCATCGGCGAAGAGGGAGAGTTTGACTTCTTCTTTGCCAATTTGAATGCCTTTAATGTCTTTTTGTTGTCTGATTGCTGAGGCTAGGACTTCCAGTACTATGCTGAATAGCAGTGGTGAGAGTGGACATCCCTGTCTTGTTCCTGATCTTAGGGGAAAGGCTCCCAGTGCTTCCCCATGAGAATGATATTTGCTGTGGGCTTTTCATAGATGGCTTTTAAGATGTCAAGGAATGTTCCCTCTATCCCTACACTCTGAAGAGTTTTGATCAGGAATGGATGCTGTATTTTGTCAAATGCTTTCTCTGCATCCAATGAGAGGATCATATGGTTCTTGGTTTTTCTCTTGCTGATATGATGAATCACATTGATTGTTTTACGGGTGTTGAACCAGCCTTGTGTCCCAGGGATAAATCCTACTTGGTCATGGTGAATAATTTTCTTAATGTACTGTTGGATCCTATTGGCCAGTATCTTGTTGAGAATTTTTGCATCCATGTTCATCAGGGATATTGGTCTGTAATTCTCCTTTTTGGCGGGGTCTTTGTCTGGCTTTGGAATTAAGGTGATGCTGGCTTCATAGAACGAATTTGGAAGTACTCCATCTCTTTCTATCTTTCCAAACAGCTTTAGGAGAATAGGTATGATTTCTTCTTTAAACGTTTGATAAAATTCTCCTGGGAAGCCATCTGGCCCTGGACTCTTGTGTCTTGGGAGGTTTTTGATGACTGCTTCAATTTCCTCCCTGGTTATTGGCCTGTTCAGGTTTTCTATTTCTTCCTGTTCCAGTTTTGGTAGTTTGTGGCTTTCCAGGAATGCGTCCATTTCTTCTAGATTGCCTAATTTATTGGCGTATAGCTGTTCATAATATGTTTTTAAAATCGTTTGTATTTCCTTGGTGTTGGTAGTGATCTCTCCTTTCTCATTCATGATTTTATTAATTTGAGTCTTCTCTCTCTTCTTTTTAATAAGGCTGGCTAATGGTTTATCTATCTTATTAATTCTTTCAAAGAACCAACTCCTGGTTCTGTTGATCTGTTCCACAGTTCTTCTGGTCTCGATTTCGTTGAGTTCTGCTAGAATCTTTATTAACTCCCTTCTCTTGGGTGTAGGATCTATTTGCTGTTTTTTCTCTAGCTCCTTTATGTGTAAGGTTAGCTTTTGTATTTGAGTTCTTTCCAGTTTTTGAATGGATGCTTGTATTGCGATGTATTTCCCCCTTAGGACTGCTTTTGCTGCATCCCAAAGATTTTGAACGGGTGTATCTTCATTCTCATTGGTTTCCATGAATCTTTTTAATTCTTCCTTAATTTCCTGGTTGACCCTTTTATCTTTTAGCAGGATGGTCCTTAACCTCCACGTGTTTGAGGTCCTTCCAAACTTCTTGTTGTGATTTAGTTCTAATTTCAAGGCATTATGGTCCGAGAATATGCAGGGGACAATCCCAATCTTTTGGTATCGGTTCAGACCCGATTTGTGACCCAATATGTGGTCTATTCTGGAGAAAGTTCCATGTGCGCTTGAGAAGAATGTGTATTCAGTTGAGTTTGGATGTAAAGTTCTGTAGATATCTGTGAAATCCATCTGGTCCAGTGTATCATTTAAAGCTCTCGTTTCTTTGGAGATGTTTTGCTTAGAAGACCTATCGAGTATAGAAAGAGCTAGATTGAAGTCACCAAGTATAAGTGTATTATTATCTAAGTATTTCTTCACTTTGGTTAATAATTGATTTATATATTTGGCAGCTCCCACATTCGGAGCATATATATTGAGGATTGTTAAGTCCTCTTGTTGAATAGATCCTTTAAGTATGATATAGTGTCCCTCTTCATCTCTCACTACAGTCTTTGGGGTAAATTTTAGTTTATCTGATATAAGGATGGCTACCCCTGCTTTTTTTTGAGGACCATTCGAATGGTAAATGGTTCTCCAACCTTTTATTTTCAGGCTGTAGGTGTCCTTCTGTCTAAAATGAGTCTCTTGTAGACAGCAAATAGATGGGTCCTGCTTTTTTATCCAGTCTGAAACCCTGCACCTTTTGATGGGGTCATTAAGCCCGTTCACATTCAGAGTTACTATTGAGAGATATGAGTTTAGTGTCATCATGATATCTATTCAGTCTTTGTTTTTGTGGACTGTTCCACTGAACTTCTTCTTAAAGGGGAATTTTAAGAGGCCCCCTTAAAATTTCTTGCAGAGCTGGTTTGGAGGTCACATATTCTTTTAGTTGCTGCCTGTCTTGGAAGCTCTTTATCTCTCCTTCCATTTTGAATGAGAGCCTTGCTGTATAAAGTATTCTTGGTTGCATGTTCTTCTCATTTAGGACCCTGAATATATCCTGCCAGCCCTTTCTGGCCTGCCAGGTCTCTGTGGAGAGGTCTGCTGTTACCCTAATACTCCTCCCCATAAAAGTCAGGGATTTCTTGTCTCTTGCTGCTTTAAGGATCTTCTCTTTATCTTTGGAATTTGCAAGCTTCACAATTAAATGTCGAGGTGTTGAACGGTTTTTATTGATTTTAGGGGGGGATCTCTCTATTTCCTGGATCTGAATGCCTGTTTCCCTTCCCAGATTAGGAAAGTTTTCAGCTAGAATTTGTTCAAATACATATTCTGGCCCTCTGTCCCTTTCGGCGCCCTCGGGAACCCCAATTAAACGTAGGTTTTTCTTCCTCAGGCTGTCGTTTATTTCCCTTAATCTATCTTCATGGTCTTTTAATTGTTTGTCTCTTTTTTCCTCAGTTTCCCTCTTTGCTATCAACTTGTCTTCTAGGTCACTCACTCGTTCTTCCACCTCGTTAACCCTCGTCGTTAGGACTTCTAGTTTGGATTGCATCTCATTCAATTGATTTTTAATTTCTGCCTGATTAGCTCTAAATTCTGCAGTCATGAAGTCTCTTGAGTCCTTTATACTTTTTTCTAGAGCCACCAGTAGCTGTATAATAGTGCTTCTGAATTGGCTTTCTGACATTGAATTGTAATCCAGATTTTGTAACTCTGTGGGAGAGAGGACTGTTTCTGATTCTTTCTTTTGAGGTGAGGTTTTCCTTCTAGTCATTTTGCTCAGTGCAGAGTGGCCAAAAGCAAGTTGTATTGGGAAAAAGAGAAAAAGAGAGGAGAGAAAGAAGGAAAGAAAAGAGAAAGAGAAAAAAAAGGGAAGAAAAAGAAAAAAAAACGAAAAAAAAAGAAGAAAAAGAGAAAGAAAAAGAAAGGAGAAAAAAAGGGGGTGGGGGAAGGAAACAAATCAAAAAGCAAAACAAAACAAAAACAAAAACAAAAACAAAAAGAAACAAACAAAAAAAAGAACCACCGGGGAGTATCTTCTGATTCTGTGTACTTTAAGTCCCTTGGCTTCTCCTGGAACTTGTCCGTCTAGCTGGTGTTCTGGGGGAGGGGCCTGCTGTGCTGATTTTCAGGTGTTAGCAGTTGGGGGAGCTGCTGTGCCCCTGCCTGGTGCAGGGCTCAGTGGGGTTGTTTACCCCGTGAGGCCGCAGGAGGAACAGCCCCAGTGGCGGGGCAGCTCTGGAGCCCTGGATTCAGCTCCGGCAGGAACTCCGTCTGCAGGGCCTGGAGGCTCCGGGGCGGGGCCGCTGATGTGCTCAGCTCGGGGCAGGAGCGTCCTTGCTGTCCTGGGCCCTCCCGGCCTCTGCCTGTCCCGGGGGAGGCGGGATCCTGGGCTGTGTCCCGGCGCCCTGTGCTCCGGAGCCTGCGCTGGTGGATTCGCGCTCCCGGGCCGCCCAGCCCCCTCCGCGGAGCCGCCGCCCAAGTCCCTCCGAGCTGCTCCTGGAACCGCGCAGCCCCCTCCGCACGGAGCCTCTTCCTCTGCCCGAGCCCCTCCGAGCTGCTCCCGGGGCCGCGCAGCCCCCTCCGCGGAGCCGCCGCCCGAGCCCCTCCTGGCTGCTCCGGGTCCCACCGGGTCCCGCCGTGCGCGCTGCAGCCCTCAGGGAGCTCGGCGCACTCTCCTGGGCGCGCAGTTGCTGTTACTGTACCCGGGAGCCCGAGGGCATCCTCGCCCTCCTGGTTCCTGCTCCAACCCCCTGCGAGCCCCTTTCCGCCCGGGAAGGTCGGTGCAGCTCCTGCGTCTCCGGGACGGGGCTCTCCTGTCCTGGGGACACTCGCCCCGGCCTCAGCCCGGCTCCTCGCGGGGCGCCTCCCCCTTGGAGGCCTTTGTTCCTTTATTTCTTTTTCCCCCGTCTTCCTACCTTGATAGATGCGCGAACTCTTCTCACTGTAGCATTCCAGCTGGTCTCTCTTTAAATCTCAGGCCGAATTCATAGATTTTCAGGATAATTTGAAGGTTTTCTAGATAGTTTGGTGGAGACAGGTGATTTGGAGACCCTACTCTTCCGCCATCTTGCTCCTCCCCCAAGGATGTTCTTTTAGAACGTTTCCAGAAGATGAGGATATGATGACCCAGTGAGATTTGTGTCTCTCCATCACCTTACAGGGTTGTGTTGTAGTGATGGTTGTGACATATGTGTCTTGTCACTTGCGAACATGTGGTGCCCTATGTGCTTATTTCAAACTCACCTGCATCAGTGACTCTCCCTCTGGGCATGATTTCAGAATCCCTTTAGGATTTCCTCAATAGAACCCCTCAAGGGACCTACATGACTTATTTACTCTTTCTCATTGTATTTAAATGCAATTATTTTTGTCATGGGATAGGCAACAACCAGGTTACATGACCTGGTCATGTCAATATCTAACAGAGCCCTACCATCCTAATCCATAATTTACATGTGAACTTACATGACGGTGAAGCTGTTTCAGGGAAGGTTAGTCCATTCATGGTCATCAAGGCAGTGGAGCAGCTCCAAATGCCCAGAAGCAAGGCAATAGTTGGCTTTGCCAATTTCACTACTACTTATACACATACCAGCTGTCTCCAACACGCACACTCAGAACATAATGGGAGAGGATGGAGCAAGGGATGGAGCACACATTTCCTCTCGCAGTGTGCAGACCTGGACCTGAGATGGGCTTGGATGAATCTGTAAGTTCACAGTGCAGTTGGCAATGGATTGTTATCATTTGCCATTGGTTTAGTTTCCTCTTTAGATGCTCACACCCTACCTTGTTGAGGCCTGTTTTTGGGATTTTGTGACTCTCTTCCTGGCTGCAACAGAGAGCTGTTCTGAACATGGCCTCCTATCTCTGGCCTGGGGTTGAATGTTTGCACTTCCAGTCTTCAGGGAGCCCTCACAGGAGAGCCATGAAGCCCTTTCCGTCCTCAGTTTATGACTGAACCCCATGTTAACCCTGTTTGTGTCTAAGCTGGCTTATCTCAGGCACATGAATGAGTCACTAAACGTCAATAAGAGGGATTCCTGTGGTGTGGACCTGGGATGGTCCTCCGAGCAAGGGTCTCATGGTCTCTTACTTTCTGCTTGCTGGTCTCAGGATAGAAGGCACAAGACCAAACAGGGTTCAGTTCATGGAAACACAAATCACAATGCCTGCACTCAGACATAATGTTTACCCATCTCCAGAATCCTGTTCTTCTTAATCATCCATCACATTGTGCCACTTTTTCTTTGTAGGATTCAGGGGGACCAGAGATCCTGGAAATTTACCCACTTTGCCACTTGAGCACCATCATACCAGGTTCGCTCCATGCAGGACCAGAATTCTTTTTTTTTTTAATTGGTGTTCAATCTTCCAACATACAGTTGGAAAGTGTTAGATTTGGAGACAGAACAGAAGTCATGTGCACAGCCCCAGGGTCAGGGGGAGTGATCTGAGAAAACCAAATTTAAGGTTGATTAGAGGCACAGATTGAAATTGAATTGAAACTGAATTTTCCTGATACATTTGGTTTTTCTCCTTTTATTTTATATTTTTTATTAAATTTATTTTGTATTGGTGTTCAATTTGGCAACATACAGAATAACACCCAGTGCTCATCCTTTCAAGTGCCCCCCTCAGTGTCTGCCACCCAGTCATCCCCACCCCCACCCTCCTCCCCTTCCACCACCCTTAGTTCTTTTCCCAGAGATAGGAGTCTTCCATGTTCTGTCTCCTTTTCTGATATTTCCTACCCATTTATTCTCCCTTCCCCTCTATTCCCTTTCCTTATTATTTATATTCCCCAAATGAATTAGACCATATAATGTTTGCCCTTCTCCAATTGATTTATTTCACTCAGCATAATACCCTCCAGTTCTATCCACATCAAATCAAATGGTGGGTATTTGTCATTTCTAATGGCTGAGTAATATTCCATTGTATATATAAACCACATCTTCTTTATCCATTCATCTTTCGATGGACACGGAGGCTCCTTCAACAGTTTCCTGCCATATTTATTATCAAAAATACCCGATAAATCTGTTGAAGGGTTCAAGGGTAGATATTTTTCTTCTCTTCGATGGAATATACTATTTGAATGTAAAAGGAATTCATCAAAAACTTACAGTGGAAAGGCAGCATTACACTGTTCATTTAGGAGGGATAAGAAAAATAGAATATAGGCTATACCATGGAAAATGTTCATCCTGACACCAGTTTATTATATCCCAAACTCTGCATGAATTCAGCTCATTCTGCATCAAGTAAGCTTATCAAAGCCATTACAGACAATCACAGATTTGACTGGAGTGACACACAGTGACTGAGTTGATAGAGAGTTACAAATCCAAATACATTACCTGAAACACTGAAATTCAGCTAAAATCTAAATTTAGCAAAATCATGTGATCCTTGATACAGGAGGGGTCCACTTTTCTAAGGAACCCTGCCAGTCTGTCTATCAGGTGTTTCAAGAGGGCCAGTAAGTTCTGTGGAGAGGAGCACAGGCCAAGATTCTGACTCACTGAAATGTGCACAAGGACATATGACAAACACTCTACAATTTAAGGGGTAGGAAAAAATCACTCTATGGGGACACATGACACCTAAAAGCCAAGATTTACATGCAAAAAACATTACAAAATACCACATGGACACAAAGTCTGAAGTCTGGAATATTACTTAATAAAAACATAGTTTCTCAAAGCAGTCAATATGAACACACAAAGGCAGTCCCAACAGTTTGACAAGTAGGGCAAGAGGAGAACAGGTAGGACTCGAGATCCAGGAGTTATCAGGTAACATTCAAAAACATGGTGTGGTGAAAAATGCCACTAAACAATTATGAAAAATAAGGGAAGAAAGTTGGAGGAGGTCCTTTCATTGATCTTCAGGTGTAGATATCAGCTCATTGTGTGTGACCTCTACCATCCCCTTGTTGAAACCTAAGGCCCATGAGATGGGAGGAGGAGGTGGGACCTTGGGGAGCACTTAAGTCAGCAGATCGATCCCCATGATGGCATCAGGAACCTTATTCACCAGGACTAGGAAATCTCCATGCCTCCTGCGCCATGTAGGGTGACAGGGAAAGGATAGACTAGGATGTGGGTGCTCTCCAGACACCACATCTGTGTGCACCTGGAACTCAGACATCCCAGATTCCAGATCTGTGAGAATGAGTGTCTGTAGTTTGATCCACCCAGTCCATATACTCCTCTAGGATTTTGATGGAATCTTGTCTCACATTTAGATCTTTCATCCATTTTGAGTTTATCTTTGTGTATGGAGTAAGAGAATGCTCTAGTTTCATTCTTCTGCATGTGGATGTTCAATTTTCCCAGCACCATTGAAGAGACTGTCTTTCTTCCAAAGGATAGTATTTCCTCCTTTATTGAATATTAGTTGACCATAAAGTCCAGGGTCCACTTCTGGGTTCTCTATTCTGTTCCATTGATCTATGTGTCTGTTTTTGTGCCAGTACCACACTGTCTTGATGACCACAGCTTTGTAGTACAACCTGAAATCATCATTGTGATGCCCCCAGATGGGGTTTTCTTTCTTAAAATTCCCCTGGCTATTCGGGGTCTTTCCTGATTCCACACAAATCTTAAAATGATTTGTTCTAACTCTTTGAAGAAAGTCCATGGTATTTTGATAGGGATTGCATTAAACGTGTAAATTGCCCTGGGTAACATTGACATTTTCACAAGATTAATTCTGCCAATCCATGAGCATGGAATATTTTTCCATCTCTTTGTGTCTTCCTCAATTTCTTTCAGAAGTGTTCTATAGTTTTGAGGGTATAGATCCTTTACATCTTTGGTTAGGTTTATTCCTAGGTATCTTATGCTTTTGGGTGCAATTGTAAATGGGATTGACTCCTTAATATCTCTTTCTTCAGTTTCATTGTTAGTGTATAGAAATGCCATTGATTTCTGGGCATTGATTTTGTATCCTGCCACGCTACCAAATTGCTGTATGAGTTCTAGCAATCTTGGGGTGGAGGCTTCTGGGTTTTCTACGTAGAGTATCATGTCATCTGGGAAGAGGGAGAGTTTGACTTCTTCTTTGCCAATTTGAATGCCTTTAATGTCCTTTTGTTGTCTGATTTCTGAGGCTAGGACTTCCAGTACTATATTGAATAGCAGTGGTGTCTTATTCCTGATCTTAGGGGAAAGGCTCCCAGTGCTTCCCCATTGAGAATGATATTTGCTGTGGGCTTTTAGTAGATGGCATTTAAGATGTTGAGGAAAGTTCCCTCTATCCCTGCACTCTGAAGAGTTTTGATCAGGAATGGGTGCTGTATTTTTTCAAATGCTTTCTCTGCATCGAATGAGAAGATTATATGGTTCTTGGTTTTTCTCTTGCTGATATGATGAATCACATTGATTGTGTTATGAATGTTGAACCAGCCTTGTGTCCCGGGGATAAATCCTACTTGGTCATGGTGAATAATTTTCTTAATCTGCTGTTGGATCCTATTGGCTAGTATCTTGTTGAGAAGTTTTGCATCCATGTTCATCAGGGATATTGGTCTGTAATTCTCCTTTTTGGAGGGGTCTTTGTCTGGTTTTGGAATTAAGGTGATGCTGGCCTCATAGAACAAATTTGGAAGTACTCCATCTCTTTCTTTCTTTCCAAGCAACTTAAGTAGTATAGGTAAGATTTCTTCTTGAAACGTTTGATAGTATTTCCCTGGGAAGTCATCTGGCCCTGGACTCTTGTGTCTTGGGATGTTTTTGATGACTGCTTCAATTTCCTCCATGGTTATTGGCCTGTTCAGGTTTTGAATGTCTTCCTATTCCTGCTTTGGTAGTTTGTGGCTTTCCAGGAATGCGTCCATTTCTTCTAGATTGTCTAATTTATTGGCATATAGCTGTTCATAATATGTTTATAAAAACGTTTGTATTTCCTTGGTGTTGATAGTGATCTCTCCTTTCTCATTCATGATTTTATTAATTTGAGTCTCCTCTCTCTTCTTTTTAATAAGGTTGGCTAATGGTTCATCTATCTTATTAATTCTTTCAAAGAACCAACTCCTGGTTCTGTTGATGTGTTCCACAGTTCTTCTGGTCTCTATTTCGTTGAGTTCTGCTCGAATTTTAATTCTTTTCTTCTGCTGGGCTTGGGGTCCATCTGCTGTTTATTCTCTAGGTCCTTTATGTGTAAGGTTAGCTTTTGTATTTGAGTTCTTTCCAGTTTTTGAATGGATGCTTGTATTGCGATGTATTTCCCCCTTAGGACTGCTTTTGCTGCATCCCAAAGATTTTGAACGGTTGTATCTTCATTCTCATTAGTTTCCGTGAATCTTTTTAATACTTCCTTAATTTCCTGGTTGACCCTTTCATCTTTTAGCAGGATGGTCCTTAACCTCCACGTGTTTGAGGTCCTTCCAAACTTCTTGTTGTGATTTAGTTCTAATTTCAAGACATTATGGTCTGAGAATATGCAGGGGACGATCCCAATCTTTTGGTATCGGTT
Source organism: Canis lupus baileyi (assembly GCF_048164855.1). Classification (NCBI taxonomy): domain Eukaryota; kingdom Metazoa; phylum Chordata; class Mammalia; order Carnivora; family Canidae; genus Canis; species Canis lupus. The sequence goes on from NC_132846.1 coordinate 75,973,588, forward strand.
CAGACCCGATTTGTGACCCAGCATGTTGTCTATTCTGGAGAAACTTCCATGTGCACTTGAGAAGAATATGTATTGAGTTGAGTTTGGATGTAAAGTTCTGTAGATATCTGTGAAATCCATCTGGTCCAGTGTATCATTTAAAGCTCTCGTTTCTTTGGAGATGTTTTGTTTAGAAGACCTATCGAGTGTAGAAAGCGCTAGATTGAAGTCACCAAGTATAAGTGTATTATTATCTAAGTTTGCCTTAACTTTGGTTATTAATTGATTGATATATTTGGCAGTTCCCACATTCGGGGCATATATATTGAGGATTATTAAGTCCTCTTGTTGGATAGATCCTTTAAGTATGAGATAGTGTCCCTCTTCATCTCTCACTACAGTCTTTGGGGGTAAATTGTAGTTTATGTGATATAAGGATGGCTACCCCTGTTTTTTTTGAGGACCATTTGAATGGTAAATTGTTCTCCAACCTTTTATTTTCAGGTTGCAGGTGTCCTTCAGTCTAAAATGAGTCTCTTGTAGACAGCAAATAGATGGGCCCTGCTTTTTTATCCAGTCTGAAACCCTGTGCCTTTTGATGGGGTCATTAAGCCCATTGACGTTCAGAGTTACTATTGACAGATAGGAGTTTAGTGTCATGATATCTATTCAGTCCTTGTTTTTGTGGATTGTTGCACTGAACTTCTTCTTAAAGAGGAATTGTAAGAGTCTGCCTTAAAATTTCTTGCAGAGCTTGTTTGGAGGTCACATATTCTTCCAGATCCTGCCTGTCTTGGAAGCTCTTTATCTCTCCTTCCATTTTGAATGAGAGCCTTGCTGGATAAAGTATTCTTGCTTGCATGTTTTTCTCATTTGGGACACTGAATATATCCTGCCAGTCCTTTCTGTCCTTCCAGGTCTCTGTGGAGAGGTCTGCTTTTACCCTAATATTCTTCCCCATAAAAGTCAGGGCTTTCTTGTCTCTTGCTGCTTTAAGTATCTTCTCTTTATCTTTGGAATTTGCGAGCTTCACTATTAAATGTTGAGGTTTTGAATGGTTTTTATTGATTTTAGGGGGGATCTCTCTATTTCCTGGATCTGAATGCCTGTTTCCCTTCCCAGATTAGGAAAGTTTTCAGCTAGGATTTGTTCAAATACATATTCTGACCCTATGTCTCTTTCGGCGCCCTTGGGAACCCCAATTAAACGTGTTTTTCTTCCTCAGGCCATTGTTTATTTCCCTTAATCTGTCTTCTTGATCTTTTAATTGTCTGTTTCTTTTTTCCTCAGTTTCCCTCTTGCCATCAACTTGTCTTCTATGTCTCACACTCGTTCTTCCACCTCGTTAACCCTCGCCGTTAGGACTTCTAGTTTGGATTGCATCTCATTCAATTGATTTTTAATTTCTGCCTGATTGGATCTAAATTCTGCAGTCATGAAGTCTCTTGAGTCCTTATGCTTTTTTCTAGAGCCACCAGTAGCTCTATAATAGTGCTTCTGAATTGGCTTTCTAAAAAAAAATTTAAAAAAAAATGAATTGGCTTTCTGACATTGAATTGTAATCCAGATTTTGTGACTCTGTGGGAGAGAGGACTGTTTCTGATTCTTTCTTTTGAGGTGAGGTTTTCCTTCTAGTCATTTTGCTTAGTGCAGAGTGGCCAAGACCAAGTTGTATTGGGAAAAGGGAAAAAGGGAGAGAGAGAGAAGGAAAGAAAAGAGAAAAAGAAAAAAGAAAAAAGGAAGAAAAAAAGGAAAAAAGAAGAAAAAGAGAAAGAAAAATAAAGAAAGGTGAAAAAAGGGTGGGGGAAGCAATCAGAAATCAAAAAGAAAAAGAAAACACGGGGGAGTATCTTCTGATTCTATATACTTTATGTCCCTTGACTTCCCCTGGAACTTGTCAGTCTAGCTGGTCTTCTGGGAGAGAGTCCTTTTGTGCTGATTTTCAGGTGTTAGCACTTGGGGGAGCTGCTCTGCCCCCTGCCTGGTGCAGGGTTCAGTAGGGGTTGTTTATCCCGTGAGGCTGCAGGAGGAACAATCCCAGTGGCTGTGGCAGCTCAGGAAACCAGGATTCAGCTCCAGCAGGAACTTCTCAGTCTTCAGGGGCCTGGAGGCTCTGTGGGCGTGGCCGCTGATCTGCTCAGCTTGGGTCAGGAGCATCCTTGCTGTCCTGGGCCCTCCAGACCTCTGCCTGTCCCTGTTGGAGTCAGGATCTTGGGCTGTGTCCAGGCGCCCTGTGCTCCGGGGTCTGCGCTGTTGGATTCGTGCCCCTGGCCAGGCAGCCGCCTCTCCGAGGAGCCGCTGCCCGAGCCCCTCCCAGCTGCTCTGGGTCCCGCCATGTGTGCTGCAGCCCTTCAAGGAGCTCGTCGGTCTCACCTGCGCACACCACAGGTGTCTGTTAGTGTCCCAGGGAGCCTGAAGGTATCCCTGCCCTCCTGGGGTCCTGCTCTAACTCCCTATGGGTGCCTTTCCACCTGGGAAGGTTGGTGCAGCTCCTGCTTCTCTGGGACGGGGCTCTCCTGTCCTGGGGACACTCACCCAGGCCTTACCTGGCTCCTCGCGGGGCCCCTCCCCCTTGGAGGGCTCTTGTTTCTTTATTTCTTTTTCCCCATCTTCCTACCTTGATAGAAGCACAAACTTCTCACTGTAGCGTTTCAGCTGTTCTCTCTTTAAATCTCAGGCTGAATTCAAAGATTTTCAGGATGATTTGTGGTTTATCTAGGTAATTTGGTGGGGACAGATGATTTGGGGACCCTAGTCTTCCACCATCTTGCCCCTCCTCCCCTTTTCCTGTTGTTACTGCAAAGACTCTCTCTCACTCACAGGGTTTTCCAACCACCAACATGAATTCACCTGGGTTTAGTTCGACACACAGAACTGGAAGGATACCTGGACTTTATACACGAAAGTGGCTGCACCTGCTCATGAGGGTTTCCTTTCCCAATTCACAGAACTTTCTCATTTGACGTCTTTTGCTCAAAGAATGAGGCCAGCCCTCTGGAGTCCCCTGTGTAGGTTCCAGCTGAGATCCAGGCCCTCTGAATCACAGGCATTTACTCATGAGAATATTTGATGCCCCTCTGCACACAGAACTTCCACACCAGTGTCTCAGGACGGATTAAAGTTGAGGGGCTACAGGATGCCCATCTGTCTGAGGAAGAGAATGAAGGGTGTACACGGAAAAAGTGACACCAGCTCAAGCACAGTCTCTCAAGATTCATACCGACCCGGGGTCCCTATGTCATGGACCATGGAACCTCCTTTTCATAGGAGTCTTGGCCAATACCTCTCCCTACTCTCGGTCTGTTGGTTTAGCAGGAATGTCTGCGGGCGTTCTGGCAGAAGCACAGATCCAGGAGGACCTGCTGCCTGAGGTGCAAGGAGCAGATGTCAGGAGGAGGGGCAACCAGCAGGATGGAGCCCCATGAATGGACAGAACCAGAGCTTTCTGGCAAAGAGTTCTTATGTGGAACATGGGGTGACTCTCAGGGAGCTGGACCCATTCACCTGCCCCTCTGCTCTCTCACACACCAGGTGACCTGCAGCATCTCCTGAGTCACCTGAGATGATGCTGCTAGATCTGCTCCTTCAATTTTCAGAGTCACCACTTCCACAATCATGAGGTTTCCACGCCCTCAGCTGTAGTCCAGGGATGGCCAATGCATGATGGTTCCTGTCCCTCCTCTCCTCCAGGACTATGTTTACACTTCGTGGTGTCCACCCTAAAGCACAGCAGTCAGCACAGCCCAGAGTCCCTGCACTGACCATGTCTCCTGTATGATGGGGATGAAACCAGTGCCCAGCCCAGGTCATTGGGGATACACACCCTAACACAATAATATGTGATTTGCACAGCCCAATTGAAGAGGATTGTGAGAACAAGCTGGACGATATACACTGTGGCAATGACCAGAATGCCCCCAGGCCCCAAAGCACTGCTCACCATGAAGAAGACCCATGAGTACCATATACACACAACATCAAGCTCTAGTGAGGAGGTATTTTATTCAAACCAGAAGCAGATTCATCTCATCCACTCTGGTTTTTATGTGCAGCTCTTCTCTTCTTGAAACCTGACATACACCTGAGCCCATCTGCACAAGTGAAACAGGAACTGATCTCCATAGGGAAACCACCAGTTCAGAAATCCTTCCCTGTCACTTAGAGGATGCTGATCCAACATGCAGTATTCCAGGAACCTTATTTCTGCATCATATCCTTTATTTGCTTCTGTGGGGAATGCCCTCTCCTGACATCCATGGCCTCAAATCAGGGTCCTGGCTATGCCCTCTGAGAAAGGGGAAATCCAGGGACTCGATGTTTATGGAGACCTCCCTATGGGTATGGGGCACAGTGCTGGAAGCAAAGACAGGGTGAGTCAGCCTGGAAATAATCATCTGAGGGGTAGGCCTGGGCCCTCATATCCACAAACTTGCAGGATCCCAGGCATTTGGAGGACAGACAAACCCAGTATGCACTCTCTTCCCTATCTCTGCTTGAATCATATTTTCTTTAGTTGGGTTGACTTGAAACAAGCCACATGCCCAGGCGCAGCATCCATGTGGAGGACACCGCCCATGAGCTGGATGCAGGGAAGAAGGGCACATTGGGATCTTGGCTGCAAATATCAGCTACAGTGTGTGTGTGTGTGTGTGTGTGTGTGTGTGTGTGTGTGTGTGTTATTGGACAGTGGAGTTGCAGTGCCCTGTGAGCTGCATGTGTCTTCATAAAAAATAATTAGATATGACCTTCAGGAACCTTCCCGGTAACCTAAAGGAGATAAGGGGTTCCACAAAGCCTTGACAGTTCCTGATCTTATGGTGACTGAGAACTTTCAGTGCATCTGGTGCTACAGGGAAATGTCTCCACCAGAAGTTCAGAGGACCCTTGCTTGAGGTCTCCTTGCAGACTGTGCATAGCTAGGAACCCAGGTCACTATTGCAGATGATATCAGAGCACATGGTGTCACTGGAAGAGCTCTCTGAAGGAACAACACACCCATTGTTGGGGCAGAAAGGTTTCTCTCATTCCCTTCTACATTCTTAGGATGGGTTAATAATTACTTGGACATACGACGAACAGGAGAAAAATAGTATTAATCTTGCATGTGTAGCAGCTTGTAAAATATAAAGACACAGAAATGTGAGCAAACTAGAAAGGACTTACATCTCTATACAGGGTGGGGATTGGGAGGCATGACAACAGATAGAAATGTGGGTTTGCAGAAGTAAACTCCTAGAGAAGTAAGGTTTGTTTTACAGCTTCTTTGGCCCTAAAATCTTATTTCCTATGGTAATGAAATGTTTCTTCCTGAATCAGAGAGGACGGCTTTCCTTCGGGAGATTGATTTCACCTCAGAGGTCGGGAGGGTCAGTATATCTCAGCATTGGCTCTTTCTCGAGGAGCATCAATTCCAGAGACACACTTGGGAGGTCATATTCTGTGCCCATTCACAATGTACTACTTGAGTAGAGACACTGCAGTAAATACCCTGTGAGCCCAGACGGGGTCCTACAAGCAGAGTCGGGGTCTGGGCTACAGGGGGCGCTCAGGACCAGGCAGCACAAGGCTCCTGCCCCAGGAGCAGATGCACAGGGATCTGGGGAAGGCTTTCTCAGAGAGGATGGGGTCGCCTTGTTCGAGGAACTACATTAAATGAGGTAGGACAGGGAGTGCTACAGGGTGTGTAATATTTTTTATAAAGAATATTTACATAGGGATCCCTGGGTGGCGCAGCGGTTTGGCGCCTGCCTTTGGCCCAGGGCGCGATCCTGGAGACCCGGGATCGAATCCCACGTCGGGCTCCCGGTGCATGGAGCCTGCTTCTCCCTCTGCCTGTGTCTCTGCCTCTCTCTCTCTCTCTCTGTGACTATCATGAATAAATAAATAAAAATCTTTAAAAAAAAAAAAAAAAAAAAAAAAAAAAAGAATATTTACATAAATAATACCTAAAAGTAAAATTTATTGATAGACAAAATACTGAAATATGTGATTATGAATAGTTGACTCTATATCAATAACTACATGAATTTATATTTAAAATTTCCTTCAAATGTACTCATTTTATTAGAATATCCCTTAGTCAAAATCATTATCTGCCTGTCTTACATACATGATGATATCACCCTCAGCTCCCATCTACACTTCCCTGTCTGCAAAGTCTAAGAACTGCCCCCCAAGAATGAGCAGAAACTGATTTCTGCCAAGTCAGCCCAAGCCCCATATGTCTCTCCCCTTTTGCATCATGACGTTTCTCCAGGATTTCATAACTGCTCAGTATCCTCAACCAGCTCTTGTCCCAAACACAAAACATGATCCATTATTCATAGCAATTAGCTTCTCAGGAATTTATAAGATGGCATCTTTCTGAAATTACTTTAACCCACAAGAGGTAATAGCATGAATTTTTAAGAGTTCTTCTGAGGAACTGGACCCATCACATTGGCTCCCATGACTGAATAGGCTGAGAGGTCCTTGATCTACATTCATGAGGTGGGGACCCAGTGAAGCCAGTGGAGTAATTCTCGTCTGACACTGAAGTAGTCTCTCATTGGAGCATCTGGAGACGTGCATGTTTAACTGTCTCCAAGGCAGGAGGACGTGGATATTCCAAATCAAGCCTCCAGGCAGGAGGAATGATGGAACTTTTCATCCTTCTGTTATTTATTCTATTCAGAAAAACTCTGGCATCCCTTTTTCTTTTCTTTTTTTTTTGAAGACTTTATTTATTTTTCATGAGACATACAGAGACAGTCGCAGAGACAGGGGCAGCGGGAGAAGCAGGGTTCACGCAGGCAGCTCAATGAGTGACTCGAACTGGGACTTGAGGACGACCTGAGCTGAAGGCAGATGCTCAACCACTGAGCCACCCAGGCGTCCTGAGTGTATATTGTTTACATCCACCCAGTCCTTGCACAATATTACAGCAGCCAGAAGAGGGTACAACCGTAGTGACACATGGATCCAAGTAATGATGCTCTGATAAGTCATGTCTCTGATGACCCTGAGGGATTTGAGTGGTACCATCTCCTTCCAGAGTTGTGTTATACTGACTGCTGGGAGGTGTGTGCCTCACCACTGGGAACGAAGTTGGTCCCCCATGTCCCCAACCTAATACCCACCTGCATCTGTTACTCTCCCTCCATAGCCGAGGGAGGTTTCCAATGGTGAGCTCATTACTGGAAATCCACAAACACCTACAATACCTGTTTATCCTTTATGTATATTTTTATATGCATTCATTCTTCTAGAGTGTTTCTACACCATCCTGGTGTCATGACCTGGTGTTTACAGTGTATCTCAGCTATCCTGTCCATAGTTTACACGTGAACTCCCTGGTAGAGCAACTGTTTCAGGAAGTGAAATCCAGTCATGGAAAGTGAGTCCCCTGACCACAAGAAATAAACCTCCGGTGGGAACAACCGGAGGTTCTCTCTGTATCAGGAGGGAAAAATGATCCTCAGAATCAGAGTAAGGTATGTAGGCCCAGAAGGCTCTGCAGAAAACCCTTTTTAAAAAAGAAAACAGAAATGAAAAGATAATGACAAATACCCACCATTTTTTTCAACGTGGATAGAACTGGAGGGTATTATGCTGAGTGAAATAACTCAATAGGAGAAGGACAAACGTTATACGTTATATGTCATTCATTTGGGGAATATAAATAATAGTGAAAGGGAATATAAGGGAATGGAGAGGAAATGTGGGAAATGTCAGAAAGGGAGACAGAACATAAAGACTCCTAACTCTGGGAAATGAACTAGGGGTGGTGAAAGGGGAGGACGGCTGGGGGTGGGCATGAATCGGCGACCGGCACTGAGGGCGGCACTTGACGGGATGAGCACTGGGTGTTATTCTGTATGTTGACAAACTGAACACCAATTAAAAATAAATTTATTATTAAAAAAATAAATTAAAATAATAAATAAATAAATAAAATATTTTCAAAAAGTAAAAATAATACAATAAAATACATTTCTGTAGAGGGATGTTTAATGTCTGACTACTCTTATTTTTTATAATTGTACGGTCAGTATCATTATTTTTCCATATGAATATGGAGTTTTTCTATTATGTAAGAAAATGATTGGTATTTTGATTAACTTAATCAACCTAAAAATCATTAGAACAGACGAGATTGGGCACGTTCAGGGTGGTATGGCCATAGACCCCGAATAGCCAGGGGAATTTTACAAAAGAAAACCATATCTGGGGGCATCACAATGCCAGATTTCAGGTTGTACTACAAAGCTGTGGTCATCAAGACAGTGTGGTACTGGCACAAAAACAGACACATAGATCAATGGAACAGAATCCAGAAGTGGACCCTCAACTTAATCATCAACTAATATTCGACAAAGGAGGAAAGACTGCCCACTGGAAAAAAGACAGTCTCTTCAATAAATGGTGCTGAGAAAATTGGACATCCACATGCAGAAGAATGAAACGACCATTTTCATGCACCATACAGAAAGATAAGCTCAAAATGGATCAAATACCTAAATGTGAGACAAAGTTCCATCAAAATCCTAGAGGAGAACACAGGCAACACCCTTTTTGAACACGGCCACAGTAACTACTTGCAAGATACATCCACGAAGGCAAAAGAAACAAAAGCAAAAATGAACTATTGGGACTTCATCAAGATAAGAAGCTTTTGCACAATAAAGAATACAGTCAACAAAACTAAAAGACAACCTACACAATGGGAGACAATATTTTCAAATGAAGTATCAGATAAAGGGATAGTTTCCAAGATCTATAAAGAACTTATTAAACTCAATAGCAGGGATCCCTGGGTGGCGCAGCGGTTTAGCGCCTGCCTTTGGCCCGGGGCGTGATCCTGGAGACCCAGGATCGAATCCCACGTCGGGCTCCCGGTGTATGGAGCCTGCTTCTCCCTCTGCCTATGTCTCTGCTTCTCTCTCTCTGTGTGTGACTCTCATAAATAAATAAAAATTAAAAAAATAAACTCAATAGCAAAGAAACAAACAATCCAATCATGAAATGGGCAAAATACATGAACAGAAATCTCACAGAGGAAGACATAGGCATGGACAACAAGTACATGAGGAAATGCTCCGCACTAGCTGCCATCTGGGAAATACAAACCAAAACCACCATGGGATCCCACCTCACAGCAGCGAGAAAGGGGAAATTTAATAAGGCAGGAAACTACAAATGGTGGAGAGGATGTGGATAAAGGGGAACCCTCCTGCACTATTGGTGGGAATGTGAACTGGTGCAGCCATTCTGGAAAACTGTGTGGAGGTTCCTCAAAGAGTTAAAAATAGATCTGCCCTACAACCCAGCAATTGCACTGCTGGGGATTTACACCAAATATACAGGTGCAGCAAAATGCTGGGATACCTGCACCCTGATGTTTATAGCAGCAGTGTCCACAATAGCTAAGCTGTGGAAGGAGCCTCGGTGTCCATTAAAAGGTGAATGGATAAAGAAGCTGTGGCTTCTGTATACAACGGAATATTACTCAGCCATTAGAAACGACAAATCCCCACTATTTGCTTCCACGTGGATGGATCTGGAAGGTATTATGCTGAGTGAAATAAGTCAATTGGAGAAGGACAAACATTATATGGTCTTATTCATTTGGGGAATATAAAAAATATTGAAAGGGAATAAAGGGGAAAGATAAAAAGAGTGGGAAATATCAGAAAGGGATCCGGAACATGAAATACTTCTAACTCTGGGAAACGGACTAGAGGCGATGGAAGGGGAGGTGGGCATGGGGTTGGAGGTGACTGGGTCATGGGCACTGAGGGGGACACTTGACAGAATAAGCACTGGGAGTTATACTATATATTTGTAAATCAAACCCCACTAAAAAGTATACAGAAAAAGAGAATCCTCTACTTAGATTTATCCCAGAAAAAGAGAAAGACCCCTAATAAATAATATAGAAGTCCATCTGAAGGTCTTTACTCTTATTATTTTCGATGACACATTTTCTATTGTGGTTAATAGTCCCTTTTGTATTTTGGATACTAACCCCTTTTCAGTATAGAGTTGAACACACCGACTCCCAATTCATAATCTACCTTCTTGCTCTGTTATTATTCATCCTAACAGTTTTGCCTTCAATATAGCCCTACTCGTCTCCTTGCTTTTTTGCCTCTGATGTTGCTTTTATAACATGGAAATCAGAGCCAAGCACATGTCATGACGTTTTCCCCTTTTTATTTTTCCATCTACATCTTTTAGTGTTGGGGCTTCTATTTAAAGCTTTAATCCACTTTTAAATATTTTATTTATTTATTCATGAGAGACACACAAACACACACACACAGAGAGAGAGAGAGAGAGAGAGAGAAAGAGATTGGCAGAGACACAGGCAGAGGGAGAAGCAGGCTCCATACAGGGAGCCTGATATGGGACTCGATCCTGGGATTCCAGGATCATGCCCTGGGCTGAAGGCAGGCGCCAAACCTCTGAGCCACCCATGGATCCCACCTTTAATCCATTTTTCCATTTCCATTTTAGATTTAGATTTAGATTTAGATAGATTTTTGTCCATCTATCTGGATGATGTAAAATAAGGACCAAGTTTATTATTTTCCATGTGGCGATCCAACACCATTTGTCATAGTGACAGCCCTTTCTCCATTGTGTACTCTCAGATAACCTGTGGAAGACGTGCTAACTGTATATGCACAAATTTACTTCAGATCTCCATCATGTGCTTCACTGTCTACAAATTTGACGTTAGGCCAGCCATACAATGATGTACTAATTCTGCTCCATAGTTATAGAGCAAAATGTCATGCCTGAAGATTGGTCTTCCTTCCCATAATTGTATGATTACTATCATGTGATTTGTGTTTCTATATGAATATATATATATATATTTTTTTCTGTTATGGAAAAAATGGTGCTTTGATTAATTTAATTAACTTTAAAAGTATTAAAACAGAAAATAAAGGTACTAAACAAATAAAACAAAGACAGGAGTTTGAATTATTTATATGGGAAAGATAAGTAAAATTTAAAATTTATATGTAGTCTAGGAAAACCGATAAGCCTGTAATAAATACTATCAAAGTAAAATACAAGATACTACTGACACCGAAATCATGAAAAGAACCATGAATAAAATATTAGGATGATTATAGAGCAAAATTTGAATAACTAAGGCAAATTGCAAAACATCTAGAATCACCATCAACTAAGACGGTTTCATGAAAAAATAAAAAATGAATAAAATACAACAAATAAGAAGAGTGAACCCATAATCAAAAAACGTCTGACTCAAAAAAGACAAGAAACCAAAATAACAGAACGAAGGAAAAAAAAGTCTAAGATCAGATGGCTTGATCTATTAATTTTACCAAGTATTTAAAGAAGAATTAATGCTGAAACATCTTGATCTCTTCCAAATCTAATGAGTAAGGAACATGCCCAAATATGGTAGGAGGCCAGCATGACCCTGACACTAAAGTCAGGCAAGGACTCTATGAGAAAGGAAACTACAGGCCAATTTTACAGATGAACATAAATGTAAAAATCCTAGCATTCAAATCCAACAGCACATGGAATGGATAATACGGGATGACCTGGAGGAAATCATCTCTGGGATGCAAGGAAACTTCAACATGCCCAAACCATAAATGGGACCCCCTGTATTAATAGAGTGGGGATTAGATTACATTATAATTTCCTTTGATGCCTAAAATGATTTGACAAATTCCAACACACATTTATCTTCAAAAAATCTTAACTGTCAAGGAACAGAAGAAATTGCCTCCATGAAATACTGGTAATTTATGGAAAAACCCACATCCAACACCATATTCAACAGTGAAATGCTGAAGCCTTCCTGTCAAGTCAAGAGCCACACAAGGATGCTTATTCCTACCATGAGTATTCATCTTGGTACCTTGAAGGAGAAGAAACTGTGACACCCCAAATATATCAGCTGGTCCCCTGGATTGTTGTGAACTAAAGTCACTTGGGAATCAACCAGTGGAGAGACAGGCTGAGCCTCCTATGTCTCCTTGATGGCAAGAAATAAATCTACATGGGCATTTTCCCATGCCTATACCTGGAGGGCAGAATCATCCTTAGCACCAGAATAAAACCTTAGGACCTGGAAGGTAAACAACCCTTGTCAGTCCCTCACTAATTCACTGACTCAAGCCAATATCCTGACTTTATATCTACACAAACCCAAAGTTTTGTTGTCGAAGTGACACAAGGGCTACATAATTTGGTCACTGTCTGGGTGTTGTATTCTAGGGACCTCATGCACTTGCAAAATGAAATACATTTCACCTTAGATCAGTTTTCTGTCTACCGAGTAATTAGACAAAAGAACCTAGAAGAAACGAAGGAAAATCTTTTTTTTTAATTTATTTTTTATTGGTGTTCAATTTACTAACATACAGAATAACACCCAGTGCCCGTCACCCATTCACTCCCACCCCCCGCCCTCCTCCCCTTCTACCACCCCTAGTTCGTTTCCCAGAGTTAGCAGTCTTTACATTCTGTCTCCCTTTCTGATATTTCCCACACATTTCTTCCCCCTTCCCTTATATTCCCTTTCACTATTATTTATATTCCCCAAATGAATGAGAACATATAATATTTGTCCTTCTCCGACTGACTTACTTCACTCAGCATAATACCCTCCAGTTCCATCCACGTTGAAGCAAATGGTGGGTATTTGTCATTTCTAATAGCTGAGTAATATTCCATTGTATACATAAACCACAACTTCTTTATCCATTCATCTTTCGTTGGACACCGAGGCTCCTTCCACAGTTTGGCTATCGTGGCCATTGCTGCTATAAACATCGGGGTGCAGGTGTCCCGGCGTTTCATTGCATTTGTATCTTTGGGGTAAATCCCCAACAGTGCAATTGCTGGGTCGTAGGGCAGGTATATTTTTAACTGTTTGAGGAACCTCCACACAGTTTTCCAGAGTGGCTGCACCAGTTCACATTCCCACCAACAGTGTAAGAGGGTTCCCTTTTCTCCGCATCCTCTCCAACATTTGTTGTTTCCTGCCTTGTTAATTTGCCCCATTCTCACTGGTGTGAGGTGGTATCTCATTGTAGTTTTGATTTGTATTTCCCTGATGGCAAGTGATGCAGAGCATTTTCTCATATGCATGTTGGCCATGTCTATGTCTTCCTCTGTGAGATTTCTGTTCATGTCTTTTGCCCATTTCATGATTGGATTGTTTGTTTCTTTGGTGTTGAGTTTAATAAGTTGTTTATAGATCTTGGAAACTAGCCCTTTATCTGATATGTCATTTGCAAATATCTTCTCCCATTCTGTAGGTTGTCTTTGAGTTTTGTTGACTGTATCCTTTGCTGTGCAAAAGCTTCTTATCTTGATGAAGTCCCAATAGTTCATTTTTGCTTTTGTTTCTTTTGCCTTCGTGGATGTATCTTGCAAGAAGTTACTATGGCCGAGTTCAAAAAGGGTGTTGCCTGTGTTCTTCTCTAGGATTTTGATGGAATCTTGTCTCACATTTAGATCTTTCATCCATTTTGAGTTTATCTTTGTGTATGGTGAAAGAGAGTGGTCTAGTTTCATTCTTCTGCATGAGGATGTCCAATTTTCCCAGCACCATTTATTGAAGAGACTGTCTTTCTTTTTTTTTTTTTATTTATGATAGGCACACAGTGAGAGAGAGAGAGGCAGAGACACAGGCAGAGGGAGAAGCAGGCTCCATGCACCGGGAGCCTGATGTGGGATTCGATCCCGGGTCTCCAGGATTGCGCCCTGGGCCAAAGGCAGGCGCCAAACCGCTGCGCCACCCAGGGATCCCCCGAGACTGTCTTTCTTCCAATGGATAGTCTTTCCTCCTTTATTGAATATTAGTTGCCCATAAAGTTCTGGGTCCACTTCTGGATTCTCTATTCTGTTCCACTGATCTATGTGTCTGTTTTTTGTGCCAGTACCACACTGTCTTGATGACCACAGCTTTGTAGTACAACCTGAAATCTGGCATTGTGATGCCCCCAGATATGGTTTTCTTTTTTAAAATTCCCCTGGCTATTCGGAGTCTTTTCTGATTCCACACAAATCTTAAAATAATTTGTTCTAACTCTCTGAAGAAAGTACATGGTATTTTGATAGGGATTGCATTAAACGTGTATATTGCCCTGGGTAACATTGACATTTTCACAATATTAATTCTGCCAATCCATGAGCATGGAATATTTTTCCATCTCTTTGTGTCTTCCTCAATTTCTTTCAGAAGTGTTCTATAGTTTTGAGGGTATAGATCCTTTACATCTTTGGTTAGGTTTATTCCTAAGTATCTTATGCTTTTGGGTGCAATTGTAAATGGGATGGACTCCTTAATTTCTCTTTCTTCAGTCTCATTGTTAGTGTATAGAAATGCCACTGACTTCTGGGCATTGATTTTGTATCCTGCCACGCTACCGAATTGCTGTATGAGTTCTAGCAATCTTGGGGTGGAGACTTTTGGGTTATCTATGTAGAGTATCATGTCATCGGCGAAGAGGGAGAGTTTGACTTCTTCTTTGCCAATTTGAATGCCTTTAATGTCTTTTTGTTGTCTGATTGCTGAGGCTAGGACTTCCAGTACTATGTTGAACAGCAGTGGTGAGACTGGACATCCCTGTCTTGTTCCTGATCTTAGGGGAAAGGCACCCAGTGTTTCCCCATTGAGAATGATATTTGCTGTGGGCTTTTCATAGATGGCTTTTAAGATGTCGAGGAATGTTCCCTCTCTCCCTACACTCTGAAGGGTTTTGATCAGGAATGGATGCTGTATTTTGTCAAATGCTTTCTCTGCATCCAATGAGAGGATCATATGGTTCTTGGTTTTTCTCTTGCTGATATGATGAATCACATTGATTGTTTTACGGGTGTTGAACCAGCCTTGTGTCCCAGGGATAAATCCTACTTGGTCATGGTGAATAATTTTCTTAATGTACTGTTGGATCCTATTGGCCAGTATCTTGTTGAGAATTTTTGCATCCATGTTCATCAGGGATATTGGTCTGTAATTCTCCTTTTTGGTGGGGTCTTTGTCTGGCTTTGGAATTAAGGTGATGCTGGCTTCATAGAACGAATTTGGAAGTACTCCATCTCTATCTTTCCAAACAGCTTTAGGAGAATAGGTATGGTTTCTTCTTTAAACGTTTGATAAAATTCCCCTGGGAAGCCATCTGGCCCTGGACTCTTGTGTCTTGGGAGTTTTTTAACGACTGCTTCAATTTCCTCCCTGGTTATTGGCCTGTTCAGGTTTTCTATTTCTTCCTGTTCCAGTTTTGGTAGTTTGTGGCTTTCCAGGAATGCGTCCATTTCTTCTAGATTGCCTAATTTATTGGCGTATAGCTGTAGATAATATGTTTTTAAAATCGTTTGTGTTTCCTTGGTGTTGGTAGTGATCTCTCCTTTCTCATTCATGATTTTATTAATTTGAGTCTTCTCTCTCTTCTTTTTAATAAGGTTGGCTAATGGTTTATCTATCTTATTAATTATTTCAAACAACCAACTCCTGGTTCTGTTGATCTGTTCCACAGTTCTTCTGGTCTCGATTTCGTTGAGTTCTGTTCGAATCTTTATTAACTCCCTTCTTCTCTTGGGTGTAGGATCTATTTGCTGTTTTTTCTCTAGCTCCTTTATGTGTAAGGTTAGCTTTTGTATTTGAGTTCTTTCCAGTTTTTGAATGGATGCTTGTATTGCGATGTATTTCCCCCTTAGGACTGCTTTTGCTGCATCCCAAAGATTTTGAACGGTTGTATCTTCATTCTCATTAGTTTCCATGAATCTTTTTAATTCTTCCTTAATTTCCTGGTTGACCCTTTTATCTTTTAGCAGGATGGTCCTTAACCTCCACGTGTTTGAGGTCCTTCCAAACTTCTTGTTGTGATTTGGTTCTAATTTCAAGGCATTATGGTCCGAGATTATGCAGGGGACAATCCCAATCTTTTGGTATCGGTTCAGACCCAATTAGTGTCCCAATATGTGGTCTATTCTGGAGAAAGTTCCATGTGCGCTTGAGAAGAATGTGTATTCAGTTGAGTTTGGATGTAAAGTTCTGTAGATATCTGTGAAATCCATCTGGTCCAGTGTATCATTTAAAGCTCTCGTTTCTTTGGAGATGTGCTTAGAAGACCTAACGAGTATAGAAAGAGCTAGATTGAAGTCACCAAGTATAAGTGTATTATTATCTAAGTATTTCTTCACTTTGGTTAATAATTGATTTATATATTTGGCAGCTCCCACATTCGGAGCATATATATTGAGGATTGTTAAGTCCTCTTGTTGAATAGATCCTTTAAGTATGATATAGTGTCCCTCTTCATCTCTCACTACAGTCTTTGGGGTAAATTTTAGTTTATCTGATATAAGGATGGCTACTCCTGCTTTCTTTTGAGGACCATTCGAATGGTAAATGGTTCTCCAACCTTTTATTTTCAGGCTGTAGGTGTCCTTCTGTCTAAAATGAGTCTCTTGTAGACAGCAAATAGATGGGTCCTGCTTTTTTATCCAGTCTGACACCCTGCGCCTTTTGATGGGGTCATTAAGCCCGTTCACATTCAGAGTTACTATTGAGAGATATGAGTTTACGGTCATCATGATATCTATTCAGTCTTTGTTTTTGTGGACTGTTCCACTGAACTTCTTCTTAAAGGGGAATTTTAAGAGTCCCCCTTAAAATTTCTTGCAGAGCTGGTTTGGAGGTCACATATTCTTTTAGTTGCTGCCTGTCTTGGAAGCTCTTTATCTCTCCTTCCATTTTGAATGAGAGCCTTGCTGGATAAAGTATTCTTGGTTGCATGTTCTTCTCATTTAGGACCCTGAATATATCCTGCCAGCCCTTTCTGGCCTGCCAAGTCTCTGTGGAGAGGTCTGCTGTTACCCTAATACTCCTCCCCATAAAAGTCAGGGATTTCTTGTCTCTTGCTGCTTTAAGGATCTTCTCCTTATCTTTGGAATTTGCAAGCTTCACAATTAAATGTCGAGGTGTTGAACGGTTTTTATTGATTTTAGGGGGGGATCTCTCTATTTCCTGGATCTGAATGCCTGTTTCCCTTCCCAGATTAGGAAAGTTTTCAGCTAGAATTTGTTCAAATACATATTCTGGCCCTCTGTTCCTTTCGGGGCCCTCGGGAACCCCAATTAAACGTAGGTTTTTCTTTCTCAGGCTGTCGTTTATTTCCCTTAATGTATCTTCATGGTCTTTTAATTGTTTGTCTCTTTTTTCCTCAGTTTCCCTCTTTGCCGTCAACTTGTCTTCTAGGTCACTCACTCGTTCTTCCACCTCGTTAACCCTGGTCGTTAGGACTTCTAGTTTGGATTGCATCTCATTCAATTGATTTTTAATTTCTGCCTGATTAGCTCTAAATTCTGCAGTCATGAAGTCTCTTGAGTCCTTTATACTTTTTTCTAGAGCCACCAGTAGCTGTATAATAGTGCTTCTGAATTGGCTTTCTGACATTGAATTGTAATCCAGATTTTGTAACTCTGTGGGAGAGAGGACTGTTTCTGATTCTTTCTTTTGAGGTGAGGTTTTCCTTCTAGTCATTTTGCTCAGTGCAGAGTGGCCAAAAGCAAGTTGTATTGGGAAAAAGAGAAAAAGAGAGGAGAGAAAGAAGGAAAGAAAAGAGAAAGAGGAAAAAAAAGGGAAGAGAAAGAAAAACGAACAAAAAGAAAGAAGAAAAAGAGAAAGAAAAAGAAAGGAGAAAAAAAAGGGGGGTGGGGGAAGGAAACCAATCAAAAAGCAAAACAAAACAACAAAAAAACAAAACAAAACAAAACAAAACAAAACAAAAAACAAAAAAAAAACAAAAAAAAAAAGAACCACAGGGGAGTATCTTCTGATTCTGTGTTCTTTAAGTCCCTTGGCTTCTCCTGGAAGTTGTCCGTCTAGCTGGTCTTCTGGGGGAGGGGCCTGTTGTGCTGATTTTCAGGTGTTAGCAGTTGGGGGAGCTGCTGTGCCCCTGCCTGGTGCAGGGCTCAGTGGGGGTTGTTTACCCCGTGAGGCCGCAGGAGGAACAGCCCCAGTGGCGGGGCAGCTCTGGAGCCCTGGAGTCAGCTCCGGCAGGAACTCCGTCTGCAGGGCCTGGAGGCTCCGGGGCGGGGCCGCTGATCTGCTCAGCTGGGGCAGTAGCGTCCTTGCTGTCCTGGGCCCTCCCGGCCTCTGCCTGTCCCGGGGGGAGGCCGGATCCTGGGCTGCGTCCCGGCGCCTTGTGCTCCGGAGCCTGCGCTGGTGGATTCGCGCTCCCGGGCCGCGCAGCCCCCTCCGCGGAGCCGCCGCCCGAGCCCTCCGAGCTGCTCCGGGTCCCGCCGGGTCCCGCCGTGCGCGCTGCAGCCCTTAGGGAGCTCGGCGCACTCTCCTGGGCGCGCAGTTGCTGTTACTGTCCCGGGGAACCCGAGGGCATCCCCGCGCTCCTGGGTCCTGCTCCAACTCCCCGCGAGCCCCTTTCCGCCCGGGAAGGTCGGTGCAGCTCCTGCTCCTCCGGGACGGGGCTCTCCTGTCCTGGGGACACTCGCCCCGGCCTCAGCCCGGCTCCTCGCGGGGCCCCTCCCCCTTGGAGGCCTTTGTGTCTTTATTTCTTTTTCCCGTCTTCCTACCTTGATAGAAGCGCGAACTCTTCTCACTGTTGCATTCCAGCTGGTCTCTCTTTAAATCTCAGGCCGAATTCATAGATTTTCAGGATAATTTGAAGGTTTTCTAGGTAGTTTGGTGGAGACAGGTGATTTGGAGACCCTACTCTTCCGCCATCTTGCTCCTCCCCTCAAGGAAAATCTTTCTCTTCCAATGACTGGAAGATCAAACCAATAAATTCGGCAATAATAAAATAAATTATATTTAAATCCATAGACAGGGCAAAAAAATTTTCCACATGACATGATCTGTTAGAGAGGCAAACTTTAAACTCCACAAACTGTTAAAATTCATTATTTCAGGGAACCTTCATGGTAAAAAATTAACATGTGAAATAAAGCTATGTTTCCACACACTAACAACAAATTATCTAAAAGAATCAGAAAGGGAGACAGAACATGAAAGTCTCCAAACTCTGGGAAACAAACTAGGGGTGGTGGAAGGGGAGGTGGGTGGGGGGTGGGGGTGACTGGGTGACAGGCACTGAGGTCGGCACTTGACGGGATGAGCACTGGGTTTATTCTATATGTTGGCACATTGAACACCAATAAAAAATAAATTTATAATAAAAAAGAAAAAAGAAAAGAAAATTAACAAAATATTCCTTTCACACTGGCAAAAAAATAAAATAATTAGTATTAAATATCCATAGGTGGTAACATGCTATATATTAAAAATTACCTAAATTGGTGAATGGGTTTTAATAAGACATTGAGAGATGCAAAGCTAATTCTGTCCACATGTTAGAACACTTCATATCGTTACATGACATTACAGAAATTTGACCTCAAATGTAATGCAATCATGTTTATGAAACTTGTAAAGAATCTAATCTAAGTCTGGAGCTAACTATATACTCAGAGGATATGCAAATAGGGCCCTCCCTCCACTGATTAAACCAGCCCATCCCCGAACCTGCAGCTGGGAGAGGAGCCCAGACCCCAGCATCCCCAGGGGACATCATTCAGGGATCAGGACAGAACACACACAACTCACCATGGAGTCTGCACTCCATCGGGTTTCCCTTGTTGCTATTTTAAAAGGTAATTCATGGAGAACATGGGACCTTGAGTCTGTGAGTGGAAGTGAGTGAGAGAAACAGGGGATGTGGGACCATTTCCTGACCAGATGTCTTGTGTCTGCAGGTGTCCAGGGTGAGGTGCCACTGGTGGAATCTGGGGGAGAGCTGGTGAAGCCTGGGGGGTCCCTGAGACTCTCCTGTGTAGCCTCTGCATTCACTTTCAGTAGTTACTGGATAAGCTGGGTCCGCCAAGCTCCAGGGAAAGGGCTGCACTGAGTCTCAGTAATTAACAAAGATGGAAGTACCACATACCACGCAGATGCTGTGAAGGGCCGATTCACCATCTCCAGAGACAATGCCAAGAACACGCTGTATCTGCAGATGAACAGCCTGAGAGCTGAGGACACGGCTGTGTATTACTGTGCACACACCGTGAGGGGACCTCAGTTTGAGCTCAGATACACACCTCCCTGTAGAAGGGGATTGGGACGACTAGGAGGTGCACACTCCTGACTAGTTATCACTTGAAGGGCCAGAAGCAGGTGCAGATGGAGGTTACGGGCTGGTTTCCTGTCAGGGTCTGGGCTTCCTCTCCTTTGAGCAGTATTCCCCAAGGAGTCATATGGTCACATTATCCTGGTCTTATCTATTGAGACTCTGAATTAGAAATATTATTTTTATATGAAAAACACTTATAACATGTACAAAGGACAAAGTTGCTGACACTTGTTGATTACTATCCCTACATGCAAAAAAATTGCAATCTCTCCAGTTACATGAACTAAGCATTTACTGGAGACACACCTGCACTTGTGCGTCGCAGGTCCACTCACCTCAAGGAACAAGCTTGGTGGAAGCAGCACAAAGTGCATGCAGGATAAGAGGCCACAGAAGCATCAACCATCTAAACAAGAGAAGACAGATCCCTGTTGTGGTAACTGTCTTGAACAAGCCTCTCTGCAGTGATGTTAGTAACAACCTGAGAAGGAAAGGGGGTGCCCAGCAGGATGTTGTGTATTTGTGCTGTCTCAGGGTCATAAACACACACACACACACACACACACACACACACACACACACATACACAGACAAAAGTATTAAACTTTATCACCTTCACAATCGTGTCTGTTGACAGCAGCACAACCTCTTAGCAAGTCATAAATGCTTGGATGAAACCAGGAAAGGACACAGGCTCAGGGTTTGTGTTGTGGGTCTGTGGTGAAGATGGGATACTGCTTGAGGAGGGGCTTGTGTGGAGTCAGTGTCCCCCCTGCATCAATGCTGATATCAGCTCACTCTGTGTGACCTCTACCATCCCCATGTTGAAAAATAACATCCGTGTGATGGGAGGGGAAGTGGGGCCTGAGGGCAGCACTTAGGTCAGGAGATCCATCCTCATGAAGGGATCACAAAACTTAAATGCCCGGCCTTGGGAAGCTCTTTGCCTCCAGGCCCCATGTGAGGTAAAAGGGAAAGTACCGGCTAGGACGTGGGCGCTCTCCAGACACCACATCTGCCTGCACCTGGACCTCAGACATCCCAGACTCCAGAGCAGGGATAATGAGTGTTGCCTTTTTAATCCACCCACCCTGGGATTGCGGTGACATCACCCAGACACACTAAAACAGGGTCTCTCCTCTTATTTCTCCTTTACAGCCTGGTACCACGAAAAGACTCAGGTTATGACAAAACAGAGTAGGAAACCGACACCTGGACTCACTGTCCTCAGCCACCCTCCATGCTCCTGTGCTTAGTAGCTGTGCATCGTGTTGGTGCCACACATTCTTCCTACAATGCTGGGGTTTTGAGAACCATTAGTATCCTGGGATTCCTCCCTCTTTACCACTGAGGAGCTTTAAGCCAGCACATGCCCCATGGAAGCAGACATCTACATTTCAGATTTTCCTGTCTGCTGCTCATAATACTTTACAGAATATTCTGGATCAGCCTCCTTCTTGCCCTCTTCGCCACAGCTATATCTCCCCATGACAACATCCACACCTCTTACGTTCAAAAGGAGGTTGATTTTCCACCTGTAGACTTGCAGTGTTTGTTCTCTCAGACCTCTGAATGATTTCATGGGTGATCACAATGAGTCAATAACTATCTATCATATTCCAGGAATAAGACAATCTCAGAGACTCCTGATCCAGGAGTTAAGATCTCTTCCCTCCCAATGCTGTTATAGCAAAGACCGTGTGTGGAAATCCCTCTGCTTTATATGCTGAAGATCAAGAGGGGACTCTGGAATTTTATGTCAAAATCACCTAAATTAATTTCCCTCCCATCTCTTAGCTCAGTCCTGTGGATTCATTTTGTGTTTGAATGTATGTTGTACAATTTTTATTTTGTTTTGCAGTAAATAATGGTGACATATGTGGTCCATGCACATATTCTCCCTAGTGAGTGACATAGAGAGGAAAGCACCTCTCAACATGTGACACGGGCTTCGGGCAGGAGTTTGGACATCCTCCACAAGGACAAGGATTGCGGGAATATTATTATCACAACTCTGTGTCTTCATGCCATTGCTGTAGTAGCACGTTGGATGTTGTGGGCAGCTGGAAGTCCCCCTTATGCATGTGATGCCCTCAGGGATGGAAGCTGCTGGGTCTGGAGGCAGAAGAGAAGTCCTGTCTCATTTGGCAGGGTCAAAGGGACTGACATGAGAAACCAAATTGAGGTGGATCAGAGCAGAAAAGTGGAATTGAATTCCTTAACCTTGACATTTTCTCTAGGTCTGTATCTTCCTCTGTGTGTACAAATACCCATTCTAGCTTCTGCTCCAGAATAACAGCTTTATGACAAAGACGTCACATAGGATGCTGGTTCTGGGTCCTCAGAGAGTGTCTGTGGTGTGTGCTGCGGCCACTGTGCTGTCCTGTTTTGGCTGCTATTTCCTTCAGGCCAGGCGTCTACACAGGCATTCCTTGCCTTCAGTGGGCTGTATGTGGTCCGTGGCCAGAATGTGGTGAGTTTTAACTGTGTGTGCTTTGCTCTGCTTGTTAAATGAGCCCTGATACCACCTCCACTAGAACTGAGGCCCTGCAGAAATCTCTGGGCAGGAGATGTGGGTGGGCAAGGGTGCAGCCACTCTGGGAAAACATATGTTGTGACATCAGATAGGTAATAGTAAACCTACCCTATGATCCAGCAACTGCACTACTGGGCATTTACTATAAGAATACAAAAGTACTGGGACGCCTGGGTGGCTCAGCAGTTTAGCGCATGCCTTCAACTCAGGTCCTGTTCCCAATCTGGTGATCGTGTCTCATATCAGACTCCTGAAAGGAGCCTGCTTCTCCCTCTTTGTCGCAGCATCTTTGCATCTCCCATGAATAAATAAATAAAATCAGTAAAAGGAAAAGAATCTTGAGATACTTGGGTGACTTAGTAGTTGTGTGCCTGCCTTTGGCTCAGGGCATAATCCCAGACTATAGGGGTTGAGTCCTACCTCGGGATTCCTGCATTTAGCCTGCTTCTCCCTCTGCCAATGTCTCTCGCTCTCTCTGTGTGTATGTCTCTCATGAACAAATAAAACAAATGAAAACTTAAAAAAATAAAAGAATATTCAAAGGAAAACAGGACCATTGAAATAAAGACTCACTATTAGTATATATAAAACCAAATATAAAATCAGTGAGGGGGGAACTTGACAGGATAAGCCAACATTCATGTATAAAACAGGCAGAGCCTTGTGTGGACATGTTACACAGGAGGGTACCGACACATGAAGTAAGCCCAGGGGAGAGCACCTCCCACCGGGGTCTGTCAGGGAAATTCACATCAACCACAATGAGATGCCTTATACACTCACCACAAGGGCTCAGGTATGAAAGAAGCACTGACCAGACCATCCTGTGGAGCATATAGGACACCTGGGCGTCAACCCTGCAAGTAGGAATGAAAAACGAAACAGAAGCCCTGGAAAATCATTTTTTTGTTCCTCTTGAAATTAAAGATGGATAACCTACCACGTGACCAGGGGTCACCTGTGGATCCTGGGGCTGGGGCTACTCTCCCAGCTGCAGGGTCATGTTCCGATGGTTTAGTCAGTGAAGGGACGGTCCTATTTGGATGTCCTTTGAGTATAAAACCAGCACCAGACCTAGATTTGATTCTTCACAACTATTAACAAGGATTGCTTTACATCTATAGACCACTGTGTGTAATGAATTCTGACATTATGAAGTATTCATATCTATGAAAAAATTACCTTTGCATTTCTTTTTGAGTTTTTAAAAATCTGTCATCAATATAGGTTCTTTTAGTGTACAGTATTTTACCTTCTTCAGAATACTTAATCCTACATATATTCTTAACACCGGTGTCAATGTAATAAGGTTTATTAATTACCTTTTAAATACTTTATTGTTAGGGATGCTGGGGTGGCTCAGTGGTTGAGGTCTGCCTTCTTCTCTGGGAGTGATCCTGGAGTCCAGAGATCCAGTTCCACATTGGCCTCCCTGCATGGAGCTTGCTTCTCTCTCTGCCTGTGTCTCTGCCTCTGTGTGTCTTTCACTAATATTTAAATAAAACCTTTAAAATATAAATATTTTTTGTTAGTGTGTGGAAACCTAGATATATTTAGCATGTTTATATTGCATCCTATAGATTTCCTGAAATTGTTCTTTAAGGATTTGGTTTTGTAGCTTGTTGGGTTTGACCTTGCAACAGATCATATCATATGGATACAAAGGTTTTTTCTGATTCTATTGATTTAATTATCTTTTGTTCTTTGTTTCCACATTTTCTGGATTGGAATTCCAGTCATTGCCCCAGTAAGGGTTTCCTTCTCTTCTATATGATGATTTGTCTGGACTAATTATGGTGTAGATGTATGACAAACCTAAGTGGAGATGTATTTCATGTATGACAGACCTAAATGGAGATGTATTTCATGTTGCATGTGCATGCGCTCCCTTGAACACAAAATACAATGACCAAAGTAGGCAGCCCTTGTGCTTCTTACACAACAGGACGTTGGTTTTGTTGAGATATAGGGCTGGGATATTGGGTTTGGGTCATTGAATTAGTGAGGAATCCACAGCCTTCTGGGTCCCACAGATGGTTCTAGTGAAGAGGATGGTTCACCCCTCCCAGTATGTAGAACGAAATTTTCCCACGGGAGATTTATTTCCTTCCATTAGGGTGACACAGGATGTTCACAGTCTCTATACACTGGATGATTCTCGTGTGATTTTATTCACAATAATCCAGGGAACCAGGTGATATATGGGTGACACAGTTTATTCCTTCCATATAACATGTTGAATACTCATGGTGGGAATGACCCCCTGTGAGGGTCCTGACTTGACAGAAAGGCTTCAGGTTTTAACTTTGTTTTTAATAAAATAATGTTTATTGGTGTACAATTTTTCAACATACAGAATAACACCCAGTGTTCATCCCATCAAGTGTCCCCCTAGGTGCCCGTCACCCACTCACCCCCACCCCCCGCCCTCCTCCCCTTCCACCACCCCCAGTTCTTTTCCCAGAGTTAGGAGTCTTTATGTTCTGTCTCCCTTTCTGATATTTCCCACACATTTCTTCTCCCTTCCCCTATATTCCCTTTCACTATTATTTATATTTCCCAAATAAATGAGAACATATAATGTTTGTCTTTCTCCGATTGACTTACTTCACTCAGCATAATACCCTCCAGTTCCATCCACTTTGAAGCAAATGGTGGGTATTTGTCATTTCTAATGGCTGAGTAATATTCCATTGTATACATAAACCACATCTTCTTTATCCATTCATCTTTCATTGGGCACCGAGGTTCCTTCCACAGTTTGGCTATTGTGGCCATTGCTGCTATAAACATCGGGGTGCAGGTGTCCCAGCGTTTCATTGCATCTGAATTTTTGGGGTAAATCCCCAACAGTGCAATTGCTGGGTCGTAGGGCAGGTCTATTTTTAACTCTTTGAGGAACCTCCTCACAGTTTTCCAGAGTGGCTGCACCAGTTCACATTCCCACCAACAGTGTAAGAGGGTTCCCTTTTCTCCGCATCCTCTCCAACATTTGTTGTTTCCTGCCTTGTTAATCTTCCTCATTCTCACTGGTGTGAGGTGGTATCTCATTGTGGTTTTGATTTGTATTTCTCTGATGGCAAGTGATGAAGAGCATTTACTCATGTGCATGTTGGTCATGTCTATGTCTTCCTCCGTGAGAGTTCTCTTCATGTCTTTTGCCCATTTCATGATTGGATTGTTTGTTTCTTTGGTGTTGAGTTTAAGAAGTTCTTTATAGATCTTGGAAACTAGCCTTTTATCTCATACGTCATTTGCAAATATCTTCTCCCATTCTGTAGGTTGTCTTTTTGTTTTGTTGACTGTATCCTTTGCTGTGCAAAAGTTTCTTAACTTGATGAAGTCCCAATAGTTCATTTTTGCTTTTGTTTCTTTTGCCTTCGTAGATGTATCTTGCAAGAAGTTACTGTGGCCAAGTTCAAAAAGGGTGTTGCAAAAAAAAAAAGGGTGTTGCCTGTATTCTCCTCTAGGATTTTGATGTAACCTTGTCTCACATTTAGATCTTTCATCCATTTTGAGTTTATCTTTGTGTATGGTGAAAGAGAGTGGTCTACTTTCATTTTTCTGCATGTGGATGTCCAATTTTCCCAGCACCATTTATTGAAGAGACTGTCTTTCTTCCAATGGACAGTCTTTCCTCCTTTATCGAATATTAGTTGGCCATAAAGTTGCGAGTCCACTTCTGAGTTCTGTATTCTGTTCCATTGATCTATGTGTCTGTTTTTGTGCCAGTACCACACTGTCTTGATGACCACAGGTTTGTAGTACAACCTGAAATCTGGCATTGTGAAAACCAGATATGGTTTTCTTTTTTAAAATTCCCCTGGCTATTCACGGTCTTTTCTGATTCCACACAAATCTTAAAATAATTTGTTCTAACTCTCTGAAGAAAGTCCATGGTATTTTGATAGGGATTGCATTGAACGTGTAAATTGCCCTGGGTAACATTGACATTTTCACAATATTAATTCTGACAATCCATGAGCCAATCCATGAGTATGGAATATTTTTCCATCTCTTGGTGTCTTCCTCAATTTGTTTCAGAAGTGTTCTTTAGTTTTTAGTGTATAGATCCTTTACCTCTTTGGTGAGGTTTATTCCTAGGTATCTTATATTTTTGGGTGCAATTGTAAATGGGATTGACTCCTTAATTTGTCTTTTTTCAGTCTCATTGTTAGTGTATAGAAATTCCATTGATTTCTTGGCATTGATTTTGTATCCTGCCACGCTACCAAATTGCTGTATGAGTTCTAGCAATCTTGGGGTGGAGGCTTTTGGGTTTTCTATGTAGAGTATCATGTCATCGGTGAAGAGAGAGAGTTTGACTTCTTTTTTGCCAATTTGAATGCCTTTAATGTCTTTTTGTTGTCTGATTGCTGAGGCTAGGACTTCCAATACTATGATGAATAGCAGTGGTGAGAGTGGACATCCCTGTCTTGTTCCTGATTTTAGGGGAAAGGCTCCCAGTGCTTCCCCGTGAGAATGATATTTGCTGTGGGATTTTCGTAGATGGCTTTTAAGATGTCGAGGAATGTTCCCTCTCTCCCTACACTCTGAAGGGTTTTGATCCGGAATGGATGCTGTATTTTGTCAAATGCTTTCTCTGCATCTAATGAGAGGATCATATGGTTTTTGTTTTTTTCTTGTTGATATGATCTATCATGTTGATTGTTTTACGATTGTTGAACCAGCCTTGTGTCCCGGGAATAAATCCTACTTGGTCGTGGTGAATAATTTTCTTAATGTGCTGTTGGATCATATTGGCTAGTATGTTGTTGAGAATTTTTGCATCCATGTTCATCAGGGATATTTGTCTGTAATTCTCCTTTTCGGTGGGGTCTTTGTCTGGTTTTGGAATTAACGCGATGCTGGCCTCATGGAACGAATTTGGAAGTACTCCGTCTCTTTCTATCTTTCCAAACAGCTTTAGGAGAATAGGTATGGTTTCTTCTTTAAACGTTTGATAGAATTCTCCTGGGAAGCCATCTGTCCCTGGACTCTTGTGTCTTGGGAGGTTTTTGATGACTGCTTCAATTTCCTCCCTGGTTATTGGCCTGTTCAGGTTTTCTATTTCTTCCTGTTCCAGTTTTGGTAGTTTGTGGCTTTCCAGGAATGCGTCCATTTCTTCTAGATTGCCTAATTTATTGGCGTATAGCTGTTCATAATAAGTTTTTAAAATCGTTTGTATTTCCTTGGTGTTGGTAGTGATCTCTTCTTTCTCATTCATGATTTTATTAATTTGAGTCTCCTCTCTCTTCTTTTTAATAAGGTTGGCTAATGGTTTATCTATCTTTTTAATTCTTTCAAGGACCAACTCCTGGTTCTATTGGTCTGTTCCACAGTTCTTATGGTCTCGATTTTATTGAGTTCTGCTCGAATATTAATTAATTCTTTTCTTCTGCTGCGTGTGGGGTCCATCTGCTGTTATTTCTATAGCTCCTTTATGTGTAAGGTTAGCTTTTGTATTTGAGTTCTTTCCAGTTTTTGAATGGATGCTTGTATTGCGATGTATTTCCCCCTCAGGACTGCTTTTGCTGCATCCCAAAGATTTTGAATGGTTGTATCTTCATTCTCATTAGTTTCCTTGAATCTTTTTGATTCTTCCTTAATTTTCTGGTTGACCCTTTCATCTTTTAGCAGGATGGTCCTTAACCTCCACGTGTTTGAGGTCCTTCCAAACTTCTTGTTGTGATTTAGTTCTAATTTCAAGGCATTATGGTCTGAGAATATGCAGGGGACAATCCCAATCTTTTGGTATTGGTTCAGACCTGACTTGTGACCCAGTATGTGGTCTATTCTGGAGAAAGTTCCATGTGCACTTGAGAAGAATGTGTATTCAGTTGAGTTTGGATGTAAAGTTCTGTAGATATCTGTGAAATCCATCTGGTCCAGTGTATCATTTAAAGCTCTCGTTTCTTTGGAGATATTGTGCTTAGAAGACCTATCGAGGGTAGAAAGAGCTAGATTGAAGTCACCAAGTATAAGTGTATTATTATCTAATTATTTCTTCACTTTGGTTATTAATTGGTTTAAATATTTGGCAGCTGCCACATTCGGGGCATAAATATTGAGGATCGTTAAGTCCTCTTGTTGGATAGATCCTGTAAATTTCAGATAGTGTCCCTCTTCATCTCTCACTACAGTCTTTGGGGTAAATTTTAGTTTATCTGATATAAGGATGGCTACCCTGCTTTCTTTTGAAGACCATTTGAATGGGAAATGGTTCTTCAACCTTTTATTTTCAGGCTGTAGGTGTCCTTCTGTCTAAAATGAGTCTCTTGTAGACAGCAAATAGATGGGTCCTGCTTTTATATCCAGTCTGAAACCCTGTGCCTTTTGATGGGGTCATTAAGCCCGTTCACATTCAGAGTTACTATTGAAAGATATGAGTTTACTGTCATCATGATATCTATTCAGTCCTTGTTTTTGTGGATTCTTGTCCTGAACTTCTTCTTAAAGGGGAATTTTAAGAGTCTCCCTTAAAATTTCTTGCAGAGCTGGTTTGGAGGTCACATATTCTTTCAGTTCCTGCCTGTCTGGGAAGCTCTTTATCTCTTCTTCCATTTTGAATGAGAGCCTTGCTGGATAAAGTATTATTGGTTGCATGTTCTTCTCATTGAAGACCCTGAATATATCCTGCCAGCCCTTTTTGGCCTGCCAGGTCTCTGTGGAGAGGTCTGCTGTTACCCTAATATTCCTCCCCATAAAAGTCAGGGATTTCTTGTCTCTTGCTGATTTAAGGATCTTTTCTTTATCGTTGAAATTTGCAAGCTTAACTCTTAGATGTCGAGGTGTTGAACGGTTTTTATTGATTTTAGGGGGGATATCTCTATTTCCTGGATCTGAATGCCTGTTTTCCTTCCCAGGTTAGGAAAGTTTTCAGCTATGATTTCTTCAAATACATATTTTAGCCCTCTGTCCCTTTCGGCACCCTTGGAACTCCAATTAAATGTAGGTTTTTCTTCCACAGGCTGTCGTTTATTTCTCTTAATCTAACCTCATGGTCTTTTTATTGTTTGTCTCTTTTTTCCTCAGTTTCCCTCTTTGCCATCAACTTGTCTTCTATGTCACTCACTCGTTCTGCCACCTCGTTAACTCTCGTCGTTAGCACTTCTAGTTTGGATTGCATCTCATTCAATTGATTTTTAATTTCTGCCTGATTGGATCTAAATTCTGCAGTCATGAAGTCTCTTGAGTCCTTTATGATTTTTCTAAAGTCACCAGTAGCTGTATAATAGTGCTTCTGAATTGGCTTTCTGACATTGAATTGTAATCCAGATTTTGTAACTCTGTGGAAGAGAGGACTGTTTCTGATTCTTTCTCTTGAGGTGAGGTTTTCCTTCTAGTCATTTTGCTCAGTGCAGAGTGGCCAAAAACAAGTTGTATTGGGAAAAAGAGAAAAAGAGAGAGAGAGAAGGAAAGAAAAGAGAAAAAGAAAAAAGAAAAAAGGAAGAAAAAAAGGAAAAAAGAGAAGAAAAAGAGAAATAAAAAGAAAGAAAGGTGAAAAAAGGGGTGGGGGAAGCAATCAGAAATAAAAAAAAAAGAAAAAATACACGGGGGAGTATCTTCTGATTCTGTTTACTTTAAGTCCCTTGACTTCCCCTGGAACTTGGTCCCTCTAGCTGGTCTTCTGGCGGAGGGGCCTGTTGTGCTGATTTTCAGGTGTTAGCCCTTGGGGGAGCTGCTCTGCCCCCTGCCTTGTGCAGGGTTCATAGGGGGTTTTTTACCCCGTGACTCCGTAGGAGAAACAACCCCAGTGGCTGCCGCAGCTCTGGACCCCTGGATTCAGCTCCCACAGGAACTCCGGGCTCTCTGTCTGCAGGGGCCTGGAGGCTCCAGGGCCGGGCCGCTGATCTGCTCAGCCCTGGGCAGGAGTGTCCTTGCTGTCCTGGGCATTCTGGGCCTCTGCTTGTCCCGGGGGGAGGCCAGATCCTGGGCTGTGTCCTGGCACCCTTGGCTCCTGGTCTACGCTGTTGGATTTGTGCTCCCCACCACGCTGCCGCCTCTGTGGAGCTGCCGCCCAAGCCCCTCCAAGCTGCTCCCGGAGCCGCGCAGCCCCCTCTGCACGGAGCCTCTTCCTGTGCCCGAGCCCCCCCAAGCTGCTGCTGCCCTGCAGCCCCCTCCGCAGAGCCGCCGCTCGAGCCCCTCAGAGCTGCTGCTGGTCCCACCATGTGCGCTGCAGCCCTTAAGGAGCTCCGTGCACTCTCCTGGACGTGCACGTGTCTGTTAGTGTCCCTGGGAGCCTGAGGGCATCCCCGCCCTCCTGGGGTCCTGCTCTAACTCCCTGAGGGCACCTTTCCGCCCAGGAAGGTCGGTGCAGCTCCTGCTTCTCTGGGACGGAGCTTTCCTGTCCTGGGGACACTCGCCCCGGCCTCAGCCTGGCTCCTCGCAGGGCCCCACTCCCTTAGATGCCTTTGGTTTCTTTATTTCTTTTTCCCCGTCTTCCTACCTTGATAGAAGAGCGAACTCTTCTCACTGTAGCATTCCAGCAGTTCTCTCTTTAAATCTCAGGCCGAATTCATAGATTTTCAGGATAATTTGAAGGTTATCTAGGCAATCTGGTAGGGACTGGTGATTTGGGGACCCTACTCTTCCGCCATCTTGCCCCTCCTCCAGGTTTTCAGATTTGAATGCAATGGTTGTTGTGGGTGTTTCATAAAATGTGACTAATCCACGGAGGGAAGCTCTTGTGCCTCGACTCTTAAAATATTTTGAAGATCAAAGTGTGTTAGACATTTTCAGAGGTTTTAGGAATCACAGGAAATTCTCCTCTAGGATTTTGAAGGTTTCGTGTCTCAGATTTTGGTACTTCATCCATTTTGAGATTATGTTTGTGTTTGGTGTAGCTGAATAGTCCACATTCATTCTTATGCAGGTGGCTGTCCAATTTTTTTTTTTTTTTTTTTTTGGCTGTCCAATTTTTTTCAGATCGACTTGTTGATGAGGCATTTTTTCATTAGATATTTTTTCTTGCTTCTTGAGGAGAAGTTGCCCAAAGAGTTGAGGGTCCATTTCTGCGTTCTCTGCTCTTTTCCATTGATCTATGTGTTGTTTTTGCCAGTATCAGGCTATCTTGATGATAAAGACTTAATAATAGAGCTTTTCTGCAAATACTGTTTTGCCCAACAGTTGTAGGATTTTTTTTTGCCAAAATGTTTCTATTTGACGACTTAGGAAAGGAATTGAAGAAGATGCAAAGAGGTGGAAAAACTTCCGTGCTTATGGATTAGAACAATGAATATTGTGAGGGCACCTGTGTTGCTCAGAGTTTGAGTGCCTGCAATTGGCTCAGGTTGTGATCCTGGGGTCCTGGGATGGTGTCCTGCATCAGGCTTTTGGAAGGGAGCCTGCTTCTCCATCTGCCTATGTCTCTACATCCGTCTGTGACTCTCGTGAATAAATAAAAAAAATATTTAAGACAAAATGAAAAATAACTATTGTGAAAATCTCTATGCTGCCCAGAACCTTTTACATATTCAAAGCAATTCTTATCAAATCATCCTGGACATTTTTTCGCAGAGTATGAACATATAATCCTAAGATTTTTATGGCACACACAGAAATATTAGGGACACATTGATGCTCTGGCATTGCCCTGCTGTATTTGTTTTGAAAAGTATCCGTTAGCCTCCCTTATCCAGTGAAGGGTGCATTTTCCCCTGGAACTAGGAATAACATGTTGCAAAACATAGGTATCTCTCAAAAGTCACAGTGGACACACAGAAGGAGAATAATGATATAAGAGAGTCAGAGATACTCAGACACTTTGGATCTTCAGTATAAGGATGTTCTTTTATAACGTTTCCAGAAGATGAGTATGCGATGACCCAGTGGGATTTGTGTCTCTCCATCACCTTACAGGGTTGTGTTGTAGTGATGGTTGTGACATATGTGCCTTGTCACTTGCGAACATGTGGTGCCCTGTGTCCTCATTTCAAACCCACATCAGTGACTCTCCCTCTGGGCATGAGTTCAGATTCCCTTTAGGGTTTCCTCAATGGAACCCGTCAAGGGACCTACATGACTTATTTACTCTTTCTCATTATATTTAAATGCAATCATTTTTGTCATGGGATAGGCAAAAACCAGGTAACATGACCTGGTCATGTTGATATCTAACAGCCCTACCATCCTAATCCATAGTCTACATGTGAACTTACATGACGGTGAAGCTGTTTCAGGGAAGGTTAGTCCACTCATGGTCAGCAAGGCAGTGGAGCAGCTCCAAAGGCCCAGAAGCAAGGCAGTAGTAGGCTTTGCCAATTTCAGTAATATTTATACACATACCAGCTGTCTCCAAACACGCACACTCAGAACATAATGGGAGAGGATGGAGCAAGGGATGGAGCACACATTTCCTCTGGCAGTGTGCAGACCTGGACCTGAGATGGGCTTGGATGAATTTGTAAATTCACAGTGCAGTTGGCAGTGGATTGTTATCATTTGCTATTGGTTTAGTTTCCTCTTTAGATGCTCACACCCTACCTAGTTGAGGCCTGTTTTTGGGATTTTGTGACTCTCTTCCTGGCTGCATCAGAGAGCTGTTCTGAACATGGCCTCCTACCTCTGGCCTGGGGTTGAATGTTTGCACTTCCAGTCTTCAGAGAGCCCTCACAGGAGAGCCATCAAGCCCTTTCTGTCCTCAGTTTACTACTGAACCCCATGTTGACCCTGCTTGTGTCTAAGCTGGTTTATTTCTGGCATATGAATGAGTCTGTAAACGTCAATAAGAGGGATTCCTTTGGTGTGGACCTGGGATGGTCCTCTGAGCAAGGGTCTCATGGTCTCTTACTTTCTGCTTGCTGGTCTCAGGTAGAAGTCACAGGAACAAACAGGGTTCAGTTTATGGAAACACAAATCACAACGCCTGCACTCAGACATAATATTTACCCATCTCCAGAATCCTGTTCTTCTTAATCATCCGTCACATGGTGCCATTTTTTCTTTGTAGGACTCAGGGGGACCGCGGATCCTGGAGATTTCCCCACTTTGCCACTTGAGCACCATCATACCAGGTTCGCTCCATGCAGGACCAGCATTCTTTTTTTTTAAAAATTGGTGTTCAATCTGCCAACATACAGAATAACACCCAGGGCTCAAACCATCAAGAGCCCACATCCGTGCCCATCACCCAGTCACCCCCACCCCACCCACCTCCTTTTCTACCACCCCTTGTTCGTTTCCCAGAGTTAGGAGTCTCTCATGCTCTGTCTCCCTTTCTGATATTTCCGACTCATTTTTTTCTCCT
This sequence comes from Canis lupus baileyi, assembly GCF_048164855.1. NCBI lineage: Eukaryota > Metazoa > Chordata > Mammalia > Carnivora > Canidae > Canis > Canis lupus. The sequence continues at coordinate 76,007,480 of NC_132846.1, forward strand.
TTCCCCTTTATTCCCTTTCACTATTTTTATATTCCCCAAATGAATGAGGCCATATAATGTTTGTCCTTCTCTGAATGACTTATTTCACTCAGCATAGTACCCTCCAGTTCCATTCATATTGAAGCAATTCGTGGGTATTTGTCGTTTGTAATGGCTGAGTAATATTCCATTATATATATAAACCACATCTTCTTTATCCATTCATCTTTCGATGGACACCGAGGCTCCTTCAACAGTTTCCTGCCACATTTACTATCAAAAATTCCCGATATATCTGTCGAAGGGTTCAAGGGTAGATATTTTTCTTCTCTTAGATGGAATATACTATTTGAATGTAAAAGGAATTCATAAAAAACTTACAGTGGAAAGGCAGCATTACACTGTTCATTTAGGAGGGATAAGAAAAATAGAAATATAGGCTACACAATGGAAAATGTTCATCCTCACACCAGTTTATTATATCCCAAACTCTGTATGAATGCAGCTCATTCTGCATCAGGTAAGCTTATCAAAGCCATTACAGAAAATCAAAGATTTGACTGGAGTGACACACAGTGACTGAGTTGATAGAGAGTTATAAATCAAACTTCATTACCTGAATCACTCTGAAATTCAGCTAAATTCTAAATTTAGCAAAATCATGTGATCCTTGATACAGCAGGGGTCCACATATCTCAGGAACCCTGCCAGTCTGTCCATCAGGTGTTTCAAGAAGGTCAGTAAGTCCTGTGGAGAGGAGCACAGGCCAAGATTCTGACTCACTGAAATGTGCACAAGGACATATGAACAAATCCTCTACAATTTAAGGGGTAGGAAAAAATCACTCTATGGGGACACTTGACACCTAAAAGCCAAGATTTACATGCAAAAAGCATTACAGAGTACCACGTGGATACAAAGTCTGAAGTCTGGAATATTACTTAATAAAAACATAGTTTCTCAAAGCAGTCAATATGAGCACACAAAGGCAGTCACAACAGTTTGACAAGTAGGACAAGAGGAGAACAGGTAGGACTCGAGATCCAGGAGTTATCAGGTAACATTCAAAAACATGGTGTGATGAAAAATGCCACTAAACAATTATGAAAAATAAGGGAAGAAAGTTGGAGGAGGTCCTTTCATTGATCCTTCAGGTGTAGATATCAGCTCATTGTGTGTGACCTCTACCATCCCCTTGTTGAAACCTAAGGCCCATGAGATGCGAGGAGGAGGTGGGGCCTTGGGGAGCACGTAAGTCAGCAGATGGATCCCCATGATGGGATCAGGAACCTTTTTCACCAGGACTTGGAAATCTCCATGCGTCCTGCTCCATGTGAGGTGAGAGGGAAAGGACTGACTAGGACGTGGGTGCTCTCCAGACACCACATCTGCATGCACCTGGATGTCAGATGTCGCAGACTCCAGAACTATGGGAAATGAAGGTCTTTCTTTTGATTTGCCAAATCCATTTAGATGTTACAGCAGCCAGCATAGGCTAAAGTTTTCTTCTTCTTCTTCTTCTTCTTCTTCTTCTTCTTCTTCTTCTTCTTCTTCTTCTTTTTTCTTCTTCTTCTTCTTATAATAATAATAATAATTATTATTATTATTATTTAATTAAATACAATTTTCCAAAATTTACTATACACCCAGCGCTCATTGCATCATGTACCCTACTTAATGCCCATCACCCAGTTACCCCATCCCCACAACAACCTCCCTTCCAGTGACCCTCAGTTTAATTACCAGAGTTAAGTGACTCTCATGGTTTACCTTCCTCTCTAGTATTACCCCGGTCAGTTCCACTCCTTCTCTTTTGGTCTTTTTCAATATTTCTTATATTCCACATATGACTGAGACCATATCATTGCCTATCAGTGATTGGCTTATTTTCTTCAATATAATACCTCAAGTTCCAACCATGTGGACGTGAATGTTCCTTCATGTTATACAAAATTTCTAACAACTTAATTATACTTCAATTTATATATAAACCACATATTCTTTATCCTTTTTCCTGTCGAGGAACACCATAGTTCCTCCAAGTTTAATTATTGTGGACATTGCTGCTGTGAACATTGGGGTGCAGGTGACCTTTATTTAACAATATCTGTGTCTCTGAAGCTAATACCCAGTTTAGCAATGGCTGGGTCATAGGGTGGCTCTATTCTCAGTTTTTGAATAAATTTGATTCCATTATCTGAGGAGCCTGCACCAGCTTTCATTCCTACCAACAGTGGAAGTGTTCTCCCTTTCTCCACATGCTCTGCAATATTTGTTATTTCCAGCTGTGTTAGTGTATCCATTCTGAGTTGTAGAAGTGGTATCTCCTTGCGATTTTCATTTGTATTTCCCTGATAAAAATTCATGTGGATCATTTTGTTTTTTTAATAATAAATTTATTTTTATTGGTGTTCAATTTGCCAACATACAGAATAACACCCAGTGCTCATCCCGTCAAGTGTCCCCCTCAGTGTCTGCCACCCAGTCATCCCCACCCGCCTCCCTCCTCCCCTTCCACCACTCCTAGATCATTTCCCAGAGTTAGGAGTCTTCCATGTTCTGTCTCCCTTTCTGATATTTCCTACTATTTCCATCCACATCGAAGCAAATGATGAGTTTACCTCTTGTAGGAATACATATCATGTTTGTATACCTCTTGTAGGAATACATATCATAAAATTTTCTTAAAATAAATAAAATGAAATTAGAAAAAATAAGTATACAATATACATATAACATAAACATTAAAGAGAAAATTTAAGAACAAAATAATGGTGTGAAGATTAATTACATTAAACGAGTATAGAAATTGGGAAGACAAAAGAGAGAAATGGTCATTCTAAGTAGACAAATATCTGATTCTCTGGGAAAGGAGATTAAAGATATTTGGAAGAAGCACATTACACAAAATTATAGCACAAATACACCAAGGTCCTACGTGGAGCCTCAGGTGGAAGCTGTCTTCTTCCCAAGGTCACCAGCTGGTTCTGAAGATCAGGTGTACACTGTGCACATGCAGAGACCACAAGCTTTTGCTGGACCCATGTGGATCCTCATGGTTAGGATCTGGATTGGAGGACCTCCCACCTGCATGGAACAACCCCTTGATCCTTCAGGTGCTGATATCAGTTCCCTGGGTGTGACCTCTACCATCTGCATGCTGAAACCTATCGCCCATGTGATGTGAGGCAGAGGTGGGGCCTTAGGGGAGCACTTAGGTCAGAAGGTGTGCAGCCTCATGATGGGATCATGTCCCTTATACACCAGGACTGGGAAAGCTCCCACACACTGGACCAATGTGAGGTGACAGGGAATGGACATGCTAGGATGTGGGCGGTGGCCAGACACCACATATGCCTACTATTGGACCTCACTGTTCCCAGGCTCCAAGTCTATGGGAATGAGTGTCTGTTGTTTGATTCATCAAGTCCATGTAGGATGTTCCAGCAGGGGACCCAGGATAAAGTAGTTTATATTGTCTTTATTTAAATGCAATTTGCCAGCATATTGTATAACACACAGTCCTCTTCACATCACATGCCCTCCTTAATGCTGATCTGTTATGCCCAATATTGCAAATCCGAGAAACCCCCAAGGAGCCGACACCGATGCAAGTGCAAGAGGGTTTATTAGCAAGCTCGATCTTGGATCCCAGTATACCCAACACAGTGAAGCAGGGACTTTGACCCTGAAGTGGGTTACAGCTGGTTTTTTTATGGACTGGTCTAGGGGATTTTCAGAAGGGGTGGAGGTATTTCTCAAGTTCTGTTTACATTCTGATATGGGGCTTTCAAGGGCATGGAGCTCTGTTCTCATTCTAATATGGGGCTTTCTGCCACTGGCTTGGGCTGTTGTCTTGTGATATGGGGTTCCCTGCTGAGGACATTCTGCAGTTTTTTCTGTAAAGTTCAGCTCTTATTTACAGGGGCCTAAGATGGGTGTACTTGTGATAATGCTAAACTTGTGATGGAATGGCCTTAATTTTTCTCAGCCTCCACATTTCCCCCTCACAGAGGAACCTAAGGAAAGACCCAAACATGGGTCCACGTTGGTCTCTGAGTGAGCCAGGGGGAATGATTAAACCATGATTCAAACCAACCTTGTTGCTGTTCTTGCTCCCGTTTATGTCTAGCCAAAACTTTTCTGACTTTTGCCACAGATTCCTGGACCTTTCCTGAGTGGCCAGTAAAGAAGCAACACTCCTCTTTTGTGGCAGCACATAACCCCCCTCCTTGCTTGCAAAAGCCTCTCTACACTTAAGATGCTCCCATCTTTTTAAACCTTAAAAGACTTTAAAAGCAAGGCTGAATTTTGTGCACATTTTTAAATTGCTAATGGGGATTGGTCGTGGCACAAAGAGGACAGAGCATAAGCAACATTAATGGGGTAAGTGAGAACGATGCAGTCTTCGCTTTAGGGGATTGTGGCCTTTCCATTCTGGAACAAAGTCCATGATAATGGCGTGTGGGTCAGCTGTCCAGAAGTGGGTGTAGTGGACCCAGGGAGTAATACCATCATCCTTGAGAGCATTGGGAGTGGTCAGGATCACAATTTAGTGTCCCTTCTAGCGAGGTTGAAGTGTCTGGTGTTGGTATCTCCTCACTTACACCCAGTCACCTGGCCGGTATCCATGGGACCCAGAGGTCGCCCAGTCTCTTAGAAGGCCATCATCTATGGTCACAACTGCTCATGGATTTGTAACATTTGGAGGGAGAAAAGGAGTTAGTGATTATCAAATTCAGCAAGTACCTCAGGTTTTAAATTGGAGATAAGAGGTGGAGGAAGACCGAACATTATCTCGTAGGGAGTCAGTCCGATCTTATATGGGAAGTTCCTCACCCTATATAGGGCGAAGGGGAGGAGAGTCACCCAGTCCCCGCCAGTCTAATTAGTTAAAGTATCTTTTAATATTCTGTTCACCCTCTCTACCTGTCCTGAGCTTTGGGGCCTATATGCACAATGTAATTTCCAGTCTGCCCCAAGTGCTAGTGCCACTCCCTGTGTTACCTTAGAGATGAATCCTGAGCTGTTGTCTGATCCAATCTTAACAGGAAAACCATACCTCAGTTTTTTTACCCAGTGGCCCTCTTCTTTGCAAAAAGCACATTGGTTTTTGTTCAGCTTAGGGCACTCCTGATGGGGACCAGGGCCATCCTCCTTACATGTCCCTGAAGCCAGCATCTTGAGGTGCCTCAGTCGTTCCCGGAGGTCCTCCGTGGTTGTGACCAGCAGGATCTTGGCCAGGCCTCAGGTCTGATGGTCACATAGTTTGGCTTGTTTCTCTTCCTTACTTTCTCTATTATTATAGACTCTTTCTGCTACTATTACTAAGTCCTGCAAGCTCTTCTCTCCTAGTCTCTCTACTCTTGCAATTTCTTTTTAATATCCAAAGCGGCCTGGTTAACAGAAGCCATGATAATTGCAGCCTTTGTTTCTGGGGCTTCTGGGTTCATAGGGGTGTACTGCCTAAAAGCTTCCATGATTCTATCTAAGACGGCTGCTGGACTCTCATCCTTACCCTGTCTCACATCATATACCTTGGCCAGATTGGTAGGCTTGCAAGCGGCAGACTGGAGACCTGCCATTAGAGTCTGGTGGTAGACCTGGAGCCTCTCCTTACCTTCAGCTGAGTTGTAGTCCCAGGTGGGGCGGGATAAAGAGAAGGCAGCATTTATGAGGTCTGGGTTTTGAGTCAGCTGTTTGTCCTCTCCCAGGACAGACTTCCAGGCTTCCATCTGAATTCGTTGTCTCTCTTCGGTGGTGAAGAGATCCTGCAAGAGCTGTTGGCAGTCATCTGAAGTAGGCTGGTGGATAAAGAGAATAGTATCTAAAAGCACGATTAGATCTCTTGAATCTGGAATCTCCAACCAGGCACATGCACATGAGAATCAGCTCAGCAAGCCGCACCCCAAGAACGCCAACTGTAAGGTCAGGAGAGGAGCAAGTTCTTGACCAGCAGCACTGGAAACCTAGAGGGGTATATGAGGGATTTACAGTATATAGAACTAGATGGTACTCTTCCTTTCTTTCCTGTTTACTTTTGGTTTTTCCCCTTTTTAATTCTTCTTTTCCTTTTTTTCCTCTCCTTTGTGATTCTTGGAATTTATTGTTTACTACTTAGTTTTAAAATTTGATTTTCAGTTAAGGGGATCTTTTGCTTTATTTCATTCTGTATTTTGTTTTCAATTTCTGGCCTCCTACCTTGTCAGAATTATCTAGGGTGAAATTTACTCAGGTTGTGGTTAATATTCTTGATGCAGCCCGCTGAAACTGTCACTCTGCACTGAGCAAAATGGCTAGACAGAAGAAATAACCACAAAAGAAAGAAACAGAAATAATACTCTCTGCCTCAGACTTACAGAACTTGGATTACAACTCGTATTCAGAAAGCCAATTCAGAAGCATAATTGGAAAGATACTAGTGGCTCTGGAAAAAGCATAAAGGATCAAGAGACTTCATGAATTCAGAATTTACATCTAATTAGACAAAATTTAAAAATCTCAATCGAATGAGATGCAATCTAAACTGGAAGTCCTAATGATGAGTCTGTTTTCTTAATAATAAATTTATTTTTTATTGGTGTTCAATTTGCCAACATACAGAATAACACGCAGTGCTCATCCCATCAAGTGCCCACCTCAGTGCTAATGATGAGTCTTAATGACATAGAAGAAAGAGTGAGTGACATAGAATACAAGTTGATGGCAAGGAAGGAAGCTGAGAAAAAAAAGGGAAAACAAAAGACCATGAGGAAAAGTTAAGGGAAATAAATGATGTGGGTGCACACTCCTCACCACTTCTTGTCCTGAAGGCCCAGGAGCAGGTTCAGATGGAGGTTCTGGGCAGGTTTCCTGTAGGGCTCTATATCTTCTCCATGGAGCATATTCCCCCAGGGAGCCTCTATAGACTCAAGATTATGAGTTGACTACTTCAGTGTGTGATTTTAAAATTTGTTTCTTTATAAGAAACAGTTATTTGTATATTCACAGAGCACACAGTTGCTTACACTTCTTACACTTGTCACTAAATAGGAATAAATTACAAATATCTCCATTTTGAGGATGTCCAAAATAGGTTAACCTATATAAGCACCTATAAAAAAATCGACGTAGAGAGAAACAATATGAAATATTGGAAAATGGTTAGTGATCTCAAGAAAGCAGCACAAATCATGAAATGATAATAGAAGATGCCTGAGGTACTACCCAGGGTCTCAGGTGGAACCTGTCTTCTCCCAAGGTCACCAGGTGGTACTGAAGGTCATGGGTACACTGTGCACAGAGACCAGAAGCTTCTACTGGATCCATGTTTATCCCCAGGATGAGGAGCTGGATTGGAGAACCTTCCATCTGCAGGGAATAACTCATTGACCAGTCAGGTACTGATATCAGTTCCCTCTGTGTGACCTCTACCATGCCTATGTTGGAACCTAATGACATTGAAATTTGGAAGGAGGTGAAGCCTTAGGGGAACACTTAGGGAAGGAGGGTGAAGCCTCAGGATAGGACCCTATCAAAACACCACCAACACTTTTCTAGGGAATGGAACAAGCCTAAAATTTGTAAATAAACAGAAAAGATTCTGAGTGAGCAAAAGAATGTTGAAACAAAAAACAAATCAGGGCAGCCCGGGTGGCTCAGCGTTTTAGCACTGCCTTTTTGTCCAGGGCTCGATCCTGCAGACATGGGAACAAGTCCCATATCCGGCTCCCTATATGGTGCCTGCTGCTCCCTCTGCCTGAGTCTCTACCACTATCTCTGTATCCTTGTGTCTCTCATGAATAAATAAATAAAAACTTAGAAAAAACAATGCAAAAGTCAGGACTAACGTATGGTCTCATTCATTTGGGGAATATAAATAATAGTGAAAGGGAATAGAAGGGAAGGGAGAAGAAATGTGTAGAAAATATCAGAAATGGAGGTAGAAAATGGAAGACTCCTAACTCTGGGAAATGAACTAGGGGTGGTGGAAGGGGACGTGGAGGGGGGAGGGCATGAATGGGTGACGGGCACTGAAGGGGGCACTTGACGGGATGAGCACTGGGTGTTATTCTGTATGTTGGCAAATTGAACACCAATAAAAATAAATTTATTATTTAAAAATACTGCAATAAACATAGGATGCACGTAAAAAAAAATAAAACAGACAATGCATCCTTAAGACATGAGAAAATGCTTTCTGCCCCAGACTGGAGGACCTACCAGTAAAAGTAGCAAGAAAACTACATTAAAAAAAAGAAAAAGTGGTAACCTTGAAAGAAAATAATTAGTTTTCCTATGACAATGTCTTAATAGAGTCAATGAGTAAAAATGTCACATAAAACCTGGAAGAAATAACTCATGAACTCAGCAAAAGAATCAGTATATAAAATCAGCAAATAAAATAAAGATATATTCCTACAAAATAAATAAAAATTACATGTACAAAATTAACAAAATAATCCGATTTCCACTAGCACCAAAAATAAATATTTAGGATTAAAATTTATTAACAAGATGAAAATTCTCCAGAAAATGACCTATACTGATGTGTCTTTTGAAATGAACCAAGAAATTCAAAAATAACTGTCATTAGAACTTCATATAGTCAGAGAGCCATCTACACAAATTGCTATAGAATTGTGGTGCAACACTTGTGTTGGCTTTAAATACACGAATGTAAGTCTGTAGCTGGTTATTTGGTCAGAGGACATGCAAATAGGGCTCTCCCTTCACTGATTAAACCAGCCCAGTCCCGACCCTGCAGCTGGGAGAGGAGCCCCAGCCCCAGCATCCCCAGGTGACCCAATTCAGTGATCAGGACACAACACAGACAAATTACCATGGAGTCTGTGCTCGGCTGGGTTTTCCTTGTCGCTATTTTACAAGGTAATTCATAGAGAATCAGAGACCTAGAGTCTGTGAGTGAAGGTGAGTGAGCAAAACAGGGGATGTGGGACAGTTGTTTGACCAGGATGTCTTGTGTCTGCAGGTGTCCAGGGTGAGGTGCAGCTGGTGGAGTCTGGGGGAGACCTGGCGAAGCCTGGGGGGTCCCTGAGACTCTCCTGTGTGGCCTCTGGATTAACCTTCAGTAGCTACAGCATGAGCTGGGTCCGCCAGGCTCCTGGGAAGGGGCTGCAGTGGGTCACAGCTATTAGCTATGATGGAAGTAGCACATACTACACTGACGCTGTGAAGGGCCGATTCACCATCTCCAGAGACAACGCCAGAAACACAGTGTATCTGCAGATGAACAGCCTGAGAGCCGAGGACACAGCTGTGTATTACTGTGTGGACACAGTGAGGTGAACTCAGTGTGAGCCCTGACACAAACCTCCCTGTAGAATGGGTTCAGGACCACCAGGGGGTGCACACTCCTCACCACTTGTGTCTTGAAGGCCCAGGAGCAGTTTCAGATTGAAGTTATGGGCAGGTTTCCTGTCAGGGACGGGGCTTCCTCTCCATGGAGCAGTTTCCCCCCGGGAGCCCCTCTGAACACTTGATTATGTGTTTACCTATTCAGTCTCTTTCTTAGAGACCTAGAATTCAAATATAGAACTTGCACTTACTTGTACTTAAATTCTCCTGACCCGAAATTTTAATCAATTACAAATAACTCAATTCACATCATCTTAACCTTTGAATGAGTTCTAGTAGTAATCACTGTGGATCACAGGACCCCAAGCTAACATGCTGTCTTGCACATTGCGGTATAGCAGAATCCCCAGTCAACACAAGAGTAAAGAGACATTCTACAAAAATGTTAATAACAGCCTGGGAGTGAGAGAGATTTCCTGCATGACATCATGACATGGTAGGGATGTGGACTCAGAGGTCATTCACACAAATGCACACACACACACACACACACAATCACAAGAGTATAACCATTCATCACCTTCACCTTCATGTCTGATGAGTGCCAGGCAGGCCTCTCATCAGGTCATAAATGCCTGGATGGTGCTGGGGAAGGACACTGGCTCCGGGTGTGTGCTGTGGGTCAGTGGTGGGACGGGGTCCTGCTCCAGGAGGGGCTTGTGTGGAGTTAGTGTCCCAACTTCATCAAAAGAGGGAACTCCTGGGTTACTGTTTGATTTCTTATCCAATGGGTGCAGGAGAAGAATGAGCAAGGAATGTCAGGGAGGTAACAGGCAGTAAAGACTGGACATGGTGTGAGGAATCATTTCACTAAACAAGCATCAAACTGGAAGAAAAAATAGAATCATGGTCATTCTCAGTAGACAGATGTCTGAATCATAGGGAAAGGAGATGAATAATATATGGAAGCAGCACGAAACTTTAAGTAATAATACAAATAGGCCAAGATCCTACTCAGGTCTCAAATGGAAGCTGTCCTCTCCCCAAGGTCACAATCTGGTTCTGAAGGTCATGTACACACCATGTGCTCAGAGACCAGAAGCTTCTACTGGATCAATGAGGAACCTCAGTGTTAGGAGGTGGATTGGAGAACCTTCCACCTGCAGGGAATAACCCATGGATCCTTCTGGTGCTGACGTCAGTTCAGATTCTGATCCAGGAATTAGAGAGACCCCCCCTAAAATCAATAAAAACCGTTCAAAACCTCGAAATTTAATAGTGAAACTTGCAAATTTCAAAGATAAAGAGAAGATCCTTAAAGCAGCAAGACACAAGAAATCCCTGAATTTTATGTGGAGGATATTAGGGTATGAGCAGACCTCTCCACAGTGACCTGGTGGCCAGAAAGGCCTGACAGGATATATTCAGGGTCCTAAATGAGAAGAACATGCAACCAAGAATACGTTATCCAGCAAGGCTCTCATTCAAAATGGAAGGAGAGATAAAGAGCTTCCAAGACAGGCAGGAACTGAAAGAATATGTGACCTCCAAACCAGCTATGCAAGAAATTTTAAAGGGGAATCTTAAAATTCACCTTTAAGAAGGATTTCAGTGGAATAATCCACAAAACAAGGACTGAATAGATATCATGATGACACTAAACTCATATCTGTCAATAGTAACACTGAACGTGAACGGGCTTAATGACCCCATCAAAAGGCTCAGGGTTTCAAACTGGATAAAAAAGCCGAACCAGGGATCCCTGGGTGGCGCAGCGGTTTGGCGCCTGCCTTTGGCCCAGGGCGTGATCCTGGAGACCCAGGATCGAATCCCACGTCGGGCTCCTGGCACGGAGCCTGCTTCTCCCTCTGCCTGTGTCTCTGCCTCTCTCTCTCTCTCTCTGTGTGACTATCATAAATAAATAAAAATTAATAAAATAAATAAATAAAAAAGCCGAACCCATCTATTTGCTGTCTACATGAGACTCATTTTAGACAGAAGGACATCTACAACCTGAAAATAAAAGGTTGGAGAACCATTTACCATTCAAATGGTCCTCAAAAGAAAGCAGGGGTATATCTTATATCAGATAAACTAAAATTTACCCCGAAGACTGTAGTGAGAGATGAAGAGGGACACTATATCATACTTAAAGGATCTATCCAACAAGAGGCCTTAACAATCCTCAATATATATGCTGCGAATGTGGGAGCTGCCAAATATTTAAACCAATTAATAACCAAAGTGAAAATGCTTAGATAATAATACACTTATACTTGGTGACTTCAATCTAGCGCTTTCTACCCTCGAAAGGTCTTCTAAGCACAACATCTCCAAAGAAACGAGAGCTTTAAATGATACACTGGACCAGATGGATTTCACAGATATCTACAGAACTTTACATCCAAACTCAACTGAATACACATTCTTCTCAAGTGCACATGTAACTTTCTCCAGAATAGACCACATACTGGGTCAAAATCGGGTCTGAAACGATACCAAAAATTGGGATCATCCCCTGCATATTTTCAAACCATAATGCCTTGAAATTAGAACTAAATCAAATTGAGAAGTGTGGAAGGACCTCAACCACGTGGAAGTTAAGGACCATCCTGCTAAAAGATGAAAGGGTCAACCAGGAAATTAAGGAAGAATTAAAAAGATTCATGGAAACAAATGAGAATGAAGATACAACCATTCAAAATCTTTGGGATGCAGCAAAAGCAGTCCTGAGGGGGAAATACATCGCAATACAAGCATCCATTCAAAAACTGGAAAGAACTCAAATACAAAAGCTAACCTTACACCTAAAGGAGCTAGAGAAAAAACAGCAATGGACCCTACACTCAGCAGATGAAGAGAGTTAATTAAGATTCGAGCAGAACTCAATGAAATCGAGACCAGAAGAACCGTGGAACAGATCAACAGAACCAGGAGTTGGTTCTTTAAAAGAATTAATAAGATAGATAAACCATTAGCCAACCTTATTGAAAAGAAGAAAGAAAAGACTCAAATTAATAAAATCATGAATGAGAAAGGAGAGATCACTACCAACACCAAGGAAATACAAACGATTTTAAAAACATATTATGAGCAGCTATATGCCAATAAATGAGGCAGTCTAGAAGAAATGGAAGCATTCCTGTAAAGCCACAAACTACCAAAATATCATGGACTTTCTTCAGAGCGTTGGAACAAATTATTTTAAGATTTGTATGGAATCAGAAAAGACCCCGAATAGCAGAGGGGAATTTTAAAAAAGAAAACCATAGCTGGGGGCATCACAATGCCAGATTTCAGGTTGAAATTGAAACCACAGCTGCCTTTCCTAATTCAACCAGGCCCACACCTCACTTTCAGCCTGTCCAAACACCCATCATCTCATGACATCCGTGTTTCAGGACTTCCTGCACTGATGGGAAAGGCCTGTTAATACTAGGTGCTATTGGATACTCAGAAAGCATGAACAAGTGTCTACTGGCATTAATCTGGAGCTACTATTCCTCTATAGGGAATAGGTCAGATCTCGACGATTCAGGTTTACTCTGTGCTGTTCCCCTTAATTTCACCACCTGACATCAATAACGGATGTCTGTTTCTAATTCAATATTTTGAATGTAATGTCTAGTTCTAGATATTATGAATCTCTCGACTTCCCCTGGAGATTTCCTACGACCCAACAATTGCACTAATGGGATTTACTACAAAGATACAGATGCAGTGAAAGACCACAACACCCACACCCCAATGTTTATAGCAGCAAGGTCCATAGTAGCCAAAGTGTGGAAGGAGACTCGGTGTCCATCGAAAGATGAATTGATAATGAAGATGTGGCCTATATATACAATGGAATATTACTCAGCCATTAGAAATGAAGAACACCCACCATTTGCTTCGACGTGAATGGAACTGGAGGGTATTATGCTGAGTGAAGTAAGTCAGTCGCAGAAGAACGAATATATGGTCTCATTCCTTTAGGGAATATAAAAAGTAGTGAAAAAGAGTAAAGGGGAAAGGAGATAAAATGAGTGGGAAATACCAGAGAGGTCGACAGAATATGAGAGACTCCTAACTCTGGGAAAGGAACTCTGGGAAGGGGTAGTGAGTGGTAAGGGAGGTCGCCGGAGGTAGGGGTGACTGGGTGACGGGCTATGAAGCTTGACCTGATGAGCACTGAGTGTTATACTATATGTTGGCAAAGTGCACTGCAATGAAAAATAATTAAGAAATAAAATTTGAAAAACAAAAAAAACTTCAGATAATGAGGAATAATCCTAACCAAAGAGGAAAGGACCTATAGTCTAAAAATTCTAAAATACATATGACAGACATTAAAGAAGACAGAAATATATGGAAAACAGTCTATTCTCTTGTATTGGAAATATAAATATTCATATAATATCTAAGCCACCAACAGCAATCTATGCATCCAATATGAACACTATCAAAACACCACCAACATTTTTCTAGGGAATGGAACAAGTCTAAATTTTAGAACTAAACAGAAAAGATTCTGACTAGGCAAAAGAATGTTGAAACAAAAAACAAATCAGGGCAACCTGGGTGGCTCAGCATTGTAGCACTACCTTTTTGTTCAGGCCTGATCCTGGAGACCTGGGAATGAGTCCCATATCAGGCTCCCTGAATGCTGCCTGCTGCTCCTTCTGCCTGTGTCTCTGCCATTCTCTCTGTCTCTCTGTGTCTCTCATGAGTAAATAAATAAACCTTAAAAAAAAGCAAAAGCCATCACAATTCCGGATTTCAAAGTTGTGATCGTCCAAACAGTATAATAGTGGCAGTAAAACAGGCACATGGTCAGTGGAATAGAATAGAGAACCCATAAATGGACACACAGCTCTATGGTCAACTTATCTTCAACAAAGTACAAAAAACTATCAACTGGAAAAAGGACAATCTCTACAACAAGTGGTGTTGGGAACATTGGACAGCTGCAATTAGAAGAATGAACCTGGGCCATTCTTACATTCCACACAAAGATAAACTCAGAGTAGATGAAAGACCTAAATGTGAGGCAAGAAACCATCAAAATCAAGGAGATTTTGTGACCTCGGCCGCAAACGGGTTCCTGGTACTCGCATCTCCAAAGGGAAGGGAAACAAAAGTAAAAATGAACTCTATGGACTACACCAAGGAAGGAGCTGTCTTACAGCTGTGGAAACACTCAACATAATTTAAAGGCAACCTAACAAATTGGAAATATTGGGATCCCTGTGTAGCTTGAGCATCTGTCTTTGGCTCAGGGAGTCCTAGAGCTCTAGGATTGAGACCAGCATCAGGCTCCCTGTGGGGAGCCCATTTCTCCCTCTGCCCGTCTCTGCATCTCTCTCTCTCTCTCTCTCTCTGTCTCTCTCTCTGTCTCTCATGAATGAACAAATAACATCTTCCAAAAGAATAAAAACAATGGGAGAAGAGATTTGCAAATCTATCTCCAGATTATGGCAGGTTTCCAAAATCGAAAAACAAATTACCAAACTAAACAACCCAAAGGGAAAACTACAATCATAAATGGGCGGAAGACATGAAGAGACACCCAGTCCTGATTTGAGTTGTCAACTCTCACTTTATATTAGGTAGGTCATCCACATGCAAAATGAAATTTATTGTCTCCTCTAGGTCTGCCTTATATCAACTGCATGATTAGAACAGGCAATGCATCCTGAAGACAAGAGGAAAATACTTTCTGCCCCAGACTGGAGGACCTGCCAGAAAACGTAGCAAGAAAACTACTTTAAAAAAAAAAAAGAGAACTTGGTGACCTGTAAAGAAAATAATGAGTTTTCCTATGACAATATCTTAATAGAGTCAATGAGTAAAAACCTTACATAAAAACTGGAAAAATAACTCATGAGCTCAGAAAAAAAATCAGGATATAAAATCAGCAAATAAAATAAAGATATATTCCTACAAAATAACAACAAATTACATATACAGAATAACAAAATAATCCGATTTACACTGGCACGAAAAATAAATATTTAGGATTAAATTTTACTAATAAATTGAAATTTCTCCAGAAAATGACCTATATTGATGCGTGTCTTTGAAAATACACACAGAAACTCAAAAAGAACTGTGCCTAGAACTTCATATAGTCAGAAGGCCATCTACACAAATTGCTATAGAATTGTGGTGCCACATTTGTTCTGGCTTTTATTTTTTTTTTAATTTTTATTTATTTATGATAGTCACAGAGAGAGAGAGAGGCAGAGACACAGGCAGAGGGAGAAGCAGGCTCCATGCACCGGGAGCCCGACGTGGGATTCGATCCCGGGTCTCCAGGATCAAGCCCTGGGCCAAAGGCAGGCGCCAAACCGCTGCGCCACCCAGGGATCCCTGTTCTGGCTTTTAAATACACGAATGTAAGTCTGGAGCTGGTTATATAGTCAGAGGACATGCAAATAGGGACCTCCCTCCACTGATTAAACCGGCCCAGTCCTGACCCTGCAGCTGGGAGAGAAGCCCCAGCCCCAGGATCCCAAGGTGACCTGATTCACTGATCAGGACACAACAGAGACAAACCACCATGGAGTGTGTGCTCGGCTGGGTTTCCCTTGTTGCTATTTTAAAAGGTAATTCATAGAGAACCAGAGACCTTGAGTCTGTGAGTGGAAGTGAGTGAGAGAAACTGGGGATGTGGGACTTGTTTGACCAGGATGTCTTGTGTCTGCAGGTGTCCAGGGAGAGGTACAGCTGGTGGAGTCTGGGGAAGATTTGGTGAAGCCTGGAGGGTCCCTGAGACTCTCCTGTGTGGCCTCTGGATTCACCTTCAGTAGCAGTGAAATGAGCTGGGTCCACCAGGCTCCAGGGCAGGGGCTGCAGTGGGTCTCATGGATTAGGTATGATGGAAGTAGCTCAA
Source organism: Canis lupus baileyi (assembly GCF_048164855.1). NCBI lineage: Eukaryota > Metazoa > Chordata > Mammalia > Carnivora > Canidae > Canis > Canis lupus. Next base: position 76,023,633 of record NC_132846.1, read on the forward strand.
GGTATGCAGACACTGTGAAGGGCCGATTCACCATCTCCAGAGACAATGCCAAGAACACGCTGTATCTGCAGATGAACAGCCTGAGAGCCGAGGACACGGCCATATATTACTGTGCAGACACAGTCAGGGGAAATCATTGTGAGCCCAGACACAAACCTCCCTGTAGGTGGGGATCAGGACCACCAGGGGGTGCGCACTCCTCACCACGTCTATCTTGAAATCCCAGGAGCAGGTGCAGAGGCTGGTTCTGGGCAGGTTTCCTGTCAGGGTCAGGGCTTCCTCTCCAAGGAGCAGTTTCCCCCAGGGAGCCCCTCTCAACACTTGATTATGTGTTTACCTATTCAGTCTCTTTCTAAGAGACTTAGAATTCAATGATATCACTTGCACTTACTTATACTTAACTTTTCCTGACCCAAAATTTTAACCAATTACAAATAACTCCATTGACATCATCTGAACCTTTTCATGAGTCCTAGTGGCACTCACTATGGATCACAGGACCCCAAGCTAACATACTGTCTTGCACATCTTGGTATATTGAAATCCCCAGTCAACACACGAGAAAAGAGACATAATACAAAAATGTTAATACCAGCCTGGGAGTGAGAGAGGTTCCCAGCTGACATGGTAGGGAAGTGGACTCAGAGGTCATTCACACACACTCACACACACACAATAATGAGAGTATAACCTTTCATCACCTTCACCTTCATGTCTGATGAGAGCCAGGCCGGCCTCTCATCATGTCACAAATGCCTGTATGGTGCCAGGGAATGACACTGGCTCTTGGTGTGTGTTGTGGGCAAGTGGTGGGTATGGCGTCCTGCTCCAGGAAGGGCTTGTGTGGAGTTAGTGTCCCAACTGCATCAAAAGAGGGAACTCATGGGTTATTGTTTGATTTCTTTTCCTTTGGGTGGAGGAGAAGAATGAGGAAGGAATTTCAGGGAGCTCCCAGTTAATAAAGACTGGATATGGTGTGAGGAATTTCACTAAACCAGGGTAAAACCGGAAGGACAAAAGAGAAACATGGACATTCTCAGTAGACAAGTGTCTGAATCATATGGAAAGGAGATGAATAATATATGGAAGCGGCACAAAACTTGAAATAATAATACAAATAGTCCAAGATCCTATCCAGGTCTCAGATGGATGCTGTCCTCTTCCCAAGGAACCATCTGGTTCTGAAGGTCATGTGTACTTGGTGTGCTCAGCGACCAGTAGCTTCTACTGGACCATGAGGATCCTCAGGGAGAGGAGCTGGATTGAAGGACCTTCGACCTGCAGGGCAAAACTCATGGATGCTTCAGGTGCTTATGTCAGCTAACTGGTTGTGACCTTTACCATCCCTGTGGTGAAACCTAATGTCCATGATATGGGGGAGGAGATGGAGCCTTAGGGGACCATTTAGGTTTGGAAATGCAGCCTCATGATGGGATCAGGGCCCTTATACACCAGGATTGGGAAAGCTCCCTGCACCCTGGCCCGTTTTGATGTGCCTGGGAAAGGACGGGGTAGGATGTGGGCGCTCTCCAGACACCACAGCTTCCTGTCCCTGGACCTCAGATGACTGAGACGCCAGATCTGTGAGAATGAGTGTCTGTTGTTTGATCTGCCCAGTTCATGTATGATTTTCCAACAGGGGGCAGAGGCTGAAGTAATTTTTTTCTTTATTTAAATTGAATTTACCAACATTCACTATACCCTCAGTGTTCATCACATCACGTAACCTCCTTAACTCCGATCACCCCGTGACCCCATTCCCCACCTCCTTCCTTCCAGTGACCCTCAGTTTTTTTCCCCAGACTTAAGTGTCTCTCATGATTTGTCTTCCTCTCTAGTCTTACCCCACTTTTTCACTCTTTCCCTTATGGTCTCTTTCAATATCAATGAGACCATATCATTGCCTTTCTGTAATGGATTTATTTCTCTCAATATAATGACTCCAGTTCCATCCATGTTGACGGAAATATTATTTCATGATATTCATTGTGTCTGAAGGCTATGTAATATCCCATTGTATATATAAAGCACACCTTATTTTTGTATATTGTTTATTGGAGTGGGATTCGCCAACATATAGCATAACACCCAGTGTTCATCCCATCAAGTGCCCCTCTCAGTGCCCGTCACTCAGTCACCCCCAACCCCCGCCCACCTCCCCATCCACTACCCCTTGTTCTTTTCCCAGAGTTAGGAGTCTCTCAACTTCTGTCATCCCCTCTGATATTTCCACTCATTTCCTTTCCATTCCCCTATAATCCCTTTCACTGTTTTTTATATTCCCCAAGAATGAGACCATAAAATGTTTTTCCTTCTCCGATTGACATATTTCACTCAGCATAATATCCTCCAGTTCCATCCATGTCGAAGCAATTGGTGGGTATTCGTTTTTTCTAATGGCTGATTAATATCCCATTATACATAGACCACAGCTTCTTTAATCCATTCATCTGTCAATAGACACTGAGGCTCCTTCCACAGTTGGCTGTTGTGGACTTTGCTGCTGTGAACATTGAGGTGCAAGTGTCCCTTCATTTCATTAAATCTGTGTCTTTGGGGTAAATGGCCTTAAGTGCAATGGCTGGTTCCTGAGGTGGCTCTATTCTCATGTTTTAGGACATTCCATCCTGTTTTCGGTAGTGGCTCTACAAGCCTAATTCCCACCAGGAATGAAAGAGGTTTCCACTTTCTCAATATCCTCCCTTATATTTGTTGTTTCTGGTCTTTTTACTTTATCCATTCTGAGTTGTATAAGTGGGATCTTAGTGTGGTTTTCATTTGTATTTCCCTGATGACAAGTCATGTGGATCATTTTCTCCTCTGCCAGTTGGCCATTTGTCAGTCTTCTTTGGAGAAAAGCCTGTTCATGTATTCTCCCCATTTCTTGACTGGATTGATTGTTTTGTTGGGAGCTGAATTTGTTATGGAAATATCTTGTCCTATTCTGCAGGCTGCCTTTTGTTTTGTTGCCTGTTGCATTGTTGTACAGATTCTATCTTGATGAAGTCCTAACAGTTTATTTTTCCCTTTGTTTCCTATGCCTTTTGAGAGATGCCTTTTTAGCAGTCACTGAAGCTGAGGACAAAAAGATGCTACCTGAATTCGCCTCTAGGATTTGGATGAACTGCTGTCTCAGATTTCAGTATTTCATTATTTTGAGATTATCTTTGTGCTTTGTGTAGCAGAATGCTCCACTTTCATTTTTATGCAGGTGGCTGTCCAATATTTTTCAGATCCATTTTTGGATGTGTATTTCTTTCATTAGATATTTTTTTCTTGCTTTTTGAGGAGTAGTTGTCCATAGAGCTGAGGGTCCCTTTCTGCGTTCTCTGCTCTGTTTCATTGATCTATGTGTTGTTTTTGCCAGTACCAGGCTATCTTGATGATAAAGGCTTTATAATAGAGCTTCTCTACAAACATTGTTATGCCCTCCTGCTGTAGTTTTGTTTATGTTTTTTTTTTCCAAAATGATTCTACCTGTTTGGCAACTTAGGAAAGAAATTGAGGAAGACACAAAGAGATGGAAAACATTCTGTGCTTACAGATTACAACAACGAATATTGTCAGGGCACCTGTGTTGCTCAGAGGTTTAGTTTCTGCAATTGGCTAGGGTTGTGATCCTGGGGTCCTGGGGTGGAGTCCTGCATCAGGCTTTTGGAAGGGAGCCTGCTTCTCCCTCTGCCTATGTCTCTTCCTCTGTCTCTGTGACTCTCCTGAATAAACGAATAAATCTTTAAAACAAAAACAAAAATATTGGTGATCCCTTCTTGACTCAACGGTTTGGCGCCTCTCTTTGGCCCAGGGTGTGATCCTGCAGTCCTGGGATCAAGTCCCATTTGAGTCTCCCTGCATGGTCTTGCTTCTCCCTCAGCCTGTGTCTGCCTCTCTCTCTCTCTCTCTATCATAAATGCATAAATAAAATCTTAAAAAAAAAACCAAAAATAAATACTGTGACAATCTCTATGTTGCCCAGAACCTTCTACATATTCAAAGCAATCCTTGAGAAAGCATCCTGGACATTTTTCACAGAGTATGGACATATAATCCTAAGATTTTTATGTCACACACAGAGACATTAGGGACACATGGATGCACTGGCATGGCCCTGCTGTTTTTGTTGTGAGCAGTATGACGTAACCGCCCTCAACCAGTGAAGGGTGCATTTCTCACCTGGAACTAGGACTAATCTTTTGCAAACCATAGGTATCTGTCAAAAAGTCACAGTGGACACACTGAACAGAAAGAGAACAATGATACAAGAGAGTCAGAGATACTCAGACACTTTGAAACTTCAGTTTAAAGATGTTCTGTTATAACATTTCCAGAAGATGAGGATGTGATGACCCAGTGAGATTTGTGTCTCACCATCACCTTACAGGGTTGTGTTGTACTGATGGCTGTTAGGTGTGTCCCTTGTCACTGGATGAACATTTGGTGCCAGTGTCCTCATTTCAACCATCTGTGACTCCCTCTCTGGCCATGAGATCAGTTTCCCTTTAGGATTTCCTCAATGGAACCCCTCAAGGGACCTACATGACTTATTTACCTCTTATCATTTTATTTAAATTCAGTCATTTTTGTCATGGAATTTGCAACAACCTGGTAACATGACCTGGTTATGTCAATATCTAATAGCTCTACCATCCTATTCCATAGTCTACATGTGAACTTACATGACAGTGAAGCTATTTCAGGGAAGGTAAGTCCACTCATAGACAGAAGGCAGGGGAGTAGCTCTGAATCCTCAGAAGGACGGCATTGGTTGGCTGTGATGATTTTATCAACATTTATACAAATAGCAGCTGTCCCCAAACATGAACACTCAGAAAATAGATGTGAGATGATGGTGGAAGGGATGGAGCACACAGTTCCTCTTGCTGTGTGCAGCCCTCGAACTGAGCTGGGCTTACCTGGATGTCTAAATGCACAGTGCAATTGGCAATGGATTGTTATCATTTGCTGTTGGTGTTGTTTCCTCTGTAGATGCTGACACCGCACCTTGTTGAGGCCTGTATTGGGGTTTTGTGACTCTTCCTGACTGCATTGGAGAGCCGTTATGAACATGGCCTCCTATCTCAAGCCTGAGATGGAATGTTTGCACCCCGGAGTCTTCAGGGAGCCCTCATAAGAGAGCCATCAAGCCCTTTCTGTCCTCAGTTGACATCTGAATCATGTGTTCACCATACCTGTCTCTGAGCTGGTTTATCTCAGGCACATGAATGGGTCTCTAAATGACAATATGAAAAGCTCCTGTACTGTGGACCTGGGCTGGTCCTCTGAGGGGGTGACATGAGAGCTGGTGTACTTCCTGACTGCTCGTCTCAGAATAGAGGTCCCATGACCACACAGTGTTCAGTTTATGGAAACAAAGCACAACGCCTGCACTCAGACCCAATGTTCACACGTCTTCAGGTTCCTGTCCTTCTTAACCATCCATCACATGGTGCCACTTTTTCTTCTTGGCACTTAGGGGGTCCTTACTTCCAGGAAATTTCCCCATTTTTCCATTTGAGCACCATGATGTGAGGTTTGTCCACCTCAGGAGTAGAATTCTACAAGTTCATATGTTCCTTTCTTGTCCTTAAAATCCTTAACAGTAGCTTCTGCAAGCAACCTCCCTCCTGCTGTCATCCTCATGGTTGTATCTCCCCAATGTCAACACTGCACAGCTCCAACACTCCAAAACCTGCTCAGTATTCTATTAAAAGTCTTGCTGTTGTTGTTTTTTCAACTCTGATCAATTTTATGGATGTTCGAAATGATTCAATAACTATCCAGCTGTTCCAGGGATGTGACAAGGCCTGAGTCCCCCTAATCTTCTGACATGTTAACTTCTCTCTCCCATATTTTCTTATACTAAAGATGGTGTGGCGAATTTTTTCTGATTTATATGTTGGAGGTGAACTTTGGACACTGGTGTTTTGTTTCAGAGTGTCGTAAACATATTTTCGCCCCTACTCTGATTCTGGATCCTAAGGACTCATTTTCGTTTGTACAAGCCTACTGAGTATTGTACTAATATTATATTATGTTTCAAGAAGTAATTATAGACATATGTGGTCCATGCACATAAGGTCATCCAACAAGTGAGATAAGGAACAATGCACCACCTAACAGTGAGACTGGGGCTTCAAGGAGGGCACAGATGCTCCCAAAGGACCAGAATTGCTGGAATATTATTGGTAGGACCCCATGTCTCTGTGCAGGAGACACAGGTGCCATTTGGGTGGTGGGCCCTGCTTGTGGTCTTCCCGATGCATATGATCCATTCAAAGATGGAAAGGGGGGTACCCGACTGTCAGCAGTTTTGTGCCACGTTCAGCCCAGGGCCAGATCCTGGAGATCAGGGATCGAGTCCCACATCAGGTCCATGCATGCAGCCTGCTTCTCCCTCTGCCTGTGTCTCTGCATCTCTCTCTCTGTATGTGTGTGTGTCTCATGGATAAATAAATAAAACATTAGAAATCAAAGACGGAATGGGCTAGATTTGGAAACAGAACAGAAGGCCTGTATGCAGCCAGCAGAGTCAGGGGGACTGATCTAAGAAAACCAATATTACAGTTGATAAGAGACACAAATTGGAATTGGATTGAAACTGAAATTTCCTGCTGCATTTGTTATCAAAAATACCTGATAAATCCGTAGAAGTTCATGGTATATACTTTACTTCCCTTAGATGGAATATAGTATTTGAATGAAAAAGGAATTCTTGAAAAACTTACACTTGCAAGGCACCACTATACTGTTAGTTTAGGAGGGATGAGAAAAATAGAATTATAGGCTATACAATGGAAAATGTTCATTCTGACACGAGTTTATTATATCCAAAACTCTGCTTGAATGAGCTCATTCTGCATCAGGTAAGCTCTTCAAAGCGATTACAGAAGATCACAGAGTTAACTGCAGTGGAACACAGTGACTGAGTTGTTAGAGACTTACAAATAGAACTGCATTACTTGAAACCCTCTGAAATTCAGCTAAATTCTAAATTTAGAATTGCAGGAATATTATAGGCAAGACTCCGTGTCTTTGTGAAGTGGACACAGGCATCTTTTGGTTGGTGGGTTCTGCTGGCAGTCTTCCTGATGCATGTGATCCATTCAAAGTTGCAATGTGTTAGATTTGGAGACAGAAGACAAGTCCTGTACATAGCCCATAGGGTCAGGGGGAATTTCAAAATTACGGTTGTTTAAAGGCATAGATTGAAACTGAATTTTCCTGTCACATTTATCAAAAATACCTGATCAATCTGTAGAAGGGTTCAAGGGTAGATATTTTTCTTCTCTTAGATGGAATGTACTATTGGAATGTAAAAGGAATTCATCAAAAACTTACAGTGGAATGGCAGCATTACACTGTTCATTTAGGAGGGATAAGATAAGAAAAATAGAAATATAGGCTATACAATGGAAAATGTTCATCCTGACACCACTTTATTTTATCCCAAAATCTTCATGAATGCAGCTCATTCTTTATCATGTAAGCTCATCAGGACCATTACAGAAAAGCACAGATTTGACTGGATTGACACACAGTGACTGAGTTGATAGAGAGTTACAAATCCAACTGCATTAATTGAAATCCGCTGAAATTCAGGTAAATTCTAAATTTAGCAAAATCATGTGATCCTCAATAAAGGAGGGGTCCACATTTCTAAGGAACCCTGCCACTCTGTCATTCAGGTGTTTCAAGAGGGCCAGTAAGTCCTGTGGAGAGGAGCACAGGCCAGATTCTGACTCACTGAAATGTGCCCAAGGGCAAATCGCAAACCCTGAATAATTTAAGGGTAGGAAAAAATCACTGTATGGGGAAACATGACACCTATAAAAACAAGATTTCTGTGCAAATATCATTACAAAGTACCACATGGACAAAAAGTCTGAAGTCTGGGATATTACCTAATAAAAATATAGTTTCTCAAAGTAGTCAATATGAACACACAAAGGCAGTCACATCTGCTCTGTTCACAGCAGTTTGACACAAATGATCCCAAGCTGAGCATATTGTGAGAGGACATGTATATAGGGGCCTCCTTCCATGAACTAAAACAGCCCAGACCTGAACCTGCATGTGGGAGAGGAGCCACATCTCCAGGAACCATAGGTAACCCCAAGCACTGATCAGGTGAGAACACAGACAACTCACTATGGAGTGTGTTCTCAGCTGCATTTTTCTTGACACCATATATAATTCATTATGATATATATATATATATATATATATATATATATGCCATATATATATTTCATAATATATATCTCAATATGCCAACATATGGCATAACACCCAGTGCTCATCCTGTCAACTGCCCTCCTCCGTGTCTGTCACCCTGTCACCCCAACCCCCCGCCCACATCCCCTTCCACTATCCCTTGTTGTTGTCCCAGAGTTAGGAGTCTCTCATGTTCTGACTCCCTCTCTGATATTTCCCACTCACTTTCTCTGCTTTAGCGTTTATTCCTTTTCACATTTTTTTATATTCCCCAAATGAATGAGAACATATGTTTGTTATTCTCCTATTGAATTACTTCACTCAGCATAATATCCTCCAGCTCCATCCACATTGAAGCAAATGGTGGGTATTTATCATTTCTAATAGCTTAGTAATATGCCACTGTATACATAGACCACATATTTTTTTATCCACTCATCTTTTAATGGACACTGAAGCTCCTTCCACAGTTTAGTTGTTGTGAACATTACTGCTATAAACATTGAGGTGCAAGTGTCTTGCCATTTCACTGAAACTGCATCCTTAACGCTATTTTAAAAGGTAATTCATGGAGAACAACACACCTTGAGAATGTGAGTGGAGATGAAGTGAGAAAAATGGGATGGGTGACCGTATTCTGACCAGGATGTCATCTGTCTGCAGCTGTCCAAGGTGAAGTACAGCTGCTGGAGTCTGGGGGAGACCGAGTGAAACCTGGGGGGTCCCAGAGACTCTCCTGTGTGGCCTCAAGGTTCACCTTCAGTAGCTACAGCATGCATTGTCTCCGTCAGTCTCCTGGGATGGGGCTACAGTGGGTCACATACATTAGCAGTAATGGAAGCAGCACATACTATGCAGACGCTGTGAAGGGTCGATTCACCATCTCCAGAGACAAAGCCAAGAACATGCTTTATCTACAGATGAACAGCCTGAGAGCTCAGGACATAGCCCTGTATTACTGTGCAGATGCAGTGAGGGGACGTCACTGTGAGCCCAGACAGAAACCTTCCTGCAGGGACTCAAGTATCGATGGGATATAGGGGCTCTCATGTCACCAGAGAGTGCTCAGGTCACCAGGCCCTGTTCAGGACAGCAGGGGTGAAATGGAACCAGGATGTATAGGTGAAAGTTCAGGAAAATATCTATTTTCATTTGTCTAAAATACAAAATAAGCTCTTTTGGGTTGAAATCTGGATTAATACAGTTTGTAATATTTTATTTATATTATTGCTCTTAATGTTAGTTTTATGATACAATAATATTTTTAACTATTATTATTTTTATTAGAGTTCAATTTGCCAGCATATAGCATAACACCCAGTGCTCATCCTGCCAAGTGCTCCCCTCAGTGCCCGTCACCCAGTCACCCCAACACTCCACCCACCTCCCCTTCCACTACCCCTTGTTCATTTTGCAGAGTTAGGTGTCTGTCATGTTGTGTCACCCTCACAGAAATTTTCACTCATCTTCTCTCCTTTCCCTTTATTCCATTTCAGTAATTTTTATATGCCACAAATGAATGAGACCATATAATGTTTTTCCTTTTTTGAATGAATTTTTTAATCAGCATAATTCCCTCCAGGTCCATCCATGTCAAAGCAAAAGGTGGGATTTGTCGTTTCTAATGGCTGAGTAATATTCCATTGTATACAAAGACTACATCTTCTTTGATACAATAATATTTTTAAATAAAATAGCTTTGTTTTTGTTACATTGAATTAGCCAACTTATACTACATACTTCTTTTCTGATGTTCAATAATCCATCAGGTGCTTATAACAGTATAGATGACATCATTTGCCCTCTTTAATGCGCGTCACACAATGACCCAATAGATCCACTAACCTCCCCAGCATTATACCTCATTCTGTTTCCTCTAGTTAATGGTTTCTTGTGTTCTGTCTCCCTCTCTAATGATTCCCATGCTACCCAGCATTAGCCAATGTTACCTTAAAATGTAACATATATCCCACATTAAACAGAAATGATATGATAATTGTCCTCTGATTGACTTATTTTACTCAGCAAAATACCCTCCAGTTCCATCAATGTCACTGTAAATAGTAGGTATTTGATATTTCTGATGGCAGAGTAATATCCCATTGTATATATTCCTCATGATATTTATCAATACTTCTGTTGTGGACGTCATGACTCCCTCCAGAGTTTGGCTATTGTGTACTTTGCTGCTATGAACACTGGGGTTCAGGTGCCCTTTGCATCACTACATCTGTGTGCTTGGGGTAAATACTTAGTAATACAATTCCCAGAGCATATGCCATTCACAACAAAGGAAAGAACCAGAGGTAATACTCTCTGCCATAGATCTAATTAAGAAGGATGAAGTAAAAAATAAGAGCTCCAATACAGGATATTAATTTTAAAGTTACTAGTTGCATTTCAGGAAAGCTAAAACACACTACATTATAACTTAGCATAGAAATGAACAAATTCAGTTGTAAATTAAAAATGATCAATGTGAGATAGGGTCTAAACTAGATGCTAGGGATCCCTGGGTGGCGCAGCGGTTTAGCGCCTGCCTTTGGCCCAGGGCGCGATCCTGGAGACCCGGGATCGAATCCCACGTCAGGCTCCCGGTGCATGGAGCCTGCTTCTCCCTCTGCCTGTGTCTCTGCCTCTCTCTCTCTCTGTGTTACTATCATAAATAAATAAAAATTTAAAAAAAAGTGCTCTAAATAGCTATTTAAAAATAAATAAATAAATAAATAAACTAGACGCTGTAACAGCCATGGTAGATAAGGTCGAATGGAGCATAGGTGACATAGAAGACAAGGTGATAGAAAGGAAAGAAGGTGCGGAAAGTAGAGAAAAACAAATAATGGACCATGAAAGGCTTGAAAAATCACTTGTGCCATAAGTTCAAACTAAATTAAAATATTTAGGGCCCAAGAAGGTAAGGAAGAGAGAGAAGGACAGAACGTATATTTGAGAAAATCATAGCAAAGACTCTTTTTCTTTCTTTTCTTGAAAGATTTAATTTATGTATTCATGAGAGACATAGAGAGAGAGGCAAAGACATAGGCAGAGAGAGGAGCAGACTCTATGCAGGGAGCCTGATGTGGGACTTGATAGTGTGTCTACAGGATCATACCCTGGGTCAAAGGCAGGTGCTGAACAGCTGAGTCACCCAGGAGTTCCAGCAGACTCTCTTTTTCAATAAAAAGACATATCCAGATTGAAAGTGAGAGAGTAAACTCCCACTGATCATGTCAATGGACTTCAAGAGGAAGGAAGAGGAGCAATACTTATAGGAGCTGATCTAGAATTTAAAACAAAGCCTATAATAAAGGATGAAGAAGGATACTATATCACAAAAATTGTTTATCCAACAGAAGTTCTACCTTTTCAAAATATTCACACTGCTAACTTCGGAGAAGACAAGTGCACAAACCAATTAACCCTAAATTTAATGACACTCATGGCTAGTATTACCTTTACAGCAGGGACATCAATGTCCCCTGACAGCAGTGAGAATCATCTAAGCAGAAGTTCAACAAGAAACAAGGGGTTTGAGAGACATACTGGATCAGACATACTTCACAAGTATATCAGAGCAATTTTCCCAGAGCAGAATACACGTTCTTCTTTATTGCATGTAGAAAATACTCCAGAATTGATCATACACATGGTCACAACTCATGTGTCAAGTGGTACAGAACGGTTGAATTCACTCCATGCATATTTTCAGACCAATATGCTATGAAACAAGAAGTCAGGGATCCCTGGGTGGCGCAGTGGTTTAGCGCCTGCCTTTGGCCCAAGGCGCGATCCTGGAGACCCGGGATCGAGTCCCACATCGGGCTCCCGGTGCATGGAGCCTGCTTCTCCCTCTGCCTGTGTTTCTGCCTCTCTCTTTCTCTCTCTGTGTGACTATCATAAATAAATAAAAATTAAAAAAAAATGTTTAAAAAAAGAAGTCAAACCCAATAAAACATGGAAAGCCCATAAAGGACAATGTGATAGCACCTCACACCTGTGAGAATGGGGAAAATTAAAAAGATATGAAACAACAAATGTTGAAGTGGATGTGGGGAAAAGGAACCCTCTTGCATTGCTGGTGGGAATGTGAGTTGGTACAGTCACTTTGGAAAACTGTGTGGTGGTTCCTCAAAGAGTTAAAAATAGAACTGTCCTACAACCTAGCAATTGCACTGATGGGGATTTACCTCAAAGATACAGATGCAGTGAAATGCCTGGACACCTGTGTCCCCATGCTTATAGCAGCAATGTCCACAATAGCCAACCTGTGGAAGGAGCCCTGGTGTCCATCGAAAGATGGATGGATAAAGACGATGTATTTTATATTTACAATGGAGTATTCCTCAGCCACCAGAGAAGAGGAATACCCACCAATTGCTTCAACGTGAGTGGAACTAGAGGGTGTTATGCTGAGTGAAGTAAGTCAATTGGAGGACAAACATTATATGATGTCATTCTTTCGGGTAATATAAAAAATGGGGTAAAGAATTATAGAGGAAATGAGGGAAAATAAGCGGAAAAAATTAGAGAGGATGACAAAATATGAGAGCCTTCTACATCTAGGAAATGAACAGGAGGTAGTGGGAGGAGAAGTGGGTAGGACATGGGATGACTGGGTGATGGGCACTGAGGGGAACACTTGAGCAGATGAGCCGGGGGTGCTATGGTATATGTTGGAATGAACCTTCAATAAAAAATACATAACAATTAAATAAATGCACATAAAAGAACATCTTATTGAAGAAGAAATAAGTGAATGAAGAAATTTAAGAATTTAAGCAAAATTTCAATCAATGAACATTAAATCACAATCATGCAATCCAGTATGTCTCTAAACCCCTTGTTTCCTTGTAAAGCTTTGGGACACATCAAAAGCCATCCACCAAGGGAATGACAGAACAATACAGGTCTTCTCCAGGACCTGATTGAAATGGGAGCACATCCAGTGCATTAGCAGAGTGAAGATGAGGGTAAAACATATTGCCAGGCTGGTGCTCCCACATGCAGAAGAATGAAAGTGGACACTTTTCTTACATCATCACAACAATGGACTCAAAGATCTAAATGAGTCGGGAAACCATCAGAATCCTCAGGAGAACACAGGCAGCCCTTTTTCTACCTTGGCTGCAACCACTTCTAGACGAGTCTCCAGAGGCAAGTGAAAGAAAAGCAAAATGAAGTATGGCGACTTCATCAAGAAAGAGCATTTTCACACAAAGGAATCACTCAGTGTAATTAAAAGGCAGCCTACAGAATGGGAGAAGATATTTGGTAATGTCTTATCAGATTGAAGGCTCGAATTCATATGTAAAATGAACGTATCAATCTCAACAGTCAACAGTATCTCCAATGAGAATAGGGCAGAAGTTGTGAACAGACTTCCTGTCCTGTCCTGAGATCCCACATCACACCATATATTAGGGAGTTCATTCTCATGCAAAATGAAATTCATTTGCTCTCCTAGATTTGCCATATATCAAACAAAATATTAGAAGAAAGAGTCTGACAGAAAAGAAGGAAAACATCAATGCCTCTAAGTCGAAGATTACCATAGAAATTAGGCAATAATAAAATAAAAGATTTTAAAATCATTCAACAGGAATAAAATAATTTGTTTACATGTACATTGTCAGCAAGGAAAATAATTTCAAAAAACACTTAAAAGGAAGTAATGAACTCAGGGAAAATCCAGGATATCAAATCAAAATAGACCATAAAGTTAATTTCTACACACTAACAACCAAATTTCTGTATAAAATATACAAAACATTCCCCTTTACACTGGTATTACAAATAAATATTTATGACTACACTGGCTTAAGGAGAGAAAATCCTCTTTAAAAATGAACTATATTAATGAGAGTCTTTCAAAAGGCACAGAAACGCAAAAATAACTACTTTGATGGATTAGAAGTTCATAAATTCACTGTACCAACAAAAGAATGTGATCTACCATTGTGAAGTTATGCCTGTATATAACTTGTAAAGAATTGAATCTAAGACTGGAGCTGACTATATAGTCAGAGGACATGCAAATCAGGCCCTCCCTACACTGATTAAACCAACTGAGCCCTGACCCTAAACCTGAGGGGAGCCCCAGCCCCAGCCCCAGGATACCCAGGCGGCCCCATTCAGTGCTCAGGGCACAACACAGACAAACCACCATGGAGTCTGTGCTCAGCTGGGTTTTCCTTGTCACTATTTTAAAATGAAATTCATGGAGAACAAGGGACCTTGAGTCTGTAAGTGGAGGTGAGTGAGCGAAAGAGGGGATGTGGGACCGTTTCCTGACCAGGATGTCTTGTGTCTGCAGGTGTCCAGGGTGAGGTGCAGCTGGTGGAGTCTGGGGGAGACCTGGTGAAGCCTGGGGGTTCCCTGAGACTCTCATGTGTGACTTCTGGATTCACCTTCAGTAGCTATTGGATGAGCTGTGTCCGCCAGGCTCCAGGGAAGGAGCTGCAGTGGGTCGCGTACATTAACAGTGGTGGAAGTAGCACATGGTACACAGACGCTGTGAAGGGTCGATTCACCATCTCCAGAGACAACGCCAAGAACACGCTGTATCTGCAGATGAACAACCTGAGAGCCGAAGACACGGCCGTGTATTACTGTGCGAGGGACACAGTGAGGGGACCTCAGTGTGAGCCCAGACACAAACCTCCCTGTAGAAGGGGATCGGAACCACCAGGGCATGCACACTCCTCACCACTTCTGTCTTGAAGGCCCAGGAGCAGGTGCAGAGGGAGGTTCTGGGAAGGTTTCCTGTCTGGGTCAGGGCTTCCTCTCCATGGAACACTTTCCCCCAGGGAGTCTCTCTGAACACTTGATTGTGTGTTTACCTCTTCAGTCTCTTTCTTAGAGACTTAGAATTCAACTATAGCACTTGCACTTCCTTGTACTTAACTTTTCCTGAACCGAAATATTAACCAATTACAAATAACTCCATTCATGTCATCTGAACATTTTCGTGAGTCGAATTGGCACTCCCTTTAGATCACAGGACCCCAAGGTAACTGTTCTCTTGCACATCACGGTATTCAGTAATCTCCATGCAACACAATTGAAAAGAGACATTCTACAAAAATGCTAAAAACGGCCTGGGATTGAGAAAAATTCCCAGCATGACATGGTAGGGAGGTGGACTCTGAGGTCGCTCTCACACACACCCAATCATGAGAGAATAAGATTTAAATACCTTCACCTTCATGTCTGATGAGAGCTAGGTAAGCCTCTCATCACGTCATAAATGCCTGGAGGTGCCTGGGAGGACACTAGCTTAGGTGTGTGTTGTGGGTCAGTGATGGGGACAGGATCCTGCTCCATGACATTGGAGGAGGTGGGGCCTTAGGATAGCACTTAGGTCAAAAGGTGCAGCCTCATGATAGGTCCAGGGCCCTTAAACACCAGGACTGGGAAAGCTCCCTGCATCCTGGCCCCATGTGAGGTGATGCGGAAAGGACGGTCTAGGACCTCGGTGCTCTCCAGACACCACATGGGCCTGCACCTGGACATCAGATGTCTCACATTCCAGATGTGAGAATTAGTGTCTCTGGTTTGCTCCATCCAGTCCATGTATGATATTCCAGGAGTTGGGACAGGCTAAAGTAATTTTTTCTTTGTTTAAATTGAATTTACTAATATATAATATGCATTCAGAGCTCATCACATCACGTGCCCTCCTTAACTCCAATCACCCAGTTCCCCCCATCCCCCACCCTCTCCCTTCCAGCGACCCTCAGTGTTTTTTCCCCAGAGTTAAGTGTCTCTCATGATTTGTCTTCTTCTGTAGTATTATCCCAGTAAGTTTCACTCCTTCCTTTATGGTCTCTCTCAATATTTCCTATATTACACATATGAATGAGACCATATCATTGTCTTTCTGTGATTAATTTCTCTCAACATAATACCTCCAGTGCCACCCATGTTGAAGGAAATGTTATTTCATGTTATTCATCATTTCTGAAAGCTGTGTAATATACCATTATATATATAAACCACATTTTGAGTATATATTTTATTGGAGTCCGTTTGCTAACATATATTATAATAGCCAGTATTCATTCCGACAATTGCTCCCCTCAGCTCCTGTCATCTATGCACCCCAACCCCCCGACAATCTCCCCTTCCACTATCATTGTTTTTCCCCCATACGTAGCAGTTTCCCATGTACTGTCACTGTCTCTGATAATTGCCACTCATTCTATCTCCTTCCCCCTCTATTCCCTTGCAGTATTTCTTATGTTCTTTTTATGAGTGAAATCATATAATGTTTTTCGTTCTCTGAATCACTTACTTCACTCAGCATAATACCCTCCACGTCCATCCACGTTGAAGCAAGTGATGGGTATTCATCGTTTCTAATGGCTGAGTAATGTCC